>NC_134291.1:10516874-11150138 GCF_949628215.1 Phalacrocorax aristotelis
ACTACAGATACAATATACATGGACATACCAGAGTTTTTGTTAAAGCCTTTTTTTTAATTTATAGAGACAAGGACATATGATTATTTATACTTTACAAGGAGTATGGAGGCACAGCAAAACCAGTGGCAAAACTCAGACTATGTGATTGTTCTTTCCTGAAGTCCAACATTTCATTAAAAGTAAAATTAAAATGCAGAAAACTCAACCAAATCACTCCTGCATAGAATATAGGAGATCTGTAACATACTCTACAAAAAATCATTACTTACTTATTGTGGTGGAGCCTTTTAAAACACGTAGCTGTTAGAAAAGCAGTTCACAAAAATATCCTCTCATCACTTTCCTTAAGCCCTGGAACTGATGAATCTGTTTCCTTTCAATTAGTTATGTCAACTTCTCAGTAAGCAATAGTTTTTATAGTCCTCACTTTGTTGCCACGAGTGCCATCTCCAGCACCACAAAGGAGAACAGACAAGAAACTGATCATCGCTCTCTAATGAGCACATACTTTTTGGACGGATTCCGTTCACAGCTTCTCTTTCCGTTCCTCCATCATGTCCTAACTAATGCATCAATCAACACCAAAGGTGAGAAATGAATCTGAAATAAATTCCTACTTTCCACGGCAGGCTGCAGTAAGCATTACTCTGTTTTCCAACAGGTCAAAGAGAACCTGATTCAGACCATGAGATTTCTTGGTTTTATATCCCACAGTCATATTCTGGCTTAGCAAAGTACTTGGGATGCAGCCTTCAAGACACTTATTATTCCTTTCAGGACTAAAAAAACCAATCCTTCTTAATGACAGATCATGGTAGAGGCCAAATCCTGATATGTTAGCAAAAGCCTCTGAACTTCCATCTTGTTAATAGGCCATCTGGGACACGCTTTACTCATTCTCAGTCATCCTTAAATCAGAAAGAACAATGCTGGTTAATCTTTGGCACTAAGGTTATATTTAAAGGTTATATATCAAATATAATTTTATAAATATATAATATATATTGTATTATAATATATAATAACGTTAACCTTGTGTACCGAGAAGGTGCTTACAACACACAACAGCGCTCTGGCACGTGCCTGGACCCACTCTGGGTGGTGGAACTGGCATGGCCCACTCCAAGTCACACTCTGAACTGGTTCAGTCTCCAACTGGGCCAAGTTTCAAAGTACCTTTTGTTCTTCAACTCCTACTAAAACACTTATTAGTCCTAGAGTACAAAGACGTTGGCTGAGAAAGCCTTTGTGATACCAAGCTCAGATACCCGACAAGCTTACTGTATCAAGAATGTTTTGTTATCTACATGTTCACTTATGTTTCAGTTACACGCAGCAAATGGAAAAGAATATTGAAAATTAACTTCAAAAAGTGTAAAACACCCCACACCCCAACAGCCTAATATAAATAACTACTACCTATATTTTTATAAATGAAGTACTTAGAAAGTGTTTGTACATCACCATCCACTTATTACATTTGTTAGAGTTGTCACAGGAGACAGATGGGGAGAATAATTTGCTGTTGTGTTAAAAGATTGAATATTGATTTGAAAACAAGGACTCATGGTCCAATGAAACAACATTCTCTGCAGCTAGAAGTGCTAATCTGACTTCATCTGAATTGAGTTAATAAATATTTGCAAAACCAGGCGGCTTAGGTGGCTTAATTAAGAAAACACTTGCTTTTCACCTTTAGGAATTCATTTCCTCCAGGGTCAGAGTTTGGTGGTCTTACAGCTATCACACAAACTTCTACACACTTTGGAATGATTAATGATCTCTGTTCAGAAAAATTATGAGGTGCTATAAGGAAAAATTAACTGAATTCACACAATGTGAAACCTCTCACTGAGTACCTTTTCTCTGCCTTTTTTTTTTTTTTAAAAGGGGGCATGGTCTGTATGCACAGATTTCACAGATAACTTGTATACGAGTAACCTACAAGCCTGCACAAGTATCATATAGTAGTGCAGTGAGTCTCTCCTATAGGCAACACTGAGTCCAACTGAAATCTTATAGATATTAAGTGCTGGCAAGAGAATTACTCATCAAATATCACAGATCATTATGACACTTGAGCCCTTGTACAGAAAAAACGCCCAAAGGTTTTAATACAGGTGCTTTTCTTGACTGAACATCAAAATAAAGCCCAAACAAAACCAAAAACCAGGCAGTTTTATCACACCACTGCATAGTACTGAATTTCTTTTTTGGTGACTTTTTTCTGTTCTGGTAACTAACATGCTTTAGACCATATTCTGCACTGTTTAACTCAATGCAGGTCTTTTGAATTATTGCAACAGAGAACATAGTTTGCCTCTGAAGATACCATTTTGGGCAAACTCCTGCCTCTGGGCCCCTATCCACTTTTCCAAATGGCACTATTGCAAAAGATTCTATACAGCACCCGGTGTTGCTGCTCAGCTAGCAAGAAAGCCATGTATTTGCAGTGAGAGGCTTGCTTTGTGATCAGTTTTTGGCTCTGCATTGATCTGAGCCACAGTAGCAAATAAGCATACCCTGGTCAGAAACTCAGCACTTATTTTTCCTGTGTTTTGGCAATATGTTGCTGATCTAAAACATGACCACAGTCGTGTTATGATGCTATTAACCAAAAACACTTCTACTCTGATGATACTACAGTAAAATAAAAGTTGATAGCAACAGTTTTTTAGGTAGAATAACCTGTTTCTTTAAAAAGAGAAAGGAAGTCCTGAAGATTAATGAACAAGTTGAAGGTTCAAGAAGCCCAGACAGCAGTACCAGTTTTAATAGGAATATGGACACCTCACTGTACCTTAAGTATGTTATTATTTCCTTTCCTCAGATTCTGATCTATTAAATATATAGCTGATAGGTAATTGTGAAGCTTAAATCACCATTAATTGTGAAGTGTTAAGAGATTCTCAGATGGATGATAGTTTGTTATATACAGTCCTCTAACAGAAAATCATGTGTTCTAATACTTTGGAAGCACCTGACCTTTTCTATTGCCTGTACTTTACAATAAAACTATGTATTTTGCTTTTAATTAGGGGGCCCAATTAGAAACATCTTTAGAATTACCCACTATCAGTATGCACGATGAATTTGCTATCTTGCTTCGTCTTTCAGATGAATTTGCTGAAAAACAGAAGGTCAGATTGATTATTCCAGCTGCACTTCATAAGAAGCAGTGTTAAACATGAATCATAAGATTCTTTCTTCGAATTGCTGGTGCAGATGGCTCTGTTCCTACTGTTCAATACAAATAAAGTGATTTTTCTTAAGAGAAATATTGAACTACAGAGGGGGAAAAAACTCAAGCTGGTAAGAACTATTTCAACCTTGAATCACAGGTAAAGAGCAACCATGAAAAAACAACAAAAAAAATCCATTTTAAATGTTAAAAAAGAAGCATTCATTGGCAGAGTAATCCCTTTTACAATAGTCTATCAGAAAACTCAGATACATTTCACACTGACTTCAGTACAGAAATATATGTTTTGTACTGGAATTACTGTTCTGAGTACCAATACTCGGAAGTTCAATGGGTTGCACACAGACAGGACAGGAAGAGGGAAGTAGGAGAGTGATTTGTTACTCAGTGTACCTGTGGCAGGGCTAGAACTGGACGTTAACATTGTTCCTATATGTACTTATACCTCATCATATGGCTTAACAGAAATGCTGGAATTTTGTCCAAGCTTGGCTCATCTGATTTACCCTCCCTGAGAAATTACCATGGAACTGAGTTTTAAAATCACTGGCATGCTACAGCAATACTTGTGTTAGAAAAGCCCACAGATTAGGTTATATAAAATTAGAATAATATTAGTGGCCAGTGAATGACGCCACCTTTTTCTTTAAATGAGGCTACATTAAAAACAAACTTAACACTAAGGCATGAACCTATACTTTAGCAACAAGCCAAAGTATCAGTATTTCAGTATTATAGAAAAGTTTGATTACTGAGGCCATTATTATATCACAATTTCACAGTTTAAATATAACTTCCTATTTTCTGAAAAACATCCAGACACTTAAAAAGCATGTTCAAACAAGTTCAGTCCTTAAAGAATGATTCTTTAGAAGGGTGAGAAATCCAAGACTGTAACTATCAGCCTCCTGAAGGTATAAACTGATAGGCAATCTAAAAACTGAATGCTCTGCTGTCTCTGTTACAAACTGTGCTGGAAGAATACAAAATTGTGGGCACACGAAAAGGCAAGTGAAGCAGTTATGTTTTCTAACAGCAGAAGAAACAGATACAAGCTTAATAGACCAGCCCACCACAAAGATTGCCTAGATTTTCCTCTATTTATACCAGAATTTAACTTTTTAATATAAGTAATAGAAAAAAACCAATTCCTAGAATTCCAAATATTTAAAGAAATAATGCGTAGTTATACACGTTTAAAAATAGAAATTTTGGTCAGAGTTTTTCCAAAAGCCTATCGAAGAACAGCTGAATCTGATTTTAGTATGCAGCATCTTGTTCAGTAGGCTTTTGAGAATAGTAAGGAGAATAATACAACTGGTTACTTCTAGCCAGAATCATTTATACAGCCCTCATGAAAAATAAGGAGTTCAGGCTTTAGAGTGAAATGAATCTTCTCTAATTTTAACTGAAGTTCCATAGCTCCAAGCAATATGATATTCATTCCATAATGGGGGCTCCTACTTTGTTAGCAAAAGATAACCACCCCCGAAGTTAATGCCCTTTGGATGTCTCCTAAAGATCTGATGGTTGGTGAGCTTCCTAGGCTCTTTGATCTTAGGTTTGGATAGGGAGAATCTCTCAGTAGGTTACAGATATGAAACCTCACTGCATATGAAGAACGTCTACTTTCTCCAACCCTGGATTCAACTATTAAAAACAGATAATCAGAACGGAAACACTGATCCTAACCCACTTTGGCGGTACGGAGCTACCGCTCTTCTTTGTTGCCAATCTGTTGTCAAAGTGCAGAAGAAAGCTGTTTCTAAGTCCAGAGAATATTTCCAATTGGGAGCGTGGTGCTTGCAGTAGATCACGGTGTAATGATTAATTGCCACTTTCTTACCAGAAATACATTTGAAATGTGAAATAAATGAGTGATCACAAGTGTACAAGAAAACAAAATAGTTAGGAATGTCGTGCTAGGTTTTGAATTTGCAGTAAAAGTTGCCTGCATGCAAGACGTGGTTCTGCGAATGCATGCTCCTAAGCAGAGTCAATTCCCGTTGATTTCTTTTGCCCATCTGCCTGTCCAAAGAAGCATCTGAACTGTGTTTCCAAGCAAATGGTAAAACTAGATGACTTCTCAGAGATAACTCATTAACTTTTCCTTTCCTTGCAAAGCAGTGCAGAAAGCGAAGAAATTACTGTACTGACAATTACTATATTGATGTGCGCATCTAATGAAAAGTAACCAAGAGAGAATATATTAAAAAATATTAGATATATACAATAAGCTTTTTAGACATGGTTGGAAAGCAGCTGTATTTCCTTAAGTATAACTACCAGGTAAATAATTTTCGTAAATAGTACTTTTGAGAAAACTGCTTGCAGATGATTTCTGAATAAAAAGAAAGACAAAATTCACTACAGCATTTGCTTCAAATTATACAACCAACTAATTATCAAGTAGTATCTTTTCAATATGGAATAATTAATACAACTGAATAGCATACACAGATGGGTAAGAAAATTAAGCTTATGAGTGAATTATGAAAGTCAGTGAAGTCTGAAAGTAATTACAATGGAATTTTATTCCATTCGTTTTATATAAAGAGATATTAACTCATTTTCACCTCTGTCTCTAAGAAGACAAGGCAGTGCACTGATATACAATTTCACTGATTTCAAGTAACACAGGATTTTACACTGTTATTAATCCAGGAACAAATGGAAAAGGAAAAAAAATATCTTTCTTTACAATTGACAGGTCATGATTAAAAAAGGTCAAAAAATGGCATTTGCATTATCTGCTCTGGTCTGAAAATAATACTACATTAAGAATGAATGGTGCAAAAAATATATTCCAAAAACCTCAACAAAGGACAAATGAACACGACTGGTCACGGATCAGAAATTACCGTCCAAGGGTACTGACCAGGATTAACTGCAATAGAATTTGTGCTGATCAAGTGCTTCAGGCGAACGTTTTGATTGGCTTAATTCTGCTGGACAGCAGAGAATACATGGAAGGTTTTTCTTCACTACAGGTTGAACATTATGCAACTTGTTCCTGTTACCCACAACTCACCTGTCTACGTTCTTTTCTTGGCATCTTTTATGAAATCTGAAGACCAAAGCTGAAAGCTCCTTTAACCTCAACTGATGTCATCGTAGCAACAATAAGCAGCTGTCAGGGAATCAAAATGTGCAGCGTGCACCTATTACTCTTTTGGAGACAGATTTTTTTCTTTTTAAATCTTGAAACACATTTTGTATGAAATTGGAGAGGCTTAGAAGGCATACAGGAAATTACTATTGCATCTACAGCATTCTTCCGATATAGAGACCAAGGCAGGAAGACACACAAGTATCAAAATGTAGACAAAGGATAGATTATAGTGAAACTAAAATAGATGAAAATGAAATTTCAAGTGATGGAATAATGCCTTGTCTTACGAGCAGCTATGCTGTTAGATAAATAATTTTCACCAGTTTAAACTGATACGATCTCAAAGTGAACCACTATTTTGGTAAATCATTTTGAAAGTCCCTGTAGACGTGTCTCAGTCACTCATTGTTAAAACTTTAAAAGAAGAAACGGTCCAAGATGAGTTAACGCTTATCTTTATAGAATGGATTTGTGACAGGGTCTAGGAAAGGAAAACACACAGGGGACTTCTAAGAGCAACTTCTGACCATAGTTCTTCAATTACAACAGCAGTCTGTAAACAGCTGAAAAAATAGGACACCCTCCCCATTAGGTATCTTCTGTGACAGAGGAAACAGGAATTTGCTTTTCCTAAAGCTGATTGAAGGACAGTTACACAGAATTTATGGAACAATGAAAGCAACACTAATTTATTGGATCATGAAGTATAAACAAACAACATAGGATCTGTGCTAGAGTGTGTGTGTGTATATATATCTCAAGCATTTAGTCTTTCTGGAAAGCCTCCAAAGTCTCAGTCATTTGACTGAAGCATTATACATGGGAATATAAATAATATCAGCTTATTGAAGAGATGGACAAAGAGTTTTCCGGTAGCTTTTGAGTAATAAAAAGATAGTATAAAAAATAAATCTGTGCAACTGTTCAACTTGCAGTTTTCCATTACAATTTAGCAACTGTTTATTACAATCTAGAGATGCTCCAGTTATTACCTCTGTGCTGTCTGGTTGTAAGGTAATAGAAGACTCTTTTTTAAAAGTCACATCAGACTTCCTAAAGCAAATATGTAGATAACTGTTAGATTGTTACACTCTTACAAAATCAGAATCTTGGTTTTCTCACTGCTTTGATGGTCACCTTCGTGGCAACAATCCTGTGAAATACACAGCTTCAGAGAGGGACTGGAGATAAATTGCTCTGGTAGCTCTTCCTTTTACGTATGCCTTATATTGAAAGATCAGAAGCGTGGTGCATTCAGCAGGCATTGTCAGTGTCTTCAACTCATGCAAACTATTATTCAGAAAACAAAGCTGACTGTTACCCGGAAAAATATCGTACTGTCAATTTGCAACAAGCTAGTTAAAGCAAAACAATTTAATGGCAACTTATTATGACCTGAAATTTATTGCAATGATGAACTTGCTTTCTTGTGTTTGGAATTATAACAAAGCATTTTTAGAAGTGACAGGAAAACATGAAAAAGTCTTATAGTAGAGTGTTAGCGTGAAAGAAACATAGTAATTTGAAGGACTAGCAAAATCATACTGTGGAATGACAGCTATGATCAAACTGCAACGCGCTGGTTAACAGCTCATTAACTTTGCTACTGCAGGAATAAACCTTTCCTGATCAATGTCTAGATAAAAACACTAATTTGTTTTAGTTAATTATGTAATAAACAAACCATCACACAGTAATTTTATAAGCATTGGCACATTTCCCTTCCCTCACAACAGAAAAGAAAAACTGCTCTCTTATGTCCATGCATCACCCTTTAAATGAAAAGGGAAAAGATATTTTGATAAATGCAAGAGCCACATTCATGGCAAAATATACAAAATTATCAGCAGAAAGATGTTACACATTAATGGTGTCCTCAAGTAACCTTCTCAAAGCTTCCTGAATAACTGTGTGACGTATCACTACTTAAAGGTAAGGCAACTGAACATATTTTTGCACCAATTTACATAACAAACCAGGTTTTCATGCAACTCCAAGCAAGTCTGCTAGATTTTTTTAACTGTGAATTTAATAATTAACAGACATACCTTGAAGTTTCCAATGTAGCTGAAATTGCTTCCACTCTAAGAAACAAAATTAATAGAATGAATCCTGCTTTAATCTACATTTTCAGGCTTTTATGACCTAAACATTTTGTTTAAATTAAGATTTATCCAGAGGAGCCTAAAGGCTCCACAAATTATTGTAAAATTTAGAGAGGTAAATGTCATTTGAGCAGCTAAATGAGTAGGCATTGTAATTGGTGAGGCCTCGATCTCACGGAGCTCTGCACTTGTGTAAATCTAGATTCAACTCGAAGAACTCAGGAATATTTTACATACTGAGACAATCACATATTTACTTATTCATTAATATTTTTGTAAAGTTTAGCTTCCACTGTGTAAATTTATATATGAAATGTGGGAGAGGAAGGCCAAGAGCAAATGTTTTGGGCTTGATCCTGCACTCATGAGCACACGCTTCATTTTATACGCAGGAATAGAGCTGCTGCGGGAGCAAAGCTGACAGTCACAGGCATCCCTCAGCTGTGCACAGGACAGAGTGAGATGCAATAAGACCCTCTGAGTTGTGATCCTGCCCCCAACTAGTACAGTGGAAAACGCACATTTCTAGGGCTAAGAAGCAGGGACGAGAAAAGGGAAAAGGGTAATAGAAGGGATTTCTTCAGAAGGTTTCCCTATTTCTGAAGGATATGGGGGAAGTTATCCCAGGAGGTACGAAAGAAGATTAGAGAGATGATTAAGACAGTCCTTTCACAGATTGCAAGAGTGGCAAATGCCCTTGTGAAATACTTGTGCTACTTCTTCATGTAGATAAATATTTCTTTAAGCTGCCTCAAGTGTGCAAAGACAAGCCGTAGACCTACAGGCAGGCCCAATACCAAAAAAATAGTGAAGGGATTTGCACACACTGAGGCTAACTGATTTCTCAGGCTAAACTATATTAGAGCACTTACACAGCCGTTAAACCTCATGTTCTGTCACCACAGCCACTTTACTAGTGATTGTAGAAAGAAACCGTTCTTTGATGAGTTCCCCAGTGAACGAGACATTTCAGACTTCTCTTTATGATTACTCTTGTTTTGCCTACCCACCTACAACCTCAACTATAATAAGGCTATTTATGGTAACTACTACAAGATAAATTCAAACCAGAGTTTTGATACGTATATGCAAACCCAGCACTCCACAGAGCAAACATTTTTTGTACCTCATAAGGGCACTGACTGGACTTGTGACTGACCTATGTAGTTATGCCTTTTTAATATGCCCCTCTCCAACCTCTTGCTGGGATTCCTGTGCCACACAGCACATGGCATTAATCAGCAACATCATGCCACACAGCTGCTCTTCAGCATCAAGATCAATGTTCCTGTTAAAACAGATGAAGAGGTCTCCTTGGTCATAGAAAATGCAGTGATTTCCAAGCATGTGTATGACACTGGGACTCAAGCATTGTCACTGCCATACCAGATTATCTCCTAGAGTCAGGTACAACTCCAGCTACATTTATAGTAGAAGTCCTTCCACTGAATTTCATACTAAAATGCATGCCAATTCATTCAGGCCTCGAGGCAGCAGTTACTTCATTCAACACTGGAGGTAAAAGTAAGGGTAAGTAAGAATGTGTTTTTAAAAATATTGATAAAAATGGTTTGAAGTTACAAGCAGTACCTCAGAAAGGTCTTCTCTGAGTCAACAAACAATTGTTTAAAACAAGTGGCACAGTTCTAACAGCTTGCACTGACTCTATAGTGTTGCAGTTAGATCACTAACCTGGTAAGAGGGAAGCTCATTCCCACTTCTCCACCCAGTCTGCAGCCTGCGAGTTTTTAATTACTCTTGGATCTGCCTCTTTTGGAGAGGAAATACAAGTATGGATTGAAAGATCACAGATTCAACATGCAATGGTCAAAGCTTCCCGTTCTTGCATACCCAAGTCAGAAAATCAACCCTGAGCCTTCAAAAATTACCCGAGTATTGATGTCATTCTGTTTTGAGAAAAGCTTCAATTTTTGTAAAGAGCTTTCCAGTGAAAACAGTACAGTAAGACTATCTAATTAGCTTCTATTTAGTGTGTTGTGAATATACCATAACAACCGCCCTCCGTTTTGTGAATGAAACCAGCTGAAAGAATTTCAATGTACAAAAAACAGAAGCTTGGAACATTCTGCAATATACACAGTAGTTTGAAACATGAAGAAAACACTGAAATCTTTACACTATTATGATACGAATAACAAAGATAAACATATACTGCATAGTAGAGCAACAAGGATAAAGCTTTCATCTCTCTTCATGGGAAACCTTATGGAAGGTGAATAAACCCATGGAGACCATTGTAGGAACTCATGCCATGCCATTTGAAAAAGCTTTCTTTTATCCCAGTAACTGACAAAGTATATTAATTTACAACAGATTTCTTTTTTCCTGTATATCTGCAGTTAACAGCAATTTTTAAAGCCACTCAGTTGTTTAACTACCAGGCTCTACAAGGAAAATTGTCATTTAGAAAAATAAAATAAATCAAAATCAGTTAAATTTGGCACCTTCCTTGTTCATTTTTCCCCAGTAGTCCTAACCTATGAGTGGTTATTCTTCTTTCTTTTCAGATCCTTCTCTAAGCTCTCTCATCAGGATTTCAAAGTTAGATGATCAAGTGTGCAGAGAGGCACCTAATTTCTCACAGGCACTTCTGAAAGCTCCTGACTAGATCTACAGTGAACAATTTTCTTTCTCTTCCCCCACCCCCACCAGTCTTCTGGCCTTTGATCTTTAGAGAGCACAAATGCCATTACAGTGAATAAAGTCATAGCCCACAGAGTCAATCCCCTACTATTTACCTCCTTCCTCCCTCCCCCCTTCACCACTAAGACTCTAGCACGACCAAGCTAGTTAAGTTGGGCTAAGATACAGCAGCAGGTATCATCAGCACTGTGACAAATGAGAATGTGTGTCAGGGGAGACTGTTTAAACAAACAGTTGGATGCTTGGGAACACAGACAGAAGACCTAAGATCTTGCTCTTTTTTCTCTTTCTTTCCCTCTCTGTCTTCAAAACAGAAGATTAAGTTTGCTGTGAACATGAGCTGATGAAAAGAATTCAAATAGTGCTTTGAATAGTGCCACTGGGAGCGTCACAGGAGAATTACAAATTGCTGCTGGAGACACCAGTCTCCCTTTACAGAAAGTTAACATAAAAGTACACATATCTTCTTTCTATAAGGTACTAACTTGTAAATTAACCTTTAATGGAGTATAAATGATGTCCTGAAAGAACTGCTTATGCAGCTATATTTATGATCTAGAAAATTGCAAATATTTACAAGATTATAGGTGTTAATGGTCTGTCAAAAATGTTTGTATATTGTACATACATTAAACCTCAGTTTAAGACCACCCTGCTATAAAGACCACCCCATTTCTTGTCCCATATAGAATTTCACTTTGATTCTATATATTCCATTCCTTATAGCAAGGCTAGGCCCCAACATACACCCAAACTGCTCTAGACAAGGAACTTCCCCTCCATAGGATCCACTTATTTTGTTCCCAGATCCTTTGTGCAGCTCTACTAGCCAGTATTATCATTGTTATTCACCTTCAGTAAGAGATCTGAAGAACATTTCGAGCCCCCCCATGATACACTGCAAAGGCAGAGCAAAGCTGGAGGGAGGTAGACTTAGCAGAACAGAACTGAACAGTATAAGCAACACTCCACCTTCAAACATTCCTGCCTCAGTTTCCCCACTCTGGTATAAACCAGTCACACTTTTTAACAAAGCATCTTTAGCATCACTGTATCCTCCTCTAAGGAACATATTTACTGTTCAAACACAGGTCATCAATAAAGAAAACAGATAAACCAAATCCTGCTGTCTGGCCTCTCTTAAGACCTCTGTTTCCAAGGGCTTCTGCTGCTGTCTACACAGCAGGTGTACCCAGCAAGGCCTTTCATCTAGCTGGTAGAGCAAGCCCCTTTCCCTGACCCAGCACTTCTACAGTAGCCCCCTATTCCCTGCAGCTCTCTCTCAACTAAGCTGCTTGTTGTTCTTTTATCTCACCACCTGGGTGCTGCTAATTAATCACATGTGGGGCTACACACCCAGCTCCTTAATACAATATTGTCTCCCCATGGCTCAGTAGAATTCAAACTTTTCATTTTCTATGTTCAGCTCTCAAGTCTGAGCTGTCTTTTTTCACTAAGCTCATTATTTAAACTGTAGTTTTCCTTACAACAATTTTTAATTGAGGTTTTCTACCAGTGAAATTAAAAGAAAACATTCCCTCTGAGTTACCAGCAAATTCTATACTTGTCTCTGATTGAATTTGTCTTTGGTAAATAATAATTAATATATCTTTTCCAGACATAAGTTATAGTGTCAATAATTTCCATACAAGTTATTGAATGTATTTGCTATTCAAAGTGAGAGACTGACTTATGCTCTGATCTATTACAGTTTCTTTTCTGGGCAACTGAGTAACTTTCTGTGTCAGAAATTTGATTCAGAACTTCTATATTGAAATTTCTTTTTCTGCAAACATTGTCAAATGAAAACAGTTGGGATTTGCCAGTTGTGACCGTGAGCTTGCAGAAAGGTCAAAGTTCAAATTGAAAAATGAATAACTTTTTTTAGAAATGTGCATAACTAAAACCAGTTTCTTACTCAAAAGATGTTACATTTTTTAATACTTGCTTTAGAAACATCAGTGTATTCACGCATAAATACAGCTGGGGAAAAATAAATATTTTAGGAACAAATACTTGGTCCTCTGCCCAGGTTTTATTACAGCAGATTATTTTCTTTTGTAATTTATCATTTGCTGTACATTACCTTGCTCAATAACTAAAAACAAAAAAGTTCTTCTTCAGGATAAGAAGTCAAAGGAAAACTTGAAAAGGCCCTGTCCCCACTGACCTCACGCACATTTTTATTGCTATCAAATTGCTCGTATTTTTTTGCCTTGCCATTTTCATTTTTATACCTGCTTGGTCAGATCTTCAAATGATGTAAACTGGCATAGACCTAATGGTTTCAGTGAAACTATCAGAGCTGAGGATCTGGCATTAATTATTGGGGATTTTCTGTTGTCCAGTGAGATAATGTAAAAGAAGTTCCTCTCCTAACTTTGAAGCAGAACTGTCTGTAAGCTAGCTATAAAGATATGTCTTAAGTGAACTGCTATTAGGAAAACACTAACTTTAAGATTTTACATAGATCTTCAAATTATCTATTTTTATGCTGTAATCCGTGTCAACAGAATAATGAAAGTTAACTTTCTTACAAATTATGAAACTTTAAATTTTCTTAAAAATACAGAATTTGCTTGGATAGTGCAATGAAACGATGCCATTTCATTTTCAGTGTTGTTTTACACAGAATGAGCTGGCTTGTATCAGTTTGGCTGCTACTAAGCGGCACAGCAAACAACAAAGCTTATATACAATATTTGGTTTTCAGGTGTTGTGTTTGCCCTGGATTTTTGGCTGGCATAATCAGACACAGTACCAGGTTCCCAAGTATTCCTCTCACCTCAAGTGCATAGTTTCAATGAGTCTTCTCTAAGTCTTCTTCTAAGATTAGTCAGTTAAAAGGGCTTTTATATGAGTCCCTAGATAAAATTCAGAATTTTATTATTATTATAGTCCTACAGGTTATCTTCTGGTTTTGGGACATCCAGTGAGCAGAGATCAAAAGCCCAAGATCTTTAGCAGATCAGGGAGAGGTTTTGTTGTGAGCGAACACTGTACATATCATACAGCTTCTGTGCGTCTAATGGATATTTCCCATGTGAAACAAAAGCATTATGAACTATGGACTTACAGCTCAGTTATAGAACAAACAAAACCTCCACAGTGTTGTGATTCCAGGTCAATGAACTTTGAAGCCTCTAATGTTAGCTTTCAAGGACAAAGAGAAAACTCCAAGATCTCTCTGACTAGATACCTGAGATGCCTCTTAATTTTCTCTGATCATGAGAACACTAAGCTATAAAATTCCACAAATATAGTTGGGTTTCTTGCTGCCAGTACTCATACCGGGAGAGTGTTTTCCACCAGTAGATGGAAACATCCTGATTTACATATGTATTTGTGGCTAGTTTATATTATTCTGATATTTTTTCCCCAGTATTTTTGTCTGGAAGTGTATATCCAACTTTGGTGTCTTCCCTCTTGATACTTATATGGAGAGTGATCATGGACCTTGACTCAATTAGCTGATCTCAACAGCAGTTAGATGTTATTGCGGATCTGAGCCTTCATGTTCCTGCATTCAAGTTTTTCCTCTGTAAAAGAAGAATAAACAGTCCTTCCTTTCCTCTCCTCTCTATGTTCATGTTCAGACTGTAAATTCTTCAGGGCAAGAATTCTGTTAATAAATGTTGGTTTAGTGCCTACTACAATGGGTATCTGCTCACAGTGGGATACTACTATGCCTCAAAAAAAAAAAAGTAAATATTACTGACAGTAAAAATACAGCTCATCGACTAAAGGTGCATGAAAAGAATTTTGTCCTGTAGGACATCAAAGTTCTTAAAAATTCATATGTCAAGTATTGCCATCTGAACTAAATTAGTTTTGTAGAACTAAGATTTCATGGCAAATAAAAATAGTATATCATCTTAATAAAAGCATCATGTGCAAAGGGAAAATAAAAGCAAGAAAGATATAATTTTATAGTACTTGCACTGTTCTTCTTACTCTGAACTGAAATTCAAAACTACCAAAAGAAGCAGCCATCAACAGCCACGTAATCAATCTGCTGCAAAGCTGGTGCTGGTCTCCGACTGATTTGATACAAAGGACAGTGCAAACAATAGGAAAGTTTGCAGGAGTGTAGTAAATAACTCTAATGCTTTGAGTAGCAAAGGGTAAGCAGCCTACCAAAAGTATTTATCAAAGTCATGTTGGGGGAAAGAAACATCACCAAACAGAACAGTGCAAGCCAGATGCTTGGAGATTAAATGGGGTCAAAAATGCAACCCTAATTTTCATAACATCCTCATAAAAATTCACAGGAAACTGCTTTCTGAACCTGTTATGGAAGAGATTTTTTTGAAAGTTAAAGGCGAGTTGCAGAGTGAGATTCTACTGAGTAAGGTCAGAATTGCAGAGGAAGGGAAAAATAACCTGTTCATTAAATAAAACTAAGAACATAAAAATCAATACAGAACAATGGCTAAAAGTAGCTGACAGTTATGTCTAGGCTTGTAAGATCAGATTTACATCTTTCATTTTACACTTGCGTCAAAGGTTCAGATCAGAGTCAGGTCTTTAACCCCTTCAGTGTAGGAACCAGAATTATCGCATACAAGGGAACCAACATACTTGAATTTGTGAACTCCCCAGAGTTGGCCCTAAATATAAATCATAAAATAAAATAAAATCATTTTCTAATATTTTAGCTCCTTTCAGCCCTTGTGTCACTCCCCCTTTATTGCTGCACACCATCTGCTCAGCAAACTGAAATCATAATTGAAAATCAACACTATAGAGATTGAAATGGTTGGTTTTGAGTGTTATTGTTTGAAAAATGTTTAGCTGTATTAGTGATTTTAGTTTTCTTTTTCTTTGAAATCTCAAATTTCAGTGGAAGTTCTTATAAAAAGTTCATATCTGCTTTTTTACCTGTTATGCAATGGGTTGAAAATGAAACAAACCAAAACAAAATGAAACAAAAAAGATTTTTCCCTCTACTTTCAAATTTAGAAATTTTGGACCAAAATGTTCTTTAAATGCTCTGAGACCTTCCTGTTTGGGTGTGGGTTTTTTTCTACATTAGACAACAAGATTCAATTAAAAATCAATTATTCACCCTAAAAATTCTCGTACCATTCAAGATGACCTGTTGCTTGTGTTACCCCAGGAATTCTGAAGCAAGTGCTACTATTTTTTTGCTGTATATGTAATAATAGGAGATGTCACTATTCTTATTTTCTCACTAGGACTAGAGACCATATGATTCAAAACAGAGAAGATTAGGTCACCTGAATTTTATCAACAAGGGCTCACAACCAGACTCGTTAGTGGTGCACAAAACTCAATTTCCAGGTGAATTTCTAGAAGTAGAAGCATTGGGTAGGATGTTGATATTATATTTAACATACAAGATTGCAGCTGCATTCCTGATAACCTATATTCTCACAGATCTGTGCACTCATAAATCGTAACTGAGTGAGCCAAGAGAGTTGTGATAAATACAGAGTCGAGGGGAGGATGTGGGTAGGGGACTGGATCACGCTCAGTATACAGATGCTGTGCTTCTTCCTCATCCTTCAGTAATGAGTTTCTTCAGCTTCTTCAATCTAAACACAGGTATCAAGTACAGGAGCAATACATGTACTTGCAACATTGCGCATTTTATATATATAAATCCACACCTAAAATCCATTGAATACACGGGAAGATGTCGCTGATTATTTTTATGGAGTACAGACTTTAGCAAAAGAGAGGATTTTATTTTCAAGAAAAAATTGAGATGGAATCCCCCCATGTGCAAAGGCCAAGATACCAGAAGACTCAATAAAGTAAATCAAGGCCATGTTATTCAATATCTCTTAAACTTAATGAATGATGATGCCCATTAGAAATTAAAGGAAACAGATTTTTTAAGTCATCATGATGCCCTTTAGCTGCCCTTCAAGAAGCCATCTGACATTTTCACTTACCACTAACAGTCCCCATGCCAGCAACACTAGGACAATGCCCAGAGCAATGACAGGCATACAATTTTCAGGCTTTGATATTGCAAAACAATGCGGCAAAGAGAAATGAAAACTTAACAAATTGGTTGACAATTTTCTTTTAGACTCTTCCCTTTCATTTCTACCATACCAATTTACCTCCTGCTGACTTGCAAAAGAAACACAGTGTAATTAATTTGCTTTAGTGGACAGTGAAGGAATACAGAATGCAAATATGAGAACCATAGCCTTGGTGTATTTTGGCTGACAGTTTAAGCTGTAATTATTATCTGCCAACAATTTGCACACATGTAATTTCTAATGCAAATGAATTCTTGAAAGAGCAGATAATGAAGTTTTAAACAAGTAAAAACCAGCCACATCTGAACATACTGGCTGTACTCTTTTTGTAAACAGGAAATTTAATAAGTTCATATGTTGATAGGACATGTGGTATAAATAAATTTTGCACAGGAGTGACTACAAAAAGCAATTTATTTCCATCAATGAATAAAATAATCGGCCATGCTTCTAAAGGTCATCTTTCTTCTTCTGTGGAATTCAGGAACAAATTTTCTTCTGTATTTCAGAAGAAAAGTAATTTTTAAATAAAACTGCAACTGAGGCATAAGTTGCAATTCTCTCCTAAATATTGAAAGCCACTATGGCTGTAGGGCATGGCTGTTTTGTGTTCCAACAGCCTATGAGTGAGTCGATACTCAGGGCAAATGCAAATATGATCCCTGTGACACATAGACAGTAATTCTAACAGTAATGCAAGTCATCAGACCTAGTGCACAACGTGCTGCATAGACTGTCTGTTCATGATCAGATCGCCTAGTCTGAAGAGATATGTTGCATTAATATGCACGCTTGATGTTACTCTACAGCACATGCACAAAAAAGCTGGAGTACCAGAAGCACTTCCTCTGACAGCAGAGCTGACCTGGGGTGTTTCTGCCCTCCCTCATCTCTAGCTCCGTCCATACAGTAACAGTTCAGTGCCCTACGTTCTGCCCTAGCAACTATTTGCGATTGCAACTGTTTCAGCTAACCGTAAGACATACCCTTCTGGGATTCCTATAATAAATCCAGATTGAAATACTTACACATATGCTGCGCAACACCTGTGCAGACAGCTCAACACCTTGAAAACCTCATGTCCAACCTACTGTATGAGCCATAATTGTGCACATGAGGAACAGAGCAAATCTTCTGTGTGTGCAGGGAAAAAATAAATGAGCTTGTGCAGCAGGTCAGATGCTTCCTGAAAGACTTGACTTGCTGAGTGTGCCCAGCCTGAATTGAAAGCACATGTGTGGTAGGGCAGGTCTGTCCAAAACTTCCGGAAAGTGTCAGATCTATTGCAGGCAGACAGCAACTGTGTAGTGCATGTGCACTTACTCAAATATGTCTTGAAAGAACCAGCTTACTACAACTGCCGCATGGGACGCAGTCACTGATGCTCCGGTTGGCCTGCTGTGTTACCAGAAATCCTGGATAGATGTTTGAACAGGGCAAAATCTTTGACGGTAAAGTTTTTATCCAGAAAGAGGGAAATGTGGAGGTGTGGTATCCCATATTTCTTCTTCAGTACACTCCAGCGTGAAGAATTGTTTCCCAATTGAAATGCTTGAGTCACTGTAAGGACTATAATGTTAAAACATGTTAATTTTATCTAGTCTGACACGTGACCAAAGCACGACAAGCTAAACAGTCCCGTACTAGAATTGTGAGATAATGTACACATATACAACATGGACAACATTGCTTCTAACTGTGGGATACTTCATCGCTCGCCCTGTATCCTTTGCTACACTCCCACGGCAGCACAAAGGAAGCAATCTCACTCCTCTTCCTCCCACTACGGAAGGGATTCAGCCTTGCCATAAAATTGCATGTTTGTTTCGGAACAATATGGTTGGCTTTCTCTTTTTTACAAAACAGACAGCTTATTGTTAGATGACCACGGTGTACCAGGGAAAGGAGTCCACAGAGGTTATGACTTAAGCTTAAAAGCTGGTACAAGTTAGTTATTCTTCTCAAAGCTAAAACAGCTTGAAAAGAGGTTTCCCCTGACAATCATCCCTAAAAACTTGGCTGCAGATGCCACTAGTTTACAGTCCTTCCCACACATTACACTTTTGTCTGTGAAGCGACTAGAAATGCAACACTGAACCTATCATATGTACAGAGGAAACAATGAGATGATACGCTCACTATTTGTGCCAAATTCATTTTGCCTAATGTGCTGTTTTGGTGCTAAAATACAACTGGAATGATGGTCTCTGCAGATAAAATTAGAAACCTGATGCTACACTTGCCAAGTAATTTGTTATACCTGCACATTCAACTTGCCTACTTAAAACTTGGTGGTGCTTATTGTCACAGCCAGGGTAGGTGGGCTCAGATTTCAAGCAGTGGTTGGGCTTAAGAAATAGCTACGCATACAGAAGGAGCAGCAGTGTGGAATACTGGATAACACGCTGGGTTTGGGAGTGAGGAGACTTCGTTTCTATTCTTGTTATATGACCGTGACCAAGTTGCTTCCTGTTTCTCTGACCTCTTCCACCCTCATCCATCATCTGTCTGCACAGCAAGCTTGCTTTCTTACATGCAATACCTAAGAAACTAGGGCCTGTAGGAGATCCTATAACACAAATAATATCTGTACAGTACTTCTTGCCTGTGTTTATTAAGACATGTTCCCTCCATGATATTCTATGTTTATGATTCAAGAGATGGCAACATATAACCGTCAAACTCACAGAAGACATTATTATCATAATTCCCAGTGGAAAAACAGTCTTACAGATATGTGAACCATTAATGATGCCAGAGGCTTTTTGTTTCCTTTGTACTCTGTAAATCTTCTTGAACATATGAGATGCAAATATACTTTGAAGCACCAATTAATATATTTTATCTTACTTATTAAAGTATGTGGAAAATTTGGTCTCTGGCAATGTATCTCACTACTATATCTGTCTACTATTCTTCACCCATTTTTTAAACCCACAATTTAAAATATTTTTCTTCTATTTCACATTGGGTTTGACTTTTATGGAAAAGGCCATTGGGAATTACTGGGATTTGAGAGTTTAATTTTCTCAAACAATTTGTAAACTTTATCAATGTCATGGTTTAACTCTGCAAAAAGGGAACAGGCGTTATATTCGAAGTGAATAAAGTGAATACAGTGAATAAAAAAAGACTGATCTAAAAATTGTACCACCGCTTCCTAAAAGATGTGAACAATAAGACAAATGAAGAAAAGTGTATGAAAGAGAATTGGAGCTTTTTCACCATTATCTGAAGACCAAAAATACAATTTTTATTACACACATACTTACCTATCAGCTGCCATACAGTCTTTTTTGAGCTACAAGCCAGCTCTGATCAAACTGTAGAACACCATGGATAACAGCTGGCAAATGTAACACACACTCCCTGGTTAAAGTTCATGTCATCAGAGGAGTAAAATGCATAGCGCTAAACCCTAAAATGTGTTTAGCATTCTGGTCTTAACCCTGGAAAGCATTAAGCACATGATTTTCTTTAACCCCTCAGAAGTCTAAGTAATTCCACTGAAAACAATGAGACTACTTAAGTACTTAAAAATTAAGTGGAAACTCAGGTAGGCTGCTGGATTGGGACCAACACACTTTGCAGATCCAAAGACTAATTCACAGCCTTGTTTTCAACTGAATGCATTGAGATCACCCAGCTCTGGACAGTGCTCGATACAGCAACCTACAGGTAACTGCAGAAGCACTAGTTCTGTGAAGGGTAAATCATGTTGCTACAAATAGGCTGGATAAAGTCATATAACAGGGGTTAGACTTAAGTTAGTACTGGTTAGGTCAACCTTGCTTATATCCCTGATATTATAAATATGCAAAATTAATAAAAGCCTAATGTCAAATAACATTAAATGATTTGTAAACCAGAAGTTTTTGTGAGAAGAGCTCAGTTTATTGAAGTATGCGGTTTTTAAAGGAATTAAGAACAATTATCTTTTATCTGATAACAAACATGGAGAATAAAAGGATACAAACCTAAACCTAAACTAATAAAAAATCTATGCTGAGTAATAAGGTGATTAGTTTATATACCTTAAGTACCCCAAAATACACAAAGACATTGTAATAAATAATCATCAGACATCCATCTTTAAGAAGGAACACTTACACCAAAATTACTGCTGAACAGTGAGACGAAATAGCTTTTTTAAACAGTGTCTTTGCACTGGTGACAAGGTTTCCTGGGCAGAGCTCTGTGTGTGTAGGTCTCCCCACTCCAAGTTTCGCACATCCTCAAGGCATCAAAATCGCTCCGTATGGGCTGGTGAGTGGATCTGCCTATGTATGGCACCTTTTCTCCAGAGCTCTGAAAGTTCAGAAATGCTGAAAAAATAGCTCAAACTCTCTTTATTCTACTCCAATAGATTCCCAAATGAAAATAACCCAGACTCATTAAGAATTGTCAGAGTTTCATGTGCCACCCATAGTGTCTTCTGGTTTTTTGTTTGGATAAATACACCCTCTCTCTCACTAATCTCATACCTGAACTTAAAAAAAAATTATAAAATTATAATTTATCCTAAAATTTACTACTTAATATCCCATTCAAGAAACTGTCATGATTGGAAAACTCCTAACAAAATCTCTTTTTAAAACATAGTCTTTTTAGAACATAAGACTGGTTTACATGTTTGCATTTGAAAAGTAGAAAATAAAGCTCAGCACAGCCATTTAATGGGAACAATCTTAAGGCTTGTCCACACAGGAAGTTAAGCTAAATTAGCTGAAAGGTGTGAATTTAAAGTGCATTAAGGCAAAGTGAACTACAGTCACTTTACTTCTCAATGAGAACATTCACACCAAGCTTTAATGCACTTTAACTAATATACTTTAAAATCATATCTTTAGTTAATTTGTCTTAACTTCCTGTGCAAACAACTCCTCTCTAGCACTTACTGAGAGCCACAATATAGATTGATGTGGGTGTATTTATAAATATGCCTATTAACCTTAAGACTTTGAGTCAATAAAATTTGGGATGTTAAATAAAAACAAGAAATATGTCCTTGCATGAACTTCCTAGTGCAATGGGAGTGCAAACAGTCCTAGTGTTCCTAGTGCAAACATATCATTAATTATCCCTAATTTGTATAAGAGTATATTAACTACTCTGAGCCAGATAAAAAAAATCACTTGTGTATTGTAACTGACTCGCTTATGAATTGATTGCTGAAACAAATTAAATGTAAATAAATAGAAAAGAAAGCTATGTTTTATTTAAATACAGCACATGTATTGAGATTCACCAAGAAGGGCTAAATATAAGGACTTACATTTGAATTCACTTTAAAAAAAAAGCAAGGAAAAAAAGGCTCTAGAATTCTTTCTTTTCTGAGGGATGTCTGAAACACATGGTTATAAAGGATGCCTCAAATTATCCAGAGAAAGCAAAACAAGACTTTGCCTCAGATAACCTGTGAAATCAATAGTGTGCTTTTCCTGTCACTGCTCAAGTTAAAAAAAACCTTTTCAGAAGCAGCTCTTATATGAAGAGAACAGAGATATACTTAACACCCCGTGTATATTTACTGAGTGACTTAGTGCTCTGACACACCAGGGAACAATGGTCTGGCATAACAACCAGTGCTCCAAGACTGCTGTTGTGCTCTACAGCCTAACACATTGAGCTCAGCTACCCGGAGTCTGCCCTTTGCAAGAGCAGGAAAAAAATGTATTTTTCCAGCCAAGGTGGCAGACAGACATTGTGTGCCCTCAGTACATGGGCAACCCTGGATGCACCCCAACATGTCCTCAAGGTTACATAGAAGCCTCCCGATTGCCCCCTAGCTAGCCCTTAAGTCCTTCATCTCTCTTCGAAAGCTGATGAATAGCACACACTTAATTCAAAAGGGAAATCGTAATAGTGCTGAGACCTTTTTTTTTGACTGATGACTTAGAGAATGGGATACCAGACCATGAAAAAGATTCTCTTTAAAAAAAGGAATGCTAAAATAACAGCACTGATGATTGCCAAAGCATAAACTTTTAATGAAAAATATATGCTGTTCAGCATACACTACCTTTTTTAGTTAATTAATTCACAAGAAGCTTGACCTGATTCAAAGCACTCAATTTCTGATCGACTAGGCTACAACAGAATAAAGATAAAAAGGTATCTAGGTGGTGATATATAAATAAATATTTGCATCAGCCTTCATAAATATTTTGAAGTGCCGAGTATTCCCCGAAAAACTATTGTAGTTAACAGAACTCTATCAGTTAAAAGCTTCCTTAAATGTGTTGATAATTTTGCTCTTACAATTTTACACAGTAACACGAACCAAGAGTATTGTATTAACACAGGTGGCAAAGCTATAGCCATTTACAGTTCAGCAAAGTGTAGGAGACTGCCCTTGCTCAGGCATCTGGTACTATGTACCACACATTACAAAACACACTTGGTGATGAGAATATCCAGGTCTATTTGATAGCTTCTCCTGAGTGCAGACTGTTGCTTAGACAACACACAGCCTTATGGTTTGAATCTCAGTTAGAGCTACAATCCTCTTTTAGTTCCTCGTATTTTCTGATTTCAGCTAACTGGGCAGCCCATGCGCTATTCCTGAGCACTCGGTACTCATACAGCCTTTTGACAGGTTTCCCATAGCTTGATATTTTGCATTTGGTGCTGTTGGAGCTTTTAAATCATGGTCCATTTTCATGACGAAAGCCAGTCACAAACTTGAACTCTCATATATAAAATAGAAAGGCTAACCATTAGGTTAAGAGTCACAGTCAAAGAATGTGTGTGGCAAAATCAAGCTATTTGTCGCATAGCCCCTGTTTGTGTGGTATCTTACTCCTCTCACATCTCACTTGGTACCTTCCCTTCATTTCCAACATGTTTGCTTTGAAGCCCTTAATTCTGTTCTATGTCGTAGAATAAGTCCAGGAGAAAAAGCAGTCAATGCTTTTGCCAACGCTACAGCAAATGTAGATTCTCTTTAGGGGTTGGCTGCTTGGTGTTTTCCCTGAGCAGCAGGTGCTCACCGAGTTGAGCTAGCCCGAGAGTTTAAGATTGTAAGTGAAAATGTATGGTCATTTTCTGTTTGCAACAACATTACATAGTCCTAAGCTTCTGGAGTCCCATCATCTTTCTTGTAACTTCCCCCAGATCTGACTGTTAGTATGCTTTAAGAATTCTAGCTGATTTGAAGTTTGGTGGTTCTACACTCTCGGCCCTTTAGAACCATGCTCATTGCAAGAGCCTCTAAACATGCATTTTCACAGCATCTCTGATGCTGTTTGCTATGTCCTTCTCCTCCCCTTCTTTGTAGCTTATAGAGTAAGGAAGTTTGCATTTCAGTTTTTAATTATTCCTCCCTCTCTGAAGTTAACACCAGAACATTGCTATCTACAAGAACTGAAAAGTGGGAGCTGTATTCTATAGGAGATCCAGATCCTGCTTGGCAGGATCAGTTTTCTCTCTTGCTCAGTGATAAAAGTCAGGGACATAATGTAATCTATAGAAAGTTGTGCATCGATCTTGATCATCCCCGATATCTCATCCGAGAAATACAGGAAAACATTAAAACAGCAAAAACATTGAGAGAAAATGCACCTGAGACAGGCAGGCATGTCTAATTCACACCATCAAGCTATGAGCTAAAACCTTAACTTCAGTGATTATGCCTGAGACATTTAAATGGTTTTAAATTATAAGTCTAGTAGAAGTATTTTTCTAATAATAAGCCATTAATTGTGGCAGTTTCAGACTGTCTGAATCTAGGTGTATAAACTGTAGCTGCATCAATCAGTGCTGTGTGTCTGGCTATTTCAGGCATTCCTTGTTAGTGTAAAGAAAGAACAGTTTGTCCACCAAGCACAACAGCAGCTGAGATTCCCGTTGATTGATAACTAAATGTGCCGTAGTGAAAATATATTCGGACAGAGCTGAAGAAGGAGGCACAGCAAAGACGTAATGGGGGCGGAGGAAGGAGAGATGAAATTGGCCACAACAGGAAATTCCTTCTCATGAGTCTTCCAACTAGCTGACAAGATGGATTTCATTCCTTCAGGTAACAGTGCCTTTATATTTAATCTTCTACAACATCGGTAATCATGCGAATTCTTCACTACTCTAGATGCAAGCTCAGTTACTGAAAAATTGTTCTTGATGTTCAGGATATTTCTCCACCGTGTATTAGTACTGCTTCACACACAGAATCTAGGAAGGTCAACAAAATCTGTGTGTAAAGAAAGCATATCTATAAAGCTATTCTGCCCGTTGAAGAATCCTTCACTGATCACAGTTGGGAAGATGGAAATTTTTGGAGTCTAAAGTGGTTTATCAAGAGGCCTGTAGTATTTATTTCCAGAGAACCAATGATTTTTCTGTTAAAAATTGGCAGTTCACAGATGTCACAGTATTTAAGCTGAAGATCCTTATTTTAAAATCTTTACAGTTCTAGCTGGGAAAGGAATATTTTCTGCTGTAAACGTCAGTATCAGTATTATACTCAGTGACAAGTAAAAATTAATTTTCCAGTTTTATGAAAATTTCAGGGTTTGGGTTCTCAGCCAAATGTCTGTCTGAACTTCTGAGCTTTGACAGTCTGAAAAACAAGCTGGAAGTTTCAGAGCAACAGATTTCCACCATTTGCAAACTGTGAAACTCTAGGCTATAAAATTTTGACAAAATTTGACCCAGATCCTGATTTTGTAGATCAAGCAGGTGAGCATCACCACGGCAGTTAGTCACACGACACTAGAATTTCCAATTAGTCTCTTTTCTAACGTTCATTCAATCAGTATGGAAAGACATTTTCTTCATATGCAGTAAAATATTAAAGTATGCACTTAAGTTCAAACAGACGCAGTCCTTCTCTCAATGACATAAAAGTTTAAAGTGCAACAAACACCTGAGAGGCAGATAATCCTGTAATCAAGATGCCATGCTCTTAGCTCTGTTGGAAGACATAGTGAGGAAGAGACAATCACCCTGCCTTCATTTTAGGTACATACATCAGTAGTAAATGCTCCCTTTATTGTCAGAGCAGCGAGACAAGCATCTCAGAGTCACAGCGTCTGTTAAATTTGGATGTCACCTACCTCCAGTGAGGTGAGTCTGGGCCCCCACGTTGCCACCTAAGCTAAGTGGTGCAAATCCCTTCTGTGGTGAAAGTCACTTACAATCCAAAGGACTGACCCATGAATTTACAGGTATATCTGATAACAAATCTGGAACAATCTTTTCATCCTTAAATACACTTTATGAAATGCAGATTTCTTAAGAGTGGTTGAGAATTTTTGATGCAGTTAAAAAAGATACTTGAAAGCATGAGACTTTATGAGTGGGAATTCACACAGCCATTTCAGCACAATTCATTAATCTGCTAATATTTAGGCATGGGCTGAAATATTTTGGTCAGATGACACCTGAAAGAAGAAGAACCTTAAATACAACATCAGAGATGTAATTTTTAAATGATTTTGTGGTAGTAGCCAGATTCAGAGGTCAACTTTTCAAGGGAGAAAACTGGGAAAATAACTATATTGAAGCAGTTTCACCCCAAAAGAAAAAAGGCCAGTAGGAACATCCCCCTGTCAGGATAGCTTATTTACAGATGACAGTCAATCTTTTGTTCTTATTCTAGTCCATGACTTTGTTTTTTTCTCATTTTTTCTTTAAAGTTCTCTGGCATTATCTTCTCTAATCAGTTGTGAAAAGCACAAAGTAAAATGATGTAGCAGAGGTTTATGCTCTTGAGAAATCAGCCTCCTGGAGTGACTTCTAAATTAAGAAAATACTTTTTTTTTGTTTAATTTTTTTCTTGGCAATTTCCTTGTAAACTAAAAAGATACCATTCCCTATCCCATCAAGCCACATCATTCTTGGAAAAGGAACCACAACATTCATCTATACAAAAGAAGTTGTCCAGAACAAACTAGGAATGCAAATTGGATTTAATTTTATTTCTTTGTGAGTTTGTTGCATGACCTAATGAAAGGGCACCACTGTATTCCTGGTGAATAGAGTTAACTCCAAGTTAGCTTCCCCTCTTCAACAAGAAGTGCTGCAAAGATATTTCCAAGGAGGTGGAGCTGGGGATGACTACAGGGAGGCTCAGGTTGGCACAATATGTAGAAGCTATTACTAGTAGTAACAGTGTGGTAGCATTTATGAGTCATGGATTAGTGTCACCTGATGATACTGAACCCATCTATGAACTGCCTGTTTCCCTGCTCCAGTTAAAGACCTGTCCCTATAGAACTTCTTTAGATAACAAAACAAAAAACAAATGTTGGTTGATCCATCTTGCCTAACTGGAGAAGAGGGGTAGAAAGATCTCTTTATCTTTCCTTCACTCTGAGGACTGGTAACAAGTCTAGTCTATTTTGTTATTTCCCTTTTTCTCGTCTGTCTTGATGTTTCCAATTTTGCAAAGGAAAGCATTCCTTTTTGCTTTGGTAGCATTCTTGTATTGCAATATTAACCTTGCCTAGTGCAGGAGCAGGCACAGGTGAATAAGACCTCTTTTTCTCCTCTTCACTGGAGGTGATGAATCCAGATAAACCTGCACAGTATGCACAGGCAAACCCTGTTATGTCTGTGACCAGGACACGTTTGTCAGACTATGTGTTTCCTGTCAGCCTGCAGGGATCCTTGAAGGCTGATGCTACTAGGTGCTCACATTTGGGGAGAAACATCTTGCTTTGTGAAAATATACTACCATCCCATTGCCAAAAGTTAGACCAGGAAATGACCCATATATTTCACTGTTGTTCAAAGGGCAAGATTTTGCAAAGAAACCTGCGACATTTCAGATTACTGTGTTTGATCATTAAATTTCAAAATCAAAATCAAATTTCAAAGGGAAATGTAACACTGTGTTTATGAAAAGATCAGATTGTAATAGTTAAAATGAAGACATGCTCAGGTGCCTGGCTTATGTGAGCCATTTTTAATCTTTGTCGTTCTAGTTACAATGAATGCATTTAACTGAGGCAGAAAAGATGGCTGTGGGGCCTTTCAGTCCCACTTCTATATCAACAGCACTTTGCTGAGGGACAAATGCTTCACTACACTAAGATGGAATTACATAAAATATCTTTTCCACCCCACACCCAGGGGCTGCATTTAATTTTCATAGTGGTTAGCAAATACTTTCATTTTACCACTACTTCCTAACATGTCTAACCAAATATGCCACAAAAAAGCCCTCTCCACGCACTATCAAGCAGACTAGGAGAAACTAGGTAAAAATCATATTTATTTTTAAACCTCCTTTACAGATTAGTCAGATGCAAACTGGGGTGGTCTGTCTGCCACCAGTGATTGTCTTAGAGAACGTGAAAACAAAACCACAAAGTTGCTGACAGTCTATTTTTATATTTCTACCCATACAAGTTTGGTCATGGCTCTTCTAAGGATGCATAGCTGTCCTTGTTTGAACTTGTAGTAGATCTCATTATCCCCTTTTATGGATTCTGTTTCCTTTATATTCAGCCAGATGGAAACTTGGGGTTTTTTTCAGTTCTGCAGTCTGGATTGCAAGCTGGGGTTTGCTCTCCTTCTGTCTGCTCGTTTATTTCCGTTTCATTTTCTGTTGCATTTGTCTACCCAGGAAATTACTGCAAATTACAGTGGGAAATAAATTTACAGCATAACGATTACTGTGCAGTAATTCCCTGTGTTAATCCACTCACCATACCCCAAGTCCTTAGGAAGTGGAATAAACTGTTTTGTACTTACTGAGTGTTCAAAGTGACCACACAGAGTTGCTGCATATGCCAATACACATAAACTGACACGTAGCTTCCTTTGCAGCAATTTTTCTGTTAGCTATTAACTATTTTAGGTGACATTTCAAAAATATATTGAAACAGGTATATTATGTGTCTGCTGGTGCATGGGTTTGCATGTTAATAATCCAGTTCAGAGGCCAACCTTTAAATCAAAAAATTAAGTGACTCCCAATAAGGACAGATTTCTAAAAGCCACTATTTTAAAATAATTTTTGTTCAGAAGAACAAACTTTTGTTTTATTAAATGCCTACTGAACTCCCAAAGCTCAGTGTTCTCTCATGCATAGGGAACACTGTCACATATGTGGTGGAAGCCATTATTAGGGGCTATAGTAAGACACTGTAAGTAAGAAGTTTCAAAAGCTATCCGTTCTAGTTTCAGATTTAACCAAAGAACAGGAAACCATTAATGATGAATTTCACCTGTAGAATCATGTACAAACTATTCATGTTTCATTATGGAAAGGAAATAATTTATCTGATTTACTCTACACTTCTAACCCTGAGTATATTTTTTTTACTGTCTGCAAGAATTTCCCTAGTCACACCAGAAAGACAAGCACAGCAAAAGATCCCAGTAAATCTTTGCACAAACTCAAGGTACCTCTCTACACCCAGCCTTCCATACCAAACATGCTGCACATTCTGCGTTGCAGCACTCAACTATTCAAAACTGACAACACAAATTTAGTAAAGCCAAAGACTTCCACCCACTGCACACTGAAACTTTACACATGACCAACTGTTAATTATTTTTTTTAAACTCTACAAAAGAGAGGACTATGAACAGAAACTAGAACTTCCAGAAAGGAGAAAAAGTCTGGATCTTAAGAAAATTGCTCTTATTTTTGCCATATGGAAGCATGAAGAAAATAAGACAGTATGTATTGAGAGCAAAGATTCAGTTACGATTTGTGGAGATCCCTAATGTTACCGATTTTGGATTGGGTAAGGAATATACTTTAGAGAATAATTAAACTTTTTCAATGGAAAACAATTTAGTAATACATGGAAACATGGTATGCATTTTTGTTATGTTTGTTACCATACTGGTATTGCATTTCAGTTCTTGGGGGGAATACAGGCTAATAACTCCAGTTGAAAATAATATTGCTGGCAAGGTTAAGGACACAAACCAGTTATTCTGTACCCAGTACAACAGCCAGCATGACATATTTCTACCATAATCTGCAGTTGATCAGCTCTAAAACATCTAATTAAAGCAATTATTCTAGACTTTAATTGTTTATTTTTATTACTATGGTATCAAGAGGCCTCTGCTGAAACTGAGGCTATGTGCTCTACAAACACTTAGCATGAGAGAATACTTTCCCTTTCAAGCTTTCCATATACATAAGACGCAGACGAAACAGCAAGGTGAAGAGATGATGGTTTAGTTTAGGTGGGTTTAGTTACACAGTGGTGGAGACATGATTAGCAGCTGGCTCTGCTTAGTCCCATTCCAGTGTCTGACCAGCTGGATGTCTTGGATTTTATATATAACTTAAATATTTTCTTTAAGAACAAAACAAAGAAGTAAAATGCCATATGAGCTGCTATGTCAGCTACAGTGCTGGGTATTGGAAGTTTCAGGACTCTGATCTTAAACACCCTGTGGTTTTTAGCAAGACAGAAAAGAATATTATCAGGTTCATAAATGAGGTATCTAAATAAGCTAATCAATTCTGCAAAACATCCTTTGAAAGTTAAACTTACAGCACATTGGAATCAACTAAAAACTTCCATTAATTTCAGAGGCTTTTGGATTATGTTCCCTTTCTGTCCCATCAAAAACTCTTTATAATATTCATTTGAAATCCCAAGATAAATCTAAAAACCCTATTTCCCTATTTAAGAAATGTAGTGGCATAGCTAACATGAAATAAACAATCTAGCCACTTGTTGGGAACTCTATCGCTGTTCAAACCTGATCCTGTAAGGCAAACTTTGTGAGCAGGATAAAAGCCCCAGTGAATTTGGCTGGGCACTTTGAAACAACTATGGTATATTATGTATTTTATGCTAACATGCATAAATCAATCAGTGTCCTGAAAGCAGTAGTCTTTCTTAACTCACTGATTTAAAGCAAGGAAGCCCAATCGGCACACTTATGTGTATAAATAGCAGATTTCGATGAGGTAAGACCCCTGAGTAGGTGTTCAAGAGTAAGGTCTGAGGCATACAATTTACAGAGAGTTTGCTGGGTTTACAACTAAATACACTTTATGTCTACGGCATAAATATGAAGTCTAAAACATTGCCTTTTTTAGTAGTAATATTAAGCTCAGTAAAAGTTTTCAAAGGAAAAAAAAACACATGCAACAATGACTACACTTATTCTCAACATAGTTTCTCAGTATCACACTAACGCAGTGCATTACTGTCACCTTTCCCCTCTCTACATATTCCTGCAGGGCAGTTAGTTTTAAAATAATTTTTAAAGGTCACTATTAATCATCCGCATAAAAAGCATGCCAGAAAGCTGGACAGACGTTCATAACAAAATAGCAGAGACAGAGAACTGATTAGTATCTGTAAATAATATTTAGCTGCAAGATATGAAAACTGTATAAAACCACATACGTCTGTCTCTCCCTTAGCCACCTCTGCCTGCAAAGGCACACTGTACTTTGTGACCAGGTAGCCAGGTAGACTAGGAGGTAATAGGCTAAAATGGTTTTACTTTTCCCATTACCCTCCTCCTACAGCATCTCTCCTCTCTCTATCCCAATTCCTTCCTTGTTTCTTGAATGATGAATCTAAATATAATCCTAACTGGCACTGTAATCAGACTGTGAGGACTGACAGTGCTCGGTGTAAATAGTACCACGTTCACTGCTTTGCTATTGCATAATGCGGTTTTAAAAAAATAGCCATATGAACACAACATCAGATATCACTTGGAGAATAATAGAAATAGACAATAGCCAAGAATTACTGTTGTTCAATAGGGACGATAACAAGATAGGATGGGAGCTGCCTGGAGCAGTGGTTATCACCGAACTGCAAACAGGCAGTGACAAAATGAAAGACATTTCAAATCCTCAAACCGATTTTTCCCTCCACCCTGTTTTTCTCTTACATTGCTCAGAATCTGGTGTGCTCTCCAAAACTTCACCTACCTATCATCTTACAGAGTTTTAAAAATGCCTAAAATATCATGCCTGTAGCATGACATCATGTAAAAATACATGCCTTACTATAAGGCATCAAATGTTACAACTCTCAGCCTCTTATTATCTAAATGAAATTGAGTTATTTTTTTTGATGTTCTGCTGCGAGGAACAATTCTCCTGCTAATATAACCTGTAGTAGTTCAACTGAATTTTGTAGTGCTGAAACATGTCACAGTTGAGGCTCTATCCTGACCCTTGTGAGCATGCAGACTGCACACTTTCTGTCCTAAATGCTCAAAATAGATACAGATAATGAGATACAAAATATACCCTGTATGAGAATATCCTGGAAAGCAGGGAACATATAGCAGCGAACATTATGACATTTGCTTTTAATCCCAAATTGACCACAATGCTTAAGTTCAGATACCATCGGTCTGAGCCTTATAACACTGTTAGAAATCTGAAGAAGCCTTTAAACAGACGACATAGAGACATTCAGCTGCCCAATGGAGATGTCACTGAGCTTCTTTGTACACAGTACCACAGTGAAAAGCCATCAGGTGATACAGAAGGAATTATACAATGGGAGTCACTTTTAACTTAATCAACATTAACTAATTAGGTGTGGGATATTTTGTAATATATCAGCCCATTTAGTTTTAAAAAGCCCCCAACAACCATCATCAGGTTTAAATTCCAATTCAAACAAAGTAAAATGCTATGCTGATTATTTTTGAGGAATAACTTTCTGGCTATATATTAAATAAAAATTGAATGATTACCTTCACTTGTGAGCCAAAAAGTATTGTCACACCAGACAGAATCCAATAAAAATGGCCAGTTCTTTTCCATATACTTCTGCAATGACCATACATCAAATTTTCCATATATAAAATGCCTAGTGATATATATACTTTTCAAGAGGTACAAATGGCTAAATGGCAATTCTAACTCAACATTAACTTCTGAACAAATTTGATACACTTCATTATAATAATTTTTGAAATACAGTAATAATTTTAAATATTATTACAGAAACTTCCCCAAGCACTATAATCATACATTCAGTGAAATATTTCAAACTTTTTCCTTTGCTTTTCAAAAGTGCACTGACTGCATATGTCATCTTTCACAACATATTATTTTAGTCATTAAAATGGTGGACTTGAAGTTCCTATCTATTTCAAGTGACAATCTGGCTGATCTAAAACTTAGTTTGGCTACAAAAAACATTGTGTTTCAGTCTGAATATCTAGCCTCCTTTTTCCAAAAGAATTTGTTACTCCCCTGGTGATGCATGATAGCTATTGTATAATCTTGCACTGCCCAAAGAAGAGGCTATAGAATCCAGCCTATACAAGCAGAGATTTATGAAGTGGCAAATATTTGCTTGAGACAATTGCTGACCTCAAAGGAACATCTTCAGGAGACCAGGCATGCTGAGCGTTGCCATATGATTCACACAAGGATTAGCTCTGAACAAAAGCTGCAGCAACTGTGTATTTAGAAGAAACTTGGATTCAGGTACATCTTCTCAGCTTGACTCCATGTGAAATTTAAATCCAAAGATCATTAATTTCAACCTTGTCAGGATGCAAAAGGAAAAGGAGACATTAGCCTTAAAAGATTTAAAAAAGCGTGCTTTAGGATCCCTCTGCAGATTTCTATCTTTCTCAGCTCACCATCTGCCTTAAGGCAGAAGAAACTAACCCTGAGCTCAGAGCCGTTGTGTATGCATTTCTGATACATTTTTGGGGAAGGCAAGTTTAGGCATCAACTTTAAGCTGCTGTACCTCCAGATCTCCCTCCAAACGCACTCCAAAGTCTCAATGTTTACTACTACAGAACAAACCTAATCTGGATCATGCATGAGATGATCTTTAACACAGGCTTGAAGATGACACAAAAGTAGGCTACAAAATCAGTGGAGGACTTTTTCAGTTCTTGGGTTTACCTGTTCTAGAGCAAAGAGAAATATTTCTAGAGACAGAGAAATGAAGTAATAAACCACAGTTATTGTTTATTTTTAAGACCTTCCCACTTAGTTTTTCCTACAACTGTCCCAGGCAATAGGCTAGAGTCTGAAGAATGATCCCATGAATACATGCATTACAATTCAGAATAGCTTCTGTACAGCAGACTCTACAAACACAAATTTATGTGCTTTTTCATAATGGTGCTGAAAGAGTAGAGAGAGAAGGGAAAAGAAAGAAAAGATTCTTTTTTCATCCACTCAGTGGAAGAGTAAGAGAAAGGGTATATGAAAAGGCAACATCTACAAACAAAAACTGATACAGAAGTAAAATCAACTTGTCATAGGAAGAGGAGAAAACAGCTCCACAAATCCCATGACTAAAGAATTAATAGAACAAGTGGTTAAAAACAGGGGCATAAGGAATTAATAGTGATTCTCCATAGGGCTGTCCATTAAAACTCTATTGATAACTTTCAAGTAGAGAGAAGAAACATTAAACTAAGCCTTCTCATATGTATGATATTAGTGAATTTGAAAAGTCTTTGAGACAGGTTTGTTTATCCAATCTCCTTGCTGAACTCTTTCAGGTGTCCCACCTACTCTTGCACTTCAGAGGAGGTGTGCACTGCTCACTGCTACTAAGTTTTTAAGCACATCCCATTGTTATTTCAACATCTTAATTGCTGGGGAGTATGTTTTTTTCAGTTAAATAAATCTTTGGGTTATAACACTTTCCGTTTGTTTATTCAGTCCCATTTATACCACATCAAGTATGCCTACACGTCCAGCTAGCATAATGTGATTATAGCAAACTTTGTCATAAATGAGTTAGCAAGGGGAACACTAGCAATGAAGATATGAAGGCACCAGATTTAGCACACCTCAGAATCTAGAGGCTCTTATGGGTCTTCGGAGAGTTTGTCTTCTCATCAACCTGGAACAAGCTAAAGCCATTGCTGCAGTGTTTGTACAGCTGCTGTTACCTATGTCAGCAGAAGCACGCTAGCATATGCTACAGCAAGAATTGTATTTGGCTCAGTGACACAATATGACTAAATGGGATGTCAGGGCAATGAAAGATTTGGGGCACTTTGTCTACTTTCAGGGCCTCCATTTATGTAAGCAAGTAGCTGGGCCGTTAGGCCCATGGACTAAGGCATTTGACCCACATGCATCTCTCTAGCTACATTACAAAGTTTGCCATGTAGACATACCCAGAGTCAGGACTTAAATGACACAAGGACAAAGACTGTAGCTACTTTGCTGAACAACAGCTACAGACTGTATATGGTCACTAGTCCTGGCTTCTTAAATCATTTAAGGCACTCTGAAAATGCCAGACCAGTTTCAGGATTGGAAACAGATGGGTAAGAGCCATTCACCGTTCCTAGGTTTTCTGGCTCTTCCCACAAAAGAAAAGTCTTTACAGCAAAGGATGCCCACCATCTACCTTCATGCAGTAGTAATATATTTTAGCAATGGATCAGACGACTGATAACAGGTTGCTAGGGGCGGTATCGCATCAGGCTATCACACCAGTCCTCTCTTCATGGCTACTGTATAAAAAGCCATGATCCATGCATAAGCTAATATATGTTTTGCTTTTTGGCCAGAGGTATCTTGGACAACTTATACCTGCTGATCAGACTGAAAAAATAATTACTCACATTATAAGCCTTGCCTTTTACTTGGTGTTGAAAAATCATATACTACATAAAAATGGTAAAATTTGATCTGTAAAAACAGAAATTTGATCTGTATGAGATTATCGTTCTTGCTGAAAGCATGAAACTTCTCCAACTTCTTGGCTGTCAGCCACATAAATAAGCCTCTCGTAACTCTTCCTGTAGGCCAATCATCATTCATTTCTTTAATCTTTAAGGCTAACATCCACTTTTCTTCCGTTTCAGCTTACTCTATATACGTGTCCTATATGTGAGGCATCAAGAAATTGAAATAGGTGTTGGTATCAATCTAATCTGCTTCTTCTACATTAGATCTTTCCTTCTTGTTCTAAGATATGTAGCAATTCTGTAGATTATTAGAATTCTGGTTATTTACTTGGTTTCTGGGTGAAGTGGTCCCTTAGTGTTACTTCCTTGTCTCCAGATTTCTGGGGAGGCTTCATTTATGTTTGCAGTGCACTTCACATGCTTGGATGAAAGACACAGTATAACTACTGCTAATAACACTACAAACTTATTAAATCTGAAGTAACTCAAAGTGCTCTCAGTAGCTTATTCATACAAAATCTCTAACAGCAGGCCTGGCAAAACGACTGACATTTCTGTTCATCTGAATGAAAATAAACTCTATCTTTTTAGATAGGGTAAATGACGAACAAGGGAAAACTGCAGAACTAGACACCAAATGGGGGTGGGGAAGTAATCAAGAAGATCAATCTGCAATTACTTAAAACCTTTACTTAAAAAAACCCTAAAAGCAGGATTTTCTTCACATATTACAAAATATACATACCAAAATGTAATTTGGAAGTCAAATGCTGCCTACTAAATGTAAACTATTTTAATTCTGTACATTAGCTGGTATCACTGATTCATGCAGTAGTATTGTTTGAAGTAGAGCATAAAAGGAGGGGCATACAACCACCGAGAGAAAAGAGGAACAATTCATTTCAATGACATTACATTATTGACTTCATCTTTATTCAGGCAGAAAAGCTAATGTTATTCGTAAAGGTGCAAACATGCCAATTTTTCTTAATTTAAATTGGAGCTAAGAGACGATTCGTCAATTACCACGCAAAAGGGAGTATTATGACTGTTTGAACCTGTGATCGTCTAGGAAAATCTCAGTGGTACTGGGTGCTGTACAAGCATGTAGCAAGTGATATGTAGAAGGTTAATATTGCACAAGGAATAGGAAGAGTAATAACGGTACATTATTGATATGACTGTGAATAGCTGATGCATGACTCTTCCGCAGCTGCTCTGCGCATGTAGTTACCAACAACTATTTTTTCCTGCAGTAATCACATTTGAAATAAGAGCAACTAAGTTGTCTGTAGTAGTAAATGCATCCACTATGACATTATGGGACTCGTCTGTAAGTGTGCAATAAAAGGATGCCTGCATCCAAATGATTGGTATGCAGCACTGTGTCAAAATATGAACTCAGATGCCTGCATTTTAATTCAAATGTGGTGAAGATTGTGACCAGAGGAACTTTGTATATTGAATTAGGAAGAACTGAGAGAAATATTCATCCCTTATGCAAACCCCCCACGAAATAACTGACTTAAAATTGGATTAATTCAGATGTCTCTTTCTGGGTAAAATGATTACAAACTTACGGAGTGTATGCATTAGGCTTTTCCAACAGAGACTGGCAAGAGCTCTGGTAATATGTAACACTTTAGGGACAGCAGAACAAGCATTTATTTCAATACATACAAAGATTAAATTCCACTATTTTATAGTATGCTGGATTTCACTGAAACATAGCTACTATTTTATCAGTGCTATAGATATTTTGAGGGAAATAAACTGCTCTGTAACTTATACACCAGCATACACAAATTTTTATGTATATGCACATGTATGAACAGACACTACATGCACATATCTCCTCTTCTGTACCATGAAGAAAAGCAACTAGATCTATCTACAGAAAAGTTAACTGGGCTAAATCATCAATAAAAGAGCAATATTTTATCTCAGATTCTGCACACCTTATCATTAACTTCAAAAGCAAATATAATTTTGCCAAGCAATATGATATATTTCTACAGTACTTTACAGTCCTTTCGAGAACCTCATGGTATACTATCTCCATTCAGTGGATGGGGAAGGAAAACAGAGAGGTGAGGTGAGATGTTCGGGGCTATAAAGGAAGTCAGTAGCATACTAAGGACTAGAACCCAGTTGTCCTCATGTTTCCAAAGCCTGAAATGCTAAATGCAGACATACAACCCTACCAGTAAACAAGGTAAGCATCACATTAGTACCCCTGTTTCAAACATACATGCCTACTGGGAAGTGCTGGACACTTCTGGTTGCCAGCCAGTAAACTTTCCCCCTCCTCAGCGTGAACTCTGATTGTGTGTCAGTTCACTTACCCATGATTATAATTTTTTCTGTCTGATGAGCGTAGAACAATTGCCTTTCGAGCACTGGTTAGCTAGAGCCGGAAGAACCATTTGCCTCCAGCCCAGCTGTCGGAGTCTCCATGCAAGATGCTGTGCAAAATGTTGAGTTAAAAGAAAACACGAGTAGGGGGAAAAGAGAGCTCTCTGAGAACCTCCACATGGTTCCTGTTGCTAAGGGAACCACTCCCTTTGTCTGCATAGGTTAGGAATGGCTGCTTCGTTTGGAGTCTGTCTCTTAAGTACTGAAAACAGCACAACAATTTCAGGAAGAAAAAAACCCAAACCTCCAGAATATCTTATGACCAAAGAAAAACTGACCCGCCTAGGAATTCTTACATTAAAACTAGCTATTAATAGTTGATTTGGGTGACTCCAAGGAGACTGTAGAACTCATCTGTGCCATCTGACGGGACGATACACTACTGCACACAGTTTAATTTAGTTATTGCAATCAGCTTTTGGGATGAAGGTAGCTGATTACAGAAAGATCGATCAAGAAATCAGATCCAGTTTTCTACAGAAAATGGAGAGAGATCAATAGCAAGAAATATAAGCTTTTAATAGGTATTCATGACAGACTACAGAGGGGAGGTGCCTTTGCTTGCATAAGTTCCTATAAAATTCCAAGCCCAAATCCTTAGCTCTGTTCTCTGTGGCTGCTCTCCCCTGCTGCCTGTCATCTCCCAGCACTGGCCATGTTCCTGAACTCCCAGGTATTTGAGAATCTACCTTCTATACAGGCCCGCTGGTCTCAGTCCAATTCAGCATATGGAGTTAGGAATCCCTGCTTGTCTTTGTCCTTCCCTGGTTTTAAATATACACCAGGATGTGTGCTTCTAGATAAGGGTGATTTTGCCATGAGTCTGAGGTCCTACAACATGAAGAGTTAATAGAAATTGTCATGAAGGTTAGTACACTGGGAAGAGAAACACTGTGACTCCATCCTCAAACTTCTTGTCTGCATCAAAAAAATCAACCTCCTTCTGAAAACAGAGCACAGCATGCATTGCACAGCACAATCACATCTCGCTCTCTCTTTCAGGTGACACCAAAACCAGCATCCCAAAATGCTGTAAGTGTAAATTTTTTTTTCTGTGGAATTACTTATTTCAATACTTTTGTATTATTGGGTAGAAATGGTCAAAGACTTGGATCCAGAACCAAATTTTCAAGCATAGACTTATCTGAGCCCTTTAACACATCCAGAGAACAATCAGAAAAGTGTGTTACATTATGTCTGGATGACAGACGAAAGTTCAAAATCTCAGACGATACACTTCTGTATGGAAATCAGATTTTTCTCACTCCACCAGAGAGCAGCTGCTAGTGCGTGCAAAAATGGAGAGAGGCCAGAACTAGTTCAGTCTTACGGTACAGAGCTGAGCTTCACTTTACGCAAGGTAGCTGCTGAGGAAAGTCAGTGCCAGTGTTCTTCTCTTTTCCAGAGAGTTGAGCTGATTTTTTTCCCCCCCTCAGTCAGACTGTTGCTTTTAGAGAACGCTAGTCAGATAACAGTATGAGACATCTTTGCTTACACACCACAGTCCAGTACTGATTCTTTGACATAAAGGCCTGAAGAATTCTGCTGTCACTTCATTGCACATGTTGAATTGTATTTGCAGCATGATATGTGTTGGACCCCTCCTTCCCTTTTTCCTCTCACCCCAATGAGTCAAATAAAGCAGTCAAGGTTGCTTTGTAGAGAGGCCCTTCTGCTCTCCTTTGCAAAAAGGTTAGGAGATTAGAGAGGGCAACTGAGAGTTCAGTTTAGGGACATTAGAAAGCAACCGTTAACATACAGGTTTCTGTTGCATCATTTTTAGCAAGGAACAATTAATATGAAACCAATTTAAAAGTTTGTGACTTTATTAATCTTAAAATCTCCTTTCAGAGGATTAATTTGAATTGCTCAGTCCCGCTGCATATGTACACACACACACATCCCGTTTTCTCCTCCACATGGATAGACTGATGTCAAGGTTAATGCAAGCAAAGGATCTCGGGATTCTGTGCAGCCACAGCAAGGGAGACGACAACTTTTAGGACTGAAGTAAAGTTTCCACCAATAAATTCTTTACCCACTTTCTGCTGCTGCTTGCAACCCATGGAGCCTTCTTCAGCATTATTACAATGACAAGGGCAGAAACATGTACCTGTAGAACATTAAAAGTTAACTCCCAGCATGATAAAAATCTTCAACAGTCCAAATTAATACTTAGTGAGTCTAACAGTGCATTTAATCCAAGCCTTTTACAAAAATTTGTGTCCATTAATACAGGAGTATTTTGCTGATCATTCCCATTTGAATGCATCAGAAAAAAAGGCATTGGGAGCAATTTCAGATCATATTACAATTTTATGAAAGAGCCAGGGACAGCACCAATGCAGCCTCCTGCTCTAACAACAAGTAATAGTTTTTTCCCCTTATTTGGACAAAGAAAGGTATGTTCTCTGTTCAATAGAAATCTCAGCATCTTATACAGGACATTTAACATTTTCCTACTATTACAAAAGCAACGTTTTTTTGACAGACTGGCAGTGAGGCTCAGTCTTGATGACCACAATGCCAACTTACACAGCAGTGGAATTCTACTCAGGAACCCTTCTTTGATGAAGTAGTAAGAACTTTATCTATTACTATAAATCCCAGCTTCTCAAAAGCTCAGCTGAAAAATTAACTGCTTCAAGTACTGATCTCCTAAAGAGTCTGATTTTGTTATGCTAATCCAAGGTACTAAGAATAATCAGAAAAGGAATTCATTAATGGCTACTTGAATCAACTGCTTTTTGTCTCAAATGTGAACACATCCCTCCAGTCAGAAATTACCTAACACAGTGTGATTGAAATTTATTTATTTACTTACATATAACAAGCGACTGAGCAGCTTGCAGTGCATGAAGTGAAGCCATGGAAAAGTACATTACAGTACTCGTGCTTCAGGGAACTCTCAGTCAGAAATTCAGTATATATGCCTATTTTTTTGTTTATTATTCAGCCAAAAACATTGAAACTCTCTATCCCTTCAGTCCACAGACTAAAACTTAGTGACCAAGAAAAGATTGCCTGCCTTATTTAAGGTGGCTTAAGAGGAATTTTTAAAATAAATATTTACAAAGCTCTAAAAATATCATCTTGTTTTGTTAAGATTAAGGGTGTAAACACCTTACCTGTTAAAAATATAGATCTTGTTATGCAATGAAAAAGAGAAGCAGATGGAGCTGTCGATAGCCTTAATGACAATAGTGCAACACGCAGTTGCACAGGAACCAGTATTTCCGTTATAAGGAAAATTTTTCATATTCCCCAATTTTTTTTCAGTTGCAACTTGGAATTAAAATTCCTACATGAGAAATTTTCCATAGGAGGCTCATATTTAAAAGACCCTCTATGTAAAAAAACCTTTGCTTTGAATGAACTGACATGGATTTAAATGACCTGTGAGAGTATGTGTATGGTTGTATGTGCATGTATAAGGTTTCTTGTCCACTTTCGTGAGCCCAGACTCCCATCCTTTGTGGCAGTCTGCCAAACAGGCCAAGAACGTGAAGAAACTTGACTTTCTGGCACCATTCCACACAAGATGCCGGGGAGCTGAGAGCTGGGAAAAGCGGCTGAGCTGGCAGAAAACCAAGCACATTTCCATCAAAAATTTCATTGGAATAGACATTTTCATGCAACGTGTTAGGTTTTGGTGAACCGGCATTAGCTGAGAGAAAAATGTTCCACTGGAAAGCTTCCAACTTGTGCTAAGATCTTGACACTTGGACCTCCTATTTTTCATTCAACTGAAAAATGGATTTCTATTTCCCTGACTATAGCTTATTGTACTACTGATTGTCTAAAATTAGTTGTCCTGATACTGTAAAAAGAAGCCTTATTTTGCCATACTGCAGCAAGTGCCATTCCCTCGTGCCTGCGTGCTTCTTTGCAGTTCCCCCGCCCCTCAGTATCTTTCATCTAAATGCATTACAACACGGAGTGTCAGCAGAAAAGGGACTCAGTGGTGAGAGAACTAGTTTGTACTCAGAGGCAGATTTTAATATCCATCTCTGGAACAAGATCTCTGTCTTATTTTCTGTATTAGTTCAGTAGGGAAAACAGTACATCCCCACCTTGCAGTGTTATTAGAATGAATACATAGGGATTATAATAATGGACCTGTAATTGTCCTTACAAATGTATAAAATACATTAACTTCAATGACTAAACTGCAGAAAACTCTTGAAAATAAAGTATTTAACATTATCTTGAGTAAAGTTGCCACAAAGTTGTGGCACAAAACAGAGGTAGGGAAGGCTATAGCACTGGACAAACAGTCAACCATATATTGAATGCACGTACAACATCCCCCCAAACACTTCAAGTATTTGATTTCACAGATTCTTTAAGACAAAAATGTATATGCAAGCTTAATTTAGCCCATGTGTTCTAACGATCTTTTTAATTATTGTATTTCCTAAATTAAATCTGTTGATTCCCTCTCCCCTTTATTATTCCCCCAAATCAGGAACTGAAGTGTCTGATACATCCATACAGTCTTCTGCAGGGTTTTCTTCCCAAATTTTTCCCCTTTATCTGAAATACAATTTCAGCTAACAAAAGATACTGTTGCCTCTACAAACCTTGCCTCAGATATCCATGAATCATTATGGACACTGAACAATTATTCCAGCATGGCCTTTTTGCAAATATGTGTTTATTTTGCCATTTCTCCAAGGTAGTGACTTGAACATGAGAAAGTCTCTGTGCATGAATTAATAGAAAAAAAACATGCCTGTAACCTACCCTTACTGAGCCAAAACACTCAGCTCTGCTTTCAGGCACATACAGAATTTTGTCAGTTCAATCTCATGTTTCTGTGTGAATATTTCATTGATCCTACTTCAAAAATTCAGACTTTATGCAGCAGACAAGAGTAGTTTATCAGTACCAAAACATTAGATCCCTTCAAAAAAACCCAGTCAAGTTGAACAAAGGTTCTTAAAACTAGGGAGGGCCTAACAAGAGGTGCAATGCCTGCTTTATTAGAGAAGCTTTGAGAGTCCAGGACGGTGCAGGTACTGCAAAAATTGGAAGTGACATCTGGATGCCTCTAACTAGTGAAAAGGATAGTTAAAGTAGTGCTTATCACTGCTTAATAATCAGGGGAAAAAACATGTCTGGAGCTAGCAAAATTCCAGGGATGTTACTGGATATGTTGGGGGCCCCAGAGCTGGATGCAGTACTGCAGAAGTCTCACAAGAGCGGACTAGAGATGATTCTCCCCCTCTGCTCTGCTCTCGTGAGACCCCACCTACAGTACTGCATCCAGCTCTGAGGCCCCCAACAGAAGGACGTGGACCTGTTGGAGAGGATCCAGAGGAGGCCATGAAGATGATGAGAGGGCTGGAGCAGCTCTCCTATGAAGAAAGGTTGAGAGAGTTGGGGTTGTTCAGCCTGGAGAAGAGAAGGCTCTGGGGAGACCTTGTAGCACCCTTCCAGTACCTGAAGGGGGCCTGTAAGAAAGCTGGAGAGGGACTCTTTACAAGGGCATGTAGTGAAAGGACAAGGCATAATGGCTTTAAATGGAAAGAGGATAGATTTAGGCTAGATACAAAGAAGAAATTCTTCACTATGGGGGTGGTGAGGTGCTGGAACAGGTTGCTCAGAGAAGCTGTGGATGCCCCATCCCTGGATGTGTTCAAGGCCAGGTTGGACGGGGCTTTGAGCAACCTGGTCTTGTGGAAAGTGTCCCTGCCCATGGCTGGGGGCTTGGAATTAGATGATCTTTAAGGTCCTTTCCAGCCTAAACTATTCTATGATTCCATTCTATGAAATTTCTCTGAAGTCTAACAAACAGCCTACGCAGAAAACAGTAGCTTACTTTGACCAGTTCTGTTCTGCTTCTTATCGTTAGTGTTCATAAACTTTTGTTTAGCTAATTTTGTGCTTCTACTGTATTTGGGAAATGTCTGTTTGCACTCCACCTGTATTTAAGATTGTTTTATTGTGCTGCATAAACAGTTTTAGTTACTGACTAAAGTAAAAGTGAAAGGGGCATCTAACTTAGGAAACCAGTCACAAATAGTGATGGATGCAAGTAAGAAAGCCATTCTTTCTTAGTTTATTCTTAAGAACTACTACCTGCAAAACCAACTATATAAGCCCTAGGATGAACCATGAGTTGACTGTAAATTCATATTTTATCTTACTTTTCTTTTTCCAAGTAGGCTTGCATTGAAATGTTTATGGGGGAAGTTAACATCTTTTGCATTGTGTTTGGACGGAATCGTGATCTTTAACTAGGACACAAATTTTCAGTTAAATTAACTGATGATAACCATACCAGTTCAGATATTTTGCAGTCTGTCTTTGCACATTATAAAGAGGTAAAACCATGTAATTTGGCAGGTACTTTTAGAATGAAATTCTGACATTTTTCTATTCAGACCAAATTGTTCAACTGAAATCACAAGGCAGATACATATATTAAGGTGCTTTAAAACCTAAATTGTATTATTAGAATTTAACATTTAATGAGACTTGTCACATAAGATACAATAAAGCTCATCTTATTCAAGCTTCACATGTGAAATTTCTGAGCTTATTGGAAAACTTGAACCAAATTCAGCTTTGTCACTGGTGGGATACTGCAAAACTGGACAGTTTCTGCATGCTTAGCTTTTGAACCTGTCTCTCAGAACACTTATTCATATTATGCCCCATTCAGGAAGTGATCTCACTGGAAAATCTGAGCAAACAGTAGGACAGAAGTTCCAGACTTAAAAAGCTAAAGAATGTTCTTTTTTTCCCCCTTCACCTTCTTTTAAATGAATTTAGTGCTTGTGAAAAGAATTGGATCGACAACCCTAAAGACCGAGGGTTACTGTGTATGCACAAGATCACAGCCATTTTCAGTGTCCTGACTTCAGGCTGATGTACCTTCACTCTGAGTTGCAAGTTTAACTTACCATCTGGGGCATTTATAGGACTTCACTCAAAACTAATGCAGAGATAAAGCACAGATTTCTTAAGCCTGAGAGTAAATATCCGTATAATCATATAGACAGTTTATTAGTGAAGTAATTAATCACCTAAGCTTTTAAGTTCTCATAGCAGAAAAGAAACTGAACCACACATTCTCATCTGAGCACTTATACATAATTCTTACTACTTGTACTGTAGTAGTATCCTTCAGTCACTTCAATTTTGAGCAAGGGCACCAAACTCGAGCTAAAGCCAGCATTAAACATATCCCTATAGGATTGCTGTCTCACTTTTTGCTACTAGTAATGGAATAAGTATTGGTGGAGTAACAAAGTATCAGCCAATCTTGTGCTATATACAGTAGACTAATCCCAATCCTAGATGGGATTCCTTAAGTCTTTCTTAAGACTGTGGACATTCCAATAGCTTGATGAGGCTTCATGCATCCATTTTACTTCCTGGAAATTTCTTATCCTGTTTGGAGGAGTAACTCACCTCATTTTCAAAAGTATGAAACCTCTCCATCTCCAATTCAAGTTGGTGTCAATATTTGTGGGCAGTGCAACTACTTTCCTCAAGTACATTTGACAACATTGGCTCCAATAATTAAGATATTTCCCTCTCCACTGCTGATCTCTAGAAATCTCAGTATACTCATATTAATCATGGAAGTCTTTTAAATCTCAATTACACTCATTGTTTTCTATTCTAATTTTTTTATTCTGCTCTTTCTAACTATAAATTTAAAAAATATTCATGTCAATACCTTGCAAACGAAACAGAATAACTGTTTGCAATTTTTTAAAGAGTGGGGTGGCCATAGGAGGCACTGTGGCAGAACTGAAGAAGGAAAAGCACTAAAGGAGAACAAAGGAATGCAAACAAGTGGAACACCCAAAGAGGGCAGGACCAATTAAATGAAATTAATTTCCAATTGATTTTTCAAAACAAGAAAATAGAATGTATTCCAAGCCTGCTGAAATTGATGGCAATCTATCAAAGAAAGTATTTGCACAGAATTAGCAAAGCACAAATCAGACCTGTGCATACACGTTGCTCAGTATCTCAAAACAGTTAAATTACTTCAACTAGTGTTTGCTGCCTCTATTTGACAATGATGTGCATCTTACACTTCCCCTGGCAGGAGCTGACTTCAGATTTGTTATCCCTGCTCTTAATTTCTGTTTTTTAGAAAATATAGTTCTGGAAAGTTATGCCACCTCTTGCAGTAAATTTAAATTTCCAAACAACAGCAAAGTTCAGTGATAGCGTCGTGAGTGAAGCTGCTGTAGCGTAGTTAATTATTCTCTTTACAAAGAGCAAGTGTCTCATACTATATTTAAGTTTATATATAGACACATGCATATATTCAGAGTAAATTTACTGTACTATGCTTGATTCCTCTTCACTATTCCTATTTTCTGTGCTATCACTGAGAGCACTTCCAATGCACATATTTGCTTTTGACACCTCTGGATATCATTATCGTATTGTCTCATGCCCTTGAGTGAGATTGACTCACTTCCATCTCTTCTGTTGCTATGAAAAAGTAAACAGTAGCTACAAAGCTGTCAATGAAATGGATATCTTTTTCTCCTGTATGCATTTAGTCCTTTTATCTATAACCTGAGATAGCTTGTTCTATCATCCAAGTCATATTAATATTTTACAACAACTTTTGGTTTTTTGCTGGCTATTGTGTCCTTTTCACTCTGATTAAGCCAGATGAAGAACAAAATAAAACATTTGACTACATTTAATACAATAATTATGACAAATTCCTCAAAAGTAAAAGTTTCAGAGAAGCAGGCCTTCTGTGGGCACTCCCGTCATCAAGCACACACAGGTAATACTCCTTTCTGTGTCTCATAAAGGCAAAAAGAACTCCTAAAATTGAACTTCACCCACTCCAATCAAAATGCCACTCAACTGCTGATTGAAATATCCTTCATTCAAATCAGAGTGAGTGCCTTTAATGGCTACCCAAATGGCTGTCAAATTAAATAAGAAACAAAATGCAAATAAATTAGCATTCCTAGCTACTGATACACTATAAATATTTATGAGGAAAAAAAGATGCTGTAATTTCAAATGATACCACAGCCCTATTTTGTACAAACAGTTAAAACAGTTATACATGCAATACTGTACTTTGCAATTTTTTTCCATTTCACATCACCATAATCACCTAATAAATATTTAAATGGACCCATTTGCTGTAACTATAAAAGAACCGTGTAAACTTGTTGTCATCTAGACACATAAGCCGCAGTGGAGTCAATGAATTTCAACAGTCACTTAATATTGCAAGCCACAAGCTACCTTAAACCTGCCAGCAACTGTCTGCCAGGAAGCTACTGTAGCACCACGGCTACCTCCTCCAACCCAGGACACGAGATTCATTATGAATGCTAGCATTGCTACTCTAATTAGGCCTGGGAGAGGTTTAACAACCATGCTACAGTCTTGCTGCTGACAAATATAAAAATAAAGCCTTGTTCAAATTAGCAATGTGAAGTGAGAAGGCCTAGAAGCAGCAACTGTCTGACCAGTAGTGAAACAGTTCTAATCTATAGTGAGGTTATTTTGCTTCATAAACTGCTAGTATGTTACCTGCAGGAGGTCTCCCTGTAAAATGAATTATAGTAAGCTATATGTGATAATTAACCGTGCATTAGCAAATATCTTGAAACAGGGGGGCTCTGTTTTCTCTGTATTTTGACTAATAAAAGCATGAATTTGTTCAACAAATGATCATTTAGGTTGTGGAATGCTAAGCATATTGGAAGAACACAGTAAGCAATAGAATATTGTAGGTGGACTAACAGTTTCCTTACAAAAACAGGCTGTTTAATAGGCTGGCTCCATACTACGTTATTCACAGTACTAAAAACCACAGTGTTGGGAAGACAAATACAATATACATTTAAAATAATATAAACCTTGTACTCCTATTTACTTTAAAAATGCCATGGATGTGACAATAAAAAAAATCCATAAGCAAACATTTATTTCAGAAAGACAAAATCCCAAATGACTCTTTCCAGAATGTAAATAGATAGTGAGGCAATTGGTATGGTCATCTTCTCTAGAGGGGAAAAAAATGTAGTGTGTTTAAAATAGTCTACATCATATGAATGTGAAGCAAGGCAAAAAAAAAAAAAAAAATCATATTAATTTATTACGTATACTGCTTATCACAATAAAAATAAAGTGGTCCTATAATTTATTTTAGCTTCATTTATGTCTCATGAAACATATTTAACCATAGGGCTTTATTGAACTGTGACTGTACCAGCCATATTCTTGGCTGTGAATCAGGGGTCCGAGCCACTTTAGCATACACAGGTTGGCAGTCTGTACCTCTTTATTCATACTGCATGGACTGGAGCTCAAGCTCCCAAACATCCCAAGCTGCAACTGTTTTTACTAGAAGAAATCTACCAGCTTTAACCAAAGTCCATGCAGTAATGACAAATTATACGATTTGGCCTTATCACAGGAAGATACGCAGCCCCAGTGTTACTGGGATGAAGCGCAAGTAAAGAGAGAAATTAATGAACAATGATGTTTCAGTTCATAAATATTGTTATTCAGAAGTCCCTCAAAGCTTTTAAAATTTTTAAAGTATTCAAAGTGTTTTCCAACTAAATTTAAGATAAAGTCAAGAACAGAATACACAGCTCAGTTGTATCTCCCCACTTCCTTCCACCCAGCACAGTGCTTATCTGCCCTGTAAAAAACAGCATGTCTGAAGTACTAGATCTTTCACTTCAGCATGCTGGGTCTATTTCAGTTGAGCTAGGGAGGAGGTATCAGCAAGATACCCCCTGATTTCTGAGGCAGGGAGTTACCAGTAAGATGCCAGAATTATGAACATGTACCAGACATTCAGTCTTAGAGTAAGACAGGACACTAAGAAAGTTGGTACCTGGAGAAAACTGAAAGGGTGGGACTCTACCATCCTGTGGTACACAGGCAAGAGCAAGAATGCTTCTCATCGGGTCCTTGCAGCCTTCCTTTTGAACATCCATTTGATTCAGCCTAAGGATATTGGCTTGATATTAGCTTCCCAAGATCTACAGAAATACTATTTTTTGGCAGCTAGTAGATGTAGATATATATATCACATACATGAAATATTCTCTTTTCTTATAGTTCTTATTGTTGCTATCAAATTACAAAAGATAGGTCAACAACATATTATTTAGAAAGCATATAGAAAGAACATAAGCATACTTCTTACAGAAAATACTGTATATAGTTAAAAAGTTACTACAAATGAATGGCAAGCACATTTCTCGAGGGTTGGGGATTTTTTTCCCAAAAGGCCACAGTTTATTTCTCCTACTTAGGCTGCAGAAGGATAAGAAATTATAAAGAACAACTTGCACTAATTTGGCTATCGTTACATTCCTCCAAGAGAATACACAGTTTTGTCTTAAATTCGTAAGTGGCAATCAGCTGGAAAAAGAGGATGAGTTTGAGATTCTATTTTTCCCTAAATCTCCACCATAAATGTGCTTGATTTATGCCCAAGATTTAAGTGTATAATTTTTTTATGGTTCTCTCTCTCAACAACATGATTGTTCTCTACAAGAAAGAACATCAGATAATTTTAACCATCACACTTTGAGCGTGACCACATGTATTCATACTATTGCAGTTAATAAAGTTTAAAAATCCAGTCACACTTTTAAAATTTAATTTTCAAAAACAAAATCAACCCTGTAAAAGTTGTTTTTATCATTGCACTAACCTTCAGTTTTCTAAGCTAAATGAGAACTTAGAAAGCAGTGTGCTGTATTTTCTCAGTTGAATTAAATTTGTAGACTTTCAGGCAGAGGGTAAGATTGCCCCCTTTTGGAATTTTTAAGTGTAACAGTCCAAATAAAGAATTGGGTGCAAAGCATTCCTAATCCCTGCTCAAGATATGCATCTCAACAGGGATTATTTGCGCTTCATACAGTTGTGTTCAAGTGTTGTTATGTATGTAGCTTTGCATTCCTTATTAAAGCAATAGCCATGAAAGAATTCAGCTGCTCTTGCCAGCAACCACAAAGGCACAAAATCTAAAGTCAGATAAAGGTAAACATATGGAGCCCTCCAAGGAATGCAGTAGTAAAGATGGAACATATGACCGCATTCGCCCCTTCCCTGCTCTGTAGGACAAACTTCAGAGACAGTAATCTATAATTACAGTGTGCCATAAACTAGCATTCTCTGATAAAATTCACAAAGGACTTTGTATTTTAAATAAGAAATGAAACAACCAAAATTCTTAAATTAATCAGGACAGTTGTTCTGATTCCAGATTTAATTTAATAGCAGGAACACCCTTGGTATCCTGATCTGGTGGTGTGGGTTTTTTTGGTTTTGTTGTTTGTTTGTTTGTTTTTTTAACTTTTCACCTTTAAAACCTAAATGATGGTCTTTCATCAAGTGTTCTGGTCCTTTAAAGAGATGTTAATGACCACAATCAGAAAATGCACAGTAACCAGGAGTCTGGATGGAAATCTGTATTGTCATTACAATCTTATTTTTATTATTACAGTTCCATAATGTCAAATATATCAATAATAATTTGTTACTGAAAACAAGGTAATTTAGTCCTCTAAGTAGTTAGAAATTAGAATTATTTTGCAAATAGAACCTCATTAGTCTGTTGCTTGACCAGTATCTTCTTGTGCCATCTAATTTTAGAAAGCTAATCTTTCTATAATGTATAATTACATTATACAGCACATTCCTATTTTTGTTTCAAAATTTAAAAATGTTCTGAACTTGTTTCAGTTCAGTTTGTTCTATGTAACTTTGTCATTACAGCCCTAGATCAGTGTTTCTTACTTATCTTTGCTTGGGTGGAATCATAAGACCCAGCCTATATTTTGTGTCCTGAAGCAGGGTCATATGACCTCCACCAATCTTCACGAAACAGTACCTTTTCAGAAGAAAGTGTGGGCACAGTCAAAGCTGTGAAACCAAGTAATACCCTGCCTTAAATCCACCAATCAATAAAGCAGTATATGCTTTTTCACAGCATTTTTACAGTAAGTTAAAGCAGCCCCAGCTAATTTGAACGTAGGAGCACCCAGTGGGTGTACCAACTGGTAATGATGCGCCAGTAAACACTGTCAAGACCAATGATGCACAGCAAGAAGTGGAGGTGCAGGCTGCACCTTACATTTTTCTCTTACCTGTGTATTTATTTGGAAAAAGTGATATGGGTCTACCTCCAGCCAGCACTTCTCTCAAGTGATTTGTTCCCCACACTCCCATGGATGACTGACTGAACTTAGTGTGCAAAAGCTATCATCACATTTTGCCATGGCACAGACCAAAACATTGTACTTCCCCTGCCTGCCAGTCCAAACAAAAAAGCAATGACATAACGTCAGGATTAGCCCATGGATCGTCTCCTACAGACACGGCTACTCCTTAAAACAAGGACTCCTCATTGACCTGACCAGGACTGTGCAATCAGGAGTCAGCTCTCATAAAATGAAAACAGGAGCTCTGATATGGCTTTAAGTAAATAGAGGAACCTATGTACATCTTTTAATAGCATTATTGTTCATTAGGTGGAAAAAAATAACGGAATCGGTTATTTTTATTTTATTTCAGGCATTTTTTCCAATGTCTGGAATTTTTTCCAACTATGTCTGGAAGCACAGACCTCTTGAGATGGAACTGAAACACCTGCTATACCTGTCCTCTCTGCTGTTGTCTCAAGACCAAGCAAGTAATCTCATGTAAATGATTCCTGGTTTATTTGTTGACATTTTTCTTTCTCAGTTGTTCTCACCGGTGTCTGCTCCACCCTTTTTGGCACATATGTTCTTAAAGTTCAGGTGGACAAGACTACACTTAAACCTCACCACATTTTTTTTTTTTAGCTATATTTAAAAAGGCTAACTTTAATAAATGGCTTCAGCCTACGTAACTCAACAAACAATTAGGCAAATGTTTGGGAATAAGCCCATTAACAGCCTGTTTCATCATTGTTTCAAAGATAGAATAATAGTTATTTCCCAGAAATTATACTTTTAAAGCTATTTCAAATACCAAATCCCACTCATTTTCATATGAACCTGGTGGCTCAAAATCAGTAGAGACTAATCTAAAGAAATATATTAATATGTCTTCACCTAGAAGTAATTTCTCGAGTAGTTCAATGGCCATCTGACAAGGGGAAACATGGAAAGATCTTCAGATGGAGACAGATTGATAGACTGACATAAACCAGAAATAAAGTAGAAATCAGAGAGTATTAGTGGGAGCTACACTGATGTATCTCATCATAGCTGAAACAAGACTTCTGCTCAAGCAAACTAAGAAGAGCAGTCAGCACCACATCTGACACACAAGAAAACAGAATACTTAAGCTGTGCAGTTCTGCTGAACTCCTCTCTGTGCAGTATTAAGTAACACCATGCTGTTCATTTGCTTCAGTCCCAAACTCTAAGGAATATAACATCTGGTTTTCCATCTTACTACAAGCAAAATTATATCACCAAATCCTATTGTCTTCAAGTAATTTAAGGATAGCTCAAGTCAGCTAAGCCAAGGTTAGATAGTAATACTGGTTTATAGGAAATAACATGCTTGAGCATCAGTACTGATCTTACACGCAGAGCACAACGCTATGGAGCAATATTAATGTGTATGCGATAAAAATACTAATATTTCAGTTTTTAAAAGACTGATATTTCAGTTTAAGAAAATACATTTTAAAATTTATTGAATTTAAGTTATTACATTTTAAAATTTATTAAAAATTTTAAAAATATACCAGTAACATTTTAACCTGTGGTTAATACTGTAATATTATTTATCTCTTAACTATCAAACTTTAAAGGGTGTGATGAAAGCAATCCTTACCACTTACATATGCTTTATCTTTGCTTCACAGTAGATTATCACAATACTGAAGATTAGATATTGCAAATTTTTTTTGTTTTCATAATAAACCTGAAGTCCCAGCTTTACTGAGTAAAAGAGTAGAAATTGCCATTACATAAAAAGCACAAGTGTAACAAGATGAACCACAATGTAACTTTCCAGACTGTTTGCCCAAGTTGTTTAACGCCCTGTGTATTTGTGTTGAGGAAAAGTGAGAGCCTAGGTTCAATTATGTCCTTGCTGCTTTCAAAATACTTTAAACAGCTACTTAAACTGTAGCCAGTGTGTCATGCATTCCAAAACAGAATATAAGAATCTATGTATTTAGTGTCACTGTAAGCCTTTTACCTAGAGTTTTCCTTTCAGTGCCATGAAGTTAATCATAAGGAAGGAATGCACACTCTGATCATGCTAATTAGCTTACTGAGTATGACTTTTAAAGAGATCACTTTAATGTATCCTTGAGGATATTTAAAAGCCATTTTAGTACAAGAAATGCTTGGTTTCCTTTACTGACACATTCATTGGACCAAAAGGCTGTCATTAAATAATCTCTATCTATCTTGATATCTATCTATGGAAGAGGAATACCACAGCAAAACATACATTCTATGTTTAATAACCACATTTTTTATCTTACAGTCACTGAAAAATACTCTACAAAGATAAGGTTAGGAGCAGGAGAAAATTCACTCATGCTTTCAGAAAATGTAAATATGAACTTTATAGGGCATACTTTTTTACACATAAAGGGCACGAACCAGTGCTCTGGATCTCTCCATCTAGTTCCATGCTGTTATTTTACCTCTTTACCATTAACGACGGACACTAAGGAGCACTGCCAACTGATCTATAGTTTTGGTCATGATTTTAAAAGTGCTTAAAAAAAGTGTTAGATGTAATAACTGCTTTCTTAAGCTAAGAAAAAAACCCCTCACCTTTACCATGGATCAGAAATTTTTAGAATATGTTCTCATTTTTTCCTTGTTTTGCTACAGATTCTCCCCATTCTGTCACGAAGTCCCTTATTATGGATTGGGGCCTTACCACAGACAAGGTCTCAGTGCAGTTAGGGCACTGGAAGCTTTGGTGGGAGGTTGGCCAAATCTCCCCACCAACTGCTACCATCAGGCCTCCTCTGCCCGTGCTTCAGTTGGCACCTACATGAGAAACAGGCTCTACCTGTTTATAGGTAGGTTCTAATGAACTGTGCTCTTGGTTCTCGTTCTGTGTTCTGAGGAAGGGTGGAAGGCACCATACTTGAAACAAACACAGCATCACTGCACAGCAGTTGTTGCAAGATGTGTTACTTGTAGGACAGGTAGGAATTCTGTTTGCTTATTTGTTTAGAAGGAAAAACCTCTCTATCATTAGCAAATCTATTAAGGAACCTGACTAAAGCACGTGACTGGGCTGATATAATGCAACAGAATCTGAGTATTAACAGTGAAGTATTTGAAAATATTTGAAAGACTCTTTGTGAGTGTAGGAGAGAATGCTTATTATGTGCTTCCATAATCACATATCTCATCCAAAATTAGAATCTGTTGAGTAAATCCCCAAACAATTTATGATTTCTATAAAGCAATTCCCACACTCCCTAATTGTTCTTCAGGCATCTAAAAGGCCATGTAGCACAGAAACAGCTGTAGGCTGCAGAATGTTTTCATCTGACTTACTGGTGAGTTTCCACTGTGATTTTTTTTCAAAGTTGAAGACAGAGGATACAGTGCTGGGCTCACAAGTATATCCAAATGCTGAAGACTGATTATAGGAGATATAATACAAGGTTTGAAAGCTGTGTCTTCAATACAAAGCTCTCTTGTATCTATTAAACACCAGCTCATCTAGCTTGCCTGTACTTACAAATCCCTACATTTTTTCTAATACCACTTAAAAGAGGTGTAGGAGTGTTTGTAACAAGCCATGTAATGAGCTAGGCCATTTGATCAGTAAATTTGGGTTGCAAAGCAGAAATTCTGTCTCAGATGGGAGGGGAACATAGTGGAATGATGCATGCATCTTGATTGTTAATGATAGAACAGAAATGTCAGTTCTAAGAGATATATTTTGTGCTGGTGTAAGAAGTGCTCTGTAGTAATGATTTACACTAATAAATGCTAACTGAATACTATGCCCAATATGTGGTAACTCGTTTGACACCTATCAAGTTTCTCCACATTGATGCTTAGGGAATACATAAATTTAAAGGAGGAAGAAGGCTCTTCTCTGGTGTTAACCACTGGCAAATGAGTTTCCCTAGATTCCTATATATCTTTAAGGCAAAGCCCTTGGAGCAACACTTTTCTTTGTTATGAACCTAAAAACATAGAATCATAGACACAACACAAAGTGTATTTGTAGGTTGAAACAGGGCAATGAATACTGTACCCACTCAGTGTGAGTTCACTTCATAACAGACCTTAAACTGCACTGTGAATTTTTGACATCAAAGATTCTTATCTTTTGCCTTCCCTTTGAGAACTGCTTTCAGGTGTTAGTAGGAGAACTAATGCCATCCCAGTTAGCACATTCTTTCAGTCTCCATCCATGTTTAGTATGACTAGGAGTCAAACTTCTCAGCTGCACTCTCCTGCTCAGCATCTCTCCAGGTTTCAGCCTGCTGTCCCCAATTCATTCTTTTGTGCAACCCTGGAGACTCGCACTACCACCTAACAGGAGTTCTGACACTCCTTGAAAAGCCAATCCCTTAGCTGGAAATTAATTTCCCGGATTAAGAACTGCAGTAATAGGGGGTATTTATATTTTGTTCAATGGCCAAAGTTTAAATGAGAATTAGAGGTCAAATGTAATATTCCTATTAGAGGGTTTTGTTTTTAAATTAGCTTTTAGACAGAGCTAAATTTAGTCTCAAAACAGTTATTCACGTAAGAAATAAAAGAGTTAAAGATAACTCTAATTATTTCAAAAAGAATAAATCTACAATCAATGTTTTCTGGTTGCCCTTTTCCTCTTCTCATCCTTGGCCAGCCAGACACCAAAACACTGCCGGCTAGTACTGAACCACCAAAACAGTCAGAAGCATAAGAATGTTCCACCAAGTTCTGTCAAAGTATAGTCATCTATGCCAGAAGTGCATGCAAACTCATTGAGAAATAGGATTATCCTGGGAATTGAAATGACCTCACTGGCACTTAATCCCCTTTTCAAAAATAGTGTTTGGGAAATTTAATACTTTATATAATAAACAGATTCATATTTTTATTAAAAAGTGATGAGATTTTCACCTTTCCAAAGAGATTAAAACCTAGGCCTCCCTCTTCCATCAAGAGAGACACCATGTTCCAGATCCGTAATTTTTAATATCAGAATTAAGAAACTAATTAGCTATGTGATTTCAAACTAGCTGATCTTCAAATAAAAATATTCCACAAAGGTGTGGGGTTTTTTTTGTGCAGACATCTAATCTGATATTTTCTTTGTTTTCATGGAAGAGCTGCATTTTTCTCTGAATTATATGATTGCTTCAGATTACCATACACCTTAAACAAAAAATAAATAATTAAAATAATAAAATAATAAGAAAAATCTAAATTAAAAATAGTTTTCTAATTATGATAGTTTCAGTTCAGTCTGTAACAATCAAAGCTTTAACAAACTCTACACTAGGGAAGCTCTATGAACAATCAAGGCAAGAAGTGCAACAGAGGTTGCACTTGAGATTAGCAGTAAAGTTTTAACACCAATCAGCAAAATTTCAGTAAAGACACAGTGTAATTGGACATGCCATAACACTGAAAACAAAGGAAATGGGTATTAATACCTCAGTGAATTACTGGCTACCCTTCTGTCATAGCATATATTGAGCAAAGTACAAAGTTCTAGGTAAGTTCTTTGGAGACTTTCTTTACCATGATCTTAAAACTGTTAAGCTATTTTTAAAAAACAGAAAGCAGTACCACTTCACTGAGTATGTGGTACAGACAAGAATGTCATGCTACTTCCGATACAGTCAATTAAATTGCAACATACATGTGCAGGCCAAGTTTTCTTACATCAGAAGGAGCAGTCTACATGAGACTATTTAGTTACATGAATCACTATTTAACTAGAGTCTCAGACAAGATACAGTCAAATCAAGTTCTTCCAGAGAAGATACACTCATGCTAAGTTATACCACTGTTTTTCACTTCAAGCAGGTGCTGTTTAGTTGTAATTAACTGTTGTAATTGGTTTATGAAACATGCAAAATATCTAGCCTGGTGCAGTGCCGCAGTTCCCCATAAATGTTCTAAAAACTAGAAGTGCTGTTGCTATAGCAGGCACATGAGACTTGAATTCACTGCTAATGAGCATTGCTTGTAAAACATACTGAGAAATCATTGCAGGTTAATACTAGATTTCAGAAAATCCAAATGATCCTTTTTTTATTCCATGTGGCATGACAGGCTGAGTTTGGTCGCACAATGCAGAGTTCCTTAATTTTCCATTGGCTGGAGTTGATTTGTCCCATTCAAAATTGGTCCCAAAAGTTTTTAGTAATGCCAAAATTTACTTATATTCTTTAGTTATCAAAACAAATACACACAAACCTTTTTGCTGAGGATCAAATGAAACATAAGCTTTTTGTAAAAACCGGTTTGTCTTAGGCTGCCATAAAACTCTATGCATTCTCATTCCAGGCTGCCACTTTTTAGTACTGGGCTGCTGATGTGTAAATGCAGGTGAATTACTGATATTAACACCCTCCCATAAACTGACTCTTGAAGAAAACAGTAGAAATGTAAACAGTTCCATAAACAGAAATTATAAACACCCAGTCTTAAATACAATGATTACTTGTTTATAGGTATGTCCTATTAAAAGGTATTGACCACACAATCAAAGTATCAGTATGTACTTGGATTAAAATATCAGCATATACTTGGAAGGCAAAACAAAACCGTCTTCTCCCCTATAAATATTTGAGATTCCATTCTTCATATAAAATATTCCACATATTTATAGAACAGGAAAGAAAAAATGTGCCTATGCATCACATTAAAGGAAATGCAATTTTCGTTCTTCAAAGATGAAAAATTGTGTCCAGAAATGCATACAGTAATCTGCTCATCAGATAAGTGAGCTATGTAAGAAATTATTAGAAAATACTTACATACAGTGGCTCCAGTTTGCTCTCTCCCTCACCAGATTATTCTGTTTTTTTACTTCTGCTGTTGTTCAAGCCTCAGCTGAAACAAACCGTCTTTGACAGGGATGCATTTTCTCAGAGCTTCTTTGTCTGTCTGCAGTTCCTTGGATGAACGCTGTTCCAATAATTTATATCACTATTGGAGTTCTGTTGCTCCCCTAACACAGGCAGTGCGTCCGCTCTGTCGTCTCCCACTTACTGAGCTTCTGCAGGAAAGAAACAATAGATGAGAAACTGACAACTGATAGTATCCAGCTACTCAAGTAAAAGCAACCTGAAACCACAAAGCAACATATTAGACTGTAATGGTATACTTTAATATGCCATCTGTCCTTTGGTGGCATTCTGAACCCCTAGAAAAACTAAGAAATACTGCTAAGAAGTTTGTGAGGGCAGAACAACACTGGAAAAGAATTTTTAAACAATCAGTAACATGAATATCATGGAATTCGAAAGGCATATGTTCCTTTAAAATGATATTATGTCCTAATAAAAGGAAAAATTCTCAATTTCTTCTTACCAGAAGAACAGCAAAGGCTCGAATAGTCCTGACAGATACTATGTCCCACTTCAAGAAGTTAAATTACATTACTGATGTTAGCATCATAATGTTGACAATTATGTTGCAGGAGGATCAGAAGCAGTGTAACTCTTTAAATAATAAACCTTCTGTTTAGAGGAAATGACAGGAAATAATTTAAATATTCTGATGAAGGGCCATCTTTTTAATACAGCTTCCTAAATTTATTCTAGTATATGAGAGACCTTAATTACAGTAACTTCTGTGGTGAAACAAGTGAACAGATGAATTGTAACATGAGTCTTCAAGGCAAACTCTTAATCAAAAAGAGAAGTCTCCACAAGATTTAGCTGTATGAATCAATAATAATTCCCAAAAGCCTACTAATTTATAGTGGTGAATTTCATTCTGTGTAAAGGAGTTCACAGAAATTATAGCAGATAATTAAGGTTAAGAAAGTATTCAATTTGGATGGAGAGTTCAGATAAGAATTTAAATCTCCATTAGAAGATAATCAATGGACTAATATCTATTAATAACCACAAAAACTGCTGGAAGAGGCAGTTCTGTTACTACTTTTTTAGAGTTCAATAAAAGCCATTTTTATAGACAGGACTAAGCATTTTTAACACACACTTACAGCCTCCTCTGGGATGGTATATACTGCTGCCAACTCAGCACCACTTCCTGACACTTTAAGTGAAAAAAGAAAGAAACGTTAAACACAGGAGCACGAGGAAAGTTTAAGTGCCTTGATTCACTTTTCCAAATTGGAATCTGATAGCAATACTTGAGATAACACAGCCTTTATAAGATGGCATTACCTTTTTGAATTGCAATCAGAGCTGGGATTTCTGTCCCCCGCCCCACTCACAGAATACACAGTATCAGAATCTTGACATTTGAAGCATTTATATTAGAGGGGAGAAATAATCACTTACAGACAGAAAGCACATAAAGATATCAATTCAAAAACGTCATTAAATTCTTAATAAAAGATTCCTACATAATACTCCCAAAATATAGTGCTCAGTTTCCAGAAGTCCTTAAGGACACAAAGCAAAGATATTATGGAGCCAGCTAGAACCACTTGTTACCATGACCTCATTCACATGGCAGTGTTGGAGAGCAAGGAGATGAAATAAATATGGATACAAGGCTTTATGCATGACCTCCTATGGACAAGCCTAGCCAGTGAGGTGCTATTCTCACCCCCCTGGGTAGATAGTAAGCTGGAGGAAAAGGCAGGAGAATGGAATCTGGTGGAAATGTCATTGTACCCCATTCCCTGAAAGATCTACTAGTGCACTCTAAAGAGAATCTGTTTTGCTGTAAATCTTTGTTTCTTTTACTTAGTGCAAAGAACTGATAGAAGACAAACCATTTCACAACTTATGTAAAGAAAACCCTCCCACAGTCGAGCTGTTTGCAACCATTAATAGAACAGATCTTGACATGCTAGAGATGCAGCACATATAGCTGTAAGCAGAGTGGTAGGTAATGTATCTTCTATTTCTCGTGGAAGGCAAAAAGCAGAGAGGAGACTGAAGTTGTTACTACCTGGAGACCCTTTTAGAATGGAGAATGAAGCAAGGTTTTGAGGTACACACCAAATTGTGCTCAAGGCCCAGAGTAAAGGTCTTGGTCACTAGAGCTCATAGGAGTTGCAGTAGAACGTGTAATAAATGAAGCCATGAGAGCCCCAGTTGAAGCATTTTCCAACAACATACTACTTTGTCAGAAAATTCCCAAACTGACCCATCACCAAGGGCAAGCTGTACTGACGTCGTCATATGGGGAGAGGGTCAATAAATATTTTTACACATAGAACGAAATTATTCATTTACAAGTTCACAAGATAGTTGAGTCCTTCAGCCAAAGACATTGAAAAATAATATATTATGATTCATTTAAGCAACAGGCCACAGATAACTCTTTCATAAACATCACGTCTAACTTTCAGGAGTGATTAAAGCTCAGTCAGACAAGGCTTCTAAATCACTTGGGTGCATCTGAAATTTTTGCTTGAGATGAAGCCAATTTAAGGAAAGAATGTATAACCAAGCTTTTCTTAAGCAAGTGCTAAGTAATATAAGTAAGTAATGTAAGTAAGGCTAGAAAACTAACAGAGATGTGAATATTGTTGAATGATGAGAAGGGACAGTTATGGCAGGATTTCCTATGACTTTAGGCAATCCTCAGAAGCAAAGGAATGATACTATTTTTAAAGCAGCTGCTGTTTATGATGTCCCCCTTTGGATCTCCATCTCTAAGTTTCAGCCCATATTGCAGCAGGGACCCTCTGCTGACATGAGAAAACACTTGAGTCAGTATTTTCCTTCCCAATCTTTCAGCTGACCTAAGCAGCTCCTAACACTTTCCAGGCTAAGATGACTCAGCACTACAGCTAGATAACATTTTTTTCATTCCTTCCTAAAGTTCAAATAACACACAAACAGCCTTTCACCCTTTCAAGCTCAAACCTCAGCAGACCTCTTGCACCTCCCTGGCTCTCTGAAGCACCAGCAATTCAGCTTTACTAAGGCTGAGACAAGACTGAGTCAGACATTGACATACAAAGAAAGCAATCATGCCCTGTTGCGTCTGTCATTATATAGGAAGACTCTGACAGAAATTCCTCATTTCCGGCTCCCATGCCTTTTTCATCCGACTGTATTCCTAACCAAAGTTGAGTTTTGCCTTTTCAGACCCTGTCCTGGAAGCTCACCAGCTGCAGCAAGCAATCCAGACTGCTTTACTGGGTCCCAAACCAGACTTGTTTACTGTTTCCATTAAGCCCAAAAGCATAGTTTCTCAGGGCTCATTCAAAAGCTAATTTTCTCTAAATATTAGCAAAATTGTTATCAGAATTAGGGAGACACTAAACCTACTGAGACAAAACCAAAACGGACATTCTCCATTTTCTGAGTGTTGTACATTTCCAGAAGAAAACAGAAAGTTCTGCCAGAGTTCTGGTAGGTCTCAGATACTCTGGACCTGATCAACACCCGCAGAGATTCTTTCACAGATTCAAAGAGGAATTAGTGAAATGCATCTGTATATGGAGCACATTTACATCACCAATTCCAACAGTCCCCCGTAAACCTACTAATTTGTGCAAAGGTGAATATCATCCACTGAATACAGCAGCACCACCTTATCCAGGGGTTTATTAACGATTTTATGAAATCTCAAATCAATCCAACTGTGGTATTTCCCTGCCAATAGTAGCAATATTGGCTTTTGTTTGGAGTATCTAATTCTTTTTTCTTTCCTTTTCATGAGCAGCATCATTCTACTTCAGAGATGGGGAAATCAAGTCACAAAAAAACCCTGGCTAAGTAAAAGTACCCAGTAGCCCAATGCCTCAAGGCAGGATTCAAACCTAAATATTTGAAATTACCACCCAGGTCCTTACTAACCAGCCTGTCCAGACAGCTGACAGCGTTCCACATCCTGATGTCAGTTACAACTTCATCTTCAGTGGGCAAGTTCAAACCTCCAGCAGCCAATAGCTGTGTGTACCTTCTGCGTGCACTCTTACTGACTCTGAACTATTAACTCTGCTGGAGCATCTGATCAGTGCTAGCTGTTTTTGGCCAGTATTCACAGCTCCAATTGAGTAGACTCTGGCGAGTACACCTGGCAACACTGGCTCAGAACAAGGCTGACACAGACACACAACACAAACAGGAAGAAATTGAGAGAGAGCCTGGGTGTTATTGATATAAGATTGTATTTTTACTAGGCTAATAAATACAGTGTCTGCTCATTCCTGTAGGTGTGTGGAAATCTCATTTCACAATGTCACATTCCTGAAGAGCACAGTTGGCATAATCTAGATAATGCACTTTAAATACGACATGCATTACATTGTCATTTTATAAATCAGACTGCAGCAGACTTAAGAAATAAGTAGGGGAAAGGTAATCCCATGGAAAACTGCTATCTTCACTTCTGATGCTGGTTTAGCCACCATCATTCCTATCAAGCCAGTCTAATTGCTTTGGTTTTGTGGGCTGTTAGGGAATAACATTACTACGGGTTTGGAAAAAATAACAACATCGACTGTGCTGACTTTTGATCAATCACCACCTAGCCAGGAACGTCAGACCTATTAAGTGTCCCTTCTTTGCCAAAAGTTAATGAGCCAAAAATAAGTACCAGAGGTTGGAACTAGCTCTGTCTCAGCTCTATTCAGTGCCACACTGGAGGATGAGGAAAGGGAAAAAAGGAGTGAAAGAAGAAAGCAAAGATTAGGAATAATTGCAGCATGATTTTTTTCTTCATTATTAAGTATGAGCAACTATTAGAACCATATGAAACTCATAGTGGCCAAAGTGAAGGTAGGTCATTTTAGATTTTACCAAAAAAAGTTTCAAACAGACTCAAAATCAGGAAAGAACAATAAATAGTTCTTCTTGATCAGAATATCATACACACATGGAGTTGAACAGAAAAAGTCAGGAAAAGGAACAAGCTTTGTATCAAAAAGAGTTAAAAAAACCCAGCTTCTGAAACAGCACAAATTAACTCTTATTTAAGTTTCATCTCATTTCATAAAAACTTTCATTTTGTAGATCCTAGTGAGCTTTCACGAGGCTACTGTTGCCCAGGAGCCTTCCCCAGCTTAAGCTGTGTAGTACAATACTGCTCCAGAAGTTCTAGCTTCAGATCAAACACCTGCTTGCATGCTTTAAATATAGTATCACCTCAACCACATTGAGACTTGGATCTCTGTTATCTTATTCACTATCATAAACTGTTTTAAGGATTGTAAACCTAAGGGCAGGATACTGGGTTTTGGCCTCCTGAGATGTAGTTCGGTCAAATTCATGAGGGGAAGATTAGACATGGACTTAGTTTAATTGTTTAATGGACTGAGTGCATAGACAGAAATTTATACTGCAATCTTAGAAGCTCACCTGTTACAGTGAATCTAAACTGGACACTTTGCACCTTGGAGCTAGATCCTGTCCCAAACTCTTTGATAAACTACTCTATGCTGAAAAAATACTAACCTTTTTCTTTTTTTTTTTTTTCTTTTTGCATTATGTTTAAAGCAAACACTCTAATGTTTAAAAATACCACCAAGAATTTTTAAAGTAATCCAAAGAAGCATGTTTTTTAATTGTCCAGATCTTATAAAATTTCAGTAGGAACATATAGGATTTTATTCTAATTCAGTATTATCGCAGCCCCTTTTCCCTGTATTTCCCATGTTCTTTTGGCAACAATAAACTTATTTGTTTTCCTTTTATAAAATGGTCAGGAGTGCTCTAAAGACAATTAAAAGGAACCATGCTGTTTGAAGTAACACTGTCATTATCCTGTCAATGAGCCTCTGTAACGCTGAGGTTATGGTAGAAGCAAAAGAATTTTAGCGCAAGCAATGACAGCAGGTCCCACAACTTTTGAATTTGCCACATCAGAACAAAATTCCAAGAGGAAATTGCATCCATTAGGATTATATTCTTGAATCATTTGATGCTCAATACTGTTAAAATAAATAAAAGGTTAAAACCACTGCAGGTTTGCATTTCTCAGGTAAAAGGCTCAGACCATGATCTCAGCCAGAATGGCTTAGGGTTCAATCAAAGGCTGAAAAAACAAATTTTCAAAAGGCAATAAATTATTTTGACTTATCTAATGTTTTGCTTAGGATGAAATTAAATCTAAAAAATTTCAGAATGCCAATTTTGTACCCACTTTCTACATTAAGTTTTTGATTTTTTCTATTTGTAACTACCATTAGATTTCCACATTTCTTTAAAAACCAAAAAACACCCAAGGCCACGGTCCTGGAGAGTGAAACTTGAATTGTCACTTCTAGTAGAAAACCTTTGCCTCTCCTCTATGTTTATATTATAGAGTCATTTCAGAGAGGTATTGAAATAAGTATTTACACAATCAAAATAGACACATGCACAAATATATTCCCACATGGGAGGCTGTCTAGATGGTTTTCTGACCACATACATTTTAGGCTCATTATCTTGGCAACTACAGCACCTGTAGTTATCTGCAACAAAATTCTTAAACGTGGCCATCAAGTGGCTGAAGTTCAAAACTGCATCTTAAAATGCAAGCCATGATTTTGTGAGCAGAATGACCGTGCGCTGCAGTCACCAGAATCTCACCTCACCTTCCCACACAGCTCATCCTCCAGCCAAACCTTTGCACCCATGTCCACAACCCAAAAGCCCAAACCTGAATTTGGCGTCATCAGACTATTGCCCTCCACCACCAGGGCCTATGGCACTGTGGGGGAAAGAGTATAGTAAAGAGGAAAGATGTCTGAAATCTGGCTCTACCACCGTTAAGCCATGAAAGGACACAGCGCTGCCCCAAACAAATCTCTTGGGCTTCTGAGGCCCCACTAATATCTAGGAGAGCACACTTGCTGCATTTCAAGGGCTTACAATTTCATCCCTGGTTTCTGAGAGTTTTCACCTTCATAATGCTGCTTTATTTCTGAGATTACATCCCCTTTCACCATCTGCACTGAACCGCCCCTGAAACAGGCCTAAGCGTACCTCTGCTCTGCCCTGCCAGCCAGAGAAGACTTTAATTTGTACCACCAGAAACTCACTGGGACTGTGACCTTCCAGAAGCATTTGGCTGAGGAGAAGCTGGGATGAGGACCGGCTGTTTCCCTGTCCTGCCTGCAAAGCCCAGGCTCTGCTCCAGCCTCCCGGGGAAGGAGCCATGCTGCCCGGAGTGGAGCTGGGTGGGCCGGGCTGGGGAAGCTTCTGGAGGGTGAGTGGGAGGCAGTTCACAGGCGACAAATTGTGGTGCCTCTGAGTGAATGCAGCTCCAGGGCAGGGCTGGACAGGAGAGAAGCCATTCCTCAGGTGACAGGAAAGGAGCCTTTCCTCAGGTGACAGGAGAGAAGTTTTCCTTCAGGTGACAGGAGAGGAGCTTTCCCTCCGGTGACAGGAGAGGTGTTTCCCCTCAGGTGACAGGAGAGGACTTTCCCTCAGGTGGCAGGAGAGGAGTTTTCCCCTCAGGTGGCAGGAGAGGAGTTTTCCCTCAGGTGGCAGGAGAGGTGTTTCCCCTCAGGCAACAAGAGACAACCTTTCCCTCAGGTGTCAGTAGTTTTCCCTCAGGTGGCAGGAGAGGAGCCTTTCCTCAGGGGAAGGGCAGGCAGCACCTCAGCATTGGGCTGAGGGGAAGCTAGGAGGAAAGAGCCCACTCTGTATGCTGGAAGGTAGGATTATAAACTCTCCTTCATCCCCTTTAGCCTTTGTGCTCAACAGCAGTGCCATTTTGCTTGCCATCTCACTGATCTGGTGGTGCTATCTTAGAAAATTTCAGAGGGCTTTAACAGTAAAGGGCTGGTCTAGTCACAGGTCTAGGATTTCTCTTGGGGCCTGGGTAATATTTTACTGCCATGTTGCTGTTGATTTTGCTGTAATATTTTTTTCCCCTCCTCTGTTCAGAGCAAAGCTGGTGCTCACAGAGGGAAGAATCGATAAGGAAGGGACAGGATTTGCGGGGTGGGGTGGGGATTCATGTGATATTATGTATTAGCAGATTAAGGGAAGGGACCCTCTGCTGCTTTGGCTGGTATTGTCTTTTGGTTTTTACATTTTATGCTTTTATTGGGAGGTAAGCAAAGTCTACCCTTTTTCCTGAGTTCTCTGTAGCTTGGAAGGGGTTAAGGAAGAAACTGCATGCACTGTGTATCCTCATCTTAGACACAGGTTTTTTCCCATGTGGCAAACGAGAAGTGATTTAGCATAAACAGCTGAAAAGGCGGAGGAAGGGGCTGCAATGTGAGACATGCAGTCATTGTCAAAGATTTCCTTTGCAGAACTGTTACTTTGCAGATTTAGCTGCCAACGTTACATGAAACAATGTTGGGGAGGGAGGAAGGAAATTATGCCATTCAGTTTCTGCCATTGCTTTTATGTTGATTCCCTGGGGCTTTATGGGGGTAAATTCTAGTCCAGACAAGAAGAGCCAGGAGGCTATCTGACTACAAGCAGTGAAACTGAGGAAGGGATTTTTAGTGAATTTACTAAATACTGTAATCAGTGGTAGTTTATAGCTCAGGTATCAGCCTCTGGGTCCCTGCCCAATGTTGTTTTGCTTTCACCACTCTTACTTTCTTATAAACACACCTACATCCAAAGAAAAGCTTCTTTGTAATTTTTATTTATTTGGAGGTTTCTACATGTGATGGAAAAGCTTTAAATGGTAGATGCAGAACCAGCTTTAGATCTGGGCAAATTTTGCACTCACCAAAACAAATTTGATCCAAATTTAGAAGTAGTGCCATATGACATGCTCTTAGGGAGCGAGAGGCTGGCTGTAGGCCCAGATCTGACAAAGATCTTTTGCACATTTTTATCTTTATACTCTGTGAATAGTCCCACTGATCATTCTGTCAACTTGAAGTACTAAAACATCATCAGGCTGGCCTTTAAGATTTAAAAGATGTGATCTTTAAATCAAAGAACTTTTAAAAAAAGGTATTTTTTTAATTTGCTTTCTGTTTATTGAGTCTCAAGGAAACATCTGCGTCATGTTTTCCAGTCTTTTTCTGTGCAATGACAGAAACTTTTTTTTTTCCCCCCAAATAAATCTGGAGGTTCTCATGCAGAATTATGACTTCCAGAAATGGGATTTTAGGCAGATGTCATACATTGTAAGCTTCTTGGTAGGAACTGAGAGAGTTGGTAACACAGCACTGAGTAATTGAAGCACTTGTTTAAAACTTGCAGAATCAGTGCCTTAGGTCATAATTCCTTTGGGGCAAGAGCCATGATTTTATTGTGGCTAAGTGATACACATGCAGTTATGTGTCACTGTGTATAGCTTCGCTCTTCTGATGGCTGCTTGATGTATCTGCTTCAGTCTGTTCATTACACCAGTTTCAGTTCCTTGTGCAGCTGGTCCAATGACAGTACCAGTGAATTAAAGATAATTACAGGCAAATGACCGATGCTCTTATCCTGTAGAAATCAGGGGGGAGTGAGTAAGATGACAAAGAGTCTGATATACCTTCAGGGCAGGTGTCTTTTGGAGAAAGCCAGCATACCTGCAGCAGCAAGGAAAAACGCTCTGAAAAATACCATGGAATTTCTCCAGATAACAACCAGAAAATTAAGTGTGTAAATGCGGACAACAAAATTATTGTGTAGCTGGAAACAACAGAGATACAAGCATTCAAAGGGTATTACCAATGTATTTTAATTAAAAATTAAAGCAGTTTAGGGGCTGATCTAAAGTGTTGGCAGTGAAATCAAGCCAAATACAAGAATGTTTGTTTGACATACAGCACTTAGCAGCCCAGCTGAGATCGTCCAATACTGCTACAAGGTTCTACAAAGAGTATAATTACACAGCCTCTGTCCTAAACATCTTGCTGTTTTAGTGTGAAGGCAGAGAGTGGGGTTTACACACAGAAAAATACAGCACAGAAAATGTGTTTTTTCCTCTGTGAAACAAAAAATGTTTATGAGAGAGGAGCTGAACACAGATCTCAAGTCTGAAGGGAATACTATACCTACAAGAGCATTCTTTCTTGTCAGTTTTGTGACGATCCACATCGTTATTTTTGTTGTGTAATGGAAATACTTTTATTGTAGTTTAACTAAAGAGGTCAGTTGAATACATGTTTACCATATATTTTTATCACAGTTTGTCTCTGCTCGCATTTGTTTATGTCTCTGTGTCCACTGTAATCATCATAGATACCCATGGAAGGACGAGAGTTGATTACTACAGGGCTAAACAATGCAGTTGCTGCCTACGTTGGTGCACATTTGAACATGGACAGCAAATGTTGCATGCAGTTTCAGTTTCATATATTAAAATTCCTAGCTGGTCTATTAAATCTATTTTCATAACAAGCAAGTGGACAAAGAGAAATGAAAGCAGCTTTGCAGGACCTGCAAGACACAAATAAACAGTGAAGCAGAACTCAGCCAGAAAAATCCCCATTTCTATGGGCAGGGCTAGCAGGTAAAATTAATGAACAGTCAAAAACATCCTGTGGCAGTACCTGTGTCTTTTTCAGACTGCAGGCAGAAAAAGCATTTTCCCTTGCAAGATACTATCTTTAGCCAACCTCCCTCTAAGCTTAATTATTTATGGATTCTAATTATTGATCCTTCCTAAAATACATCCTTCTTTTGGGGAGGGACTGTTGGCAAAAGTGTTGCAGCATCTTTAGGTGCTCTGTGTTGGTTCAGCGCTGGCATTGCTCAGGACTGGGAAGGTCTCAGTATAAAAGTGATCCTGCACACTTTTCCTTCAAAAGATCCTGATTTGTTAAAACTTTCACAAGAAGAGGTAACTTTCCCCAGAATTTCTTCAGAAGGTTTCTTGTGTCTAAACTACTCCAGAAAAAACCTACTGAATGAAAAATATCTGTGGGCTACAAAGCTTGTTCCAATCATCACATGCAAAAACTTCATTTGATTTTAAGAACACTACACTGGATTATTGAAGTCATCATAAATTACCGAAGAATTGTTTGGGAAAGGCACCTACTGTGTTAGGCAGGTGGCATAGGACCCAAAATTCTAAAAATTTGACCCAGTAGATTTTTGGCTTCATCAGATCACTTGTAAAAGGTCAATACTAGGTTCTTTACAACCATTGAAAAGAAAGCCTAAAGCATGTTTTGAAATGCAAGTCATGGTCTCTTTCACTATAGTCTGCTCTATGGAGACAGAAGAGCCATAAATGGTTTCTGGGTCAGCATATTCAGTTTAATTGTTACTTCACTCAACAAAACCCTGATAAAGTCCATAATAAGCAAACCAGCACTCTGTAAGCTTTTTTATGGTTGCAATATATAGGGATTCCCATTTGTCTTGCCAGAATTATTTATATGAAACCTACTACATACAGGTTAGGGCTTAATTGCAGAATTTTATGGCCAGCCCTGGCTAAACAATGCCCCATATTGTACTCATTTTATTAAAACAATTGGAATATGATCCTATTGTAATTTTATATAATAATATTCTTGGAGAATAGTTTTCTACTGTTACTGTGAGGACAGCTATTGATTCCAGTTGCTTAGCATTCTAGAACATACGTACTTAGACATATGTATACATATGCACCCTTTTAATTGGGGCTTGGCTACTTGTCAGTTAACATACCAAGGACCATAATAAAGGGGATAAATTTTACTCCAGTAATGTAATCTAGTCAAATACTGTAATCAACCCTTTGACCTCAGACCTTTGGGAAATGCCTTAAGCCATAGCTCACGTCACCTTTAGGCAATCGTGAAACCTGTGTATGAAGTCCTATCTAGTATTGCTCAGGGAAGCGAAACAATAAGGCTGCTGGTGTAGGGACTGAATAAAATAAAGCCCTCTGCCCAAACAGTTGCTGTCACTCATTCTGCATGTATGGTTGGGATAGAGGAAGAGGGAGAAAATGACTGTTAAAAGTGCAGTTAAAAAAGTTACAGGAAACAGAAAAAGCAGTTGGTACAAGAGGAGGACAAGTGAGTTATTGCACTATTTTAACCACTCCGTTGGGGCTTTTGAAGCAGGAGTTGCAAATTACAACAGTTCATACTAAGACCTAGAGCAACCCATAGCCACTAAACATGGGCAGGAAATTACAAGCACATATCTCCAATCCCCACATTGATAAGAATCAGCTATATTCTTCGTCATTGCAGCTGATCTCTCAGGAGTAATTACCTGGAAAGACAGAGATGCACCTAAACAAGATTAATTTCTGCCTTAATTTTGGAGAGAGCTGGAAGGCATTCTTACTTCCAGAGTTTGTTCACTATAGGTGGATAGTTATAATATGCATCCCTGCTTCTAGTCAAGAGAATTTAAAACAGCTAAATCAGAGCTTCAGAAATTCAATATATTATTTATGCAGACAAATTGTTGTATTGAGAGAAAAATAGCTTGGCCTGCAAACATGTGGTGGCATAGAGAATACAATATAGAGACTTTAATAAAATCATATAGACTGGGAGGTTAGGCTTGCATGGTTTCTTATGAATCCATTGGTGTAATTTCTTGGGATTCTGTCCTTAGCTGGGGATTAAATTTATGCTTGCACAAAGAAGGTAGCTGAGCACCTGGTCTTGTGTTAAGATGTAGCATGGAGGTTAGGAAGATGGGGGTTAGCTATTGGCCGAAGAGTTGCAAACTCTTTGATTCTGGCCATGTTACATAATTTCTCAAATTTTAAAGTGTAAAATAAACACAGTATTTCCTTTCTCCCACTGTTCTATGGAATAAGCTTCTCACACCAAAGATTTATTTTTTCTGTGTTTATACACATTGCTCAATATATTGTGGCAAATGGTTTCCTTACTGAGAAGTTTGGATAACCTGATTTGCCCAGTGGATTTTCAGCTATTCAGATTTGCACTGCCCTAATAACCAAGAATAGTTATGTGGAGAAAATACTTGGGAGAAAAGTAATGATGGAAGCTCGGTTCAAATTTTTGGGTGCACATCTTGGATGCAGAATCTTTTTTTTTTGCTCTAAAGAGCTGTGATTTTCCTTAAGTTCTGTCTTAAATATAAATCACAGAAACAAAAATGTAATTTCTTAGGCTGCAATATCTAGAAGCACCAAGAGCTTGAAGCACAAACAGCTAACGTTTTCTGAAGTGTTTAGATGTTTGGGGTTGGTTTTTTTTTTTGTTATTTATGGATTACAAATAATGAAAGTTACTATCAAGCAGCACACTCCTACATATCTTTGACTTTGATGAAAGTACTTAACACAGGATATGTTATACTTGCAGTTAATATATTAACATTTTTTTCATCCAATATTGAGGCTGAGCAGGAAAATAATCAGAAAATGAACAGTTTTTTAGAAATGAAAGCTATTTTTATTTTGCTTTCTACTTGAATTTAGCTTGAGACTGTACGATCCTTTTACAAAACTAAAATATTGTATAGGAAGGCTGATATTTTAAATTTAAACCTCATCTCCATATAAACTGTTTTAATCTATGTACCAATGACATCTGAACAACATTTCCTCAGATGCTGCTTTCGTATATTTGATGGCTTATCTGTGTATAAATATTAGTAAATAACAATGTTTATTTTTAGTATGAAAATCTGGAGGATTCTTGCATGACTTGGTAGCCAAATCTCATAGGTATTACCACACTGCCCTCTGGAGTACAGTGACAAAGCATGCCTATGCTAACTGTTTCATAGGCATCTGCTGTTCCTCTTTGCATTCAGGAAAATTATCACTGGAACAAGGAAAACCTCGGCTGTGCTCTTGGAAAGGGAGGATGAACATGTAGTGTTTCACCTCCCTTAGCCCAGAATTTTTTGGGCAGGTATCTTGTTTTCACTAGATACATATTCATATGTAGGATTTTATCCCTGGCTAGACCCAAAAGTGGTTGATTAAAATATACATGATTATTGCAGTATCACTTCAGTGCTTGTTTAGAAGTTCTTTAGTGTAGCTTTTAATGTTTGGTTTAGAGGCAGCAGCTTGAGGTTTCTCAGCAAAACTGAATTTGTTGTCCAGACGTGCAAGACCAGTGTCAGGCTGTCTCACTGAATCAAGGTTTTGTGGCTCCTGTGTAACCTAAGCCTCGGAAATCCTGGGACTCTACTAAGAGAAAGCAGCTGATTGGCACTAGGTATCAGAGACAACAACAAAACACATCATTTTTTCTCACAAGCTCAAAAAAACCTGAGCCATTTAGAAGCCACATGCATCTGTTGTTCCCTAAATTAATTCATCCTTTTCCAAGATTTGTCTTGTGGAAAAATTAGGAATGCCCCTTCACTCCTCCCTCTTCCCCCTCCTTTCCCCCAAGTTGTTTTAATCCCATATAACAATGAAAACAAAGGTCAAGAATTTGTTATCTGTAAGTTCTAGGGAAAAAAAATTGGAGTTTTGGCCCAGTTTGAGTTACTTTAATGTCTTTTTAGAGATGTTATACTTAATATAGATATTTAGCATAAAGATCCCCAGTTGCAGATTGTGTATAGCTGAAAGTGTGGTTAAAAGACAGCACAGGTCCACAAGTACAAAGTACAACAAACCACTCCTTTATCCTGTTTCTCCAGTACAAAGAGACCTTAAAGTTATATAATTCGTGTTCATTTCTGGGTCCTTTCTCTGCTTCCACAGTAAGAAACAACACACAAATGAAAAGCAAAATTTGTTATCTTCAAAAGTGTTTTTAGGGACATTACAACACATGCAAGTGGCTAATTAAACTGTTAGAAGTCATTGAATATTTTAAGGACTTTTCCATTGGAAGTCAACAGAAATTAGGTACCATATTTCTTTAACTCCCCTTTTAGTGTAACAAGGTGCCTTTCTTTAGGTGCCTAAAGACTTCTGAAAATCTACTTTTCTCAAGTGTAGAGTTTCAGGTCAGACATGAAGAAAATGTAAGCTAATTGACAGGAATAGCAGATCACATACAGACTGTCATGTCATGAAAAATTAAGATCACTGACAGGAGTCTGCAATACTCAGTATGGTGGGAACATGAGACTGCATTTCAGTATAACTAAGTAAAATACCATATATATGGGAGAAGCTACCTGTGGAAAAGATCTGAGAATTCTGTCGAAGGCTCAGCAGAACACGACTTTTCTCCTCTAGAATCCCTTGGCCAACAGAGTGAATGCAAATACTTGTGTTTACGAAAAGGAGGCACTGAATAAATGTAGAGGGATTACATTGTCTTTGTATTTGGTGCTGGTGATACAACTCCTGAAATCTCTGCCAGATTCAGGTGCTATATATCTTTAAAATTGCTGAGAGTCTGGGCAGGCTTAACTAAGGGCCACAAGAATAATGAAAAAGATTACTAAAAGCTCCTTTAGCTTGCGGGAATGATGCAGTGTTAGTGTCTTATGTGCAGTGAATTCCTTGCAGGTTCCTTTATCCCTTGATGCCAGACTTATCCTTACAAGACTCAGTGCCTACTAGATTTAGGGGCTCTGTAGGGAAAATGGAGAAGTCCCCAAGATAATGACAGCAGTGGAGACATCAAGGCATTAATCTGATAGGGAAGGAAGAGAGAAAGGTTCTAGCTGAGATGGACTCTAATTACCAAGAAAAATTTTGTAAAGGAGCATTCCCAGACAATGAGGAAATCACATTGGAATTCTCACTGGAAGGGTGTGGGGAGAGAAGTATGACTAGATACTGATTTGTTTTTTTCAAAGGATATCATAACTTCTTACAAGCATTAAATTACACTGTTAATTACTTCAGAGTTGTATTGTATAAGCAGCACTGTAACTACAGGTGGCTCAAATGTAGGATCAGAAGTCTCCTGAACATGCTAGGTGTTCAGTTTTGGATTGGATCTTCACTATCCAAATTTTACTTGGATAGCAGCTCAGTCAATAAATGAGTGATGATCAGGCTTTTGGTGATTGAACCTAGTGTATGTTGATAGAAAACGCAGGAAAGTAAGCCCAGGTGTCCTGCTATTTAAATCCTAAGTAGACAGTACTCCCTCCTTTACTGTGGAGTTTGTCCTAGTAAAAGCTCACTCTGACTTTTTAGAAGGCTTAAGATTTTAACTCCCTCTGGCAGTTTTAGAAATACAAGCTTGTATTAATAATCTCTAATGAGGGAAAGTTTAATATTACCAAATAATTGTTTGGGGAATATATTCCCCATACAAGTGAAGACTTCTTTGTGTGCATATGACCTGCATAGTGAAAAAAACATTATTATTATGTCCTAACTTTTTTTTGAGAAAAGATAGTATCAGCAAATAATTCCACAATATCCTGGTAAATATTTTTAAAGAGGATCCAAAAACAGATCAGAGCACAAAGGTAGCTTTACTAACAGCTTCTACTAAGATTAAATATATATATAAATATATGTATATATCTCCCAAGACAAAATACACAGCTTCATATAATCTGCTAAAGAGAAAAGTAAATATTTTGCAACCACAAATGAAGTCAAAGCATAACATTGTGGTGAGACTTAAGAGGAGTTAACAGACCAAAATGTCTCATTATTTCACAAATTATAGCAGCATGAAAAAATACTCCTTTAGTTTCAGGATACATAGCTCTGTTTTATGAAATAAAAATATGTGGTTAAAACAAAGCACTGTTTCAAGCACAGCTCCGGAAGCAGGCTTAGCTCGGTGTGATAGGTGGGTAGACGGCAGCGTGAGTGACACCAAGTCTGCACTTCAGGTATAAGAAATGTGTTTCTTTCCACACGTGCTGGCATGCTGACAAAGCTTCATGCACAACATAGTCTTGTGCCCAAATGAAGGAGCCAGACTTTCTCAGGCAAGGTGATACAGTTCATGCTTTAGGTTCCTTTTTCTAATGGTATGGATTAAAACATTAAGGATAAAAATGCATTTGGTGGCCTTGACCTGGTTTGTAGTGGATGCTGGGAGCCAAGTTCTGCCCTTAGTTACACCCTGTAGCTCCCCTTAAGTCCGTAGTGGTGCCAAGTGTAACTGAGGGAAGAATTCAGCTGTTCAAATATGCCCATGGTTACCAAGCCAACTGGCAGCAACTGCAAGGGAATAATAGGAGTGTTGAGGACAAGCACTGAGAAGCCTTCGCAGGGCGGTCTGGAGATCTGCACAGTGCTTGTCTACAGACTGTCTGGCCTCCTGAAGGCAAAGCTATTAGTTTTTCCTACTTGCTCAAACGTACTGCATACAAAAAAAAACCTTTCACTGGTGAACTCTGATAAATGCCCAGCATGTGGGGCTCCTGCAATCTCTTAGTGTACTGTATCAGCAGCCTTTTGTTTGTGCCAGACCTACCTTGAAGTTTCATGGGGCAGAGAGCAGATCTGATACATTTATAATTTCCAAAACTGTGAACCATTATTGTTATTAACGAAGAAGACCTGAGTAGCTTCCAGGCTACTTATGACAAGGAAAAACTCCTCTTCTTGCAGCACAGCTAGTTAGTTATTTGGGCTTCATATTGCTCAGATATGGAGTAGGCTTACTGGCTCACACAGTGACTCCCATCTGAGGGAACAATAAGAGATTATTTTCATTTCATAGATGAGGAATCAAGATCTTAAAGTATTTGTCTGAAGTCACACCAGAAGAAAGGAAATGAAACTCTGGCATCCTTTGCTGTAGTGCCCTCATATGTTAGTTGTTAAAACCCCTACCAGCTAGTATTGTATTAGCTGTTTGTAGCCTTGGTGAAGTCCCGGAGCTTTAATCTTTCAGTGTACAAGACTTCTTGACACTGAATAGCCTTGAGTTCTGGCTTTAAAATGGAAAACTAAACATAATCTTTTTAGGGGACAAGTGCATTCTTCAAGCTCCTGCTCAAATAGCTGTATAGTATTTGAATAGTGTAAACTTCACCAGAACAGATTGAAATCCCCTGGCAGCCATTTCTATTCAGTTTCATGGGCAGAAAACAATAAAGGTGCAATGAAAAATCAGATGGACTGTACTGAAAGGGTCCAACTACTGCAGGCAGATGGCATTCATTGGGTGAGTAGGGAAGGGAAAAATGTTCATGTAAATCTACAAAGCATAAACCCCCTATGATGTAAAAAATTACATCCTTGATTGATATTGTGACAAGAAATTCCCTGTTTGTCTTACAAGGACATCATAAAATGGATCTGCTGCCATGAAAGTAATGTGTAGTACTTCATATACAGCTAACAGAAGAAAAGTAAGCAGTGAAGTAGGGACGGATACCATTCTAAAGCATCAGTGGGACCTACACTGGTGTTGAGTTTCTATTGTAGGAGGAGTACTGACTTATTACAATCCTTTACTTCCTTTGTTTCCATAAAGTTGGAATTAGACAAATATGCTCACTTATTTTTCTTATCACTCCTTTAGGCAACACTAAACACATTCTGAGCCTTAATCAAATATACTACTACTGTTGTTCTCTGGAATAGAGACAATACCACCAATAATTCTTTTATTATGTATGTTTTACATGTGGAAATATCAGACTCTTATCAAGCCAAACTACATCAGAGAAGCTATTTCTAACTTTGAGTAAAGAAATTGATGCTCATTTTGGTTTGATTGATGATCACTTTGTTTTGAAAAGCTCTTTAGACAGGCAAATTATTAAAAAGAATTGGATGAAACGTCCACATCTGGAACAGGTTACAATACATTAATCAGACTTTCAGCTGAAATAAATCTTTCTTGGTCCATTTAAAATAGTAGAATTGTTCTGATTTGTACCAATTCGCTCTTTCCCATCCTTTGCATTACACACGCATAACCATTTAAAAGGTCTTAAATACAGTAAATTGAACAGGCAAATACAGGAATAAATACACAGCGAGATATTAAATCTTTCTTAAAGGCACTTTTTTCTATGAGTTCTATAACTAAGAAATCCATAATCAAGGTAATAATTTCTTTCATGCTAAGCATGCAGATCCTTCCATTTTCTCTAGGGCAAATTCAGAATAAATCTTCCCTGCAAGAACAGATTTCTTCCACCTCCAGCAGTTTATTGCAAAGTCCGCAGTTCCTGACAATTGCTGCAATTATACAAAAAGAATTTGCACTTTTATGGTATTGTGACTCATAATTCCAGTCATTTCTGGAAGAAAATATAAAAGCATTTCTCTACAAGAAACTATATACTTCAGTATTTAGAATGTGAAGCAAGAAATTATTCAGCAATTCAAATCTGAAGGGAATGTGAAGTGGGAAGAATGTTAATTGCTTAAGCAAGGGTTGACCCATTAGATTCATAAATCAGTTTTGCTTATCTAAAGCACTTTCTTTCCAATGATCTGGAACTACAAATGGTTCAAAAGGGTAAGACTGATACATGCAATGTCTCAAAACTTTGCCTCAGTGTCTTCTAGGCAGCTGTTGTACAGCATGTTGAAAGACAATACCCAAAGGTGGGAGGGCAGAGACACAAGGAACTCAGCTGTAAAATGAGCCCATTCTAATGGTACTAAAAGATCCTCTACCTTCGGATGGATGACTGTCATTTATTGAATCACTCCTCATTGAAGAAACTGCTTTCCAATTATATTTTCTCTGGAGAGAGATCCATCTTCAATTATCTTTCAGATTTTAATTGAAAAAGAAAATAATCTTTCAATAAGAAGGAAGGGTGGAAATGAAAACTACCTTTACATTTCCCTTTTTTTCCACAAGAAGAGGGGATTGAAGGAAAATACTTTATTTAAATACTTTATTTAAAAGAAGGAAAGAGTCCTTTCTCGTTGGAGAAAGGCAATCAAAATCAGGCAATCAAAATGAGTATTACCATATTTTAGAGCTGTGTTTAAACATGGTACTCTCCTCATGACTGCATGAAGAGGATGAGTCTGAGGTGTCTGATATTGTCAGAATTACTTGGGAGTCAGAGGAGGTAGTACTGATTTACACCAGCTGTAGGACAGACTGAAAGAATATAATATTGGATTTTTGGTTTGTTTTTATTGTTTTGTTTCGTGGGTTTTTTTAATCAGTCTAGCTGCTTCAGTACTCATCAGGATGGTATTTTAGAATCTCAGTGCTGAACAGTCCACAGTTTCACAGCTCTCTGCATCTGTTACTGTATAGAGGCCAGGGGTCCGTATAAATTATTAAAAAGGGCAAGGGATGGAGAGAGGGAGCATTCACTTTTTTTCTGTGTCCATTTTTGTATGGTACTGTATGCCATAGAGAAATAAAATAACTTAAAGACCAAGTCACTCATAAAGGTGGGGGCTTTTTTGTGTAGAAGTGACATTCGTAGGCATAAAAAAACCAAACAAAACTCTACTCATACCCAGCACAGATTCTAAGACTACTGAACAGCTTTTCTGTGACCACTGAGTATGTCATCATTTCATCCTCCTTTTGCAGAGCTGGCTAAGAAACAACATGAAAATTAATACTCCCACACCACCACTGCAACAGAAGATGCATCCATATAATCTGCATACAGAAAACACTCTGCCCATAGCTCTTACACCTCCTGACAGCCTGGATATATGCCTTTAGAAGCCTCTGTATTCATAAAATGGCCATGGGACAATGTGATGCTGGAGATATAAAGCGTGTTGTGGGATATGGTATACCGGTTTACCTCCTGCAGTCTTTCTGGGGAGGAGAGCATCAGAGGTCCCGAGGGGAGTCAGAACGATCTGAAGAACAGTTTGGAAGATGGGCAAAGACATAATCTGTCGGTACAGCCCTCTAAGCATATGTCCTGAAATTTTAATGGCATGTGGTTGTATCTTTTTGTATCTGAATTTTAAGTCATGTAATCATCATCCTAAAGTGGCTTAGGATTTCATAAATACAGATATTCTTAGATTGATATGGTTTTAAAGTCTGATTTAAAATGTCTTTTTCTATTAATGAAAGCGTGAATGTGGGACATTTTAATCAAACAAGGAAGGTTTTATTTTCCTTAGAATCACTAACAAGAAATCTAGAATAAAAAAAAACTCCAGAGCATGGAAACTCATATAATAAGCATGCTGCATATAACAGAACTGCTAATAGTATAGAAGACAGTGTGTTATACTAATCCTGGTAAAAGATAACAATGTTAAGCAGTTGCTGTGAAAAAGCCAGTTCTGCAAGTACAATAAAAACTAAGTAGCAATCAGTTTCCCTTGCAGTGTCCTTCCCGGCAGATACAACTCAGGAAAATTTTAAGTATGTAGACTGCTCACGAGTGTTCTGGTCTGGTTGGAGAGAAATTCATTACACCATGCATAATCATGTATACATACTGTGATGCGGATGATTCACTTGAAAGTACGCCATTTATTCCAAATCATTTAGCTGATTAGCAGGGAAAAGACAAAGCATTTCTGACAAATGTTAGTACTCTTCTGATTGTTGAGTTTACTTACAGTGATGGTGAGTTTACTGCATTGCTGCTGGACATTTTCTACAAAGGACACCTTGATATGCTTCATTGATGTGGAACATCTGAAATGAATAACAAGGAACGGATGGAATTTTCAAGAGGAAAAGAAAATAATAAAATGCCCACCATAAAAACTAATTCTCTATAAATAATCTCAATGAGGAAAACCTTTACCCCTGAGACAATCCAGGGCTGCCTTTTTAGTAGCTTTTTCCCTTGTGACAAGAGCAAACTTTCCCATGCCACATATCATTCCCGTCTATCATTTTGATATAATCTGAAGGAAAGCCATCCTACCACTGTAATGTGCCCCATTTTCTTCAGGCTCAAATAGGGACATATTTGCATATTTGGTTGGTAGGACTTACTGAGCTTAACATCACTAAATGTGATCTTTCTGGCTGTTTTTCATACTTTAGACCAGCAATTTCATTTTTGTAGTTAAGTCCTCACTTAATTGTCTTCTCAAGCTTAATGCATTTCTGCCAATGTTCTTCTTTCGGTTCAGCTTTTCCAGTTATCTTTGTGTTGCCTAGTTCATATGACATGATTCACATTGTAGGAGATATTGGTCTCTGCAAAGAGGACGAAGGAAAAGGTCCTATGGATCAGTATAGTAGTGCTGTTTATTCAGAAACTGCAGATTTGTTCTCTGTTCCCTTGGTGGAATGGCCTTTCCTTTAATTCTGTGAAGTAGTTTGCCTCGGTCTGTTCTAGAAGCTGATTTTAACTAAGTCTGATTTGTGAAGAGGGCTGTTTCCTACATGCTTCAGCAGCCTCTCTTTTTGTACCATACCTATCATTAAGGTCACACAACAAAAGCTGTTCCAGATCTGTGATTAACAGCTCCCAGGATTGCTACCTCTGTTACTCGGTTTCTTATTCCACTGCTGTGGTTGCAACAATAGGAAATTGTTTGACTTCAAAGCAATACTCCTCTATTAATGCACATCAAGCCTTTTTGCTCGTAAGTTAGGAAAAGCAAATAGTTTCACTTCAGTGGGAAATAACTACATTTGCCATTGGGTTTGGGTAATGTACATTGCAAAGAAAATAACTAGCTAATGGGCAGGTTTTTAGATGCTTTTTTCAATCTTTGGTAGCCTGAGGGGAGATGTATTATTTGCCAAGCCAGGAGACTTGTAGGCCTGGTTTGAGTTATTGAGTGGGTTTGTTCTGCACAAGGAATTCCAGTAATAAAAAGCTCATTCCTAGCCTATGTTATTGGTTGTCCATCTTGGGCAGATGCTAGAAGATGTGAACTGATACTGAACCTAGAAAGTGGAAAGCATTGTTTCAGAAGAGCCTGAATGATGGCTTGACTATATATAAAGATGGGAGAGGGACCAGAAAAGAGAGGAAGTGACCAAGCTTGCAGGCCTTTGCTCAAGAAGATCATTTGTAGATACATTGCTGCTCTGTCCTATGATGATAAAATGGAGAGGTAATGACTAGCTCCTGGAACCATTGTAGCAGTGAGGATGACTTGCAGGCTGAATGGTAAAGCCACAGCTTTGGCTGTTGGATGGGGAAAAGACTAAAGGACACCCCAGACAGCAGGCACATTCCCATTTTTACAAAGCATACCATTTGGGGATTGATTCTGGGTTGTTCTTACACTCAACAGTGCAAAATGACAACATTCCACTGTTTTTGTTGTTTTATAAAGGTTGTAAAATGTTAGTCCAGTGCAGTGCAAAAGGAAATGAAGATTTGATCTGTAATCTGCTTCTTATAACACCAGAGGGCTGTTGCAGATCTCACCAGCACTCCTATTGGTATTTTTATTAAACTCAAGAAACAAATGTTACAAATTTTACTTGGATCTTACCGTTTTTAGCATTCCATTCACTATAGGATGAAGTTGCACTGAAGTATATTTTGCTACATGTTATTGTAGGGTTCATGCACATTGCAAAGCAGAAGTGGTTAGAAATAGAAAAGGATTCTTTTTGAACTATCACAATGGGCTGCTTTTCTGTGTGCTGTCTAGAAATTACTGTGACGTATTACTCCTACTCTAGTTGCAAGCTATGTCATTCTATTAACTGGAAAAGAATGACTTCTCATAATATACTTTCACCAAATGGAGAACTGAGGACAGCTACCTAAATTATGTAAGATTGATTATACTAACAGGCTGTCACAAACTTCTTGTGAAAACATGAATGACTGCACTTGGCAGCAGCTGGTGTGACATTTCATCCTTTGTCAATAAAGTAAAGCAATTTTACAATAGCATGTTTTGATATGCCATAGAATTATTAAACTACTTAATTGCAGCGGGGCAGACCATGAAGATACTTGTTCAGTTGCTTCAGTAAAGAGGAAAGCATAAACAAGAACCTACAGGTCTGATGCAAAATAAAGAGATGAGAGAGAATGTAATTTGCTTTATTTTTACTTTGAGCCATGTTTGAAAAAAACAGTCTTTGAATCCTTTAAAAACTTTAGATTTCAATTTAGACTTTTATGGTTTAATCAGATGACTGCTGAAGTAAGTAGAAGATTTTTAAAGATTTCAGTGGGTATTAAATGAAGCTTGTACTTACTGCTTACATTCAGTTTATCAGCTTGCTGGGGAATATTCTATAAAACAGAAGAGTAAAGCTGAGGGACTTTTTCCAATACTGTCCAAACTAAGTGGATAAATAGTCCTAACATTTCCGGTTCCTGAGCAGCATCTCTATTTGGAGAAATAGGAATGAGTCTTAAATGAGAGAAAAGCAGAAAAGACTTTTGCATGAGTCTTTTCCTGCAAATATTTTAACTCTGCACTGTTCATGCTAGTTATAAGCCATACTGGAAGTTCTCATTACACATTTTGAAGTGCTGTCCCAAAATCCAAATCAAGAGTCTCATGGATTCTGATAAATTTTGGATCAAGTTTTGAACTATTTCTGCACGAATGTTTTGGGTTCTTTTTAATTTCAACTTTCCTACTACTGCACCAGTAACAGTTATAGTTGTCAATAAATGTGAGATACTCAGTGCTGACAGCTATAGTTATTTTAGCCACATACCACCAAACAGTGCTCAAAGTCCGTACAGTTAAAATATGTTTTTCCTTTGGCAGCCTTTTTTTGTGGTTCAGCATTATTTCCCTCCAAGTGTCTTATCAGCATCCAGAAGTTGCTCTCATAAAGCAAACAGCAAAACTTTAATTATAATCTTTTCGTTATAAGTCAAGGGTCTAAATTTTGACCAAGAAATTGCCTTAGCCTCAAATGTTGACAAATCTTTTCCATATGATCTTAGGAAAACATTGATGGTAAACCATCTGTAGGCCACCTGAGAGGTCTGGGATTTTTATTTAATAGAAGGAAAGACAGCCCTATCCTGGCTAGCGATTATTGTCTCACTGAGCAACTCCACTCCTCTGATGTTGTCTCTGAAGATAAGAGTCTTCACCTTTTCAGCATAGTTTCTACCATGCCTCTTGTCTGATTTTGGAGCTTTTTGGCTGTTACAATCTTATTTTACTCCATAAAAATAGAGGACTAATTGCTGGGCCAGACCAAAAGTCACCATGTCACTCAACTGTATCCTAAGCTTCATAGAGCAACTGATAGGAAACGTAATCTTTTTATCTAATGCTCCCATGTGTCATATTAAAATATTATATTTCAGTAGTATGACAGAGGCTGAGTCTAATGCATAGCACTAGATGGCAGTAACATATTACACTTCCCAGTGAAATCATCAACTCTCTGTCATTAGTCATCCAGGCTGGGAAATGTAAACTGAGTGCAAAATAGAACCGCATTTCTTTTCTGAGTTTGTTTTGGTCTACCGTTTGAAGTTGATCTAAGCTAAGCACAGAAACTATTTCTCATACTGCATACAGCATACTTCCCTGCAGGGGCGAGCTAATTAAAGTCTTGATGTGTCTGCCAAGAAAACAGTAGATATGGTTAGTTCAGACACCAGCAAAATCTAACAGCTTTATGCATATCACATTTAGCCAAATCTGCCACCATGCAATTGCATTGAATATTAGGTAAATGTGATTAAATGTCAATGGCATAGTGCACAAAAATTTAGTTTCAATTATTCTTGCACGGAGATTTTTCATCAGGTGTAAATTGACATAACTGTACAAAAGCCTCTGGTCTTATTGCCCAAACAGATGCGAAACAGTCGGTGAACTGTTAAACGCTCATGTTTTCACTGCAGAAGCTTCTGTTAGTGATGTGCTGGTATTGGGATGATAGATGTGTTCACTTGAAAGATGTGGAGCTATGATTTAAGGGATATCTAAGCCCTCTTATCAAAGATGGATTTTTGTCTCTTGGTTTCACCAAGACACCTCTTGATTGAGGACCAAGCAGGATTCTTTGCTGAGGCAAAGTTTTGACTAATAAATGTTTGCATTAGTGAACTTGCATGAACTATCCTGAGAGAAGGTTCACCCAAAGGAGGGTTGTAGGGTTGACCAAATTCTGTTTATTTCATGATAAAGTCCAAGTGTCTTGCAGGGTTTTGCAGTGACTGATCCAGAGAACTTGAGTTTCACTTCTTCTGCTGTTGACTGAGTGGATTGCTTTATCTTGTGTTCTGTCTTTAAAATGTGAATAATGGTATTTTCATAAACATATGAAAGCTTGCCAAGGTAAACTAATGAAAGCAGGTTTTAGCTGCAATTACTACTGACTGCTAAGTCATATCCTCTCATTTCATTTCAGCTGTAATGAGAATTCTGTCCCACTCTTTGCACTTCATTACTTGGCGCTCCTTCAGGCAGAACCAATATTTTAGGAACAGAACCAGTAAGTCGCTTTAATTTGACACTAGTTCCTTTTCCACCTCTGACTTCTCACAAATAGAGTCCTTACAGTGTAAATCTCTTTAGAGGCAAACCCTTATACATTTTTACTATGAGCTATGTGGTGACTTATGTTATTTTCATATATATATTTGAGAGACCAAGAGAGAATAATCTAGATCTTTCCAGACCCTGTTCTCCTCAAATGAAAATGTTTTTGCCAGAATCCGTCTCTTGAGCCAACATTTATTCATGCATGAGAAAAGGCTTCATTCTGAGATATTGGTAATATTATACCTCTGTAAGTCTCAGGGAGAAACTGCAAACTGTAAGAAACTTCCACAAGTGATATTTGGGTCAATACTCAAAATTATTCTTGGTCTACTTTTAAGATGCTAAGTTTTTATTTTATAAAATCTAAGTGAAATATCTGTACTCTGATCTTCCTGCTCAGGTTGGTTGGTATTTTAATCCATGAGAAGTTTTGTGATGTTGAGATTACTTACTGTGAAATGTATTTATTACTCTTTAGGATTTTAAGTATCAGAATTTGCTGCAAAATATTAATTTGAGCTCCTCTTGAAAGCACCCTCACCATGACGGTGCAATTTCAAACAGCCTGTGTAATGAAGCAAAGTAATCTTTTTGCTAATGTGCTAAGGTTTCGGGTTGCTTTGGAGTGATCTCACTAAAGGAGAGTTTAGTTGAAGCCAGCACCTCAGTTTATAAACAGTTTTGCTTAAAGAAGAGCTTGGAAGACTTTGAATGATAAGAGGACATTTTTCTCTGCCTAGTCATAACAATATGCAATAGAGCAGTCTTTCCCTAAAGCAGACATTGCTCTGCATTGCAGATTTTTGTAATATCTTTCTATTTGTTACTTAGAAAAAGAACTTGGGGATTTGATCCGTAAGTTCAAGGCTCAGAGGGACTTTATATTGGGCTTTAAAGATTTAGGTGTTTTTGTTAAACAGCTAGCTAAATAAATAACGTTAAAATGATTGTCAGTATATTCTTACTTGGTTACAACAGCTATAATTTTGAATAAATCTATATTATTTCTCTTTCCAATCTGCAAATTGCCTTTTATACATCTAACTAAACTTACTCCATGACCCTTCACACTAAATATTGAACAGACAAAGCTTAATTTCATTAAATTTCTATGTTCAAAGAACATTCTAAAATGTTCTTTGTCCCCGGTAAGACAAAACCAACCAACCTTTTCCTAAGAATAAAAATAGCACAATGGTGTTTAATACTCTGGGTAGTTCATTGGTGACTGTGATCAGCATGAGTGATCTACTGATGCTGCTAAAACGTTTATCCTTTCCACAGAGCTGTGAGATAGGGCTGGCTGCAATTAGCATTTGTCAGTTCCCATGAGGTAGAAAACAGTATTTTAATCTGTTTCCCTGACTGTGATGAAGATACTAATAATGCATTTACATACAGTGAAGCTAGAGAGATAGTGCCTTGACTTTTGATAGGGTGCTGTTGCATTTACTGGTGGAGATTTGGGTCAAATGAATCGTATTTACAAGCCAAGGGGGGAAAAAGCACAGCCCGGTTCCAGTTCACTGTTTATTTCAAAGAAAAGAAGCAGTTAAACAGCCCAAATCTCTGCTACATTTACTTTTTTCCCCAGTTTTTCTTTTATCACTTGGGGGTTTTTTTGTATCTTGCAGAAGTAGATTTATTACTACAAATAACATCCTCAAAGAGGAATAAATATCTCTTCCCTGTTTTTTGTACATCCCAGTTTGATGTACATCAGTAATGTGCTCCAATGGGGAATTGCAGTGCTCCCTGAAACCATCAATATTCTGCATAATGATTAGATTTATATGAAAGATAGTGTAAAGACAGACACACAAATATTAAGTGACCCTTTCATGGACATAGTAAGCTAGTAATAGAATAACAGTAATAGTAAATAGTAATAGTAAATAATCTCATTCAGCCCTGCTGAGCCTAAAGGCTAGCTTTCTAACCCTGAATGGGATCAGCAAGAATGTCTAAGCTTTTATTCTAGCTAGGGCTATCCTTCTAAAGATTCATCTCTAAAAGTCCAGACACTTTGAAAGATTTCAGTCATTGAATGCCCACAACCTAAGCAGATTTGTTTTGGGCCTTAATTTTAACAAAACAGTTGAATTATTTTTTGGAAATTCTTAGATCACAATGACTTGTATGCAAATTGAATGTATGTTATAATCTCCCTTTATAAATTAAAGCAGTAGCAGCTGATTGCAGATACAATGTTGGGGATTTTGCATATTCATAGAATCATAGAATCATTAAGGTTGGAAAAGACCTCTAGGATCATCAAGTCCAACTGTCAACCCAGCTCTTCCATGTCTCCTAAACTATGCCCTGAAGTGCCGCGTCTACATGTCTTTTAAATACCTCCAGGGATGGTGACTCCCCCACCTCTCTGGGCAGCCTGTTCCAAAGCCTGACCACTCTTTCAGGAAAGAATTTTTTCCTAATATCCAATCTAAACCTCCCCTGATGCAGCCTGAAGTCGCTTCCTCTCACTCTTTCACGAGTGACCTGGGAGAAGAGACCAACACCCTCGCTACAACCTCCTTTCAGGTAGTTCATTTTTTTTAGAATGAACCTCTTTGAAACTGCCTAATGTTCAGCCGTACCACACATTATGAAGCTGCAAACCAGAGTGCTCAGTAGGAAATAAAAATATTTTAGGATGTTGCCTTTTGCAGCCCTGCAGGAAAAAGTCATACTATCTAACAGCTTCTTTGTCATCCAGGGAGGTTTCTTGCAGAGTGGACAAATATCTGTAGAACTTTTCAAGAAGATTCCCTGTCGTTGTGCACAACGCGTGTGAGGTTTCACAGCCATAATTTTACAAAGCAAGAAGCAAACACTTTTGCTAAATTCAGAGAAAAATGGCCCCAGTCTGCTCAGTGATGCCACAGTCTATCACATCCGCGTCCCAGGAACTCCGCTTTATACAACCATCACCACTAGGTGTCACCAGAAAAACCTGGTAACGCCTCACAGGCTCTGCTTTAAATAAGTGATAAAATCACAGAATGTTTAAAAATACAGTTTGCCCAATATGAGAGAATAATTTACAGCGCTAATAGGTTGACTGGAAATATATCTCCCGAGGAGAATTTATTTGTAGATTCTTCCCCTTTTTTCACTATGTGATTCACTTGGCAGGGCAAGGTGACGCTTTTTTTGTTATCTCTCCTGTGCATATTGGAGAGAAATTTGAAAAATGTGACAAGTTTCTAAGCACTATTCATTTTGCCGTGTGGGATTGGCTTAGGAGAGTGCCTAAGGCTAAGGCACCCTAAGGATTTAGTAAACATAAGCACTGAAGCAGAAAACAAGTAGGTGAAATATTAGAAAATCCATGTCTTGGGTTACGAGCATACCAGAGAGGCTGGTGGGTAGACCTCTCTGGGTGACTGCTGTGTCACTTCTTGAAAAAAGGAAGAGTGTGGGACTGAGAAGACATCAGAATTTATGGCTGAGTGGACAAACCAAGAGATGAAGTCATAGACAACCAGGTATAGCTCCAGATTTTGGGATCTGCGAAGACCCAGGTATAAGTCAGACCTAACATGGACAGACTGATCATACAGAACAGCTACCAGAAAAAAAAAAAATCAGCCAAATTTTTCATTTACTTAAAGAAATACAAAGTATTTCTTTATGTGAAGAATGAAGGTGAATTTGGAGAGGAGCAAAAGGAATAGTTTATGTTAATTTAGGCAGTTTTGACTAATAATGCAAAAGATATTACCAGCTAGAAGTTTAAAAGACTAAGTGGTATTTCACCCACTGTGTTTTTATTAGTAGTAAACGAAAGCATGAAACTGAACGCTTCCTTGTTCACATGGTGACCAGGAAAAATTCAGAAGAAAAAAAGAATTAATTTCTTTTGTCACACTGGAAGTGAACAGGAACTGAAAAGAGACTGGGTAGGTGGAAGGCAAAGCAAAACTCCCACCGTCTTAGTGTAGGACCTCTCCCTGTGTTTACAGCAGGCAGTTGCAGACTGTAATTAATAGATCTAAGAACAAGGTTGACAGCTCATAATTTTGCTGATTTTCATTATTTGGGGGAGACTTAAAACTTCAGGTTGCCAAATGTTAGTATTTACTTGGTTTTCAAACATATTTACAGTCTTCACGGTTAAGGAGCTTGAAAAAATTGTCTAAGATGCCTACTATCAGGTGACAGAAATACATGTTTCGCACGTGCGCATGTGTGTTTGTGTAAGGGGGATATTAATACAATTTTGCAGGTACTGTCTTGAGGTTTCTGATTCACTGAGACAGTGAAACTGCAGGGTAAAATTTCTGTATATCTGCACCAGAATTTACCTCTGTGTATGTGAGTGAGTGGATTCTCACGCAGACCTGAGTGAGGGTTTCCCAGGAACTGATACTCCCAACTCAGAACTTTCCTCAGTGTTTTCTTCAAGTAATGGTGACATCCTACGGTTTTTCACAGGCAGAAGTATTGGAGCTGTACTTCAGCCTCTGAATAGCATGAATTAGCAAAATACTTATGTTTTTTTAAACCAAATTACTTTTTTTTTCTATTTTTCTGGTCTTTTTCCAACCCTGTGTGAAACATCAGGAAAGTATCAGGAAAAAGGAAACCAAATGCTGATGTGACTTCTCAGATAAAAAAAAAAAAAAGATACCATGTCCACATTGCTTCTGTTTCCCCAAATCCCTGATGTCGTAGTGTGCACAGATCAGTAAGCAGTGTGTGCCCAGTGGTGCCCTTGTTTGTTACACTCTACCTGTGGCCCTTTCCTAATGCTTTGATACACCTTCCTGGTTCTACTGTGTTTGGGTACCCAGTTTCCTGTAGTCTTTCTTCACTATTAAGCTCTATTTACTGCCCTTTTGCAGGTGCTGCTTTGCCCTCATTTATTTCACATGCATGCCTTTCTGTGCATAGGTATTTTTGTTTTCCTTCCCTTCTGCTCCATTTCAGAGTCAGTAATCGTGCGCTTGCAACCTCTGCCAGTTGACTCACCAGACTGCCTAAACAAGGTCATTCTGTAAGACAATGAGGCGGCCAATTTAGCAATATCATCTACTGGATCAGAACACATTGGTTTTGTTTCTCAGCTTCCTCAAGTAATCAGTATCTGCTGTCTTGCGTCCATTAACTAAAGATCTTATTGCCTGTGCAGGTGAAGTTAGCTCTTTAGATGACTCCACTGAAGCAAAAGTTAGGATAATAATAAATATAATTATTTCTGTCCTGCAAGGTCCTTTCAGTTTCCCAAACTGTGGCCTTGCAATACAAAAGAAACAAAATAGTGTTTGACGTCATATGGCAAGCTGGGTTGCCTTACTTTAAGATTGCTGGCTTCAAGATGGGAGTTCAGTCTCTTACCTGTAAACAGTTTGAAAAGATTAACATTTTTGTACCTGGACTGTGCTGCCCTGTACAGTAACTCTTCAACACAGGCAGAGTTGATCCAGGTCAATGGGGAAAGAGGCAGGATTCTTCTAAAGGCTCTTCTGAGAGGGAAGTAATGCTATGGAGCAAAGCCAATGTTAAAATTCTTAGGCAGTGTGCGTGGGGGTGACTTTCCACTGCTGCTTGTGCCATACAGTTGTGAGGAGAGAAGGGGGGAGTTATTTGTTTCTGCAGATTTCATACTTTTTCTTTTTGTCCAGAGTATTAGCTGCTTTTCAACAGTGGGAAAGGCTGATAGTAGTTGAAAAATATTAAATTTGTTTCCCAAAAGAAAAGATACTGTTTTCCTTATTTTACCATGACAGTTGGAGCATTGTCCCAGTTTTCCCCCCAAACCTGAAGATTTATTTTCCTCTCTGCTATCCCTCTCTTTGCATCTTGCTCTAGCTCTGTTTTATTTTTAATAATAAAAAATTAAGAAGTGGGAGGAAAATTAGGTGGGAAATCTTAAATATTTTATATTTGCATTTGAAACTAGTCTAATAAATACCCTTTTCAGTATGTTTTAAAACCGAGTGAAAAGATTGAACTTATTCCACTGTTTATTTCTGTACTTTACCACATTTCAGGCTTCATTAATACTTGAAAAAATTTGTTGTTTGTGGGACAGCGTAGGTGTTGTAGACAAAAACACAACCTTGCTTCATAATCAGCAACTGGCAAAGTGGAAGGCTCAATGTTTGTCCTTTTAACCCACCTAAAAGCATGTGACATTAGAATAGCCTTCTACGGTATTTGCAATTTCCTCTACTATCCCCAGTGAACCAGATGAGCTTTGTGGATGCTTGCTTCACTACCAAAAATAGACTGCGCCATCCTAGCTCACTGGTGTTTCATTCATTTGATCTCTCTGCTGAGGAAACTACTGAAGGCATATCACTGATATGGCTATTCTGAAGAGTCAAAAAAGGAACCACTTTGTTTTCCTCCTCGTTTGCTACTGTAGGCAATGAAATTAATCTTGCTTCCAAACAAAACAGCGTTTGAATTGGAGCCTCTGGGCAAGGCTAGGGTGGAGCAATGAGGATTTTTTTTTTTTTACCTACCTTTCAAAATATTAGGAAAAAACGGGAAACTGCAAAAGTTGAAGCTATCTTATATAGGTAAGAACGCTCTAAAAGCTTGGCTTTTCCATTACTGCAACAGTGCTAAACTCATACAGGTTTGCAGTTTTGAAAGTCAGAAGGCAGTATTTACTGGGAGTCTAACAAATATTTTTTTCTTTGATTACTTGCAGTAGGCACAGCAAGCCAATAATGATGCAATTTCAAAATATGTCTCTGCTTAATGAAAAACGGGACAAATGTACCTGAAAAATTGCCCTGTTTTTTTAATGGAAAAGTGATGAAAGGCTTTATTACAAAATATAGTGCATATACTTTCTCACATCATTTTAAACAAAGACATATTCTGTTTTCAGAACGCTGCTTAATGCTGACCAACATAATTTCATGTTTAGTACTGTCTTTTCAGCCCAGTTTGCATTTTTCCTCCTCGTTTTTCATAGTTTCAACAACTACCAATTCCAAAAGGCATAATTCTTATTCCCACATAAATCCAGATACATAGATCCACATACATATTTTGGGAATGAAAATGCATCCAAGATTTCTACAATACCATAAAATGCACTGGCACTGACAGGCATAGAAATAATAGGTGGGTAGAAGAAGATCCTTGAGAGTGATGTTTGTGCTTTACTCTCCAGAGCAGGAAGCATGGCTAAGTTGGTAGCCCACCGGGCTAAGATGTCAGAAGGTCGGATCACACATTAGGATTTGGGCTCATCCCAAATGTTGACACAGTATTGAAGGGGGAAGGGAAAGGGAAAGGCATGTGACAGTAGAGGACATTGTATTCACCAGTAAACGTTGACTGGAAATATCCATCATTGGACCAGGTAGAGGAAAGTCCACTATAGAATCAACATAAAGATTTCTTAATCTTCTGTTGCTAAATATTGAATTAGGCTGGTAGTGAGCACCAGGTGAAGAAAATCCTGCATACTAACACTAAATATCCCTTAATATTAATTTAATCTTAATTAAATATGATTGAGTATATATTCCCACCTGAAAAAAACCAGGGTCTCACCACGTATATGGCTAAAATTTTTTAAATGCTATTTGGCTCAGCATGTTGTCTTTAAAAATACTGTGCCATGATAGTTAAGGTAAAATTAGAGGGCCATTGTGGAATGCTTAGATATCCCAAATCTGCATTTCATCTTCTCTTTTTATTACATCTCAGCCTTGCCCAGTTGAGCCTTTCCCAGTTTTAACCTTTCAAATATGATCTACAGCTGCTGGATGCAAAAGGAAATTAACAATAACTGACATCAATAACTTCTTTCTGAGTGTGCAGCACAGCCTCAGTTTGCTGCTGCTGCTGTCCTTTTCCAAAAGTAGTCATCATGTTTTCACTCAATAGTGTATTTATTAAGATATTAAGCTTCACTAGCAAAGATTCAGAAGTTTGCTTTCGTTTAATTTAGTTTAAATTTCCCAGATTTCTCACAAAACTCCTACCAATAATTTTAGTTAAAATAATGGACTAAAGCAAAAATGCAAGCCTACAACAAGCATCTTGTCAAAATGTGTATGTACCTGTTTCTAATACAGATCTTCATTATCGGATTTTCATATACTTGTGCATCTCATTGAATATCATAGGTATTTAGTCCATTCAAGTTGGTCTGTTAAATAACAGCATTTGGAAAGAAAATAATGCTGCCTTCTCAGAAGGATTCACACTGTAATCTTCTGGATTTATTATTATTAAAACTCATATAATAATTCAGCTTGGAAGGGACATATGGGATCATCTCATCATCTGCTCCAACCCCCAGCCAGTGCAGCACCAAATCTGAAGCTGGGTCTAATTTCAAGGTCAGATAAATTGCCTAGGGCCTTGTCCAGCTGAGGTTTGAGGATCTCCAAAAATGGAGATTTTATACTCTCTCAGAGCAACTTGTTTCTCTGCTGATTATCATTGCTGTGAAAAAAACCTTCCCTTATATTTTCATTAAATATTCCAATATCTACTGATCACACAAATGATGAAGAACAATATATTAGTTCTCCACTCAAGTTGTATTTTCACAACAAACTTACTAGCAAAGGTACTAAACATACAGAATTGCTAGTCTGAATGAGAAGATGGGTTAAACACATAATTGTTAAATATACTTTATGAAAGGGAATAATTTATATTATGTGATGGCTGTAATTGCATTTGGTGATTCTGCAGGTAGTTCTAGGCCTTTCCTTGCTGAAAGACGTCAATGGGTCCTCGGATTACTTGTTTATTCTTATACTCTAACTTGTTCCAAATGGATTTTAAAGTCCTTTTGCTAAATTACTGACATGCCTGTCTGTCATTGTAGTGAATTAATCAAACTCATTATTCAGTAATAATGCTCTCAACTTCATGGTTCCTAGAACCACACCTTAAGTGTTGTCAAAGGTCGGTTTATTCCCACGTTCCAAGAAAAAAATGAGTGGAAGGCAATGTATTCTTTCACATACCCACCTCACACTCTGAGGCAGGAGTGCCTTTTAGTGTCAAAGTAATTTCCTGCTGAAGAAATGTTCCTACTGTTTGTTTTTATTTGAATAGATGAACAGCATCATATGAGCCTTTAACAGGGTAAATGGGTTGGCCAGGCAATTTTGGCTTCTTGCAGGATCATGCTCTCCACTCAAATGTACAAACCAATTATATGACTTCCATGCTGAGAAAGTGCATTAACTTTTAAAATGCATAGCAGCAGCCTGGTCTTAATAAAAATGTTTAAAACCCACTCTTAAACCATAACTCCAAGTTGCAGCTGAATATGAAACATCCATTTACAGACAATTACACACAATTCCTATCATGCTTTGGAAGATATGTATATGCACTAGGAATATTAAAAGCCCCAAACCCCACAACTCTAGGTGAAATAGGGAAAGACTTAAAATCTTTCAAGATACGCTTAGGCAGAAATGCAGCGTGTCTTGTAACTTAACAGCAGACATCTACTGAGAGTATGTACAGCACACAGGTAACCCTTGGCCATCCGTATTATAGAAGAACTTCTACAATCCAACACTTGTCATTCTAGGAACACCATAATCTATGAAAATGATTCATTCTCAGGAATTTCTTCCATGGGTAAAGAACAGGAAGAGAATTAAGCTTGGAGCAAAACCTGACTCTTCCAGCATCACAAAGCCCATAACAGAACCTCTCCTGCCTCCAGTGATGAAACACGCCTTAGAAAAATCTAAAAACGTACATGAAATCTAGTGAGGACAGACAAAGGCAAACTCACTTAAATCTTAATGTTACAAGTACTCCTGCTTAACCTGTAGGAACAGCTTCCAGTTTAACTAGTTGCACAGCTGGGAAGCAGGAAATTTTTCACAAGGTTAAAATTAATACCTATATTCAAGGCCCTTCAACATAATTGCTTATTATGGCATGTTCCACTGAAGCACTTATGCACAGGATGCAGTTCTTCTTACTTTGGAAATAAAGGTTTCCAGTGGAGAGTTGTTCCCATTTAAAATGTTCCTGTCTCACAGCAGGACTCCAGGATACTTTCATAATTCATATTCCAGATGAAAATAATCATTTATGGTCAAGCTCTCAAAGAACAGGGAATACTGAAATAACAGAGAAAGATGACGTTCTCCTTATGTGTGCATATGGGTTCATATGTAATCCTAATTAATATGTTAATTGGCAGCTGCAGCAAAGAATTAGTAGGATGCTTAAACACCAGCTTTATTTACATTATAGTCAGGATTTGTCCTAAGTCTGCAGTTATAAGCCAGAGTGGTTTGAAAAAAAGTCAGCAAAATTCATCTTGCTATAGAGATTTGTTCTTGTTATTGCTCCTCAAACAGCATTTATATTCCATGTAGTCCATCTAAACTTAAAACAACTTACCTCCGGTTGTAAGCCTTACTTTCTGATTTCGTATGGAAGTTTTCAGTCTCTTTTGCCCTTTAAGAGATGAGTGAAAACCAAAGTTCTCTGTCTGAAAGTCTAGTAGTCTCCTCTGATCAGAAGACCAGAGTGGGGCAGTAAATTTGGTTCTGAATTATCCTCCTGTCTACAGGAAGGCAAACCCATGCTCACGGAGAGTACACTCAGCTAAGTGAAATTTAAATATCATTAGATCCCACTTGAAAATGTTCTCTATATATAGAAAACTAACATAAAGGAAAGTAAAAGTGTTGGTGGGAAGATATATCATCTACTAGTGTGCATTAATATCAGAAGTCTATCCCCCTATCTTCCCACATTTTTGTTCCACTAAATTATAAAAACAGCCAATGACCTGCTTGAGAAATGAAGTATCAACCAGATGTTTCCTGAGCAAAGACAACTTTTGTTTCCCTTTACACACCATCTTCTGAGAGGCAGTGCTACAGTGATTGCGCATCTGACATCATTCACTATGTTGACTTTGGGTTACTCAGAATCTTTCCTTTACTTTACCTTCCAACTCAAATACAATAGTTTTACAGAGAGATCACATGGAAAGAATGGATTTGAATGACTAGAACACAAAGAGGAAGAATGGTTTATATTCACTTTGTTGCAACATCACTTCTTATGGAAACAGGGGATGGGTGACCAGTCATCCCCCAAAAGAACCACTCCTTTATGTGAAGAACAACATGCAAAAATATGTTTTTGTAAGAACTGGTAATTTTAAAACAGAAATTCTACATGAGAATAGATCCAAAGCTCATTGTGATTTGTGGGAAGTCTGATTATTGCGCTTCAGATCAGATTCCTGTTTGTTGCCAGGAGCTACAGCATTTTTCTAGTTCTATTTGGCTACAAGGAAAACCTCATTAGTGCCTGTTAATCTGTGTGATACCTACCGACCTGTTAATGGGGGTGGGATATAGAATAGAGGCTCAATCATCCTCTAACAGAAGCGTTTCATTCTTTTTATTCAAATAACACTATGTTTACAACAGATCACTCTAAAAGAACAAAATTTGAGCTCCATTTTTAAGCAAGCTGGTGAAACAAAGCTGACTTTCAGGTGCTATGATAACAAAGAGCATGGGAGGAGGTGTTCCATTTTTAACCCTGTGTGCCAGAACTCATAATGCGTAATGACTTACAACTTTCACAGCAGGAAAATTTCTGTTCAAGCTATCCAGAAAAGTTCACATGATGCGTGTATAATTCACACAAGATCAGTATTTATTCAGTCATGAATAAAGCTCTAAAATACTTTATGAATGTCTTCACATCTGAAGACTGCAATATACCAATACTTTCTGGTCGTAATCTCCTATTTAGGCAAGAAGCCACATCACACAAAGCTGGAACTGCTTCTTCTTTCCTAGTAATATAAGATGGGTGTAGTAACATATACTTAAATAACCTGAAGTGTCACTGCATGTTTAGGTCACTGTGAAAGTCCATGGGGACCTAACGTTAACCGAAGATCTGATGTTGCATTCATCTCACATCGTTGGTTAGTTGCCTGCAAACAGAGGAAAAGCTGTTTTCAGTAGCTACCGTTTAATCAAATGTGGTTTAATTTGGAAAGTTGTGTACAGCACAAGAAACTGACTGTGCAATGGTTTTAATAAGGATACGTGAGCAAAGGCCATGTATTCTATAATCTGTGTGGGGTCTGTAGGAAATCAAGTTTTCAGCAAGATTGACAATGGAGCCATTCAGCCTCTTGAACACTCAGTCATACTGTTTCAGCCCACTGCAGACAGATGTACACTATATCTTGATGACAAATAACTATAATGACAAAGATGTAATCATGAATTTATGAATGTAAAATGCTTTCATTATGCATTTCATTAAAGACTAAACAGAATTATGGATTGGTTGGAGAAAAAGAATGAAAAAAATTTACCTCATTTCTACAGAGTTCATCTCTGTGCACAGACTCAGCTCACTAGGTACACATTTCTTGTAAACCTTGAAACTCCTCTAAGTTTTAAGGTAGGTTTACAGTTGCAAATAGGTTTTTTTCTACTGTGGTACAGAGCTCAGTTTTGTTCAGAAGCAATTGGAAACCAATTAGTTTGCATCATTGTTCTGGGAAGATTCATCCTCAGCTAGTCCATTTTTTAAATTCTGTTATATCAAGTCTAGAAGAGTTTGGCTTGCTTTTCTGTCTTCTTGTTGAACAATGTACCTAGTCCCACCTTTGCTGCTTTGCTTCAGGACATAACTTGACTCCACATCCTGTTGTTCAAAATAAATTCTGGTATTCTTGTGATTGCTTATGACATTTGAATTCCTACATATTCAGCACCCTGCTAAAATGCTTCCTGAATTCTCAAAGTAATTTTTTTTAAACACTGCCAAAAAAAGAAATTTGAGAATTGATATACTCAGGTAAAACACCATCATATTCTTGGTATGATGGAAATAATTCATTTTCAGTACACAATTTGGCTCCAGTTCCAGTAAGCTCATGCATATAAAAAAATTAACGGAAAGTTAAAGAGAATTATGCTTCAGAACTATTCTCTCTTGATGTCTGTTCATCTGCTGCGAAAAAAAAAAAGTGACAGCTATATTTACAACTGATTGAAAGTTGTCTAGCACTGTAATATTCAATTCAGTAATGGTCTCCAAGTCAAAAACACTTGAAAATGCCTAAACTGCTGGCAGCAAGTTCTTCAGAACACATGAAATCCTACTTAGTTCTCATGCATCCAGGTTATCCTTTCAAAAGCCTTTAGAAATAAGACAGCCCATGATATCAGCCTGTCACCTGTGACCTGCCCAGCATGGCCACTCCTGAACATGAGAGAAGGAACAAGAACGCTGCATGGACAGAATAAGGATTTATTGCAAACAAGTATTTTAACAAAGTATAAAGGCAATCACTTCAACCAGTTCTTTTCTAACAAGACAAACCTACCCCATTACAAGATTTGTTCAGTAACAATGCAGAATATTTTAAATCCCTGAGATTGAGGCCCTCTCACCTTTTATGTACTTCATCCTCCTACCCCTCCCCACCCCCTGCAAAGGTGCTGGAAGTATAATTTCCTGCTCAGTTGTGCTTTTAGTGGATTACCATCCAAAATTCTGTTTCATTCTTTACATCAGCATGAAATTTAAAAATGAAGAAAAGCCGAAGTTTCACATCAAGTTCACTTACATTCAGTTGCAGCCACCCAGTTTATAATTGTTTCCAATTTAAAGTTGGTATCCAAGCTGCTATGTAGATAAGGCTACTGACTCCGAAGATATAACTTGTCCCCCTTAAATCAGGCATGGAGGCCAACTCCTCCTTTCCTTCTAGCTGGACACAGCTAATGGTTATTACTTTTTATACAGGGGTATTTAGATGTGAATGCAAGGCTTTGGGCACAAGTCTTATATGTGGGCTTAAAGCCATCACAAGGAAGCTTCGTAACACAGAGTTCCAGTTCCGACTGCAGATTTCTAGTAATTTAACTATATGTCCTCAGCATTTTTCACCCTCGTAGCAGGCAGACAGTTTAAGAATGACAAACTTGGGTAGCAAAAGTGTTTCCTCCTAAGCAATGCAAGTTCCATTATTCAATTTCAGTAGGAAGCCACCCTGCAAGGCCACAAAGGCAGATCCAGCCATAACACACGCAGAGAAATTTCAGTCCAAGTTCAGACATTTTTCCTAGCAAGATCGTTGTCTCTTGTCCGATGTAATACTTCAGTAAACAGAACTCCTCTAGCTGACACATGACAATCAGCATAAGCAAAGCATGGGGGACAAGGCTAAACTTAAGTACTTCCAAAAGGATGCAGCTGATGTTGGCGTTACCTTGTCAGTGGCTAGCTCTTCAGTTGGAGATGGAAACAAAGGTCTAATAAAATTCAAGGCATAAATTCTTTCCAACATTAGAGGTAGATTTTATTCAGTGCAGTATATAATAGCCACTCCTGTAAGCGCAGAGCTCTAGGAATTAAACAATTCAGATCAACTTTGACTTATGACCTCCTACAATAACAACGGCAAGCTTTTATCGCATCCTTCATGAAAGCAGGCACACCACTCTGTAAAGAGAAAAGTGGAAAAGTCATTCTTGCACAATGTAATCAAGAAAAACTATAAGCAAGATGTGAATTCTCACTATATAGGCCGAGGCCTTCAAACAAATACAGGACGATTCTAAGATCTTGTACAAAGCAGCAAACCATTCCTTTAACCCTTCACGAACAGACTGCATTACTGCAGTTTGCTTGTGTTACGGCTATTCACATATGCTCTGGAACATGGGTTTGTTGGTTTTGTTGCACAAATTTACCTGCCTGGTTGACTAACCAAGGGAATTTGATAGGAATAAAAAAAAATAAAAAGAAAAAAGACAACTGCCATGAGAGCAGACAATAGCAAGACTCTAAAAATGGGACTGCGTAAGAGCTGGAAAGGTCAATACATCTGTTTCAGATGTATAGAAGACAGGTATGGATGCACTGAGTACACTGTTTGAAACGGATTAGCCAAAGACAATTGTGCTGTCGACCTTTACTTACCTTAGCAGCCCAGTTGACCAGCCACAATGGAATCCTGCCACCAGGATTATCAACATAGTACATATAGACTAGAGAGGAGAGAGAAGTTACCAGAAAGTTATCCGGCCATAGTCTGCGTATTAGCTCTAACAACATATGACAAAAGCTGTCAGTGCGCATGACTGAATCACCAGGTACAACAGTTCTGCTCTAAATTCTTCACAAAAACGTAAACTTTTACTTAAGTGGAATGCGAAGTGAGTACAACCATTCCCAGTTAATCTCTGGGAAGCTGAGTGTGCCATAATATTAATTTAAACTACTGCAAACCATTTCAGGCAGCCTGTCTTACAAAATAAGGTTGTCTTTAAAGGACTAATCTCAGACAGGAGTCAATCTCCAGGCAAACCCTTTAATCTATAAATCTGTCCAACACAATACTTGCATGATTGCTGAGTTAACCAGATTGCAGGCAGCATCAGACTCTACCCAACTGAATGGAGAAGAATGAAGTGGTCAGTACTCTACTCTTAACTACCCAGCCCAACTGTTAAATAAAAGATTCTTAAGAGTAGCACACCACACTGGACATTTCCAAAAGTTTCATTCATTTTAAAGTATTCCTAGTGCTCAGTACATCCACTTTATAGTAATTGGTTTTAGCTTAAAATTTCCAGTCTCTCCTCTTTGTGCATTTTGCGAATACATACATTCTTTGGCTACATGACTTGTGATCACACTTTCTTGACCTCTTACCTTTAGATCCAGTCTTGCCATCACTTTCAACTGCCAGATTTTGTTTATAGGTTTTAACTCTGATAATACCAGGCCTTTCAGGGCACTGAGGAACAGACACACCTTGAGCTAACACAACCCAGATCTTCTGCCCATTCACATCCAGTTCTTGACATTCACGAATATAGACATACTGTATTCCAAGTTGAGGCGGCACATCAAAACAGTGTCAGTTTGACATATGATGAATTGACAAGTGAATTCCATTACAAATACCAGCCCCTTCAAGTTATTTCTTATGAGTCTACAGGATTTGATCCTGCAGAGTAATAATTCAACTATGTGAGCTTTAGCTGTGTGTGGGAAGAGGCACCCACGCTCTTCTTCACAGTATACATATTCATGTAACACGAGGACTGCAAGATCTTAGACAAAGTGCAGGAGAGCAGTAGAATCAGTACATTGTTAGGATCCCTGTATGACCAGGTGACAAAAACTGCAAGGGGAACAGAAAGCTTGAAGGATACGTCTCTGTTTGAGAGAGGAAAAGGGTACTTCACTTCCCAGTAGACTACTTTTTCACCATCATACGTTTTCTCATACAGTTCTGCAGATGAAAAAGGAAGATTGTTAGATATTTTTAATTTCTGCTTCAACAGAACCATACACAGCATCAAGAACTGCTCAGATTTCTGACATGAACCATTTTATATGCAACCCTTATGTTAAAATTGGTATGTATGTAAAGTTGTAGCAGTAGAAGACATTAAAAAAGTTCTGTAGCAGGGTTGTTCAGGAAGCCAATACACAAAAATAGGTGGCCTGGTTTTTTGCTGCTATTGAATTAATTGATTTAAGAAAACCAAACCAAACAAAAAAACAAAACACCAAAGAAAAAACAAACCACACACAAGCCCCCCCCAAAACCCAAACTACGAACCCAAAACAATTCGGGGGGGAGGCAGAGTCAAATTCCTTTTCAGACAGTTAGCTCATTCAAAGTCATTCCATCCCAAAGCTTCTGCCTCGCCTATGCATATTCTGTGTAACTCTGAGCCACAAGTACAGTATGCTTTTTCACAAGCATGTCATTATGCTTGTAAATGAATCTGAGTTAACATGGAACTAGGACGAGTACTGCTTTCTAATACCTGAAGAGGTCTTACATGAAGGATTAATGAAGTTTGGAAAAGCTATTAGGAAATTCACAGCAATATATACAGCAACAGTGAACAAGAAGCTTGAGCAGTTTATGAGCCTTCATTATAGCACCTTCACTCTGCCTGGAAACTAAATCAGAAGGCAGCTGAACAGGAAAAAAAAACAATATCTAAGAATAGTCTGCACAACATGGCAGCTACTCAGTCAGATAGTAGTGTGGCACGAAGGAAAAAATCGAGTTAAAATCAAACTACACAACTGAGTTTGAAAAACTGTCTGCTGTACAGCCTCTTCACTTGAGGCAGTAACCGCCATTATCAGGGCAATGGGCCTGACAAGCCGTGGGGCTGAGCCAGGGTAAGCTCCTGTCTGCTCAGGTCTGGTCATTACATCGGCGCAGTTAAAAAAGATGTGATCCAGAAAGATGGTTCACATTAACAGTCAGAGTGGACTTTTCCTCTTTTAGAGCAGAATTCTGCCTAGAGGTGCTCTATAACCTGCAGAGCTAACGCACACAGTCTGCCCCATCGCTTTCAGTGGTTTTAAAAATAAGCCTAGAACAGACTGATAATCTCGTTGCTAAGGCAAGAAGAGTGCCTGCCACAGATGGGAGATTCTTTCCCTATATAACATGTTCCAAACTAGGCATCTTTCAGTATGCCCTGCAAGTCAGCTGTCACCCACCAAAGCAGCTTCTCCTCCAGGTTGGAGCAGTACTGGATGCACAGTACTCCCAGTGTCGTATAAGCTACAGCATTACACTATCCACCAGAGGTCACTGGAGCATTGGTTTATTAGCTTTGCTTTCATTTCTAACTGCAGAGCGGTCCATTTTCAAAGGGATTAAGAGACTATTTTAAAGACCTCGATGCAATTTTTAGCTACTAGGTCATCTACCTTTGTATCTTTGCAAACACAGAAAAAGCACAGAGTAGGTAAGTCATGCCCCACCTGTATTCACTTTAGTCTGTCAATACTAGTGGACAGCTTCTGATCAAAGCAGAATACAGTGCATTTCAATCAATAACAAGATTTCACTTCACATTTCTACAATAGATCAGAAGTCCCTTTTACTCATAATAGGCACAGCTGCATTTGCTGCTTTAGCAGCCACTTATTACCTTTAAATTGTTGGGAAATATGAGCTCAATCAGGATGGTGTTGCAGTCAGGAGTAGCAAGTTTGTAAATTGCTCAGGCCCAACCATTTTGTACCATGCCACAGGAGCATGTGGTACCTCAGTGACTACTCTACAGTTTAGTCAGAGCTTCCCCGCTGAATTGGCACCTGCAGCACTGACCACGCCTCAGGATGTCGACATCTCCTAGATACCCAGGAGCCTGCGCTGGAAATAGCCAGGGTACTAACAGCAATGCAACAGCAGCAGACTGTTGGGAGGCTGGTGGATGAAAAGCTGGACATAAGTCGGCAATGTGCGCTTGCAGCCCAGAAGGCCAATCGAATCCTGGGCTGCATCAAAAGAAGCGCAGCCAGTAGGTCGGGGGAGGGGATTCTGCCCCTCTGCTCCGCTCTCGTGAGACCCCACCTGGAGTAGTGTGTCCAGCTCTGGGGCCCTCAGCACAGCAGGGACATGGAACTGTTGGAGCAGCACCAGAGAAGGCCACAGAAACGCTCTGAGGGCTGGAGCAACTCTCCTACGAGGACAGGCTAAGAGTTGGGTTTGTTCAGCCTGGAGAAGAGTAGGCTGCAGGGAGACCTTATGGCGCCTTCCAGTGCTTAAAGGGGGACCATAGGAAGGATGGGGGCAACCTCTTTAGTAAGACCTGTTATGACAGGACAAGGTGTAACAGTTTTAAACTAAAAAAGGGTAGATTTAAACTGGATATAAGGAGAAAAAAATTTACAGTCAGGGTGGTGAAGCACTTGGAGCAGGCTGCGCAGAGAGGTGGTCGATGCTCCATCCCTGGAAACATTCCAGGCCAGGCTGGTTGGGGCTCTGAGCAACCTGATCTAGCTGAAGATGTCCCTGCTCCCTGCAGGGGGGTTGGACTAGATGGCCTCTAAAGGTCCCTTCCAGTCCAAACCATTCCATGACTCTGATACCAACATCTCTGAGGCTTCAGGCAAACTCTTGGCAAGAACAGATCAAAGCAGGACCCTGTGAAGTACTCACAGGCATCCTGTCCATATCTGCCTCCAGTCAGGCCTTCATAAAGAATTTTGCTGAACAGAACTAGAGGATAGAGATTGCTCCTCTTAGGCGTAGTGCAAGAGCAGTTACATTTTCAACTAAAAAGGCAGCTACTTCTACTCTGGTCACATTTTTATTTCAGTGCCAGCCAGCAGTTCAGCAGAGAACTCTTCTTTGGACTGCCATTATTGCATAGCTGTAAGAGCAAAAAGGAATACAAACAGCAAAACAAACAGCAAGAAGGCTCTGAATGGAAGTTTTCTGGGTTTTCTCCCTAAATGTGAAAGGAGAAAAACCAAGCTTATGTAGTTTACATTGAAAGGTTGGTTAGCACTCTTTCATCATATGCATAGCTCTAAAGAATGGGAGGGCTAGTGCCAATTTTTAAGCTAAAAGGAAAGCATTAACGTTATGTTTATGCCCTTCAAGAGTTAACTTCTGAGAAACATTGGACTCGAAGTACCAGCACAAGTATAAATTCAAAGATGAACATATCATGGTCAGCAAGGATATAAACACCAGCTCTGCAACATTATCTAGTTTTTAGTTTAAGGGTGTACTTTTCCCCAACTGCTTCCTTTCTTTTCTCTAAGAAGTCATTTAAAAAAAAAAAAGTGTCTAAGAAGGATTCAGTTCTAAATGCACTTAAATAAAAGACTGCTGAAGTAACTTGAGATAACATAGTATTTTTACATCCAATATGATAATGTTGAGTCCCACTCCAGCTCTTTTTGTTTCATTAATGTGGCCTTTGCTACAAGAAAGCTATTGCCCATTTTGACAAATAACACTCGCTAATGAAGACACAGCTTCTTCAGCTTGACCAAGTACTGACACAAGTCAAATATGTGGTTCTCTGTACCGATACAGCCAAAGGCATTACCAGTAATCGTTCACCATGAGCTGTCCTAGACTTAACAAGCACAACATTTAACAATTCTTTGGTTTTCAACACTGTTCTTTGTTCAGCAAAACACTTGGACCATCCTTCAGTTTTATTGGCCTGAACTGATTTTAAGCACATGCTTAAAAGGGAAGGGCTCCTCATCTTTAAAATAAATGGATTACTGGATGCCTACATCCATTGAATCCTTGCCTTGTCACCGCTGACGTAAGATGTTTTAACATCATATGGATATCCAGGTTCAACTCCCTTTTTCAAATACATAATTAAATAAACTAAATTAAATAACTACATTAGTTATTCCTTTCTCTGCGAAAGCCCAAAGTCACCAACTACTCTCTTGATACACCCATTTCTGATTGTAAAAGGTGCCAAGAACAACCAGTGCTTTCAGGAAAAGACGTTCCATCACGCATCGCAGTGGTGCAAGCCACTGCACCGCTCCGCTGCAATATGCAAAGATGCACAGAAGGTACCATCTCCATTTCTCCCCAGCACATCTACTAAAATTCATCTAGGAATTACAACAACTAGAAGCTGCAAGGTGCTCCAGCATAACAAGTGATGCCAATTATGTGCTTTAACCAACATGGAAAGAATTCATTCCAGAAGGAAGCAGTGATTAGTGATACAGTGATTAGATGTTACCTGTTCCACATCACTGTTTACTTGTATATTTGCAGAGTGCAACCTTATCCTAAAAGATACTTAAGTCTGGCTGAAAGCCTTTGACTGCAGCAGCTTTAAAATGCCTTTGAACAAAGTTTTAGTGGGAAGAGTCAATGTGGACACAAAGCTTGCTTTTAAACTGCCTAGATGAGCTTACCTTTAGCATACAAATCCCATTGTTTCCTGAAATCTAAATCCATATAGAAATCCACAAGCCGTCTTGGGGGACAGTCAGCAAGACAACCGAAGACTTTATACTCATAAAATCCTGATTGCTGTGGAAACAGAATGGGGAGAGGAAAAGTCACACAGGAAAGGGAAGTACTCTGCAGCAAGGAGAACAGCTGAAGGAAGTTAGGTGGGGCACATGCTACACATTTGCTCAAGAGCTGTGAAAGCAAGTGTTCAAAAAACAATGCAAGATTCAGTCTTTAACCTCTCGACTTTTTGATCTATACATGAAAGTTTAAATCCAGACAGGCTGACCTGCCCAGCACAATGGTTGTTCCTTCCCTTACACCAGTACCCTTCTGCTTAATAAGTAGTTCCAAAGGGAGCATGTTTCACCAGTCACACAAACGCCCCTTTTCTTCTCCAGTGGTCAGCATGGACTGAATTCTGCCCACACATAAGCTTATCAGAAGCATTAAATTGTTGTGGTAAGGTCTCCTATACCCTATATAATGTTTTAAGAATCTCAGCCATTTCCAGGAGGTTACCACGTACTGCATGATCTGGAATAAGCTTTCCAGCAAGTCAGGTATGCTTATACGTCAGGCTGTGATACACAAATGCGTTATAAAGTTCATGCTTATATAAAATGCACTGTTACATCTGCCTTGAATATTTACCAGCTGCTTGCTTTCTGAAAGCTGTCTACACTGAAGGGGTGAGGTGCAGGATATCTCCTATGTTAATGCTTTTAATGTTTCTCTCAATGTATGGAAACTCCCTCTGTGCCTATAGAGCAATGTTTGTGCTATTGTTAGTACCAGTTCAGGACTAAATTAAAACAATGAGAGTATTTGGAATATACAGTGTAGGAGTCAAATTCAAGCATTCCCAAGGAAAGGGAGGGAAGGTTTATACAACATTCTGTTAGCAAATGGTTGATCTTACTTCTTCCCCTCCCCTTTGCAAATCAGCCCTAGAAGATGAAGACTGGATCTACCAGAAGATAATAATGGGACCAAGAAGCTTAAGCTACTCATCTTCACTGTGGCTTCACTGAAGCATCAGTCCCTAGCTTCAAACCTGAACTGTTCAGCACCTGTGCAGCCCCAGGCACTCGTGTCATCTTTGTAGAAGGCATCAACATTTTTATTTCCAAAAGAAAAACTAAATTTGAAAATATCCCACCTGATATTAAGCCAAGACCCAACAGCACATGCCAAGGCACTACACTGGTACTTCAGAAATAGTTGTTTTAGCTTAAACACTATTTCATTCCAGGTCACTGGTCAGAAATGCCACGTGGATTATCTTGTACATATGTATATTTACACTGCGTCACATACAGCAGGAGAACAGCAAACCACAATTCTCCTTGCTCTTCTAGTAATTCAGGAAAAAAGTCTTACTTCCTCATGTAATTGGGCTGCTCTTCCACTGAGGAACAGAAGTCTGTATTCTTTTCCTGGACTTTGATCATGACCGCATCTTGAGAGGTGACAAACGAAGCTCACCCCAAACTTCTGCAGTCAACGTGCAAAGCTCGCTGCTCATCAGCACACTCACTGTTTCTTTGCATCCTTTAGCTTCCTCTTAATCTGTTTGATAGCGGAAAGCCAAGCACCAATTTTCTCATTTAAGCTATCAGAACTTGCCTCAAAGATTTTGCATAGAATCATGTGCTTTGTACCTTAGCAAGGTCAGACTACAGTTTCACACTTCTATTACATTGTATTGCCTGTTTCTAAAGCTTTTATGCTCCAGCCAATAGGCCACTGGAAGTGCCAGTAATACTTTTAAATTGAGGATTATCAAGATATGTGCATACAATATAGGTCTTTAAAGCATTTTTGCTACAGATAGAACCTCCATCAGAAGTTAAAATAGAGCTGAAGTGATGTTATTTACTGTCACATAATTCAGAAGCCACTAAATACAGAGTACAAGGGCTGCACTACCCAATCCCCTGACTTAAGAGATAGGATTCTGCCCCACATGCAAAGGTAGGCTCCCAAATGGTTCACAGTATCAGTTCACTCATTCTTACATCAAGTAAGAATTACTTCAAGTTCTTATACTGTAGCTCAGGACAGATCAAGAAATTATCATGTTCTTCTCTACCAATTCATTTGTTCCGCTGCTAGACAAATCATGGTATACATCCTTAAATGCCTTCTACTAAAAAAGGTAGTATTTTGATATCAGTATGAAATAACGCATCATGATCTGAAAAGTAAACAGTACATCTTGCAGGAGGTGAGACAGTCAAAGACATTAAATAAAAACAGAAATTTACAGTAAGAAAGTTAAAACAAGAGTGAAATGTTTCACGTTTGCAGAGGCCTATTGGCAGGAGAGTCCATCCTCAGGTTAGAATACAGCACAGAGCGGGAAAGCCCGGGAGATCTGTTTGTGTAGCCTGCAGAGAAGGCGGGAAGAGAAGGCAACAGGATATGTAATTGCTGCCTTCAGCTTCCTGGACACCACTGCTATAGGGGACTCGCAGTTCATTAAGCGTTAAAAGCCAATTTTTCCAGTAACAACTTTAAGCAAAGACCCTCCTCCTAGACTTGGTTCTTCTTCTCATGTGGCAATTTGAAGCAACTGAAAGACAAAACAGGAGACTTATTTCCCAGCAGAATCTGACGACCAGACTTGAAAAGGTCCCCTGCATCCCACCTGGTCTGTCCACCCACCCTACATCAGGGTCATTGGACAACATGCAAAACCAAACAAACAGACAAAGACACCCCAATGTTTTTCAGGCAGCTCAATAGCCCTTTGGTGTAAAAGCACAAGGAGAAGCCTGAGCTACTTTCCAGCCAGCCAGCTTCAATTTCTAGAACAGCAGCAAAGCCACAGCGACTCAGGCTGCCCCAACACAAGTCTCATGGGCCCCCAGGCCCATTTGTTTGGCTAAATCCAGCCTCCAACTTCCCGAAGTTCCTTTGCCTTCGTTCACTGCATGATGCATTCACAGGTCTGCGATGAGCTCCAGTCCTAAAGTTTCTATTTCATGCACTCCAGAAGCAACACACCTCGTACCCTCTATTTCATCAGTGTTATCTAACTCCTGCAGAGATAGCTGGCAGTCACCATGGGCTTGCCCCTGCTGTGTGCTCTCCTTGATAAGCCTATCTTGCCCTTGACAGTTACCATGTCCATGCTGTAAGTAGGGACCATTTACCACCCAAAAAATAATTCCAAGGCCTATGAATTTACTTTTTTAAAAAAAAAAATACTTTCCCTACCCTGCCTCGCCTTTCACACACACCTATATGTTTGCTTTATTTGCTATTTTTAGTAACATGGCCATGCCTGAAATTATATTTCAGAATACAACATTTTTGTGCAAAGCACAGCATGAAGTCCAGCTTTATAAGGAGCTGAGAGGTAACTATGATCACAGAGCTAAAGAAATAGGACATTTATATGGATTCAAAAGTCGTTATTAATTCCTAAGCCTGCATTGGAATGGAAACACTCACAGCGTTAGTCACAAGTCAGTTGTGGAAGCCTAAACTTTTGAACTTAAGAGAAGTAAGTCCTCCCCTAAAGGGAGGAATTTCATTCCAACCCTGTCTGAACTACCTCCTGTTTTTAGAGGGAGAAAGGTGGAAAATCAGTTTGAAGCAAGTTTTGGAGAGAGGCAGAAGGGAGGGAAGCGGGAGTCTGCCGATGAGGAGGATGCTCTACCACGGCAGGGCTGAGGGACAGGTCTCTCCCTCACCGCTCAGAGGGGCTCGGGAGAGCAGTGGGACACGCAGAGCACACACGCCGTCAGGCCCACGACTGCTCCTGTCGCCAGGAGCAGCTCCCACCAGGACCTTCTCCAGGCACCAGCTGCCAACAAGCTTCGGAGCCTCGCAGTTCGCAGGTTCCCCCCGCAGGTTGTAAGAGCGGTGCTTACGGCAGCAGCGCAGTTTTCTCCATCAGCAGTTAACAGCACTGCCCTAAAAGCCGCTTTCTGGGATTCTGGAGAAACTGAGCCGAGGCCGGGAGCGCCTGGACGGGCAACGGACCTCAGCCGGAGCCGTGCGGGACTCCGGACGGGGACGGGCCGGCGCTCCAGGGCCCCCGGCGCCCCCCGCCCGCCCCGCCGCGCTCCCCCGGCCCCCCCGCCTTTGGGGCGCCCCACACACACCTCGTCGTAGAGCCGGTAGATCCTCACGCCCATGCTGTCGGCCAGGAGCTGGCAGGACCGCCCCACCGCCGGCGGCGGCTGATCCAGCTCCCGGCATGTGGCCCGAAACTGCTCCTCGGAGAAGCCCAGCCGCCGCCGCGCGGCCATTCTCCCCGCCGGCAGGAGGCATCTGCCGCCCCAGGGGCATCGGCGGCCGCGCCGGCCCGCCCGCTGGCCGCCACTCCTCCCCTCCCCTGCCTTTCCCTCCCCTCCCCTGCCCTCCCCACCCCGCCGGCCGCCCGGCCCCGCCGCGGGCCGTCCCGGTGGGTGTGCGCCCGCAGGGGGCTGCCCGCTGCGGGGTGGGCAGCGGGGGACGTGGGCTCCTGTCGGTGGAAACCCGCCGGCACGTGTGTGGCCCCGCACGTTTTGTCCGCGCTTTCTCCGGTTGCGGAGTAGCGTCTCAGTTTGTCGGGGGTACGCGGGGTAGTGCCCGAGCAGGGCCGGGGTCTGTCCGTGTGTCCTTGGGGGTTTCCCAAAGATAGAGATTCAGTAGTCTCAATCGGCGCGTGCATTTATATAGATATATAGATACAGATATATATCTATAGATAGATATTTTAAGAAGCAGTCTCCCTTACGGACTGTTCACATGAAAAATGTAAGGCACGCCTAGGCGCTGCACGGCTGGCTGGTGGGTGCGTTTGACACATGCCCACACCCACCGAGGCCCAGCAGCCTGGCGGAGGGGGCAGCCAGCTCTGGCCCCAGACGGGGACAGAAAGCTGTGTCACTGGGCAGGGCTCCCACTGGTGGGGACACACCTCACACCTTCCTTAGGCTCCTGCTGGATGACACCACCTATTACAACATGCTAATGTGTGAGGCTGGCACAGACAGCTAAAGCATTCAGGACATCCAAATGTTAGTGGCTAGGGCAGGTTTTCTCCCTGAAGTTGTAAATCTGTTTTCATTACAGCTTTATTCTGCTAATTCATGTGAGATTTTCCTGCTGAACACTCTGTCTTCAGAATAAAATGCGAGCAGCTCTGAGCCATGGGATGTCATCCACTGACTGACAAAGACCCTGCCTGACAATGCTCCCCCAGTGCACTTGGTGGTAACCTCTGTGCAAGGCTGGCAAAATCTAGCTTTTCCTAGCTTCCCTGCCAAGTGGCTGACTTCTTTGAAAAAGAGTTCACATATGTCAGCCATCCCTTCCAGTTCCAGTCAATTGGTTTGCAAGCAGAGCATGAGGATTTCTGTCTGGCTCTGGTTTGGACATATAGGCTGAGTGTCATCCTTGCACAGCCCAGAAAATTTTTGGAGAGCGAGTTGTGGCAGAAGGCAGGATGGTATGTCACGATCCTCCCCCCAGTGTGTACATGTAATGCCAGAATTTGATCTGTAGCATCTTTCTAAAATAATGGTGGAAAGTCCCTGCTCATACATTAACTGCTCTCACCTCCCCAGTGAAATTGCTAGGCAGACGTTTCAGTTCTTCTGTTTCATTTTTGTAGTATGCTTACATGTATTATGACCTTTTATTATTAATATTTATACAGTACATATAAATTATTTTGGCTTATTTGTGCTCTTTGTGAATTTCAATAGCGTTCTTTCAGTCATCTAAGCTGGTTCTCTGAAACACGATGACAATACATTTCTTATGGCTCAGGAGTAGAGTCATGGCTGAGCTAAATTGACTTCAGTGGAGCTGTGCTGCTCATCCAGCTGAGGGTCTGGTCTTAAACTGGGATATGAGTGAGACTGATTTAGTTTACCTTGCAGAAATTTTTCTTTAAACATTAGTTTTACTTTTGCAGCAATTTTATCAGATTTCTGTCTCACTTTTAAATCCCATTCATGCTGTGAAATAGGGCTCACGTGAGACTGGAAGAGCTTGTGGCTTTTCTTTGTACAGAGACGACTTTTACCCAGTATGGAAAAGGAGGAATTGTGAGTCAAAGGTTGATGTTTAACATGCAGTAAGGACACATGCCTGTAAATGAGCCTGTGAGATTACATGACCTCATAAGCAGCCTTGTTTGTGCAAAAGGACTGAAGTGGTCGCAGCTCACCATTGCCTGTTGGTTTACAGTAAATGTTTTGCATTACATGGCATCAGAGTTGTAAGTTGGCTACAGCGGCCTGGCCACTCCCTCCTCCCCCCAGCACTTTCATGGAAAAACAGCGATTTATCTCACAAGGTCCTCTAGGGACCAAAACTTTCAAAAAAGACATTACTATGTGACCTTTTTTCTTGGTAAATAAAGAGTGGTGATTACTAAGAAAGCACAAACAGTTCTGAAAGGAGACTTTATTTTCTATTTTCATGTATGTTTATGTAAGTGTTATTATTTATTACTTGTGTGTCCATGTGTTGCCCTTAGCTTACAGATGGCAGCTAAAGGTTGAACCCAAACCCTTTGATATCTGCACTGCTAGATGCTGTGTCTGTAGTGTGGGGTGAGTTCAGACACAGTGGGGGCTAGCTTCCTAGAGCTCTGCCCCAACAGGCAGTGGGACAGCAACTGCTTCGGGGCAGCTGGTTCAGGGAACATGAACCCAAGCTTGAGCACAGCTACTAAAGGCAGCCTAGATACAGCACGATCCAGTCCCACATGTGGATCAGGGACCTAAATACTAACTGAATGAAAATAGAGGGTTACTGTTCTAGGGCAATGAGGGGGAATTTCAAAAGTGCCCACATATGTAGTATTTTTTAGGTATTTAGCTGCTGCTGCTGCTGCTGCTTTCAGTGGGAAATGATACCTCAAGGAAAGTTGCTCATCTGGACTATCAATGGGATTAATGCATCTAAATTACCCACCTGTTTTTTAGAGTGGAAATAATCTGTATTAATTCCACCCTAGCGCCTAACCTTTCTGCTACTGAAATCAATGCCGAGTAATCCTTTGAATTCTATGGTGTGGAATCAAACCAGTAAATTGGAGAACTCCTCCACCAGGAAATCATATGTGGCCAGAAATTAAAACAGCAGTGAATACTACATCGATGTTTTCAGGCTCCAGATGATTGTCAGTGTTTGTTTTGGAAATGGGTATCTATATGCGAGAGTGCTACCGGCTGTATTGTGTTTTCCTGCATCTGTCTCTGTGTGGCACTGGTGCACTTTGAGAATTCATGAAGATGACCTAAAGATGTGGGATTTTGATGGATTCAACTGCTGTGCAGATGTTTATATACTATTGTCATTCTATTTTACTCAGTGCATTCCAAAAACTTTGCAAAAGTGCTGAATAGTCCTGACACACCATTTATACAATATGCACATTCATATTTCTTTTATACGCAGCCAAACCAATTATAATCTTCTGCTACTGTTGTTTTATTGACTGCATTAAGGAAAAGCCTTCCTTACAAACTGTTTCATGACTTTCATAGCTTGCAAGGAGCAAGTTCTTCATCCAGAAAGATGAAAAGTAACAATAGCGTCTCCCACCACAGACATTCAGGTGTAAGGCAGTCTATATTCTCCTCTCCTGTGTGAGTCAAAGGGAAATCAGTTTTACCAACACTCTTGGAATACACAGAAAACCTTGCCTGTCTGCCACAGATTTCTTTATATACTTTATACATTTTATATTCCTGTCTAAGTATATAGGCAGGAAGGGGCACTGAGAGTGACAGTCATCTCTTTTGCAAAAAACTAGCACAAGACACGCACTGTTTGAGCTGTCAGAAGAGGTCTTAAGTGGCCATTAAACACTGTCTTGTATCGACCTTCTTCATAGAGTTGAATTTAACCCCAAACTATGACTATATCTGTATGGAGTGTCTAGTTTCAACAGAGCACCCAAATAGAAGAGGATTCAGAGAATAACTGGAGTTCTGCTATTTCCTGCCTTCTGATATCAAATATTTTTTATCTTTGCTAAAGAGTTCTAATATGCTGGACTCCTGGTGTCAGGACCCATCTCTTTCATTTGGCCATGTGTCCTGGTTTTGGCTGTGATAGAGTTAATTTTCTTCATAGTAGCTAGTACAGGGCTGTGTTTTGGATTTGTGTTAAAACCAGTGTTGATAATGTGGAGATGTTTTAGCTGTTGCTAAGTAGTGCTTACACTAAGTCAAGGACTTTTTCAGCTTCCCAAGCTCTGCCGGGTGCACAAGGGGTTGGGAGGGGACATGGCTGGGACAGCTGACCCAAACTGACCCCAGGGATGTCCCACACCGTATGATGTCATGCTCAGCAGATAGAGCTGGGGGAAGGAGGAGGAAGGAGGAGGAAGGAGGGATGTTCGGAGTGATGGCATTTGTCTGCCCAAGTCACCATTACGTGTGATGGAGCCCTGCTGTCCTGGAGAAGGCTGACCACCTGCCTGCCCATGGGAAGAAGGGAATGAATTCCTTGTTTTGCTTTGCTTGTGCACACAGCTTTTGCTTTACCTATTAAACTGCCTTTATCTCAACCCATGAGTTGCCTCATTTTTACTCTTCTGACTCTCTCCCCCATCCCACCCGGGGGGGGGGGGGGGGGGGGGCGGCGTGAGCGAGCGGCTGGGTGGTGCTTAGTTGCTGATTGGGGCTAAACCACAACAGTCTTTTTGGTGCTTAGAGGGTTTGCGATAACGACAGGTTTGATTGGAATGCAGTGGATTGAATTTATAGCTGTTACTGCTGTTCAGCTATTAGTTGCAGGCTCCTGTGCTTGCCATAGGGTTTGCTTGCCTTACTCTGTGTTATAGCCTAGCGCTCGTTAGTGGCTGCTCTTTGCTTTCTCTGCTGCTGTACTGCTGACCACCTTACTCTGGGGTGCCTGGGACCAGTTTGATAACAGCAATGCGATGTGCCTGGGCTGGCAGACGGCCAGGGCATCGCTGCTGTTTCTGTGCTGCTGTACTGGAAGGGCTGGAACTCCAGCGTGACCTTGGGGCGAAGGGACTGTGACCTGTGGATGAGTCCATGTGGGAGCAGGACATCCTGAAGCATCTGTGGCCGTGGATAAGCCCATGCCAGAGCAGGTACATCTCAAAGCAACCTTGGCCGTGGTTATGTCTGTGCCACAGCAGGTATACCTCTGAAGGGACTGTGGCCCAAGGATAAGTCCACGATGGAGAAGGTACACCTCGAAGCACCAGTGGCTGTGCCTAAGTCTGTGCTGCAGCAGGTACACCCTGAAGCATCAGTGGCTGTGCATGAGGTCATGCTGGAGCACCTCAGGTGTGTGGCCATGGGTAAGCCCACAACAGAGCAGGTACACCCCTGGAGGGACAGCAGCCACAGGCAAGGCCACGTCAGCACAGGTTTACTTCTGAAAGGACCATGACTGTGGGTAAGGCCACACTGGAGCAGGTGTATCTCTGAAGGCCTTGCGGGACATGGAGAAGGCCACGCTGGAACAAGTGCACCTCAGAGTGCCTGTGGCTGTGTATAAGTCCCTGCTGCAGCAGGTACACTCCTGGAGAGACTGTGGCTCATAGATAAGGGTCCACCTGGAGCAGGTACATCCCTAAGGGACGGCAGTGTGTGGATAAGTCCAAGCTGGAGCAGGGACAAGAGGAGGAGTTTGTTGCAATGTTAAACCTGACAGTCTGGTCCAAAGGGACCAGGGTAGAGATTGTAATGGAAATACCTTTAAATTGTTGTAACCCATGGTTTGAGCTGCACGTTATGGGCATTAGTGTAGCAGGAACCACCTGAACCAATGGAGGAGAAGCCTTACAAGAAGCTGTGCAAGTGCAGCAGTGACCTGAGCTGAGCTGGCTTTGGTGCCCAGTAACTCCATCCAACACACCACCTCTCCTGCCCTCAGTGACCACTGGAACACATGGAGCCCAAAGTCATGGACTAAATGAACTCAGTGGACATTTTGTGGACATTTTATGGCCATTTTACAGGGGTGGCCCATAGACTAAGGGAATGATAAATGATACCCGTCTATTGTATTATACCAAAGGAGGGGAAGGGGGGGCGTGGTTAATGAGGTTGTATTGGATAGTGGGGGACCTGAGCATGACATAAATGGTATGCACTAAGGGGTGGATACTGTCCTGGTTTCAGCTGCGATAGAGTTAATTTTCTTCATAGTAGCTAGTATGGGGCTGTGTTTTAGATTTGTGCTAAAACCAGTGTTGATAATGTGGACATGTTTTAGTTGTTGCTAAGCAGTGCTTACACTAGTCAAGGACTTTTTCAGAGTGATGGCGTTTGTCTGCCCAAGTCACCGTTACATGTGATGGAGCCCTGCTGTCCTGGAGATGGCTGACCACCTGCCTGCCCATGGGAAGAAGGGAATGAATTCCTTGTTTTGCTTTGCTTGTGCACACAGCTTTTGCTTTACCTGTTAGACTGTTTACATCTCAACCCATGAATTTTCTCACTTTTCTGATTCTCTCTCCCATCCCATGGGAGGGAGGGAGCAGCTGGGTGGTGCTGAGTTGCTGACTGGGGCTAAACCAGGACACTATGTTTACTTTTGATTTACACCTTTTAGCCACAGCTTTTCTGGAAAGTAATGCGCTCTCAGTGCAAATAAGCTGGAGATTGTGAGGTACGGCCTATTTACCTGGCCTTGAGGAAAGAGGGATAATTTGCAAACTTTGCTGTAGGAAAGAAGGGGTTGCACTATTACCTGCATGACCTACAATGAGTCACTCAAAAGATAAGCAGGGCTATTGACATCTTGATGTGATTTGGCAAATAGTTGTCACTACCTCATCCTCTACTTTCCTAACCTGTTTACAGGGATGTAGAAATATTTCTAAGCATTTCCTTTAGCAAGTGATGCTAAAGCAGAGGATACATATGAAAAGCTCTCTTTTGTGGGAATAGTGAGAACTACTGCAATAATTCTTTCTTTTATTTTTAACTACCCTTTAGGCCAGACACTTGTCTTACTGTTAATTTCACAGAAGTCATCTATTATGTTGGTGAAAATCTAGGTATTTTAGCTATATGCAGTACTTTAGATAGATGTTGTGTATTAATTTAGTCCCAATGAATGCAGTGAAATAGGACAAATCACAGAATCACAGAATAGTTTGGGTTGGAAGCAACCTTTAAAGATCATCTAGTCCAACCCCCATGCCACAGGCAGGGACATCTTTCACTAGATCAGGTTGCTCAAAGCCCATCCAACCTGACTTTGAACACTTCCAGTGATGGACCATCACTGGACAAAGAAAGACAGGTAACAGGGTAAGGGTTTAAGACAGGGTAAAAGCCAAAAGATTTAAAATTATAACAAAGAAATAAGAAGAATTAGAAATAAACCACAGTCTTTTAACAGTGAAGATAGTAACATTTGAATGAATTGCCAAGACAAATTCTCCATCTCTTGATGGATGGTTTTCTGTAAAAAATATACTTCAGATGGGCAGAGAATTCTGGTTTCATAGAACAGATCTTGGACTGAATATAAAATTGAATGCTTTGTGTCATGTAGGGTGTCAGCTAAGATAATCTGAAGGCTTCTGACCATAAACCGGTATATCTGTGCATCAACAGCCATTGAACACCATTGGCAAGTGGTGATTTCCCCATAACACTTTCTTTCCCTTCTCACCAATTTTCCCAAGCTGTCTACAGCCTACAGAGAAGCTTATTTTAAAGGAAGTAATTGAACCAATGGCCTGTGTACGTTAGCTGAAAGCCCATAATTTTCTTTCTACAGCTGGAGAGTCAATTACAACTGGCTGAAATGCTCCATATTCATTAGACCGACCATTTGAAGAGTGTGTGCTTTTTATGCCGTATCTACTGGCAGAGCAGGGAAGCAAGATACAAAATGTCTCTTGACATCATCCACTAGGTGAGCTTGGACAATTCTCTTTTTCAGCTCTTTATGTTTCCTTTCACATCTTTGTGCCCTGTAAATTCTTTGGGGTACTCAGTGCAGGTGGAATACCAAGAAAAGATCTCTACAGAGCCACGGGAAGAGATCATTCCTACCCTGACTTCAATCTCAGCTGAATCTGCTGGATCCTACTGCAGTAGTCTCTAACAAAAAGCACATTATGGTGCAATTACATTGTTTTGTGTTTATTTACCAGGCTTCCTCCTAGCTCGGCCAGAATGGTGCCATGCCATGTTGGCTAAAGATTCAGAGGTTCTGTAACCAACTTGTGCAAGATTCAGGATTTGGCTTCTGGTGGTGTGGCACATCCCTCTGTTAATTAAAAGCACATGTCTCCATAAGGAATGCAGCTCTTCAGATGTGAACTTCATGTAATTATGAAAGCAGTAGGAGATAAGAATAATTGTTTTCAGTTCCAGATGTCCTGTCTTCTTCAGCACTGCAGGAAGATTAAGTGAAAGTCGAGTAGGGCAATAACAGAGTTCAAATGCACAGCAGGATAACTGATGTTGACCAAAGCACTGGTAGGATCTAATGCAGTTCAAAGAAAATTCCTTTCCATATTCCTAGTCGCCAGTGAGGTTTCCCACTATCATTATAAGCACATCCATTTCATCAGCCTGATACGCACAGAGTGGGTGGTTTGCATAGCTATCAACCAACCGGGCTGAACTCCCCTGTGCTGTAAACTGTTTTAATGAGAGGGGAGCTACAGCATTTATGTGAAATGATTTGGTTCTCTTGTTTAACTGGCTTTGTTAAGGACTCCGTTCCCCAACACAAAACACATACACTGCATGACATCATAAGGACAATTTACAACATATTAAACATGTTGAAAGAGTGCTTTCTCAAAGTTCCAGTAAATGTAATCAGCTGGCGTGTTGTGTCCGTGTGTGGGCTTAGGGATAAAATAAAGGAAAATTCAGTGGAGGGTTAGGGAAAAGGCAAGGAAAACTAATTGAATAGGGAGCCCACAATGGTTGTACTTTGCCAGATTAATGAGTCACTGTTTGCTGGGCTGTTAAGGCCCAGGAGACTGTTAGAAACTCAAAGGAAGCCATGAAGTATTGCAAGTGTGGCTTAGTAGGCAGAGCAACAACATTGCTCAATTTAGGAGTAAAACTCTGCTCTCTCAATAGACCACATGGGCTCCAGAATCACAGGCTTCTCGTTTCTTGTCCCAGCCACTGGGGCTGCACCTCTTCTGAAGCAGCTGTGTTAAGGCCACAGGGAGGAGATTTTGTCATTTAGAGCAGGTCCTAAAGGGGAACTATGTAGCATTTAAGCATGGCAGTCCAGAACTGTGAACCTGTAACCCCTCACTGCAGCTGTTGCTCAGTCCTGAAGTTCCCTCAGCTGTTTGCACTGAATTTCTACAGGTGCCAAACACGCTGGTTCGGGTATGTTTGGCGCCTCTTTCCTTATATCCTTGGAGAGTCATGCTCAGAACTCAGCAGGACCTTAAAAGGCAGAGGTAGTCAGCCATCCCTTTTTTAAAAGGCTGGAGGGGTGTTGCCAAAGTTTTATTCCACCCTTATATGCCTGAGAGCTACAAACCCACCCTTCTAGGGGAGAGCCCACTGACCTCTCAGCATTCCCATCGCAGCTTTTCTGCTTCACAAAAAGGAAAGTGTGACCTTCTAGCCTGTCGTTAGAGCATTTATTTGTGCAGAAACGTGAGAATTCTAAGCCCAGCTTCAATGCCTGTTTACGTGTTCTTCAGATTAGCTCCTCAAAAATCAGTATTGGGACTTATTTTGTGTAATACTTTCAGTATTTTATGTAATACTTTCAGTAATAAACTTGGCATGGAAAAGTAAGAATGTACTAGTGAAGCTGTTGATGGTGTAAGCAAGGGAGGGAGGTACTCTATCAACGTAGGAGGACCAAATACTGCACTGGAAGGACTAGAGAGAAATTGATGTAATAGGAATGGGGTGAAATTTAGGTCATGCACATATGTGCTAACAGCAAGAGTTTCTGATATAAAGTGATAAATGGAACAGATACTGGGGAAAAATCCAGATATACTGAACAATCGGAGGATGATTATGAGATGTCAGCATTTCTGGTAGAGACAGGAAAATACTTGCATTTCCATGCAGAAACCTGGTACGGCCACATCTGAAAAAATGATCTAAAATAAGACTGAGTCTGATTTCTACGTCTTAGGACATTAGAGGTTTAATTGCCAAAAGAAAGAAGATCTATTTCAGCCAAAGGCTTGTCAATCCATGTATAATTGCCTATGAATACATGCAGCTAGGAAAGAGGCTGAGGTTCCTAGATAGCAGCAGAATAAGGCTCACAGCCTTCCATCAGGAGGAGGAGGAAACCCAGGCTTGCTGTGGAACTTGGCAAGTTTAAAAAAGTTATTACCTGGCACAGCTGCCTGTATTAGGAAGGACTGGACTTAATGGCCCAAGAGATCATCTCTATGACAGTTCTCCTCAGGGCCAGTTTGCTTGTCATTTCTGCTGAAATGTCGATGCATTTGAAGGGAACACTAGCAAATGGGGTAAAAATGTCAGTTTCTTGTACAAAGCTGCGGAGCTCTTCCAGAACCTCCCGGCTGATTCGGCTGGAGATGAACCCTAGGCAGGATCTCCATCACTGGAGAGTTCTTAATGATACACAGGGTGAAACCCTGGCCCCTGTGAAGCTGATGGAAGTTTAGCTATTAATTTCTGTGAGGCCAGGATTTCACCCTGGAAAGGGAGTCAAAAGTACACGCATGCTTTCAGAGACAGAGTGCCTGATTAAATACATCTGGTGCACTGCTCTTTTATCAATCATTGATAAAATAATGCCTTTTAAATATAAACTTTGGGTAAGCTTAGCTGCAAAATTCAAACATCTTCTTTTACAAGCCTTACAAGCAAAATCTGTCTGCTTTTCGTCTGAAAAGATCAGAGTTCATGGTAAGAAATAACACATGCCCGTACCCATCCACTCCAAACTCGTGTAGTATTTGATGTTCCGCTGCAATGAGCGATTAAAGCATAGACAAGCCAGTTAAAATATTTCCAGATACATAAAACTTTATCACCTAAGGATGTCACGCAAAACTATGTTCCTCCTCATTTCGTTGAACACCAGCGAGGAACTCATCTGGATTTCCGCGTGGGCTGTGCCCCCGCACCGCCGCTTTTGGCGTCCCGGAGGGCTCCGGACAGGCAGCGAGCCCCGCGCCCGCCGGAGTGGCGGTGCGTTGCCACCCCGCACGGCGGTGCGCGGGAGGGCGGAGAGGGCTGGAAAACGCTCTCGCAGGCCCCGCGCCTGACGTGACGCGGCCGGGGAGCGATGCGGGGCCCCGCCACGGTGCGTGATCTGCCGAGGCAGGAGCCCCGCCTGTCGCCGGTGGGCGCATCTCCGCAGCGGGCGGCTGAAGGCTGCAGCGCCAGCTCCGCAAGCGAACCCACGGCGGAGAGTGCAGCCTCCCTGCCTGCCCTGCCCTGCCCAGCCCAGCCCAGCCCAGCAAGGACGGCCTTCCTCCCGGCGCCCTCCCAGCCGAGCCGGACCTTCCCCGGTGAGTGAGTGCCGCCCCGCCCGCGGCAGTTCCCGCCGCTGAATTTGCTTCGGTCCCTTAATTGTTTCGCTCTCACCAAGAACTTTGTTTACAGTCCCTTGTGCAGCGAGCTGCATCCCCCTCTTATCCTTGCTCCGGGCTAGTGTCCGCCGCAGTCCCGTCCGGCAGTCGGGAGGTAAGGCACGGCACGGCACACCATACCATAGCCTAGACTGGCACGGCTCGGCTCAGTACGGCTCGGCTCGGCTCCCACCCGCCCGCCCGCTCGGTGGCCGCGCCGCCGGCGGCTGCCGGTGCCCGCGGAGCGGGCTGGGGCTGCTCGGGCACGGCGGGGAGCCTCCCCCTCCCCTCGGGTCCCCGCTCCGGCCGGCGGGTCCCGAGGCGGTTCCTGGCGCCGCTCCCGCCCCTGCGCCGCGGGGCTTTTCCCGGGGGATGAGGTCTTACAAGCTTCGGGGTGGTCGCAGCCGGAGGCGCTCCCCGCGCTGCGGGTCGGCGTGTGCCCCGCCGAGCTGCGCCGGGCTGGAAGCTAAAGCGTGCATAAAGCTTTCCTTGCCTGTTCGCCTCTTGCATCGGTGCTCGGGGATAGGCGTGACTCGCCGGGGCTTACTCTAGGTGTGGGGGGCGTTTAACAGCCGCGTTTGAAAGCTTTGCGCTTCGCAGATAACAAGGTTTGTTTGTGGAGGTGCGTGTTGGCTTCCATCCTACCCTCCAGCTACGCCTGAAACACGAAAAAGGTGTGAGCGCTTGAATCTGGTAATTGTGTTACCTGAAAACTTGGTGGTGGAAACTCAGCGGCGTTGCGAGGCTCAGGCAGTTGGCATGAGTGTAATGTGCTCGCCTCCTACCCCACAGTTCAGGGCCTGATCCTGGAGCCTTGTAAGTACAAACTCGAGTTCTGTATTTCCAGGAGTGTCCCCATGGGGAAATGCTGCGGGTTTGCGTCCGGGATTACTGTAGTCTGTTGAATTCCAAATGAACTCTGCCTCTCCTTCAGTACAGAAGGACTCCTTACGCTGTTTTCCATAGTCGCTTCAGTGCAAAACCATGTGCGAAACACGGGCATAACGATTTACTGGAATTTTACATAAGCAAAAGAGGGTGTCTGAAATATTATGCAAAATACAGAGAATCAGGTCCAGAGCCTGAAGGCAGAAAACTTAAGTGGATCCCACTGGTTCTGAGTAAAATGCAAAAAAAGGGTAAAGGGTTGTAGCGGCTGAGAAATACCAGCTCTTTGCACTTGCACGGAGATACTCGGTATGTGGGACGCCTCCTGAGAGAGCACCACACTGAAATGATTCAGAGGTAAACTATTGGAAGCTTAATGTATAGATTTCACATGTTTCTGCTTCTCAGCTCTGTGGTGAGGGAGAAAGGGAGGAAGGAAGAGATCCTGTCTGTAAAAGTTACTCTGACGGTTTTTATGATAAAGACATTTATTTTAAAAAATTACCTAAATTGTAGGTAGTCAAGGGCAAATACAATAAATGACGGACAGAGCAATGAGTCTTTTCAAAGAATGATGCTAGCGGTGTGGCTTAGGGGGCACAATTGCACTAGGAAGAGCTTTGCAAACAAATGTAACCGTTCTTGTAATACGAGTGGAAGCTGACTGCAAACTAGTTTCAGAGGTCTGCTTTTGTTTTACTGTAATCTGGATTATTTATCTACAGTGTGGGATTTTTTCTGCATTTCCCTCCAAACTTTTCCAAAAGTCAAGCTAATCGCTAGGTAGTGTGCCCAAGAATATAGTCAAGGAGAGAAGCAAGGAGACTGCCTCATTATTAGCAAACTTCAATAATAGGCTAAATATACTTGAGCTATGTCACAGGCTCATTCCAAGGATCATCTAGAGAAGAACAGCGGCAGTTTGTGCCTGTAAATATTTGTGTTTGTGAAATGTTAGTATGGCCTTAATAAGTTAAAAGGAGAAAAAGCCCTTGAAGTTTATCATTATATGAACTTATTCTCATTAATTTATTGTCATCCCCACTTAGGAGCTCCTGCTTCAGTGTCAAAATGATCTTCCACAATCATGCACATATAGAAAGGGAATGTTGAATAAGATTAGCAACATAAATCTCTGCTGCTTCGTAAGTTTTACCCAGCTGCTTGGTGATTTCACAGCTGTTTCTGCAGTTGATAACAATTTCCATCACTCTGCTCTCTGCGGAGTTGTTACACTGCCCTGCTGCGGGTTCTGCCCTGTCCCTATTTGAGTTATGAATCTCATTTTTAAAAATTAGAGGAATGAAGAACAGTAAATATAATGGAATCATGTTTGTTACAGTGAATTCTTGGACTCAGTTTGCCTTTTTTTTTTTTGAGAGGAGTTTTGGACATGATATTATTTAGGTTTTTGCTACAGCAGATTAGATTTAAAAGGGTTTTTTAATGGAAAGCACGTTGTCACTGTCAGTTTACAGTGAGGAAAACCAAGGCACAGGGAGTTGAAGTTATTTGCTCAAAGAAATGGAGACACAGAAGAGACAAACCTGAAGTATTCTGAGCCATGATTTGGTTCTTTGATTCACATAGCTGAAGTGAACAATAGAAATGAAGTAAAATGAGGTTTTTAACTGTAGAAATTCATATGCGTTACCTTTTCCTGCCTGGGTCTTTCTGGGGGACTTGCCTGGGTTGTGACACTCATCATCGAGACGTCACGTCATCAAAGGAAAATGTTACATAGGGCCAGAAATGGGTGGCTGCTGCCAAGAAAAGAGGCAGAAACCACTAGGAGAGCCAGAGGGAGAACATCTCCTGCTTGGGTTAGGTTAGGAGCAGGGGTCAGCATACAGCAGGAGCTTTTCCATGCATGAGTTTTTTTTCTTAAGAAGCTGATAAATCCATCAACTTTTCTTGTAGGAAACTTTCATGCTAGAATATTGTCACCTCCAACTCATCATTCAGCAACATCTGATACTTCAAAGCCTGGAGCGGCTCTTACTGCTGCATGACTCTGCCTTGAATTGACATACAAGACCCCTTAAGCAGTCTTCCTCTGCTTACTGAGCCAAGGGATTTGTTACGATGGATTTCTCATGGACCTGGTAGGTGTGCATGCTGGTGGATTCATGTCTTTTCAGTAAGTCTCAACTTACACTTATTGGTGGGTAAAACATTCCTCTCCCCTTTGTCCAGGGTTAGCCACAGATTGCCACAGAAAACAGGGTCTTCCTCCAGGTCAAAGTAGCTCCTTAAGAAAGTACTCCTAGTGCGATCAGTGAGAGGATGCTGGCCTTGCTGGGTATCTTTGCCTAAATTTCTTACCCTGAAATATGAACCAAGTCACCTGTTGGCGTAAGTCAGAAGTGACTTCACTGGCAATGAGGATCTAGCGCCCTGTTTTCTAGGGCTGAATACATTTACTCGCACTTCAAATAGGTCTGTTGTTTATTTGACTTACGGTATTTCAATAGAGGTTTGTTTATTTGTTTTCTATGAATGCCTGTCTGCTTGCATCCTATTGCAGGCAAGAGCTGTCCTCTGTAGAAGTGAACAGGTATTTTGCCATATTTTGGTAGTTTAGGAGATTTTTTTTTAAAATTCATGTTAGTTTTGACTGTATAAATATATCTTCTTTCTTCATAAATCTCTGTATAAGATGTCTAAGGGATTTAGTGCTCATTGGGGATGTATATGAAGCAGGGGGACAAAGACTTTAGAGACAGGAATAAGTATACTTTGTTGAATGTTAAAGTTTTTCAGAATAATCATGTTTATTATGAGCCCAATCCAAAGCCTTTTCAAGTTATTGGGAAGTTTCCCTATTTCTGTGATTGATATGGAGTATTTGCACTTTTGAATAGTTATTACAATGTATTTGGAACTAAGAGACCTTTTATATGGAAAATGGTTATTTTTTTTCAGCCCTCAAATTTAATAACAAAATATTGAACAAATTGAATTTGGCTTATGGTAGCATCAAAACAAAGGTGACATTTGGGGACCACATTTTCCTGTTGTGCTGAACTTCTGTAATGTTTTATGGATAAGTAATGTAGCAGCATAATGGCACCAGTGTGAGTCTCACTGCCGTGTAAGCCGTTATTGAAAATGCAGAACTGTGGCTCAGATGCATGTGGGGACAGACTGATGACGCTCTACAGCAACCCCATGGCTTTCCTGGGCTCTTTCAACTGATACAAAAGGTACTTAATCATGTATTAGAATTTGAAGGACAAAGCAACAGAACCTAGGAGAACCTAGGATATCTAAGGTGTCAGCAGAGATATATTTGCTTTGTCTGATAAGTACTGATCTGATCCCCTGCCTGCCCTTGGAGATACCAAGTACCTTCACAGAAACACACAGAATCACGGAATGGTTGTGGGTGGAAGGGACCTCTGGAGGTCGTCTGGTCCACCCCCCTGTCCCGCTCAAGCAGGGTCACCTAAAGAAGCCTGCCCAGGACTGTCCAGATGGCTTTTGAATATCTCCAAGGATGGAGACTCCAAAACCTGTTCCAGTGCTCAGTTACCCTCACAATAAAAAAGCGTTTCCTGATGTTCAGACAGAACCTCCTGTTTCAGTTTGTGCCTATTGCCTCTTGCGTTGTCAGTGCTCAGTGTGTGCTTGGTTGTGCTGTGCTCAGTTGTCATTTGGGAGGGAAAGGCTGCTCAGGTCCTTGCAGGATTGAGCCCTGAAGGTGTACAGCAAGATACAATATTGAGCTAAGCACTCTTCCTTAGAGCAGTAGAACAAAAGCTTTGTCAAACCAGATCTCATCAGGGTTCAAGGAAACTCGGATATGAACTCTCTGACTAGATACAGAGTATAGCCCCTTTGTGTGTGTGTGTTTAAAAACAGTGAAATCCTCTTTCTTGCAAAATACACAGTCCATTATATGAGGTGCTGAGATACAAAACCAAGGGCTCTCCACAATGGATGAATATATCTTAGCAACAAGGGTGGGAGTGGTGGGAAAGGAAAAAGAGAATACAAGTATCTGGCAATTAACTTCCTAGTCACAGATGTGAAGGTGATAAAAGTGATAAAAGCATTACTGCATTGCCAACGCTCTTCCTTGTTCTCTGAACTGCATACCATGCTGCTTGTAGGAGCAAAAGCTACACAGCCCATATGGCAAAGTGGCAGAGGAGTCCTGTGAGCTACTCCCGGCAGGAAAACCCAGTGGTTCCCCAGTGTCCCAGTCTGTTGTACGCGGTGGAGTGCACTGAGCGCACAGCCTGGCCCAAGGCAGCACAGCAGTGCCAGCGGCTCACTGCAGACCCCAGGGTGGCCCCCACCCCAGTAGAGTCCCAGTGAGATGGCAGAGGTCTGTCATAGCAGCGGAGAGCAACAAGCTCATCTGGCCCGGATCAGGTGGAGTCTGGTTCTGCATGGGGCTCCATGGAGCCAAAAGCTGTTGTGCACCGTAATGCAGATGCAATCAAACTGTGCCTGCCGTCTGTAGGACTGAGGGTGTGTATATGATGTGGAGACAGGAGGAAAGCAACCTACTGTAACTGAGTGAATATGACTGTAAATCTCCCTCCCACACAGTAACATGGGTGTGGTTTCATGGACTTATAAGGGACCCATTACTTCTGCATTAAGCCAATTTAAACGACAAGCTGACAGGCTGGCATTGATGTTGCTGTAATGGTAAGTTCACCAGCTTTCAGCTGGCATTTGAATGCAGGGAACTGTTTTCATCCCCATTCTCCTCACATCCATGCCTAGTCATGACCATTTGAATTTTGTCACTAAGTAGCTTTTGTTTGAGAAAGGGTTCCATGTTCAGTCCTGTTTTTTGCCAGGCCAGTTCTTGCTCATGTTATCGTGATGTGCACTGGAGCAAATCTGGGTAATGCGTGTGTGTAGGTGTATATATAAAGAAACAGTGTGGAAAAGCGTGTGAGCAAAAGTAGAATTTTTAACCAAAACAGCCTATGAACTTCACCACCTCGTCAGAAGATGTAATGCTATTGAAATCTAAATTGCATCCAGAAATACTGACTTTAAGATGTGACTTGAAGTGGAATCTGGCCCACAACACTCTAAGGTTGGTGTCTGTCTTGGTCCGTGACACTGTTCTTTCTAGCACTTATGCGCATGCTGATGACTACTGTAACAATTGTTTCGGATCCACCACAATCAACAGTGTTAAAATTAATCTTGTGCATAAATCCTTGCCGGGTCAGAGTGTCTGTTTGTTTGCGATCCCACACGGGATACTTCTGCGTCACTCATTTGTCACATAACAGTAACACTTCTTGAACTTATGCTCTTCTCTCCACAGTGCAATGCGTGTTCAGCAGAGCCTGCTCTAGCCTAAGAACTGACTAAGTAAAGACAATCAAGATGACAAACGAACCTATTAAAGAGATCCTGGGCGCTCCGAAGCATCCTGATTCTGTAACCACAGAGAAGAGTAATAACAATGACTGTGTGATAACCACCATCCCTCTTGTCAGTGAATGCCAGCTGACTGCAGCAACAGGGGGCGCAGAGCTCTCCTGCTACCGCTGTACCATCCCCTTCGGTGTGGTTATCCTCATAGCCGGCATTGTGGTTACAGCTGTGGCATACAGCTTCAATTCCCATGGATCGATCATCTCGGTGTTTGGATTAGTCGTCTTGTCATCAGGACTCCTTTTGCTGGCTTCTAGTGCAGTGTGCTGGAAAATCAGGCAGCAAAAGAAGAAAGCAAAGAGGCGGGAGAGCCAGACGGCGCTTGTGGCGAATCAGCGAACCCTGTTTGGTTAAAGACATCCAAGAGAAGGCTGGACAGAAGGCAGAACCTTTGCAAGTCAACTTGACTATTTATCAGTAGGAAAGATTGCAGGTTTTAATTTAACTTTGGAAATGAACTGAAATGAAAATGGAATGGATTAAGAAAGACCCTTAAAAATTCTGCAAGTACTCAGTATTTTTCTTACTGCAGACTTGGTAGTGATTCTTTCCAAGATGGAAGAAAAACCACTCTTTCTTCACAGAAAACAGTGTCTTCATATCTGCAATTGTCATAACTGCGTTCTCCAACATGCTGATCATGTTGGAAGGGGAAATGGTGAGAACTAAGAAAATAATTTGAACTGACTTGAAATGCCAGAGATCTCCTTAAAGTACACACTGTGACATTTGACCAAGGGAGAAGTCATAGCATTTGAAGTGACTGCAAGCTTACGGCCCAGATTGCCTGTGACTTAACTTGTAGCTGAAAAAAGAAAAGCAATAACAACCAACGCACCTGCAGATTGCTCTATAAGCTGATTCTTATATTTTATGTAACTTCCCTCTCCCAATATCTGTGGTACTTCCCCCCTTTTTAAAACCAACTAATATTAATTTTGTTTTACTATTGAATAGAAATAGGTAGAAATGTGTAATTATATTGTCTAACCTAAATAACGAGGTATGATTATAGCTTAAAACATGAGACTTTTCTGTAAATTTAAGTGGTCAGGTTTAGCACTTTTGATTATTTTGCTATAAAATTAAAAAGTAAATTTCATTAAAATAATATTCAGTGCTGCTAGACCTTTAGAAAATCTTTTTGTATTGCTATCAGGATAGTTTGTATCTTCAACTTTGACTGCTTTATGATTCTGTTTTTGTAGAAAAACACCTGTTACAGTTACTGTCAACATACATACTGCTGATCTCTTCCAAACACCGCTATAGACTATGGATTTTGGTTTGATAGCCCATTCCTCTTCAGCTTGATTAACAGCTCAGTTATTGAAAAATCGTAACGGTCAGTTCTGCAGACACTTCCTGGCATAGCCAGTTTTAGACACAACTATCAATCATCACTTGTGGAAGCAAAGTCATCTGCATAGTAAGTGTTTGCTGAATGAGCTTTGGGATTGCGAATCTTTATGAAAAGCAGGTCTCAGGTGCCCCCTGGGTGTGTCTGAGATGTTTGATTTTGTAACTCCTGTGTTCCAGAGGTCTTCCAACTTTCCTCAGGTAATGAATAATTGAGGGGCTGGTCCCCAGTTGAAGCAAACCAGAACATGTCTTTGTCTATATCATGAAGGACAAGTAGTGCTGAGCCAAGTCACAGACGTCCACCCCAGTGTGTATGAGGGTGTCAGAAGGCAGAGGGGCTGCATGGAGTCCTCCTCCTTTTTCTTCTCACTAGTTTTTTTGGAGGGGTTTCTTTTTTTTTTCCCCTTCCCTTACTTTCTCCAGACTCAAGGCCTGGATGTGATTTTTGCTTTCCACCGCTACAGCAAGCAAGGCGTGTGCTGGTGTGCCTCCTCCTTGCCCCCCAGAGCCTCTGGCACCCACAGTGGCTGTGGCGATGCCACTGCAGAGCACACCTGCCAAACAGGTGCCGCAGGGGATAGCCTTCTGCAGGTCATCCAGAGCTGTATGCTTCTCCTGCTGAAATCACCCAGGCATTCTGGCTTAGGTGCCTCCATTTCCTCTGCCCTCCATGGTTTAAGCTTGTTACATCCATAACTTATCCCTGGATTTGCAAAGTGCACTTTGTGTTTTAAATAGAGCAAGCTATATGTATGGGAGGGGATGTTTGGAGTCAGTATTTGCGTTGCCACACTCCGTGGTTACCAGACGCTATAATAAAATCACTTGCATCAGAGGAAAGCTGACAACACATTTTAGCACTTCCATAGCCCTAACTTAATCACGGCAGGAAGCTTTCCTGCTGCTAGGAGAACATGTTGCGTCACCAGAACATCTGACACCGGTGTCTAATGTCAATCACTTTGCTTAAGGTCATTAAAAATATTAGGGTGTCCCCTTACGATGTACAGGTTTTGCATGAGTGACAATTCATGGGAAATGCATAGCATGATAAATAATGGAACAGGTGGACTAAAGTAGTGTCTTTCCTGTTTAAAATGAGAAAAGTGATTGACATTAGCAAAGCTGGATAAGCTAAATAGGGCTGTTTATTTTTTTTTTCCCTGGGAACACAATAGTTTTTCTGACTCCTTCTTCCCCCTCCCCATTTCTTTTTCCTCAGTGGAATTTTGCGGGCTGCCGAGGAGAGAATTGCAGGGGCTGTAGAGATGCAGCGATTTCCACTACACATGTGGTTTCCAGGCTGTCTTTCCCATACATGGGTCCTCCCTTCACCATTGCTGCCATACAGGCGAGCTTGCATGTGGCACGTGGAAGGAAAGTAGAGGTGCAAGGTGAGGCTCTGCTCTAAGCCAAAAGAAAAGGCAGTGGAATAGAGGCAGTGGGTTTTTGGGAGCATTTTTTTCAGGAAGGGTAAATGAGAGTAAGAGTTGCTCTGCTGCTGCTAGAGGAGATTTCATTTCCCTAATCTCTGCTCTCTTTTATATTTGCACTGCGTACACAAGCACACAGCAGAGTGCCTGCACCACCCGCTGCCTTGCTAATTGTAGGGCATCTAGGTATTAAACAGCATGTAAGCAGTGACAGACAGCATTGCAACGACCCTAGGCATGATCTCTTAACACAGCAAAGCTTCAGATACAACATGGTGTCCCCTAATACCAGCTAACTGACAGATTGAGAGGCCTCTAGGTAATATAGGGCTACCATAGCACACATGGCTGAGCTTTGTATCATCGGCTGTATCCTGGTGAGACAAGGTACATGCACAAGCATCTTCATACCTAGTAGTGAATGAAAGGCTGCACAGGAATTCACTCTTATTTGTCCTTTATTCAGAGAAGCAAATAGTAACTTTATGGGGAAGAATCCCAGCACCTGGTCCTGGTGTCCTGCAGGAGCAAGGCAGAGGCTGTGAACAGTTTAGTCAGACCTCATGCCATTGAAGGTGTTTTCATGTATTTCATCACTAAATTGCCACATGGCCTTAGAAACTGGCACAGGCTTCTCCACTGTGATTTGTGTGTTTTGATTTTGGGACAATGTGAAGTAGTGGTATCTTTTCTGAATGACCGATGATGACATCCAACAAAAGTCTCACAGTCTGTGTTTCTTCCTCCTACAAATCTACATATTACAGACATTTTCATTACTATCCTCTCTCTCCCTGCACCCCTTGTCCTGGTTCCAACACAGGAACAATACATTCTTTTTAGCTCTTAAAAAACAATCATTCTGGGAGAGGTGCTACGTGAGTACAGTGTGGCAGGCTTAGCACCTTCATTTTTCCAGAAACGGGTGATATTGTTAGATCTGAAATGTTTCTTTACAAGGGCACATTTACAATGCTTTTACAAGGGTCAACCCCCTCAAACCGGTCAGCTACAAACAGCAAGATTTTGGCTTCAGCTTTTGAACACGATGACCTAATCTGGATTGATTCGGGGTTTCATGCCTGGATGCTGGGTCATGCAATCCACCAAGTCTTTGATACAAAGCCGTTTGGAACTCCACAACTGCCGTTTGGCGTTTCTCATGGGAACCTGAGAGACAAACGTCAGCCTGGAGGATGCAACCCTGTGGAGATCACAATGACTTTCCAGTTCAGAAACACGTTCTCTTCTGGTGTGAACAGGCTTTGAATACGGCAAATGGTATTTTGGTTCTGGGAGAGGTTGGGTGGGAGCTGATGCAAATTTTATTGTCGCAATTGCTTGTCTCTCCCTTCCTGAAAGCTCTGGCAGCATTGCGCAAGCAAAATTGCCCTCACAAGGATAGAAAATTATCTAATAGGGGAATTGCGCTGATGCACCGGGCAAATGTTACGGGGATCTTAAATAATAATTTCAAAACCTAAGCACAGGAAATTGTGTCTGTAACTACACCCTGTATTGCTATTGTACACAAAGCCAGTTATAGCCTGGGACAGTATTTTAAAATAATAATCAGTTTAGTATGACAATGCTTAGTATTTGTTCAAGTCAAAACGCCCAATTTACGATTCCCCAGTCACTTAACATGTCATGTTTTGTACGTGACTGTGGTTCTGATAGCATAATTTGCCAGGTTTAGAAAAAAAAGAAAAAGAGAGAAGGGTTAGTTTCACGGGCTTATGTCAAGAATTAAGTTTCTCTGCCTTGGACACTTGGGAGAGCTCCTGTTACCAAACAACGCATGTACAACATCGCTGCAGCTCTACAGAATAGGAACCAGGCTCAGAGTATGGAATGGAGAAAGGCCTGAGGGTCTCATCAGGATCTGGAAGGGTCAGGCCAGGAACAAGCCCTCTGGAATATCCCGTATTCTTGCCTCAGTTTTGCTTATCCAGAGCAAAGCCCAGGGCTACGCTACTGAGACAGAGGTTGTTGCATATTATTAGCAGGCTTCACCTAATTTGTTTTTTACAACGGGCTCCAAAATAACAAAAGCAGAACTATATGGGCAGCCATAATTTTGCATATGTATTTCCAATACCTCTGATGCTTTTAGACCGTAGGACGTTTTAGCTATATCAGTACAAGTCTTTGTCAATTACAAAGGGCTTTTATACATAAAAGTACATTAACATATCAAGAATTGCACTGTATGATGTGAAAAATTACATAAATCCTGGCAAAACTCTAAGTGTAGACTAGATCTTACAGGCTAAACCATGTGGGAGAACAATAGTATTAAACTGCAGAATCAACTTGAATTTTTGGCTTTTATTCAGGTTGTTGATGTCACTATTAACATGACAGAGGACCTAATCCTTCCTCTTGTGAGCAGCCAGTTGGAGTCCTATTGTCCTAACTCATGCATCCAAAACTTTGCATTTGCAGCAAACATGGTATTTTTGAAAAACACTTTTCTTTAGATTGATTGCTTTCACAACTCTTTTGTGTGTTCTACAGTAAGAGAAAAAAAAGTATTAAACTTTAAAAACAGAGAGGAAAAGAGGAAAGAAAGAGAAGAACGCGCAACAGCGAATGTTGGACACTGCATAAAGTCATGGAGGGATAGTAGAGCTTTACACAAGTGCCTCTAAAACATGTAAGTCTTGTTCCTGATACATTCTTGGCTGTATCCTCAGTTTCATTCTTAAAAAATGCCTGAAGTCCCCAGGTTGACATCAGTCTTAGATTTCACCTCATATTTCTTCTCCTTTTCTGTTTCCCAGTTAGCTCAGCAAAAGGCAGAAGTTTCATTTTGTACCATCTTTTGCAATCTGACTGAAATTAAAATGGCCATTTGGGATTTGCAAAGGCAGTGCCCCCGTGGTTTTGTAAGTTATAAGGCATTCAGCCACAGTCTACTCTTGAAGAGGTAGGCACTATATAGGGGTAAAGATTTCTGTACTGCAGCAAGAGAAGTCAGTGAATAATCTATTTAAGGAAAAAAAAAGTAAATAACACCAGAGCAGCCCTTCACCACCTCTTCTCAGCCACATTCCCTTTCAATCTGAAGGCCCAAGTTTGTGAATAGAGTTAACAGCTTTCCTGGAAAACTGGCCCATGACATTATTTCCTTGTGAACTCCATCCACCTGTCATGTTAGGGCTTGGTGCGACGCCAGCGCTGGCAGGAAATAATAGGCAGCAGGATGCTGGTGTGTGTCGATGGCCCTGACCCTCCCATTCCTGAACATGAATAAGCTTCGAGCTCACAAGGCGTCACAGCAGCGCGGCTTCTGGGTCCACAGAAACGCATGGGTGGGATGCACAGCCACTAAAATAACATCCAGCCGGCCGAGCCGCAGCAACAGAGCTGCATGGGAAGAGATGGTGTCACATTCTCGCTGCCTGCTGCTCTTTGTTCTTTTGCCTGCACGTTCACTGTGCTGCAGATTGTACAATGACTGCTTAACAAAGGAAAAAAAAAGTACAAAGTATGCCTGTATGTGAATTAGCTGAGATTCCCCAGAAGAACACAAAAGCTTCATTGAACAACTTTCACCGCTTCTCGAGGGAAATGCACTGGCAAGGGAACAGAAGCTATCAGCTTGAAATGGTTTGCAGCTAGCTTCCTCTTGATACTGCACCTTTGTCCCTGGGAAAGCTAATTCAATTCAGTATTTAGCAGGACGAACTCTTGGGAGATTAAATGGTGAGTTAGGGGAGCCCAAATCATCCCTCAAATGAGCCTTGGGTTCAATTTGTGACAGGGACAAACTGAAGTGCGTGTTCTCCAAGACGACCCCAGCAGCCCCTTGTCGATCTGGGTAGTTGGCAACCCTAAACCCTTCGTAGGCATTGGGCAGAGTGCAGAGAGGAGGATACAAAGACTTCGTATTCCCACCTTCCCCTCTGCCAGACCACATGTGACAAAATCTGATTAGGTTCTCATATGGTAATTCTTCTCTGAGGTACTCAGAGTATTAATCTGCAATATTAGTCTTATTGCTCCTCATCTCAAAGCTGTAGGAGATAGCTGTGCTTTTATTTTTAAATTCAGTCACGAGTCCATTTTTTAATATCTTGGGGTTTTTGTATTGGTTAAAAAAAAAGGAAAAGGTCATATATCCACACACATATGCTTCTTTGACTACACATAGGGGCAAATGACCTGAGATATGTAAACTTCTAATGCTTGCAGCGTAAAAGCGCACTCTCCCAAAGGAAGCTTCTTCCCAGGACTGATGGCCGAGAGCCAGAATAATTGCTGGAAGGGCCGGGCATGTTGGGGCTGCAGCTGAAATGAAAGTCTGTTTGTAAGCCAGTGCTCACCACCCCCTCACCCCCTTCGCAGCCTGATGGTTAAGAAATGTCTGCTCCCACAAGCCTGCTCGAGCTTCTTGTGGTGAGATATCTGCTCCTCTGAATTGAGCCATGATCACTTTTCCTCATCTTCCATGTAATGGAAGAGCTAAAATCCCACTGTGCTTCACATCATGTAACTCAAGAGCTCCTCAGTTAAGACTGCTGGGGTCAGATACACAGTCTGTGTGAGTAGGCTTAGTCCCCTGGAATCGATGGGGTATGTTATGTATGACCATCTGTGTTGCCACTTCTGTTTTGTTTTTCGCTGGATAGAGACAAAGAAAATGTCATTCTTTGCCTACCAACTGATGGTGCTTCAAAGAATGACCTCTGCTATCACACAAGCAACGTGCTGCTCAGCCATCACTCTGGCTCGTAAAATAAATTTGTAAAGAAACATCCTAATCTCTTAGCCATTTCCCTATGAATAGAAAGTCTAATGACTGGATCAATTGTTGCCTGATCTGGAACAAAACTGGTACAGCTTATATTTAATGAGATCCAGGCTTAAGCAAGCCATCCTGTCACCCCTTGCCCTTTTTGCCCAAAGGCGAAACTGCTGAAGTGAATAATGTTCCTGTGCCAGATCAGAAAGATGGTCAAGTTATTGCCAGCATTTCAGCTCTTGCAAGATGAGTGATTAAGTGTAACAGCACCAACACCTCCATTTGCCTTTTAAAATAAAATTTTAAAAAAAAAAACAACAATGTAGAAAACAAGCTTTTCTTCCCTTGGGGAAAATATTTCTGTTCCTCCATCACAGCAGATGGGACATGAGAGGCATCATAGCCTCAGTTGCCACCAGCTCCGATTATTGTGAAAGACGTAAACTGTCAGTGCTGGGCACAGCATTCACATCACATTCACTGACTTGCTCAAGGTCTGCCCCACTGTGTGCTGACAATAGTGGGGCTGAGATGGCTCTTCTGAGCAGCCACCTCTTCCTCACTGTAGCCTGGGCTGCTTGATCATGCCAAGCAGGACTAGAGGGACTTATCTCCAGACACAGTAAAGTGCAGTTGGACTGTAAAGTGACCAGAAGTGAAAGCATCAAGCCTGGAGCTCAGGATGGGGAAAAAAAAAATCAGGCAAAAACCATGTGCACATGTGTTTCGCCCATAATAATGTTAAAGCAGATGTAAGTGCTCCAGAGAAGGACTGGAGCACATTAGCCACCAGCTTGGAAAGGCTCTCACCATTGCTGCTCATGATGTATCTGTTCCCTTCCTAGAAGAAGGGCTTTGTTTTGTCTTTGTATAAAGCAGATGACAGCCAGGAGATCTGGGCTCCACACGGAGTGTTGCTGGACACCTTGGAGCATCTGATGAATCACAGCATGTTGTTGCTAATGCACTTCTGGCGGTGGCTTTGTGGGACATCTGGGGACCTGGTCATTAGATCATTTCCCATGGGCCTCCAGCTGGGGACTCTGTCAGATGGTATCAACTTTTACTCTGGACTTTGGTCAAAATAGTCAATAAAAACCATTCCCCTGGTGATGGTAAAACCATTTGTGCTTCTGTTGAAGAATTGCTACTCAATCACCTTTGTAACACAACAAGCTCTTTCCAGTCAGAGCTACAAAATCTAAAACTAGGACCGGAATTGGCCATTACTAAGCAACACAAGTGCACAGGAGCTGGCAGACAGACATTCCCCTACCCCGCAGGTCCTGTTCTGCACCTGCCCCGATCTCAGCGCTTTTCTAAAACTTTGCTGTGTTTTTACAGGACTCATCTTTTAATCCGTTATCTTTTTCTGTATTTTCCGTTACCTTCACACTGAGAGAGTGCCCAGTAAGTACAACCGATAGCTGTGCATGGCAGAGAAGGGTGCTAAGAAGGAACTGGGGGGAACCGGGACATGCCTAGCCCCGTTTCCCATTGCACGGGTGAGCAACAGCCGCGTGCCACTGCTGAGCCAACCCTTGTGTACGGGTCCGGCAGTTCTGAGCCCCTCCTGCCTCCAGCAAGGGCTCCGCGCAGGGTCGCGGTGCCATCGCTGAGCCAGAGCAGCACCTCGTACCGCATCCCCCCGGCCGCAGCGCTGCGCAGAGCTGCCGGCAGAGCTGCCTGCACCGAGCCGCTTGCGCAGCCCTGAAGTCCTCTTAGAGCCGCACAGGGCCACGAATTTGGGATATTTTTGAGCGCCATCTACTGGAGTTTTTTCTGTTTTCTAATTGTTTGCACGCTAGGTGAACTGCTTATGTATTCACACATATATAATACTCTGTGTTAAGAGGTATGAAGGGTTTCAAATTGAGGAGAAGAACGAGGAATTAAGACTTCAGTGCTGCGGTGCTCCCACGACTGATAGGCATCCCCACAGTGCCACAACAAGCACTTCGCCATGCTCCCATGTTTTCATGGTTCTGATATTCTTAATTTCCTAGGGTGAAAGATTTCCAAATGCTAGAGTTACAGCTGGTCAGAAAGTCCCAAGTGAATAGTCTTCCACTGGAAAATGATGCTCTGATTAACTCAAAACATTTCATAGGAATTTAACGATTTTGTTGCGTATTCATTGTTACAGGAAATTGTAATCATCCTATTAACATGCTTAATTTTCAGCTGCACTATTTATAAAACATCAAAAAGAGAAAGATGACATGAAACATTTTCATCTTGCTGAAATGAAATATTATACACATATATGAAAGGTCTGTACCTAAATCTATGCATAAACCCCTGAGACAGAGATTTGCATCTCAATTCAGGAAGGTAACAAAATTAGAAAAATCCTGGATTTTTTCATTGATTGAAATTCCAGACTGCGAAGAGCTCCAATTGCTGAATTTTTATTTCTCTACTCTATGTTGTTTTGAGAGAAAATAACCTGACTTGGGAAATTCTTTCTCGCTGTTTCTGTCCGTGCACACACTGCTGATACCTTGCTAAACCCTAATTCCACCAACGTTCAGCAAAGCAGACTGTTGGCAGTTTCAGTTTCCTGTAGCAGAGGCAAACCTTTTGTACTTTTTCCCTTTGGGCAATTTTCTTTTTCCCAGTGTTAGAAGTGCGCGAGGTCTTTCCAGCTGGGAAATGCACGTTGCAGGCAGCGAGGCCAAGCGCACAAAGAGAAAGGAGTCTCAGTACAAGTTACGACACCGACATCTGGCATATAGATTTGATGGCTCTGTCACCTCCTTTGCTGGACAATGCTCTTGTCCCCAGAGTGAAGTCTTTGTTAAACGCTGGAACGCTGCAAATGTGACTGGCATCAACTCTGCCGAGTACTTTGAGAGAGTTCTCATTTGCACAGATCTGTCATTTGAAAGAAGGAAAATCTCCTCAGGTCTCCCTAGCGTCAGGCCCTGAACACCAGGTATTTGGGGAGCCAGCCCCAAAAAGCCAGCAGAAAGCTACAGTCTGAACACAGGGCAGCAGACTCCAAGTTGGGCCAGAGAACAGTTTGGAGCAAACGAGACAGAAAAATGTGTGGGAGAGAAGTGGTAGTTGCAGCTTGCTCTCCAAATAACTGTTGCAAAAAATGGCTGGTTTTTACCAAGAGTTAGAGGGCTGTTGTTCAGGCCTGGGCACTGTTAGCTCCTGATGTTGACACACTACCTGTGGGAGACGACTGCTATTCCATCTCATTCAGCCACTCATTTTAGCTGCTTTGGGGCGGGCTAGCTGTGCAGAGGGGTCGTTTAATCACAGGGACAAGTGTGAGACGGAGCCACGCGAAGGACACCCTGTGAAGTCACTCCTCACTTTCTTTCCAGCTTAAAAGTGGTAGCAGGAGGGTTGTTCTGTGGGTATGGCAGTACTTGGGGATTTATATTTAACTTCTAGATCTGCCCTGCAGTGAGGCCCTTCCAGTCTTTGCGGTGTGTATGGAACATGCCACAGACGCTGCTCTTTGATCTGCCTTGCTGGTGAGGCTGCGGCTTCCCTGGAGCAGGGCTGTCTCTGCCTGCGTAGGTGCGCAGGGCACAGCAGAGCAGTGAACAGCCGTCTCCAATGCCCGTGCAGCTCCAGCAGACCAGCAAGGTGGGTGTTCGGGAGGCCAGTCCCTTGAAAGGCCTTGGAGAACAAGTACTATGGGCAGGCGAGGAGAAGAAATCCTCGTTTGCAGCAGAGACATGCTGTGTGCTGGTCATTGACAGGGGTGAGGCGGGCAGAGCTGTTCTGCATCCCCTGCACGTCACACGCAGAAGGAGTAACAGTGCAAATTGTATTAAATGGTCTGATTAGATTTTTTTCCAGCAAGATTTAAATCTACCTTGAAACAAAGTTTTCCCTTGAGCTAGTGCAGCAGTTCAGCTGAACGTAAAATATGCTATTGAAGCAATTTTTGGCATGGAAGAGATTAAGTACCATGAAGTCAGAACTAAAAGCTTGCAGTTCAGCAACATGCATAGCATGAAATTACATTCCTGAACATGTGAATTATGTCATGGTCAGAACTCATGGCCACCTGACAACTGCCTTGGGAAGTTTTATATTAAAGTCCTGTCAAGCATTACAAGTGTCCTAAAGTGATGATGGAATGACTGATTAGAGGGGGGCCTGTAGCATAGCTGGCAGCTGCTAATGAATGGCCTTGAACTGCACAGGAACGCTCAGGCTCCTAACAGAGGGACAACATATACTAAAGCATTAGCTCATTTTAGAGGATTTTTAAGTCTCTTTGTAAATGAACACGAACATCCGCAGAGTGGCCTCCTTCCGTGTGATCAATGAGCATACCTAGATGCTAGAAAGGGAGAAAATAAAAAGCTGTGTTGCTTTTTGAATGGAGACTTTGATAGTGGGTCCGAGAAGCAAACTCAGCTCCTGCCTCCATCTTCTCTAAATTTACTCCTTCTTGTGGAGAATGGAAAAAGAAGTCTTTACTTTTTAATAATATACTGGCACGTTTCCATCTTCTTATTTGATGAAGCGTAAGTAGGCAACTTTCTCATGCATGGGCTGTGTTTATATAACTCAGTCTTATCATATGATGTTGGAACATTTTCGATAGTGTTTGCCAAATATAAGCTTGTGGCTCAAGTTTCTGGATATATTTAAAAATTTCCGAGACGGGCTCATCAGCTACACTTCCCATTGGACGCCTGTTCCTAACTGAAGAAATTAATTCTGATTTGGTTTTCCCAAAGTTATTTTATCAGACGTTATTTGTTTTACTGTTTGTTTTTAACATCTGTTTAATCAAACAACATATTATCCTTGTGAATATAAACAATCATCCTGTTACACCTTACTCTTTTCTTCACTAAAGCAGATCTGAAAATATTAATTCTCCAAGTTTAGAAATGTGGCCTGAGCAACACAGCTATAAAAATATACAATATAAAGAAATTATGGCGCTTCCTTTATTCTGAATCTGCCACATTATATCTTTGTCTCACTGGTGATAATAAGACAACTTTCAGATCTCCATAAAACCAAGATTGTACCCACAGTGGCCTATCTGTTGACAACTACTTTTTCATTATAAAAGGAGTTTCATCTTCATGACAGTTTTATGGAACTGAGGAAAGAAATTTATACCATTCTCTAAATAAAAATAGAAACCCATTTCTCTCAACCAAATTTGAAGAGCTTTTCAGTAACAGATGCCTCCGGCAGAGTCACCTAGACCCAGGTCCAGAGTCCGTTAGGGGATCTTTCCACGCTTTCTGTGGGTTTTATCCAAAGCACGTAAAGAAAGAAGGTTCATTTGCTACAAGCGTGAAACTGCTCTAGAATGCGTTAAACCAATTCGATGGAGGGAATTCAAGTCTCAGGGTTTTTTTTCCTCATAGTGAAAGTTATTTGGTTCGGGACCATCAATTAAGCAATACAAAAATCCAGCAGCGCCACAGCCTAATTAAAATCTAATCACATTGCAGTGAAACTGCAAAATAATCACAGTTGTCATTGCCTCACAAAAGGTTGCTGTTAGCTGTCAATCTTTCTGTCACCAGCAGGAAAGTCAACTTCCATACTGTTTACAAGCCTCGCTTAGGGAACCTTGGGCCTAAATCCTAAACAAACTTCCTCTGCAATAATTGCTAACATAATAGCACAACGTGGAGACTTTGCCACTAGAAGTCCATTATTCTTTAAATTGCCATATCACAAAGCCAGCTCACTCCTCTTCAGCACTCGTTTTGTTTGTTCGGATGCCAGAGGTTCTTGGTAGTATGACAATGAGTTGAGAAAGCAGCCTTTCCAAAAACTAGTATTATTTGAGTGCATCCAAAGAATAGCAATTAAACTCAATATCAAATCCCCTTATTCCCTGGTCTACGTATTTTATTTGGAAACCACTGAATACATTTGTTCAGATAAAAGTCACTGTGAGGACTGCCCTTTGGGATGAGTTTCTGCTGTTGTTGCAAATTCAGCAAAGAATACAGAGATGCTTAAGGTTAAACTAGGGTGCAGATGCTCTGCTGAACCAAGCCTAAGCTAACGCGTGTAACTCCTGAACCAAACACTGTTCGACTTCTTGTACCTCTGCCCTTCAGTGATAGCTCAACTGGTCAAGCAGAAAGGTGAAATGAGACGTCTTTCAAACCACACATCATGGTCCGTACAATGAAGGTTTCGTAACTCACAGCCACTATGGTGCATTTTTCCCATAGGCGAGGGCAGGAATTTGCATACAATGAGAATATTTTTTCTAAGTTAAACCAAAACACAGTCTTATTTCATTTCTTTCAAAGAAGGTTTGGAGGATAGCCATATACATTTTGAAATCCCTGGACCAGAAATAAGCCATTAAAACAGATTTTGCAAGATGTGGCTTTTTTCATAATAAAGGGAGGGAATGGATCTCTTTTTCATTTTGGATCCTAAGAGTAATATTTCATTACTCTTTTTCCAAAACAAAAGAAGAACGAATTGATTGCTTTAAGTTCCTCATTCAGAAACATTCCGATAACATCACACCTTACGCTTTGGATTCTGTAATAGCTTTTCCCTGAGCTCTTGACAGCAGGGTTCTAATTTTTGCTGAGTTAACAGCATGTTCTCCAGAGTAATGATTCTGGAGGCAATAAGGAAACTGTAAAATAGAACCTGGATACAAGATACAACGTGCTTGAGACCTCAGATGGACTGCTGTATGTTTTGCATTGTCAGTCTTAGATTTCATGTTTAAGACTAAGGAAGCAACATTCAGAACACCCATTGTGAAGGTCCTTCTACATTTCTCCATGGAACAAATTCTCTTGGGCTTTTATATACATGCCTACATGTGCATGTGTGTATATAAATGTGTGTGTGTATATATAAACCCCACCATTTAATATTCTCCCTTCAAGAAATTATATAGTCTTTAAAAGTACTTTTATAATCAGAAGCATCCCTTTCTTTGCACTTCAAAGCTAGCAATTGATTAACTGAATTATTTACAGCTGCCAGTGATGATAATTGGTTTCTGATGAACCAGGATTCATTATAAATGTAATTGCAAGGTAGGCTGACCCCTTACTAAACTGAAGGCTCTTGCTGATCTTAGGAGCACGTGCAGGTTTGTAAGATTATGATCTCTCTTATATTTTTGTCTGAAATAGCTGCTTCTATAATTGTTTAGTATACTAAAAATATATGGGCTTAATTACAAAATAAGGTGGTAACTCACTAAAATCAAGGTGGGTTCTGTGCATGGCCTAGTGTCTGTAACAAGTTTGCATGTTAGTAGATCTGGAAGAGCACCGCTGAGTATCTTATTGCCTGGCCTAAGCAATTATTTTTTGGTGGTATTTATTGAGCCTCTTGGTGTACTTTGAAACTGATTTCTAGTTCAATTATCTGCTGAAGCATAAGAAAGCTGATTAGAAAATATATTTGTTCTGCCATGTGATATTTTCTCTTATAAAGATAAGTATACAGGGTAGTCAGCTTTGATGCTGAGTAAGCTTTCCTGTGGGATCCCTTAGTTACATAGCAGGATTTAGTTTTGCTGTTTGAGTATCAGAATGCCCAGATTCTTCTGGCTTTTGCAGGGCATTGGTACCTATTGGCTTCATCAGCACAGAGCATCATATGATAGTTCCAAAGTCTCCAAATTATTCTGTATCTTTAAAGTGTTCTGGGCAGGATTACATCCTCTACAGCAGCATACCTATACGTGGGAAAGAGAAATGTAACCAATTCCCCTGCTGACCTTTATCTTATTGTGTCTATTTAAAACAGGAAGAGCATGCCCATTGGTTCAGCCAATACCTTAAATAACTAAAAGACACCCTGCTATTCCCAATTCCTGACTACTTCCTTGTTTATTTCCCTTCTGGCTAACAGAAGCTTGCATATATATTTATATATGTATGCAAATTTTCAATTTGAGACAGGTCTTACCCAAGAAAACAAAACAATCTGTGTAGCTCTTCCAAAAGCACTGCAGGGTTAGGTCTGTGGAAGGACGAACCATCTTATGCCAACCCCATAACGTTCCCTGAGCCGCTCTCTGAGGTGGGTGGGTGCTGGAGCATAAGTGTTTGGGACTTCCCACATACGAGCATCCCGGCTGACTCAGAGGCTGTTTCCCTCTGGAAAGGTGAGTGTTCCAGCACCCATCGGGTGGGTGTCCTTGTCACAGCCCCACAGTAGTGTTAGCAGTCGAAGTGCCCTGAGCTGACCTAGCAGCAGTGGTTCTGGTTTTCCTCACCTGTTTTGCTGGTCCAATTGTTTTGAATTTAGTCCCTTACTGTGTAGGCTAAAGGAAAATGTTCTGCTTTACCTAAAATAATTAGTGGTCGATGCAGTGGAGCAGAATGATGAGGGAGGTACAAGCCTGCACTCATAAGCTTCTGGCCAGCTGTGTAGGGCACATTCCTGGGCAAGAAAGAACCCGGGAACTTATTGTGGACCAGCACTGTTGCAAAATCAGGTTGTTACCTGGTGTCGCAATGGGAGCCCCCACCGCAGCTTCTGAGGTTGGGCACCCTCCTGTCAAGCAGTTGTATGGAGAAAATGTAGCTGGGACACATCACCTAGGCTCTGCCAGTTACTTCTATTTACCTTGCTGAGTTACTATCTTTTGGTAAGAAGCTTACTCTCTTGCTGCCTTTAATTTTAAGCTAGATAGAAAATGTGGTTAATGTATGATTTTTTTTTTTTAAATGTGTATCTGTATTATCACTTTTGCATCTTTCCACCATTGTATGCAGACTACATAACGTGGTTAATAAGACTGGATTTACCTTGGTCTTTAGCAGTGTTCTCAGTGTAAGGAAACTGGAAAGCAAATGCACTTAATGGAGATCTTGAGGGAAAACATTGATGTTCTAGGTCTGTCCACTTGAAGTGAAGGCATTGAGTGCCTTAATTACTTACATCTAGATACCTCCCACTTTCAAAGGCACCTTAAAAAACACATAAGGCCTTCAGGGATTTAAAAAAGCAAAAGAAGTTTTTTCCCTAAAGCCCTTTAGGAACCTGGTGCTGTTTTGAATATCTGGATCCTCAGCCACTTCTGTGAAATCTGCAATTTGCCATTAGCCTGAGGGATCTGGGCGAGGTGGAAAATGAGCCGAGTCTGGTACAGCTGAATATCCCAATGTATGTCTGGAGTTTACTCCAAAATGCTGAAGTCAAATGCTCTTTTATCAATTCCTGTCACGCCAGGGAGTAAATATAGTGACCTGGACCTGCAGGAACTGAACTGATAAAAGCTGTATGCTGATGGATCTGGGAGTCACTTGCACAACTTCTCAAATAAAAAAAAAGCTGAGGCAGATCCTAACTGCAGGGCCTTGGAGCTGCATTCCCTGTGCTTCATTAGCTACATTTTGGTGCACGTCCATTTGGCGCTTGCGGAGATGCAGCTGCTTTCCAGGGGTGAGCAGCTGACTGGTGAGACAGAATGGCAGATACTGCTATAGCAGTATGTGCAGATGGTTGTTATTCCAAATGGAAATGTTTGGGTTTTATTTGTCAAGTATGTTCCCCAGCAGATAAAAGCAAAGATCTCTGTGGTGTTTGTAGTGAGGCTTGAGCACTGTTTACTGAAGAAGGGAAGGCTGAGAAAGGACTTGATTATCGCATAAAGCAGGGTAGGAGGGGTGACTGGAGAGTTAGCTTTTGCCTTGGCTGATGTTTGTGAGAACTGTGCTGTGAATCAACAGGCTGGCGTTGTACCTAGGCTCATCTGTGTGAATGTGTGGGGAGCGACGTTGCTTCCTCTGCATGGACCACGCCCGTGGGGAAAGGCTGGGGAAGGTGAGGTGCTAATGAAAAACAAAATTCTGCTTTTGGTCACAATTATTCCTTCTGCCTTCCCCCAGCAAGCAAGGTGAGCCCCAGCCCTTCCTCTCGCCGTGTTACCGCAGCCTGACTCTCTCTTTGCAAGAGTTGTCAACCATCACTTCAACAACAGGAGGCTGCGGAGGCGTTGGCCATTGGCAACCCTGGAGCTGCTGGTTCACACGGCCCCCAGGGCAGGGTCCAGGGGTGTGCTTTGGCGTGTCCCATACAGTCTGGACCTCTCCCGAAGACAGTAGCCAACAATCCTTGTGGTTTGCCAGACGGACATGTGGTGGAACTGTCATTATGAAACACGTAGTTTTGGGAAAGGAACTTACAGTCACTTTTGCAAGTTTTGGAATGAGTGAGTAGATCCACATCAGCACAGATGTGAGGCAAGTGGCAAGAAGAATCCTTCCAGTCTTGTGTAAAATCTCAGCTCAGTTTAGATTAGAAATAGCAGAAGCTTGCAAAGATACAGCCTTTGTTTTAAGAGAAGGCAGCAAAAAGAAGTCATTGTAGAGTTAAAAATCATCTACCACCTTTATTACATGGAGGAAATGTGGCATGGGATGAAAGGAAGAGCTTTATTTGCTGTTGAAGATGTTAGAGTCCATGTGGTAGACAACATCCAAAAATATGAAGTCACTTCCAAAAAACACAGCTGCTCTGTGAGAGCTATGATTTCCATATGACTGGGTTGTATGAGAACATCTCGGCGGCAGTCTCAGGGCAGGAATGTCGTCATGAACACTGCTGAACTTTAGAGATGACTGGATTGTTTTTCTGGTAGTATTTAGTGACACTATTTTGTAATGCTAGCCTTTCGGAAAAAAGATATTCCCCTGAATTAGCACACTACTGGCTTGTTTAATGAATGTTCTGCCTTTAAGACAAGATTAAGCAGACTGTTTTATTGCTCCAAAACTTTCACAGATTTGATTTATCTTTAAAAAATATATTCTAGCTTAGGCTGCTGGGAAACTAAAGAAATTACTGGATGAAATCCTGGGAATGTTGTTTTGCTCAGGATCAGCTTAGAGGGCCTTAGATGAAGGGGTGTGATACTCTCCCAAGAGACCACTGCTGTAGGAGTAAAACTGAGTGTACTTCAGGGCTACTGAAAGCCATTAGGACTTGGCATCGACTTTACCTTCCCTAGTGTGTTTTTGTAGCTGCAGAGTGGAATCTCGCTCTGACGTAGAAGGCAGTATCCTCTTCCACTTGCATGCTAAATTCTGTAATCATAACATTTATGTTTTCTATCATTTGAAACAGAGCTAGTATTCAGGTTTCACTGCAGAAAAAAAAAGATATTTTTTGCCCTTCATTCTTGCAGTAAAAGAGCAGTAGGATTTTTTTTTTGTTTAGACACTTGTGCTAAAACAAATTTGTCAGCCGCTGCTCTGAAAGATTGATCGATGACTAACAGAACAGAGTCCAGCTGCCTGTGAGGTCTGGGCTGTGCAAACCCCAAAAGAGCCTAAACATACTCTGCGTGTGGGAGAGGAGCCTCGGCTGCTGTGCAATCACTTATGTCAGCAGACATGGGATATTCCAGCACTGGGCAAATAAATATACCAAAAATGAGTAACCGAGTGAGAGAAAGGGACAGCTTTGGGAACGAAGGTGGTGAACCTGTTTGAATGTAGCGTACACTCAAGTGGCTGGGGGAGGAGTGATGTGCGTGCTCTGGTTTCAGTAACGTGTTGAGTCAAGAAGTGTTTGAAGAGAAAAGAATGACCTCTGTGTTCTCACAGGGATGGAGTCAGCCCAATTAAGTATGGTTTCTTAAATTGCTGACAAGTCTGTATAAACAAAGCTTGCATAGGCTGATCTGAAGCTTACAAGAGATCATTGCCTTTAATTATGGTTCAGCACAAGTGAAAATTGAGCTAGAGGTACTTGGAAGGTAGAAAGCTTGATGCTCCTGGCCTGAGTCGGTATGTGGATTTTGTGGCTGTTAGTAAGCAGGCTTTCCCTGCACGCAGTTTCCATTGGATCACAGCCCACAACTGGTTTGTCTGGGCTCTGAGCACCATGATAATAACTTCCCCTGGAGCTGTATGTAGGTAGGTACCAGTGAATAGTGTTATTTTCCATAAATTTACAGAGTCATGTCACCCAGCCACTGAATGAGTCACTTTGATGCCTTTTCTGAGGCACTGTCCTTAGAAGTGAAGTTACTGCTTTGTTCATTTGCTCCTCAATTTTGCAACTTATGTACCAAATATAGGTGACGTAACTGTTCCAGGCTTAGACCAGAGCCACAGATAGCAGCCACAAACACTCTTCACTGGACCATGCTAGTTTCCTGATCATGTTTTATCTCTCTCCAGCCTTCCTTGTCCAGATCCAGTGTTTGCTAGCAAGGCCTCCAAATTGTTGGGCTTACATCGATATTCCTATTTTCCCTTCATGCAAACAATGGAGATCTCAGCAAAAGCCCATCCAGGATCTTGGGAATTTCCTACAGACCTCAAAGGATTTTGGAGCTAGCTCATAGGTGAACAAACTGTTTCAGTTAAGGGTTGTCACGAATGTAATTCATGCAGGGCAAGTGCACAAATCCCTGAGCTGCTGCTTCTGTTTCTTGCCTCCTCTTCAAATTGCGAGAGAACTTTCCAGCGTGTGATTAGTTCTCATGGAGAACAGCTTGTATCTTAATCTTTTTATTTTTTTTAATTTTAAACCAACACACTCTGATTTGCCTCATCATATCTAGAAATTGTAATGATTCAACAAAGATGTGGATGCGGGCTCACTGGGCGCTTGTTCTCTGCAGACAGTGTGCTGCGTGTTCAGTAGCGTGCCTTGGCTCACAAGCTTTCCCAGCAGGAAGCTTATAATGAAAGGGTTATTGAGCAAGAAACAGAAAGATTGAAACTAAAGTCACTCCTGACTGAACAGCTGGCTTTGTTTTTAATTTGTGCTATCAAGAAGGGATGGGGGCAGGGGAGGAAGTTTTCCCTCCTTCACATAGAGGATATCCATGACCTTCAGGTGCTTAATCACTGCGTTTTACTGCTCACTTCTAACACTTCCCCATCTGTAACATCTCTGTTCTGAGAAGTAGTGAAGTACTTTAAAACTGTGATTAATTGTGGATTTAATTGCTGTCCCCTCCCCAAAAGAAGCTAACCACAGCCAAAGCAGAGAGAATAAATGACTGACCCTGGGAATGCTGAATTTTGGAGCTCAGTGTTGGAGGCAGAGCTGGAGCCCAGGTCACAGCACTCCTTGCTTGCTTTCCTGATGAGCGTATATTTTTTTGGAGGCAGAATGTGTGTGTCAGGATGGAGGCGAAGGGTGGAAATCTGGGGATGGAATTGTACTTGCCAGCTCTTACCATGAATTAATTGCATTTGGCTTGCCCAGCAAGTATTCATTGCCTTGAGAGAATACACACAGAATTTTGCAAGACTGAACTGTCCCAGCTCCAGCTGTAATGCTTCCTATCCTGAGCACTCCAGCAAAAAAAAAACCTGTGTTGTACCCGTCATTTTTATGAAAGCACTAATGATTTTACACTTGATAGATGCCTGTTGCCACTGTATCCATCCCTGACTTCTCCCCTTCTGTCTGCAGCATGTCCGGTACTGTCTGGTTAACTCCTTCACCTCCAGATGTGGCTGCATTTCATGCAAGACCTGCAAGTGGTGTAAAGGCCATTAAAAAAAAAAAAGGCATGGGATTCTTCACCATGGAAGTCACTCTGTCTGTGTTAGGTATATCATTAATGTGGCATCCCTTGCCAAGTGCTGTTGCACTTCTCGCATTCAAAGCATTGCCATGAATTCCTGCCATGCAGAAAGGTCGGCACTTCCCCAGCAAATGTGTTCCTGCTGCTCGGGGGTCTGAAAGTGGCTGGGCAAAGGGTCAAAAACTGCAGGCGGTCTGGGAGCTACTGCCCAAACCAGCTGCCTGCCCTCTCAGGGTGGGAAGGGCATCCTGGCTCTTCTGCCCCTTGCAGATGACAACAGTTCAGGCAGATAGAGAAAACGCAAGATATAAATAATTTACTTTGATTAAAGCTACTGCTCCTGGGTGATAACTGTGCCTTCTTCCCTCTGTGCCCTGTAGTATAAGCAGTTTCAGAAGGAAAAACTAAAGATTACACCAAAAACCCAACAGAAGGTTTTCCATGGTAGAAAAGGGAGAGGAAACTGTTTAGGTCTGAGGCTGATAGAAATCCTTGGTTTATCAAAAGAGTAGGAGAAGCTGTTGCTCTCCTTTGGAGTTCTCTGTACCTGCAAATTGCTTTAGGCTGAAAGCTTCCCTTGCTACTGCACTTGCATTACTGACCCTTGCCTGGCTCACCTAGGTAGGGGTTTCGTTTCAGTAGCTCTCAGCTGGACACAGCATACCTCAGTCCTTACCGCTGCGTGGCTTTCTGAAAACAGTTTGCACGGACATCTCCCAAGGAGCAAGTACTGCCTTGCTTTTCTTTTTCCCTCCTTTTTGTAGGAATAGTGTTAAAGATGTACTTTCTCTGTTCAGAAAGATTTTTCTTTTCTCTTTCTCCCTTGGCCTCCCATATGATGCCCTGAACTCAGAACAACTGCATGCTTGGCTTGTAGTGCCTGTTCTTCAAATCCTTAATGCACTGGGCAGTCAAATCCCTATGGGATGTAACATCTGTGCAGTGTTTTGCACCTGGAAAAGTTGGAAGATAATTGAAAGTCAAACCTAATAAGGGGAAAGTGTCCATGCTCCCAACTGTGCCACCTGTATCTGGTATGGGACGATTCGTTAGCAGCTCCTGCATCCCTGAGGATGCCTTCCACAGCTTCCTCAGAAACAAAACAAAATCCAGGCAGCAAAACCACAAACTGGGGGCAGAGCTGTTTCTGGCTGCAGCAAATTTGGGCCCAGTGGGCTCCAGGAGCTTGGAGGCTCTATAAGTGGATGGTGAAGTGGCAGTTTTGTGGTCCTCTCTGATCATCCAAACCAGAGAGATATATATAGGCTATACATTCAACTGGGAGAAACGTCAGTGGTACTAAGCCTAGCCCTGTCTGTGATTAATGGTGGACAGGCAGTGCTGTGCGAGGGGAACGACCAAGGCCATGCTGTGTGTGGGACTCCTGGCCCTGGTACCTGCAGGAAACCTGGGCTGCTGCCACGCTTCAGCAAAGGGGCTTTAACCTGTGATCTGGATGATTTTTTGATGTCTACATTGGAGGGTAGGTGCTATGTACTCTTGTCTCTTGAGGTCTGACAGTCTCATGGGGCAAGTATGTCTCTTCCTAGTGTCCGTGCTCACGTCAAGAGCCTTGAGCCCCCTCACTTGTCTCCCCTGGCCCCACCAGAGCCCAGCCTGCTTCTATATAATAAATAAATCTGTTTTCTTTTGCCTTGAAAGGAAAAGGGCTGAGGGCTTCCTAAAACCAATTGGGTAAATTGTTTATTGTGCAAATTTCAATAAGGGTTTTAAAAAGGAAGTGGTCTGTAAGCCCTGATAAACATTGTGTGGTAGATAGCAGTAGGAAAGGGTTGCGGTTCCATCTGAATGTATACACAGACCTGGGTCTCTCATGGGTACGCGAAAACAATGAATTATATATCATGTACTGCAAGGCCGGCTCCTGGGCTGTGGAACCCCATCTGCCAAAGCCGCTGGTACCAGTGGCTGTTGGGGATGGGGTACTGGGTGGGCAGGACCTGTCTCTGAGCTGGGGCAGCGAGGATGCAAGTTCCTGCTTGTAGGTGATACAGTTAGTGATGCTAATTGCAGTGGCCGGGTCTCCAACAGCAACTGCTCCTTAACAGTGCAAAAATAGGGTGAGCACTGAATGGGCAATAAATACAGGCAAACATTGAGGGACAGTCTGAGTTGAGTCTGAACATGTGCGTTTGCTGCTCCACTGCCTCTAGCACGCTCTCTCCTAGCAGAGCTCCGACAGATTGGGAACCTTGGCTTGCAGCTTACAAAACCTGAAGACAATTTTTTTTTGCCTGGCCAAGGACTATTTACATAATTATGTGCTCGAAGAATTGGGTTCCAAATAAAGACATGATTTCAGCTATAAACACACATTATCTTTCTTGAAAGCATTAAAAACTCCCACAGAGTAAATTTCTAACTCTATTAGCTTGAGTTAGTGTGTGTTTAGAAACTTAAAAATCAGTGGAGGAAAGATGGCTTAACTGAAGTTACAGCAGGAGAAGTTCAATATTAAAATTAAGTATAAAAATGAATGTTGCCTATAAAAGATTACCCTTTTTTGCTTGTTAAGAAGGGTCATGGTACTTGGCCTAGTGGTTATGTTCTAGGACTCGCAAATGTTTGTTCCAGTAATTGGCTTTCTATGAAAATTATTTGTTTCTCATTAAAATGTAGATAATCCTTTGCTGTAACTATTATCTGAAAAGGAGAAAAAAAAAAACCCTTAAACCCCAAAACTAGAACTGGTGTGGTCAGAGCAGAATCTCATTTGGAAGATATATGAGAACCTCATATGATGTTGATTTGTATTGGCTCTGAAGTCCTTTATGTAATAGTTTCACTGTCATATTGAAAATTCTACATCATCCGTAGCTCAGTTTTTCCCAGTATTGCTGAGAAATCCTTGGACACTGGTCAACTTATCTTGACAGATGAAGAGAAAATATTTGGTGTGCGAAGATCATGCTGGGATAGCTTGCTTAGTTAAGTGCCTGCTCCTTTGAACCCATATTAAGGAGCTGCCCGTCACTGTACATGCAGCTCCACTAACCCTGGTGAAACAGTATGGACAGGAATGACTCCTGCAAGTAAAGCTGTGTGGACTCGGGCACAAGTGTTGCTTTCAGAGAAGGATGAAGGTGTGTCTGATGCAGCTGCAGAGGGTCATGGTGTGGATTACAATGAGGTAATAGGAAGCTCTGTAGTTTCTCTTGGTCCAGATGAGAGAAGTGTTTGTTTAGGAGTGTCCTCCCCAGAGCTGGGTAGCAGCAGAGTCATAACACTTAACTTGTATTTTGGAGGTAGAGCTACAATTCTCTCGGGGTAGGGGTGGGAGCGTTGCAATCAAGGCTCCTGCCCTCAGCATGATAGGAGAGGTGGAGGGGAAATGATTTTCCAAGTCACTCCTAGGAGCTTTGTATTTTCATGTTATAAAGGCAGGCTTGACGGATCCCGCTGCCAAAGTGTTGGCTGGAATAGAAACTCCTCCTAGCCTGTTTTGCAGACGAGAGGTACTGGATGGCTGCACTAGCTTCTTCAGGGTACTTTTTTTTCTGCTTTACAAATTCAGTGTTTTAAGGATGCATTCATGCATTAAGACGCTCCAGTGGAGCTCCACAAAAGTAGCTGTGATCCAGAGACATCCAGCCACGCCATGGCCCAGCCGCTACAGTGCGCAATACCCGGTTAACCGTGGGTGTGAACATCCTTTTGTTCAAGAAGTTCAGGGGTCAGTTGGAATAGCTGGGGAGGAGGTTTTGCTATCACTCGTGTACTTGTGAAAAAGCAGGACCAGGAGGCTGAACAGTTTATTGGGGGCAGAGGATATTATGGCAGAGTGGGGGTTTTGATGTCACCTGCATCCCAGTCCAGCAACGTGGCCATGAGGCAGCAGGAGAAAGGAGCAGCGAAGCACTGCCATCTCACCCCTGCTCCCTGAGCGCTGGCAGGATTACGTCCTAAACCCCGAAGGACGACTGCAAGCCCTGGACAACTGTTTGTTGTGGGGTTGCTACTGGAGTCTGTGGTATAAAGGAGTTTCTCAGGCATGTTGGTGAGTCATCTGAGACAGGAGCTACACGTTGCCCCCTCGCCCAGCAGCCGATCCTGGACAGTGGCTGCTATTTAAATCGACAGCAGAAGTGTCAATGTATCTGTGACATTTTTTTAAAGATGGCTGAGGAGACCAGGAGCTGACAAATGATTCTTCCACTTCTCCCATCTAATTTTGGATTAGCTGCATTTACAAACAGGTGCTGACATGTCCCCAGGTCCTAAAATTCCTCAGCGTGTCTCTTTGGGGTTTCCAAAACCCAAACCTGTGGAGCAGAGAGCAATGAGCTCAGGTACATCAGTGTTTCATCCTTCGCAGTATATGCAAGCAAGTCACATGTCATAGGCTTGGTTTTAAATGCCTTCTTGGTTGATCTCTTAGAAGGAAGCTAAAACACCTTCCTCCCAGCTGCTCTCTTCTGCCCATGTCGTTGGTGTAAACTGTGGGTTTTGCTCAGTTCTGGCCTCATGCTTTATGTAAAGGTGCCCAATATACCCTGGAACTTGGCTCAGCAGGGCGCTGGGTTGCTCACAGCAGGCCCTGCGGTGACAGAGATGACCATGAGCACAGCCTGCACACCGCTGTGTCGCGCTAGTGGGAAGCTGCATCTGGTGAAATGGCTTTTACCATGACGAGGCAATCTGGGAGGAGGGAAGCTTCTAGAACAGACTCCCACTGAGCATTTGCTGCCAGGAGCAAGGGAGCCAGGACCCATCAAGGGGTGGGATGCCCTATCAGATGAGGACCGCTTTGGCTCTGCCTGGGTGCTGAGGCTTTGCCCCAGGATGGAGGAGAAGCAAAGCACTGCTGCAGGATGTTCCATTGCTTGTTCAAACCTCCCCTGGTGCCAGGGTGTATGTGGAAGATGCTGTTATCTGCAGCCATTTCTGAGAGCATGTTTATCTCTGAGGCATTTCCAAAGAAAATACTGTTTCCCCAGCTTTGTGCTGGCACAGCTTCTATGGAAAGAGAAAATGAAAAACAGAGCTCCTTCAGAGAGCTCTGGTGCAAACCACAATGCTGTCCAATGCTTTTTGTGCAGCTCAGGGCTCACGGAGGCAGTCACTTCTGGTGCCCATCAGGTACCATTTACTGAACGGCTACAATTAAACACGTTTTCTTTTTCCCCACTCGCTCTGTGCTGGTGCTTTCAGTCCCAACATGCTTGAAGGAAGAGGTGATCAGGCCTCTTGGGTATCCCTGAACCTCACCTCAAAGCACTGAGAGAATGAGCATCACCCCCTCAGGGGTGAGCACCCATGGAGCTCTCTTCATGGGGTAAGGCACAGCCAAAGCAAAGGCTGCTGACTCCATCGGTTCAGAGCAGCGTCCTGGAGGGCTGCAAAGTGGTGGGACTGTCCAAAGACATGAATGCAAATAGGCAGGCAGTTTATGCAGAGGAATAAATATACATTGAGTTATCTTTGGAAGTTTACCAAGTTCTCAAGAAGTCTAATAATTTTTCAGCTTTTAACATGCTTCTCATGGACCCTGATTTTTTTTTAAGCCACAGCATCTGCAAGCTTCAGATTTCTCATCAGGGTAAGAGCCTGAATGCCATCTCTCCCATAGGAGCCAGTATCCTCCCCAGGTTCGTGATGCTCCTCCATCTCCCAGCATGTAGCATGATTCAGTCTCTGAGTTCAGCACAGGGATGTTACTGGTGTAAATGGCAGGAAAAGAATTCTTCAGTGGCTTTTCTAAAGAAATGTAACTTGCACAATTAAACACTATTAGTACACTATTACAAGGTTTATGCTTGACAGCATGTGGTATTGAAGTATGTCTATTTATCAGCCTGACTTCCTGCAATGCATACCTCAACTGTACGTAAGTAGTATTGGTGTAAGGCCAAGGATATGAACTACTTTTAAATCGGCTCCAGCTGCAAGTACGGACCTAAGTAGAAAACATTAAAGGTGAGGATGTGGATAAGAATTCAGAATCTGGGGGAAAATACAATGTCTTTGACTAGCTTGTTTTCCATGCTCCTTCACTGGATATTGATTGAAGGAGTCTGAAGAAAAACAGCTCTTTAAATCAACATGCTATCAAGTAACAACACCGCAGAAAACAGAGCTCCTCAGAGCTGCTGCAGGCCTGCCTGCCCTGGGAACTGTACAAGCCTAAGAAGTCAAAAGCACTGACCTGAATAAGAATGAGACCATTTTGGGCAGCTGAAATTTAATGTGGAGCCTGAATAAAAGGCCTTCCAGTTCACTAGGAGAAAATGTGAATAACTTACTGTTTCTTGGCTGAAATTGTGGTGTTAAGAGCAGGCAGCAGCATTACACAGCATGCTTTTCATTACTGATGTCAATTTTGATACAGTCCCAGTGGGACTATAGAAAAACTCTGCCCCATTATGTTTCAGAACAATAGGATCACTGCAAAAGAAAGACACCAAGTGCAAGTGTGCCAAGCTAATTCCTTTCCAGCTTCAGCTTGAGCAAAAACATTGAGGAATGAACATCCTCGGATCTTGAGGTGGACAGCATCAATATTCCAATCTGTGTGATGGGGCTTTTTCTGGCCTTTATGTTTGTACACTAGCTTTTGCAAGGATGACACATCACTCTTCTGCTCTCCTGAAATGCTCTTGCATGTGTGTGTTGGAGTCCTGCTACTGCGTGAGCACCGAATGCAAATGGCATGTTAGGAAGGGGTGTTATGGCCTATGATGCTGATCCATCAGGTCCTGCCTCCAGCAGTAGTTGCTGATATGAAGGTATAACATTGTCTTTTAGTGATGTTTGGATGAAGATGTGCATTTATAGCATAAATCTCCATGGATTGCTTTCTAAGATGGCACAGTTGTTAAGGAAGTGCTGATGTCTCATTGCCCTGACTTGTAATAGCTGTTGGAGTTTCACCAACTGAATGGTAGGGTTATGACTAAAATTCAGACTCTTCTTCTTGTATCCCATTTTCACAGAGAAGTTAACAGTGAATGAACAGGACACTCTTAGAGGGCATTTAATAATCTGGGTTGATCTTGAATAGCCAGTTCTTGCCAAGCTGTTGACTCGGGGTGAGCCTCCAGCTGCAGTGAGTGTTGCAAGGGTCTCCCCTTGGGTTTTTTTTTGTTTTGGTTTGGTTATTTGGGTGGCTTCGGACAAGCACTTATGGTTTCTGTCAATAAGAAAGAAACCAATGGGGAAGATGAAAAAACTTTCTGAATACAAGCCATCTTCATTTAACTATATCATGAGGATTATAAATATATCAGAAGGGTAAGCACCAGGGAGGAAGAAGAGCTATTTGAACAGGACAATGTTGGCACAAGAACAAATGAGTGTAGGCTGGCCATAAATATACTTAGGGTGGAATTTGGAAGAAGGTCTCTGGGCATCAGAGAGATTTTCTTTCAGTTAAAGGAGTGTGGGAAAGAAATAGACTTCCCCCCACCCCAGATGAGGCTTGCTAAGTGCATATGAGCAACTACACATCACAACTGCTGTCTACAATTCTGCAGATCCCTTCCTGATCTGTGCTCCTATATCAAAGGATAAAGGCAGATTTTCATCACCCTACTTCAGTTAATTTTTGTGAAGAAGGACTTTCAAGGAACTTGCAGTTCCTTGAAAACACAAGCAATTGTCATTCCAGCTTTGGACAACAGGCTTCAGACCTCAATGACTTTTTGAGTCTATTCAGAACAACTGAGAGCACCAGCTGAAGAGCAATGTGAACAGCTAGCAGAGCGAACGGGCATTACTCTGCATTTCACTTTTCCAGTGCTAAAAACAGCAAGTCATTGGAAACTGGAATTTGCAAAGAAAACCATGTCAATAGATAATAAACTACAGGGAGAAGGTACTAAACTTATCATGTCTCATCTCTATAAGCCAAATTATTAAATCCTCAACTTTATTGAGAGGCCTGTAAGTGGTTTATGCTCAGGGCTGGTATGCTGCTTCCGTTTATGAAATGTAAAATTTCATCACGATGGGATGCAACTCCCAGGCATCATGTCTGTGTTTTCCTGTCTGCTCTGTTGCACTGGGATGACTGACTGGGGGACATACAAGAAACAGCTGTCTCTGCTCACTTTTCCCTGTCTTCTCCTCTACATCCTCAGTGTTTGCTGTAGCTTCTTCCACCAGTGTCGCCCAAGAGTTCCTTTTCATCCTAGGAAAAGGACCAAACTCAGTAGAAGTATCCCAGAAGCTCACGACTCGTATCTCTAGCTCAGGTCTCAAATACATCTTGCGCTTCATAGCCTCCCAGTTCAGACCCCGGGGCAGCTCTGCGTCTCCATGTGAACCAGCTGCCTTCTTTCCTGGCTCTTTGCACCCCACAAATTGCTTCTAGGCCTTTGGCAGACTACTTGCTAAAGGGGTCCCCCAATGGTCCCTTTTAAGCTTTACCCCATCAGCCCAGGTAACAGTCCCAGCATGTCTTGCACTTGGTTTTTCTTGAAAAAAATGCCTTTGGACTGAACCTACTCTAGAACAGGCAAGGAACTGGCTTTTTGGGGGGAGAGGGGGAGGGCAAAGTTTCCCACTTGTTGAAGCTGAACTTCTGTAGTTGGAAACAGCATTTTCCTGCAAACTTTCATGGTAGTTCTTTGATTTAGGGTGAAATTTTGGGGGCAAAATTAAAGTTCATGAGGCCAATCCTTTCATTTTCTTTCCTCAAGATGTTTTGCTCCTTTGAATCATTTGTTGCATCCTAAAGGCACAACTATGTGTCTGAAGATCAGCCCTTCAACCTGCTCACAGCTGCTTTTTCCTCTTCTGTGGCTGGCAGTTCTCATTCTTCTAGTTGGGATCAGCCTCCCTGTTAGTCGTAAATTATCTCCATACTCACCATCTCTTCTAATCTCAGTTTTAGGAACTACCTGGTTTAAGACAGGGTCAAAAAAATATGGTGTGGAACAGAGGCTTGTAGGAACTAGAAGGTCTGCCTCTGGTGCCTGTTTATGGATCTTAAGGTAAAACCATTGATTATGGACTTCAACACAAGAAACCTATCTGCTCCATCCTAAACAACTGGGTTTGAGAAGATTTTTTTTTTCCTTCCTTCTTATCCCAGTAACATATTTGAAATGGTTATTAAAATTGGATAGTTTCTCTGAACTTACCTTAGCAGCATAACTATAATAATATCACCTGACAATCTGTACTAATAATACCAGAAGTACCGAATCAATTGTAACCAGGCCAGTTTAAGTTGATTTAAACAGCCTCTGCTACAGTCAACTGACTGTACAAGCCATTGCAAGCCATTAGGCAAGCTGATAAAATAGAAGATGCTTTGGTATGCCTTTACAATCAGATTTCCTCCCATGATATAACCTGATTTTAGTTCAACTCTTGTCTCTTTGTGTAATTTCTTGTAATGATAAATTACCTAGCCTTAGAGATGTTTATAGTTCTTGGTTCATTGAGGGTGGAACATATGTCAGTGCTCACATCTTCCACTTGTTCTCTGAAGATGCTGTTACTGGCCATGGGGAAACATTGTCAGGAGGTGATCTGTGCTAATATTTGTAGGAGCCCCTAAGCAATGGGACATGTAAGCAGAGCCTCTGAGATGGATTTTAATGATTTTTTTTCTAGCCAATTTCCCTCTCCTGTTCTCCTCTTTTCTTATTTTTTTTCCTTTTTTTTTACTGAAAGAATAAACTGAAAAGCACAGTATATGATATAAACCTACAAGGAAATGAGCCAGAAAGTGATAGGGTAAGTCTGAGTTATTAAAGTTGGGTCATACCCAAAGGATATTACAGCAAGATGAGCCAACATAAATATACACTATATTTCTGTCATACATATTTGTTACCCTGGGTGGCCTGTAGTCAATTAACAGGGCAAGGGGAGAAAAGTAGAATACGTGAGGACCCTAATCCAGCCGGTTGGAATCTAATTCTCATTAACTGACTAATTTATGTTCCTTCTTTGGACCAGAGTTTGATATTAGTCTATTAGTGTTTTACCGAATTAGAATCCCACAGCTATCAGAACCCCTTTTCCTCTTTCCTTGTTGAATGTTCCTAATCCCTTAAATAACAAATGGAGGTTTTCAGCCAAACAAGAGTGCCTAGTGGTAAGAAAAGTCATGCTACGTTAAATGCAAATCTTGCGCAGCCAGACTATTTCATGGATTTTCTAGACCTTGATCCTTGGATAAGCTATAAGGGAAGGCTTACAAAGGTTTTGGAAAAAGATGTCAATGCCGGAGGGCATTAACATATTGGCCACCGGTGCATATAGTGTTATCTCTTCAGATGTAGAGCCAAATTCTGGTTTTTATTTAACTGGTGCAAATCTGGAAAACACTGCTTGTAGTGCTGTCACTCAAGATTTGCTCTTGGTGTAATAAGAAACAGAGAATTGGTCCAAACATCAAACCATCAACCCTCATGGAGTTCAGCTCTGCTGTTAATCTGGGTATATAGAATCATAGAATGGTTTGGGCTGGAAGGGACCTTTAGAGGCCATCTAGTCCAACCCCCCTGCAGGGAGCAGGGACATCCAGCTAGATCAGGTTGCTCAGAGCCCTGTCCAGCCTGACCTGGAATGTTTCCAGGGATGGGGCATCGACCACCTCTCTGTGCAACCTGCTCCAGTGCTTCACCACCCTCATTGTAAAAAAAAATTTCTTCCTTATATCTAGTCTAAATGTACCCTTTTTTAGTTTAAAACTATCACCCCTTGTCCTATTGCAACAGGCCCTGCTAAAAAGTCTGTCCCCATCGTACTTATAAGCCCACTTTAACTATTGGAAGATTGCAGTAAGGTCTACTTGGGTAGACCTTACTCTTCTGGCTGAACAACCCCAACTCTCTCAGCCTTTTGCTGTGGGAGAGGTGTTCCATTCCTCTGATCACTTCTGTGGCCCCTCTGGACCTGCTCCAACAGGCCCGTGTCTGTCCTGTGCTGAGGGCTCCAGAGCTGGACGCAGCGCTGCAGGGGGGTCTCACCAGAGCAGAGGGGTAGAATCACCTCCCTTGTCCTGCTGCCCACGCTGCTGGGGATGCAGCCCAGGGTACAGTTGGCTCTCTGGGCTGAGAGTGGACATTGCTGGGTCGTGTCCAGCTTTTCATCCCCCAGCACCCCCAAGTCCTTCTCTGCAGGGCTGCTCTCCATCCCTCTATCCCCCCGCCTGTTTTGATACCAGGGGTTGCCCCAACCCAGGTGCAGGACCTTGAACTTTGCCTTGTTGAACCTCAGGCGGTTCACATGGGCCCATTTCTCCAGCTTGTCCAGGCTCCTCTGGATGATACCCCATGTCCCAGGCACGCCAGCCACACCACTCAGCTTGGTGTCATCTGCAAATTTGCTGAGCGTGCACTCGATACCACTGTTCGTGCCGTTGATGAAGTTAATAAATTGTACTGGTGCTGATAAGGACCCCTGAGGAACCCTCTTGTCACCGGTCTCCATCCGGACATTGAGCTGTTGACTGCTACTCTCTGGATGTGACCATCCAACCAATTCCTCGTCCACTGAACAGTCCACCCATCAAATCCATATCTCTCCAATTTAGAGAGAAGGAAGTTGTGGGGGACCATGTCAAAGGCCTTACAGATAGATGGCATCTGCAGGTGTAAGCCTGACTTTTGCTTGAGGCAAAAATGAGGGCTGAACCTGACCTGCTCTGTGTTTAAAAACCCTAAAGACCTTGCCCATAATAAGGCACCTTTAAGCACCCTGTAGGAAAGTGTAGCCCTGACCACGTTGTTCCAACCCAGGAATAAATGAGCTGCGCCGTTCACCACAGGGCTTGTTTTCTGGCAGTAGCTTGAGGCCAGGTTCTGTGAAATGGTACCATTTGCCCTGGGGATGGCTGTCAGACCCTCTCTGGGGGGACACTGTGCTCATCCCAGGGTGCTCTGTGGCAGCTCAAATTCAGAAGTGACGTCTCACTTCAAGCAATTTAAGAGTTTTGCGCTTGAGAGCAGCTCGTGGTGAGTGTGTGCTGCAAGGTGGGTTTGGATGCTGGAGCGTGCTTAGTCCTGCGGTTTGGGCACGTGCTCTGCTCTGGGCCAGACCTGTGAAGGGACTGGGCTGAAAATACAATGAAACTAGGGCCAAAAGGGAGCTGCTTCAGGGGGATTTTAACTCTATTTACAAGTGCTGCATGGGGAAGGGGTGCTGGAGAGACCACGCGGGATGGGGCTGGGAGCTGCAGTGCTCACGGCACCCCTTAGATGAGCAGGGATTACACCTGCGACAGGAGGGGAAGGCTTCTTTTATCCTCAGCTGGAAACCCCTGTGTGTTGCTACCACTGTTTCCTGCTTCAATCCTGGCAGACCTCGGAAAGGCTGTTTTAACGAGCTCAGTAAAGGCACTATATACATTTTGGGCTCCAGTGAGCCTCGCACACAAGGTGCAGTGCTGTTCCTCTTTGCTGCCCTCCCAGGGAGATCGCACCGGTGCCACCAGCACTGCATGGCTGGCTGCTGGCAGGAGCAGGGCAGGGTGGCCAAGGGGAGGCTCCGCGCTCACCCCGCTCCATCCTATGGCTGTAAAAACAAACAAACGGGGGCAGGAGGAACCCTCCAAAACCATCGCTCATTTGTTTTGCTTGCCTATCGCAAATCTAAACACAATATTTTCTCATTCTTGGGCCTGTATCAATTTCTGACAGTACAATTGGAGGCCAGCGCCCGGAGCATATTGTCTTGAGGAGCTTACCAAGGAAATCGAGAGTTTGGTCAGCAATTGTAAATATCCTCCCATAATTGAGTTTGTTTGTTCTGCAGCGCGCTCCAGCGTCACGGGCTGTGGGACACCCTGGCACCAGGTTACTGGTGGGAAAGATCCGCTGCTCAGATAAGGATGGGAGTAAACTCCACCCACAGAAATGCCACAGAAGAAAAAAAACCTGATTTATCCATTAATTGCTTTAAGGGGTGGTGAGTGCGAGTACAACAATGGGGTATTGACAATAATATGCCTTGCTGGCAGGAAAAAGCCTTTCCCCTTGCTCTGAAGCCTTAATGCGCTTGTTCTTGGAATTATTAAATGTTTGCAGATCCTGCACTGGCTCAGGGATGTAAAATGAAAGACAAGTACCCGGCAGAGAAATTGCACGTTGGACCGGCCGTTTCCTGCTTGGGATGAAGAGAAACACTCCTCTTGCTGTGAAATACACCCAGCACAGCAGGCAGGGAGTCCACTTGTGATGGAGCTTGTCTCAAGGGATTTTTTAGGTAATTTTAGGTTTCATTTTATGACATGCTCCTTATTTGTAATTCACAGTGCAGGTAGTGTCCTGGCTTCTCAGCAAGCACAAAGAATTCTCTTTGCAGGAGAACGGTTTACAAAGCCCAGCTGGTGCAGTAAAAGACTGCATGAAGATTAGCAGAAATAGGGTTTCAAACAGCAGGGGTTGTGGGGAGAGCGGGCCTGGCTGCTCCGCGTCAGGGTAGCAAGGAGCAGGCAGGGTGCTCGCCCCAGCAGATGCCTGAGACACAGTAATTGCTGGGGCTTGAATGAGAATGAGCACTAAAAAACATTGCTTGAACCTCTGTTAAGTCTTTTGAGAGAAATGGCCCATGGTCACGGGGCTCACACTCCTGATCTGGGCTCACACACCGATGTGATGCAGTACATTGCTTGTGGAGGCTGGTAAACTGAGGCACGGCTCGTCATTCAGCCCTCTAGAAAGGTAACAAAAATCCCAAGGGATCAAAATCCTCAGCAATGGCCAAGCCTTTGGATAGAAGTGATATTCAGCCAGTTAGGGCTCCGTTGCCAAACCCTCCTCCCAGGGCGTTCCCTGCAGCAGCCAGCCTGCAGTGCGGTGCTGGGAGCAGCAGCCGGGCAGCCTGTCCCCAGGGCTCCGCCTGCACCACCGGCGCCCGGCAGCACCTTCTGCTCATGCCGGCAGCATGGGATTGCTTTGCAGGAGCTATCTTCTGTGCAGTTTGTCTTGATGTGCTTGTGAAAGATGTGAATGCTGCGGGGAAGGACGTGCCAGAGGCTGCCACCAGCCAGAAAGGAGCCACCTGGCCCTGCGCACAGCCGACCCACAGTAGCAAGTTCCTCCATTAAGGGTTTTCTTCCCAAAGCCCAGTGTAAACAGTCTCCACTTTGATTAATACATTAATAAATCAAGCACAGCTTCAGCGGACTTACTAGGGAGGAATGAGATATGATACACACAGAGGAAATATCCCTGGGACTCTTGAGATCCATCGCTGCGGGCTGCTAGTGCCATGCCATCGTCTTGGACATGTCTGCTCGGTCAGGGCCACTCAGGGTGCACATACTCCCACTGGCAGGATTTCAGGGCTTTGCTTTAAGTCTGAAATGGCTTTTAAAGAGACTGTTTCACTCTGTCAAGGAGATTACAACCTTTTCAATGCTACAGAAGCGGCGTGTTGCAGGCAGTGGGTATCAGGCTACATTTCAGCAGCAAGTCACCCTGTTTCCACAACATGGGCAAAAAAAATAGGATTGGAGAGATGTTTACCTACTGGGAATTTAATTTCAATATATGTTCCCTTCCTAGTGAGTCAAAGGTTCAAGTCTGTTCCCTATTACACAGCATGACTCTAGAAAGCACACCAGGTCCTGCTCTCCATTAAATTAGGTTATGCTGTGAAAGTCAGTGGAGTTGTTCCAAATTTGTATTTATATAATTGAGAGCAGAATAGGGCCCAGCAGCTCGGCTGACAGCAGCTGAGTCAGTGCAACTTCACGTGACCAAACCAGAGAGACCATGACCCACCTGGACCGCTGTAAATGTTGCTTCTCCACGTGTGCATAAGGTGATCAGAAGGTGCTTCAGCCCAGCAGTTTCTGTAAAGACCTTGTGAAAGGCTTCAGCATGATGTTTATGTACATCTGCAGATGGCTGGATCCCAAGGCACTGAGGTACCTATGGAAGTGGGGTTGTAACAAGGCCTCTGAGCCATTGCCGTGGGTTAGACTGGCTGGTGGCTTTGTCGTGCCATCGAGCACTGGGAGGAGAGCGACCTGTCTGAGCTCAGTGTGCAAATGTATGAACACGTGAGCTCTTGAAACCTGCAGCATCTGAAGGATGGGGCAGAGGTGCAGGACCGGAGCCCCGCTCTGCTCCCTTTAACGTTGGTGGGAATCGCTCACAAACAGCAGGAAAAAAACTGCGCTGTTGATCTGATATCGTGGTGCTGACTGCTGAGCAGATAGCACATATCCGAGGTTTGTGGGGAGGAGAGGTTGGGCATGTTGTATATCTTTTAAAATGCCTATGATTTGAAAGGCAGGGCTCTATTGTTTGTATGTTGTGCAGAGGCTGTTCCCTGGAGGATATCCTGTCTGAGACGACCCTGTGCCAGTCTGCTTCATGGCTGTGGAGGGGCTGGATGGTCAGTGTGAAAGGAATAAAATAATGCCTTGTAAAAGCAGTGATTTATCTGTGGGAGTATGAAGCGGGCAAGGAAAGCCTGAGATTTTGCCCCTCTTGCTGGTTTTTAGCAGTGTGCCTGCAGTCCTGCTCCTTGGGAAATCCCTACAGCCTCCCGGGCACCCACAGTGCCCACATAGACGTGCAAGGATGTTTCAATATCAGTATTTATTTGCACTGTCTCCTGTGGGGAATATAGCCACAAAGGGAAGCACCCAACTGCAGCAGCGCGAGCGAGCCCCAGCCAGGGACCTCCGCGTGTTGTGGTGCCATTTGGCAAATGCTCTGGGAAAACCCATTTTTTCCAGTGAAACTGCCCTGCTTGAGGACTTGTGTGATATCCCAGTTCTGCCTTACTTATGCTGCCCTGCTGAAAAAGAAAATATATCATTTAAACTAAATAACACACCAAGTTATTTTGAACGGGGAATTCACCAAGGACAGGACAGTTTTGCTCCTGCTGACTTCTTCCAGCAGTGGTTTAAAGGATATGCTCTGCCAGGAGCCCGCGTGGTCCTCGGAGGGACGTATCCAAGAAAAGCTGCCTTCAGGGAGAGTGGCTGGTGAAGCTTCAGGCAGTTTGGGCTCCTTTTCCATCCTGTAACTCACCTTTTCGATGCTGGTGCCACCATTTACAGCAGAAAAGCTGTGCGTGCAGGATGTGAGGTGATCCCAGTCTGGAGGGCACGGTCAGGAGGTTGGGACGGGATGGGAGCAGGCACTGGGGGGTGGCAGCAGCCAGTCTGTTCCCATCAGCTCTCTGTAAACACAGGCAAATGGTTCTCATGCATCTTTTTTTCCAGTGAAAAGTACAGATTTGGTGACATCAGGATGTTTTCTGAGCCTGTGTTGTGTTTGTTGAAGTTTTGTTTAGATTTTTAGGTTTTCCTCTAAAAATAACTTCAATGTCCTCTTCTAACATTCTCAAAACTAAGGTGGTACCCTATTTGGGGTGGAAATAGCTTCACCATTTCCTCCAATTGAGTAATTAAAAGATAAAAAAAGAAAAAATTTTAAACCCCCAAAAATTTGAAATAACAAGTTTGGATTTGTTGAGCTATTTTTTCAGTCAATCCAAAATAAAATTTCAGTCCTGCCCCCTCCTCACAAGTGCAGACGCTGCAGCCTGCGCTGACACACGCCAGGACGGAGCTGACCGCTGCCGTTGGCCTCGGGCACTGCCTCCGGGAGGGTGGAGGCACGGGATGAACATTTGCAGTTTAAGCCCGGGTTTGTGAGCAAGGCCGCTGGGACACGGCAGCGCCCATCACTCCATCCGGGCCAGCGGCCGTGGAGCTGCAGCCCGCAGTGGTTTAGCTTGGCGCCGAGGGCAGCAACTTATCTGGCCTTTCCCTCGCTTTCCCAGTCAAGTTGGTCGTCATTGAACTCTCCTGACCTCAGCCTGCTCTGTTAGCTGGATGCTGGTTCCCGAGCAACGCCAGGGCAATTGGGGAGGATTTGTTGTATTAACAGTTATAAATCAACGCCCCAAGCTCAACCACCTCACCAGAACTTCCCTCGCGGCTCTTTCGCTCTCCCATCCAGAAAAACAGATGGTTGCTGTCCTCCCCTGCATCTGCAGAAATGCATCACAAATTACACGGTGGGTGTGTTCGGGTATGTGCGTGTAAAATCCAGGCTTGCTTAGCTTTAGAATTTTACAAGAATCGGCAAGAATTTGTATTACACTTTCCGTGGAAGGGGAAAAAAATCCGTTATTTGCTGCTGTTTGGCAAACGTGAGAGGGGAAGGGGCACACGGGCCAGCACTGTGATCCTCCCCTTGGGCTGCACCAGTGAGAATATTGCTTCTGCAGAAGTTTTAAAAGAAATCACTTGTTTCAGCACTTCATTTGGCTACAAGGTCCTTTGGAATTGGCTCGAGTCTGGCTTTTAATGAGCTGAGAAGACTTAAGGTCCTCTGCACCCAGGCCTGATATTCACCAGAAATTCAGCTCTTTTTTGCTATATACTTCCATGAGCAAACTAGAGACAAGAGCGAGGCAAGACTTTAAATTCCCCATGGGGGAGTTTGTCCATGGTGGTGCAGAGCTGCGGGTCCCAGGGGACACTGTCTTGGGGATGGGGCACTGCTGTGTGCTGTGGTCTGAGGAGCGATGGGACGTCTGGGGCTCATCTCCTTCCACCCCGCACGGACACAGGACCACAGGTCCTTCATTTTGGCGGTGGATTACGATGAGGTTGCTGCAAATGCTGACTCATTTGGCAGCTGGACACGGCCCGTGAGTCACTGTGAATCACATCCGTTGCATCTCAGGGTGCATCACTGCTCTTGAAGTCTTTGATGTGAGCTATATGTATGATTCCTTGGAAACAGCTTCCCTTAATTAAATCAAAGGAAAAGCATCACTGGAGTTCAGAGCCTCAATTAGCAGGAAAAACAAACTCCAAACATAAGCATTTAAACCCATTTCTGGCAGGACACACTGAGCTCTGCTTCATGCAGCCAGGAGTTTCCAAATGGCACCGAGTTTTGCAAATGACACAATGAAGCTGTGATCACAAAAATTGCCTCAATATAGCTTAGAGATGAACAGAGACAAGCAGCCAAGCTCATGCCACAGCTCTGCAGGACAGGGCTGCCGCAGGCTATCGAGGTGTGATCAGGGAGGGTAACTTGGTACCTGTGGTCTGCTCCAGAGGCCATTGAAAGCATTCATCAAAATCCCACTGCTTTCAATTGACTTCTGCAAAGACTGCAGGCAAGTAAATGTGCTAATTGAGTAATTCAGCAAAGCACTTAAGCACATACTTGAAGATAGACAGCTTTTTTAAGTGCCTTTATGAGTGGGAGCCAAGAAAACCAGGGAACACAGAAGTTCATTCTTCCCTGGCCTAAAAATAACAGTCTTCGGCACATCCAATACAACAGCCAATACAACAATCCAAATCCCGTTCCTGCCTTCCCCTCCCATGTGAGCCAGGGAGCTCAGTTCAGAGCCACCAAACTCACCGCAGCTGTCACCTCCATGCTGGAGCTGGTGGCACCTTCCTGACAGCCCAGCCCCGAAGTGGCCCTGCCACTACTCATCGTCCTGAAAACCATGCTTTAACCCTAACAGCAACCCTATTTTTACCCATGCTATTGACCCACCCCTTCTTTTTCCCCAAGTCTTTCTGATTGCTTGAGGCTGCATGTTTTTTGGATGAGCAGGGCTTGAAACGCCACAGGCAGCATTGCCGCTTGTGTTGAGCAGGGTCTGCACGCCTTGCGTGGGAGCCCCATCAGACCTGGGTGCTGCATGGTGCAACTGATACTGCCACCCGGCAAGAAAGGCCAGATCATTCTTTGTGGCTCCCACTCTGAGTTTTGATAACTGTTTGCTTTTTCCCTCCATGTTTTTCTTAGTTTATTCCTCTGGTTCAGCCCCAGCTGGAGTGGGAGAGCTGGGTGAAGTCTTGGATATTTTATCATCAATGATTAATTTAATTAAGAAGTGCCTGCACTTTTTCTTCTCAGGTGGAGTGTTCTTGACTCGGTGATTTTTGGTTTGGGTGGTGGTTTATTTTGCACAACTGCTGCTAGGAGGCAGCAAAGGCTGTAAACCCTACCATAAAACCAGACTGTCAGTCCTCTGTGCCCAGTTGTGAAAACAGAAAAAAAAAAATTATTATGCTGTCTGCTTCATTGGCTCCACTTTCCCTCACTTGAGGCAATTTCCTTTTGCAGTTGAGTTAAGCCATCCAGGGAGATGGTTGCTGCAAGAGGAGCTGTGCATTAACTGGGATCAGCACATCTCTGATCTTGCCTCGCCTTGAGGGCTGTGTGCAGTTCTGGGCGCCACAGCGTATTAGGGATCCAAAGCTACTAGAGAGTGTCCAGAGGAGGCCATGGAGTTGAGGGGTTTGGAGGAGAAACCGTACAAGTAGTGGCTGAAGTCCCTTGGGTTGTTCAGCCTGGAGCGGAGGAGGCCGAGGGCAGCCCTCATGGCGCTCTGCAGCTCCTTCCCAAGGGGAGGAGGAGGGGCAGGCGCTGATCTCTTCTCTCTGGTGACCAACAACAGGACCCGAGGGAGTGGCAGGGAGATGTGCCAGGGGAGGGTTAGGCTGGGCATTAGGGAAAGGTTCTTCCCCCCGAGGGTGGTGGAGCCCTGGAACAGGCTCCCCAGGGAGGCATCATGGCACCAAGTCTGGCGATGTTCCAGAAGCACTTGGACAAGGCCCTCAGAGACACGGTGTGAATTTGTCGTTGTTGTGATGATCCTTGTGAGTCACTTCCAACTCAGGACATTGATTCTGTGATTGACACTTTTGGTATTACATGTTATCAATTTTAATCAAGGGAAAAAGTACATAAACTGGGAAACTGGTCTCCAAGCAACGCACACGGGGTGATACTTGAATTATCTTCTCCAACCCACTGTGTCAGACCATGCCACAGCTGACATTTCACAGAAGAGCACCTCAGGACAGAGCCTTTCCCTCAATAAGTGGTTTTGCTCAGAAAGGGAAGCCAGAATTCCCTTTTAGCTTCCTGCCCTTGGGGTACAAATCCTTGCACGGTGAGCACCTACAAGATACATCAGCCCTTTAGCCCTCACTGGGGTGAAGGGCTGGTGGAAAAGCCGTGTGTAGGAAGGCAGGAAGCAGGAAAGCCCAGCCAGTCCAGGGTCCAGCCATCATCCAGCACGCTCTGTCCCTCGGGGGTGGGCTGGGATCAGGAGCTGAAAGTGGAGTTTAAGAAGTGACTCTAAAGAAGCTGTGTGCTCCATGTTAGCTTTGGTGCATGATCTGGCAAACTCAAACAGAATCTTTCATCGCTCCTGTCGCAACAAATGAGCAAACAAAAAACCCCACAATAAAAAGAAAAGTGTTCGGTGAGCAAGAGAAATGGAACGATTTATTGCCAGTAAGCAAAGGAAAATAAAACCGAATGGGCCTAAGGGATACCAGAAAAACAACACTCCTCATTCTTCTTACCAGAGAGGCAGACACATGTAGGAGACTGAGGCGTGTGATTCCTACCAGAGCTGGTGTGGGTTGTGTGGCTGTCTCCTGGCTGGCTGTAAAAATCACTTCCAATATGGATGTCTGTGGGGACGTGTAAATTACGGCAGGGAAGACAGCCTGGTTGCAGCGCCGATCCAAAGGAAGATGTTATTATTTCCTACTCTGCTTGAACCCCTCTCATTGCCACTGGTAAAATGCTCTTAACTGTTGATGCTCAGGTTGTATTTACTGTGAATCTGGGAACTCAGAGGAGCCCCTCTGCACCTCAGGGGTGCAAGACAGGCCCTACCTGCTGTTTTCATCAGATTGCAATTACATTAACATCTTGATGGTTGGATTTAGAATTTCCTGCTAATAGAAGTGTGGTGGTGTTATAATGGGCCTGTGATGAAGAGACGGGATTAAGGGGGCATTGCTGCAGCGGCCACGCAGGCCTGGGACACTGTGCACACCCCGCAGCAAGCCCTGAGCGCCTCGGCTGCAAACCTGCAGGCAGAGCCTCTGCTTTCTGCAGTGTGGTTTCAGTTACTGTGTAATTCCCACTTCTTTTTGCAACTTCTGGGAAGAAAACCCCAGGCTGGCGGTGCGGTTTCTGCTGACGCAGGGAGTGCTGCAGCGGCATCGCTGTGGTGGTGCGCAGCCCTTGCCCAAACCCTCACCCACAGCTTCCAGGGTGCTGCTGCATCTCCTCTGGCACATGGAAACCAGCCCACGGCCAGAGGTTGGGTTTCTGCATTGATGCACACCGGCTGCACCCAGCCGAGTGGTCCTGTCCCTGTGTATCGCCCTGTGGCACCTGGGCAGGGGAGGGCTCATGCTTCGTGAGCATCTCCTCATCCTCTGGCCACAACGGGCAGGAGGGAGATTTCCTTTGCAGTTAGATGGGGCTGAGAGGTAGCTGTGACTTTCAATAAATAATCAATGCTTTAGGCTTACCTAAAACCTGGATATTGTTTTGGGTAACAGCAAGGGGTGTGCTCGAGGCAGGGCAGCTCCATTCGTCGCTTGCTTTTACCCCAGGGCCAGGAAAACCTTGGCCCTTTGATTCACTTTGATTCAATCCACTGAACTGCATTTGCAGGATTGATGTTGAAGTGAAACATGAGCAGGTCTGAGGTTGCCACGCTAACAGCCACTGTCATCTGCTCGGGGACAAATGCAAACTGTTTGGCCAAAGAATACATAGTTTTTATATGTGTGCATGGATAAAAACAGAACTATTAGTTTTTATTTTTCAACATTTCCAAATGTTTTTACTGTCTACTCTGTTGCAAAGTGCTGGTGTTGCAAGTTCAGTCTTTCCTGGGTTAAAAGGAATGAGCGCCTTGCACAGGCTTTAATATGCTCCTTCTCTCTGTTTGTGGTTGTTGAGTTCAGCATTTTTGGGGCATGTGTTTTAAGGAGTGATTCTCTTATTTTTGCGAAGGGCTAGCTCAGTTTCAGCTCGGAGCAGGCCAAGGAGGATATGGGTTTGGTTTTCCAAAACCTCATCAGTGACTTTCAATTTGCTAACCCAAACCCAGAACTAAAGGGTGGCTTCGGTCCAGCTTCCAATTTATCTAAAATGAAGTGATCAAAAACTAAAGCTGATGTTTGGGAACGTGGATCTCCTTTTAACCCTCTCTTGCTCCATCATTTTATCTTGTCTTTGCAGAAGGAATGAGCAGGAGACTTTCTAAATTAGTATCAAATACCAGAAAACTTTTGATGGCATATGTTTTGATTATGTGCTTTTTTTTCCCTGATTGTGGCTTATTTCCAGCTGGTTTCACTTTTTGCAAAGCTCAGCGACACACTTTGGAGGTGTGACTGTGGGGGGGCAGTCTCAGCATGCAGCAGATCTGCACCCGGAGCAACATGGGGGCAGTGGGACTGCGGTGTCGATACTAGTTTACTCACACCCAAGTAAGAGCCTGGGCTGTCCCAGGGGACACGAGTGAGCCCTTGCTGTCCCAGCCACGCAGCCGCTCCCCAGCCCAGCCCTGCCCCTGATAAACCCAGGATGTAACTGCGCAACGGGATGTTGTCCCATTTTATGGCTGGGAAACAAGGCTCAGAGGCAGACACAGTTTGCCTAAGGGGACACGACAGAGCCAAATGCTAAATTCAGGGTTTCTAGCTCTTTTTCTGCTCCAACACACGCTCACCTTTCCTAGCTGGTCTCAGGGCCACTGCCTGGGAGGGGTACAGGGGAGAGTTGTGGTTCCTTTACGCTCCCGCATAGGCAGGCAGTGCACAGTATAACCCTTTTGGCCCTTTTTTGCCCCATCTCTCCTGGGTATGCTCCTGTGTAAGTGGCGCAGAGCCCTCCGCGCAGCCTGCTGCCTGTGGCAGGAGCAGCTCAAACAAAAGAGTTCGTGTCAGAGGATTTTATTTCCACTTCAGCATTTCAGATTTCCAAAACACAGTGCGAGTGAGCATGAATCGAACATCTGGGAAAGGTTAGGGTCAAACATATAAATGGGGGAAGCACAGCACATTTCATTAAAATACTCATCTGTGACGTCAATTGAACTGATCAAGCCCTTCTGCGTTGCAGTTAGGGAACCATTAACTTTATCCAGTGGAGAGTGTTTATATGGAAAATATGAGGCCAGGAAGTTTCTCCTGATTGTGATGCTATGGCTATCAAAGGAGCTCACTCTTTTTTTTTTTGTTCAGTCTCTACATGTTGCTTTTCTACCCCGTTACCGTAACACCAGCCTCTTCCCTGGCCCCTGTGGGGTGCCACTCGCCATCTCCTCACCAGCCGAGCCGCTCTTGCTGCCTTCTGCTCCTCATGGACTTGGATGCCACGGCAGCCTGTGGAGCCACTCTCAGTTGTCCCATTTTGCAGGGAGTTGTGCGAGGCGGCTTCCCACCACACGTGCACAGATTGGCCACAGTCCAAAGTACACTTGGAAGAATTAAGATTAGGTTTAGGAGTGTAATAAAAAATAGCTTCCATGGGAACAAAATTTCTGCTCTTGCAGTTGTTTAAAAATCAATACAGTATGTCTACACGGACATAAAATATCAGGGGATCGATGTATGACACCCCGGTGTGCTCACAGAGCACTTCCAGTTGTTGGTGTTCTGCATAAACCATTAAAGCCTGTATGTTTTTCTCCAGTAATTTGGATTCATTCAAAGCCTGTTTGGTTCCTGCCAGGCAAACAGGGGTCTTGATTGCTGTGCTCCATGGGGGAGAAAAAAAAGCTGCCATTGAATGACTTGATTACAGTGTCTGGTTCTTGGAAATCTGACCAGCAGTAAAACTGGAAGCATTTATTATGTGCCCAGGGAAACATCTCCTCTGAGCAGCTAGCTCCCCCTCATTGCGCCACAGCCCAGCCATGCTATGGAGATGGCTGCCCCACTGGGACTTGCGGCTGTTTTTCACCTGTGGCTGCTCATGGTTGAGTTTTTAAGTCTCTGTGATAGCACCAGGGTGGGTGGTACCTCCTGAAAGACAGATGGGACTTCATGCTGGCACCTCCCTACGCCCAGGCACATCTGCCTTTGGGGATGGTGTGCTACGGATCTTCCTCTCGTGGACCATATCCTGCAGGTCCTCTCCCATGACCGGTGGCCTGAGCATGCTCAGGATGACAGGGCTGGGAAATGCTGGGGCAGACATCTGCCTCCTGACTGCCTTCAGGCAGGGCAGAAGGGGTTACATCGCTGGCTGGGTGTATTTTGTTGGCTGGCTGTGATTTGCTCACAATTCCGGGGTGTGCACCTTGGTCCTCAGAGCAGTTACTTTTGGTGTTTCCCAAAATATCTGTGAGAGTCTGCAGCTGTCTGGGGTGGGACCACCCTTGTAGGCCAGTGCAAGATAGGCCTGTCTCTATTTTCCCACAGAGCAGGGGCCTGACCCATATTCCAAGAAAAACAAAACTGTGAGAGAAACATCTTTGCTTTTGCTCTCCAAGTTATTCAGTGAAAAAAAAAGTGAGGATAAGGGAGGAGAACTGGAGCTGGGACTGTGAGCAGGTGGACTTCTCCCTCTTCCCTTCTCCCTCTGTTATTCAGGTGACTTAACAGCTCCTGGTACCTTGCAGCCAGGCTTGGATTTCATTCTCGCAGCGACTAAGTCTTACGATTACACATGAAGTTTCTGGCTGAGGTGGGAACTGAGCTTCTATGTTCTGGACCCATCCATTTGAGTATCAATCTCCTTTTATCCAGTCCCTTATGTCCTTCTTAGTTTTCCTGATGTCTGTCTATCAGGAAAGGGGTCTGATCCCTTGTCTTAAATCCTGGGTATATATTTCTGTGGCTGAAGTATTTTCCTGAAATTCTCTTATCTTAAAGAGACAGTCAAATCTCCCCCACACACACACCTTGGCAGTGTTAGTCATGGACCAGCTCAGCCTTGGATTTCTTGGAGAAAGTCCTCCAAATCAACCTCTTCCTCCTTGGAGAAGGGGGCTCCCTGCAGGTGGGCTTTTCTCTCTTTTCTTCTTTTTAAACTTGAAAGAGCTTTTGTTTAACTTGAGCAAGTTTTGAGCAAGCCCTTTGCTTTCAGTGACGTGATCACAGGCACACAAACCAGCTGGGAAAACAAGAGATCTGTAAAAGCAGCAGTCCAGCAAAGACATGGCCGAAACCACAAGAAAAATGGGTTTCTTGCCATGCAACTGGGTGGTCCACACGGAGCCTGAGTGTTGTGCTGACTCTTGTGAAACTTAACACACCTCTGAGCACAAATATCTCCACTGCAGGATCAGGCGTTTCATTTACCTCCTGTTACATCCCAAGACTTTTCCTAAAGCCAGGGGCTGCTGCTTTAAAATTCTGCCCTTTGTGAAGCTGAAGGACCGGTACTGGGGGATGGCTGGTGGTTGCCACCTGAGCCGTGAGGATTTGCGGCTTCTTAGGAGGTTTAAGCCTTTGGTGTGAATCCAGCCCGAAGGGATGGGTTTGTTCAGTCAGCCTCCCATGGCAGCAACGGCAGATATCAGCACAGAAGTCCTGGAGATGTAACACACTGAGGTGTCACTAAGCACTGTCGCTTGTGGTGGCCTTCAGCACAGCTGATCTGTCTCTCTGCCATCATGGCCTGGGTTGGGTGACCCAGATAAACCCACCACCCATGGAGCAGTGTACTCCTTCCTTGCTATCCTGGGATCTCCAAGAGCTTCTGGCGCAGGTGGTCCCAGCAAGTGGTGGCTCAGCCCTTCTCCTTCCCTGCTCCTCCAACAGCAGGGGCAAGGCAGGCTTGTCAGAGGGAGACTGACCACTGCCCTTAGAAAAAACCATCTCAAACATGTACTCAACAGAAAGGAGAGAGGATCTATAGAAAGTGGTGGGATGTATGGAAAGACCTAAGGCAAAACTGCTGTATCTGTGAAAAAGATACATCCTCCATGCTTTTTCCACACGAATGTGACCTTTAAGTCCGTACACAGACACACACACTCATACAAGTGAGCCATTCCCTTCATCACTGAAGAACCGTCCATGTCTACTCTGGGGCTTCTTGTACACTGCTTTGTGGTTCTGGGCCACGCGGTTGGGGTTCGGGTTGGGATCACGCGCCAACGTGGGTCATTCGAGACCTCTGTGTGTCTCCCTTGAAACAGTGTCAAGGGGCAGATGGGCAGCTCTTCTCCCCTTACTGCAGCTGTGAAGCTTGAGCACCCATTTGATGAGGCAAAGCACAAACCTTACTTTCAAAAAACATGTATGTGAAGCTCTTGAGGTCTTGACCCAGGATGGGTCAGCCACTTGCCATTTAAAAAGCATTACAGTATTCAAAATGAAATATTTTTTCTCCTTTGAATTGCAGCAATCAACTGAAGTGCTTCCAGACCAGAGCCAACTGTTTGAAATTGGATATTTAATTTGTGTAGTTTAGCACTGAGTCTCCATGTTGTCTAAGCAAAAAAAAAAAAAATCTTTCAAAGTCAAAAGGATTTGCTAAGCATGAGAATATTATTTTGCACTCTAACTAGCTGATCTGTCAGAATAAGAATGAAAACAACACTTGGCTGTGCTTAGTTTATTGAGGTACTGCCCAAACCAGGACAATACTGATGATGGAGTTCAGACTATCAGGAGGTTCAGCTATCACTGCCCAGATGTAGCCTCCATATAACTGAAGTGTGATCAGTGAAGTGACACCAGAGAAGAGCTTGGCATGTACCAGTCTCACATCGCACAAAGTTTTCCTTTGGTTTGGTTCACATTGGCTGCAGCTGCTGGAGTGCATCATTGACTCGCAGTCAAAGATGGCACATAGATAACAATTTGACTAGACCATCTCTGTCCCAAGGAATTATTTATTATCTGAGGATAAGTGTGACCAAGAGCCACTAAACATTACACAAAAGACAGGTTTGTTAAATTAAATTGGAAATAGACATCCTTATACGCCACAGCGCTCAGCCCAAGAGCATGAATTGCTGTATCATCCTCCCGTTTCACAGGATGACCTACTACTGACACAAATGGTGGATTTAATGCCTGGAGGATTTAAAGCCTAAGCTCTGAAAATTTCCTCTTTGGCCACCTTTGCTACATGAAGATTAAGTGTGCTGCTAATCAAAAGTAGTTGCTGAGCAATTGGCTAAAATTGTTGAAACCATTCTCAGAATATAATGTATTTGTGTCAGTTTTGCTTCTGATTTGTCTCCACTGAATGACCCAATACACAGTTAAGTGCTACCGGGTAGTTAATTACTTACTTGAAAGAATTAAGAGAAGTCATTTTATTCACATCTGCATCAAGTTGGCCATTACCTTGAAGATCTGGCAAACCAGGACCTCAGCAGTCACTTGGAGACAGGAAACACGATAGTGTTTCCATACAAGATTTTCTACAGCAGTGAAGTAGAAGTAAATGCCAGTGAAAACAGTCATGAGCCTCTGGCTGCAACCAGAGCAGTGAGGGACAACAGAGACAAGGAAGTGCACACCTGCATGGCTCAATCCATACACGCTCCCCGCTTTAAAGCTAGTTTATTGACTTGTGGGCTGATGTAGACATCTGGCAATGATTTTGTGGGGTCATAATTTACTTTTTATCTCTACATTTCAAATTCAGTTCCAGACTGGAGTAGATCTCAATTGTACCCTACCAATACAGAACTATGGCTACTGAACTTATTTTCAACAGATCATGTAAAACGCTAAGCAGAGCTGGATTTCAAAACAGAGCCATATTTTGGCAGGAGTTCTCACAAACGGGTCTGCAGAGCATCTCAGTGGTTTCGTCAAGCTGGGCTCAGCTCCATGGCTCTGCGGAAAGCTCAGGTCAAACAAGTCCCCGTTTCATGTTGTGCTTGTGAATATTTTCATGGTCACCTTCCCACCACCTTGACTTCCACTTCAGCTCAGGGCTTTTTGGTCAGTCGAAGGGATACATTTGACTTGAGTTCAGCTGAGTTTTTGCTCAGAGAGCTTGAAACAGAGTGAAACCAGAACAGGAACAGAGTGAAACCAGAATGTTATGAATTAGCAGTAACAAGATGTCTGATGAATGACGTCAAAACTTACTGAAGCTAAGCCTGCAGTGATACACAAAGAGCCAGAAGACCGATAGGAACAGCAGAGGAAGCCAAAAAGGAACAATGCAGCAATGATAAGATAGCCGCTGGCAGAGAACAATGCAAAAATGATTTGCGCTAAATTTGCAGCAGAAAACAGTGCCTGGCGCCAAGAAAGAAACGCGAGGAACATGGCAGGACTGACTGCAGTATAAGTGATGGGTCTAGACAAGAGGGAGAGGCCAAGTGCCAGGAGCAAGGCTGGAAGGAGGAGATCAGAGGCCCAACCCTCCCAACAGCATGGAGACATGGTTCCCTCCTTGTCAGAGATGAAAAACTCCAGAAAAAGACCGTAGCTACAGACTGGAGTCCCGCGTGTGTCCGAGGGAATACAAAATAAAAAGGTGGGTGTGGAAGAAGCAGAGAAAGGGCAAAAAAAAGGCTGGTGGTAAACAGAGTGGAAGTGGGTGAGGCAGGGAACAGGATTCAGTTCAGACTGACACATCAGTTATTTATTACTGTTTGTATCCTGATATCTTCCATCTCAAAAGGAAGGCAAAGGCTTTGTCCTCAAGGGCCGGTTATCTGCACCCGAGGGCGGCTGGCAGCAGCGTGGTTCCGTGACGAGGGACCACGTCCCTGTGATGGAGGTGGCGCCAGGCTGACCTTGTGCGTCAGCTGCGAGGTGCGGTGACGGGAACAGGAGCTCGGGGCGCGGGTCGGTGACAGGCTGCTGTCACATTTAACCTTTCTCTGTGGGCAAATTAACTAACTAAAAGAAACGTGGGTTGCTACAAAGGAGGGAAAAGAGAAGTGGTTTGGGTTGGAAGGGACCTTTAAAGGTCATCTAGTCCAACCCCCATGTAGGCGTGTGCCTAGCTGCAGGCATCAAACAAGTCTTGCAGCCTTGACTGAGCATTAGCTATAAGCCTTTTCTGTTTTTCTGAATTAAACTGATGCTTTAAAAACTTTGTGAACTTGAAATCAGGGACAGCAAAGCCAGTCTTGCTCTATTTTTCATATTTGTTGCCAGAGGCTTGTTGGCAAAATTGTACTCTTTGTACTCTTACAACAGAAATCTAGGACATAATTATTTGAATAGGGGCCTATATGTGATAAAAATCTGTTTATAACCACAACATCTCCAGCCAAATGATTGACGTATACATTTCTGTCCTTCCATTGATGTAACTTTTCAATTTCCTGTTGATGTCTAAGCTTGATTTATTTTTCCATTTATTTGGGTTTTACAAAGAGCACTAAAGAGCTTGGCACTTGCGTCTCTCTTTTTCGTCAGTTCAACCCTCTTAGTCCTCGATCACTTCATTGTTTCTTCAAACAATGAAGAAGAGAGATGGAAAGAACAGCTGTGAACAGCTGGCTTGTTCGCCAGGTGTCTGACTGGTATTCGAGTATCCTCTTTTGAGGGAGGCCTGTATTCCCTGAAAAACCCTAAAAAAGCTAAATTCAGGGTTCACTTTATTTGCTGCATTCACACATGGTGTGACATAGATTTGCAGAGATCCTAGCAAGAGGCCTGAAAAATCAAAACAGACAAGAAAAGCTGCTTCAGGAAACCTCAGGGGTTTTTCTCTCCAGTTGCACCCCAGCTGAATCGAGCTGAGAGCTCTGCAAGACCTTCTCGGGCAGATTTTGCCAAGTTGCTTTTGAGAGCTCTTCTTCTCATCATCCAACTCCTCTCTCTCCTCTTCACCCAAGATCATATTCAGCAAAGCAGTGGTCAGGAGTCAGAGCTGGAGACCACTGGCTCTGCAGAGCCACTTCAGCAGTGGCTGCTCACAACCATGGTGACTCTTGCATTTTATTCTGCCTGCAAACACTTGGGCAAAAAGCCTGTACCTATCCCCAGCTCATAAAAGTCCTCTGGTTCCTTGAAAGTAGCTATGTGTCGCCAGCTGTCCCAAGGTAGTAGAGTCTTGAAAGCAAATCAAGAAAAAGCGGATTGAATTCATATGCAAAACTGATTTATTGCCCACAGATTTGTAACATGATCACACCAGCCCTCAAACATGCCCCAAGAATAGTGATGTATTCCTTACATTCCACCCCATGGAGGTTTATTCAAGGCAAACAGAAAGAGAGGCAAACACACATATATCACCCTGAGGAGAGACATACAGATTTTGTGCCAAACAGACCTGGGGAACTGTGCAGCAGCTCCACCTGCAATGGCAAAATTGGTGCGCAGCACTGCCGAAAGTTGGAGCCTTCAGTTCCTGACCATCCCTCTCTCAGCGTGGGTACTGGAGTTTCTCTTGTATGTCTGCAGCACCTGTCTTTTCTAGGTCACCTAAAGGTGCCAGCACCTATTTTCCTCCTCCAGGCTGCAGCTGTGCTGGTGAAGAGCTTACTATCCCCAGCAAACCCCCAGCTCTTGGCACACCAAGTGCCTCTGGCTCACGTGCTCCCACCTGTGCCGGTTGCAGCCAGCCAGGCTGGCAAAATTCTGATTTACTGGGAACAAGGTAGGAAAGAATATAGCCCTTAATCTTCATAAGCAATGAAACAAGAAGCTGTAGCGCTCTAAAACCAGAAGCTATGGCTCTCACTTTGTGATTTCTCATATTAAGTGCTTTACTACCTACATTAATAATTGTCTTTCTGGCAGCCACAATGTAGTTAATAGCCCAAGTTGAGCTAAACACACATGCCTGAGCTGAACGCTGTGTGCACCTAAATCCATCCCAATTCAGCAAAGCATGTACTGCAGTGCCAGGGAAATAAGGGAAGTGTATCCTTAAAGACCTGGCTAAAGTTCTTTGTGCAGCACCAAGTCAGAACCGTGGAAAGGATGGGATAGCTTACAGAGCACAGTATTGAGTTTGACAGTAACTCAGATGGGGTTAGCAAAAGGAGATTCACTGAATTCGATGCAACCATGTCTGTATCATTCTGATTTTCCATCTGCGTTATCTTGATTAGCTCTTGCAGAAGATATGTTATGGACAGAAGACAAACCAGGCGAGCAGCCCAGCTCCAGCAGAATCAAACCCAGTCTAAGTCTGCTTTACCCATGCATGACCCACTCCAGGAGACTTGCATTCAATATCAAACATTTTCATTTTCTTCCTCCTGTTTTTAAGCCATTTCACCATTAATAATGAGAAGACATTTACATTTGCAAATGCTTCTCAAGCAGCCGAAGACAAGTGGACTAAGTAAATATTTCACAGCACTTCAAACTAGATTTGCTACAGTTTGAGGTAGTTGAGCTTTCATTAGAAAGTTACCTAGAGATGAAAAATAAGCATGCTCTCTTTCTTCAGGTATTATTCCTCTATAGGCTCTCACCGTACAGAGTAGCGCTGACTAAAACGCACCCATGCCCAGTTGGTACCAGCCCAGTTATGTTGATAAAGTTATAGAGATTTATCCCACATGAAGATTTGGACCACTTCTAAAATCAAGTAATGGGTTTTACCTTTTACATCAAATCTGTCTTCCTGGTTAACAAAATAATTCCATTTTAAACTATTTATATGAATGTTCAACATCATTTGAATTACATCTTACTGGAGATCATGAGAAGGAGTGCTGGCTGACCATCACATCTTGTGAACCCACTGGCCAGGGTCGAGCGCTCTAACCCCTCAGTCCCTTTATCACGCATCATCCTGGACTTGTGCACACTCCTCTGTACAAAAATTAATTTTTTCCTTGTAAAATCCATATCAAAAGCAAATGTCACAGCACAAAATCAGATCCTTTTGGGTTTTGCAGCACCAAACAGAGAGCCCTAACGCCAGCAGAGCTCTCCAGCAGGGAGCTCGGGTAGCAGCAAACACCAACACCCCATTTCTCTTTGATACATCTCAGCTGGGTGATGGGTTTGAAGGCTATATCTCACCCGGTGCCCTGAGACAAAGAAAAAGCAATCAGAAAAATAGCTGATCAGCATCTGCCACCTTATGGCAGCTGGTTATATTTCACTGAGGACCAAATCCTCTCCAGCTGTGACTTTTCTAGTAAGTTGATTTGCAGATAAAGAAAATTGGATTTAAGTCAGTATGTTGCCCTGCTGGGTATGGGGGACTGTAGGTGAGGAGTGGTTTTGTGAATGAAGTAGCAATGGTGTCTAAGCTTTTTGGGGAGAGGAGCTGAAGATGTACAGGCAATATTCATAAGCAATGCTTAATATGGTAAGACTTCAGTCTTTGTTTTGAGCTTCTGGCTTTTTCTTTTTTTTTTTTTCCCCAGCATGATTCAGGATAAGTTTAACCTCAGGTGCTGGCTGTCTCTTTCACTTCTGTAGGACCAGTCATAGTCTCAAAGTCAGACATTTCATTGACTAATGTATTTGTGGATTTAATGTCCCAGGAGGGAACTGCAATACAAATAATTAAATAGACTAGTTCTGTATCATAATGACTCTTTAGTATTTTCCCCTTTTCATCTTCTGTCTTGAATTTCTTTTCGTTTCTCAAAAGCAGCATTTTAATAGCTATTTTCTAATGCTGTAGAGATCAAATAGATAACACACGCACCTCTAAAGCAGGACGTGGTCTAACCGCTGCACTCAGAGGCTTCCTGAGAAAGACCTCGGTATAAACCCTGAACAATAACAGTGGAAACTCCTTTCTCTCTTCAGATGCTGGTAAAACAGTGACACCACTGACCGAAAGAGCTTAAAAAAGGTAGAGGTCTCCTTCCTAACACGCGGCGCTGTCCTGCACGGCGGAGTGGGCTGGAAGCCCTCGGCAGTGCCCGATGCCCGCCGAGGGAAGGCAACAGCACCTATGCGAGGCCAGCCCGGCCTAGGCGTGCCGTAATCTTAAACCTCAGCCGAAGGACGCCAGTAGGAAAACAGGCATAAAGTCATTATACTAAACACAGCTTGTGCTTTGCTTCGGTTGCCAGGACTTCAGGTGCACGGTGGTGCCACGTCGTTGTCCTGCGTGCTGCTGGGCTCCTGTCTAGCCCTTGTCCCACTATTTTCAGTAGCATTGGTTAATCTCGGTCCCCTTTCACCAAAGTTCTCAAATATAACAACTTGCTCCTTGCACTATGGAAATAAGCAGGGGAGACCTGAGCGAGCGGCTCCTCGTAGCGAAGGAAGGGGGGTCCGAGCCCTCTCACACCCGGAGCTTGTGCTAGAGGAAGGCAGGACCCCAAAAGCCACAGGCTAAACACGCTCCTGTGTGTCCCCTTTGCAAACGCCACACACTGTTCAAGCAGGTGTTTGCAGCACCCAGAGGCGTCCCCAAGGAGGAGCTCAGTGGCCGCGTTTCTGCCCTTGGTGTCTGCGCACGATGTGCATAACAAACCTGCTTTCGTTGGATTTATTCCGGGCACTCGAGATTTGGAGTGCAGGTGTTGCAGTAACCATGGTTTGGGTCCTGGTCACACCAGGTTTCTCCCCACTGCCCTTAAATCTATACAGCTTCCCTCCTAAGTTACAACCTCTTATGTGAGGAAGGCAGCTGCCTGCAGCCCACAAGCATCCACCCTCGCTGTCCTGCGCTGCAGAGACAAGGCAGGACAGGGTGTTACCCAGGAGGTCTGTCCCTTCTGATACCCCATCTCAGTCTGTTCATTACACTGTGTGAAATATGCTGGGATTGCTGTCGTCCGTATTCCCCTCTTTCACGCTGCACCAGGATTGAAGAGGTTTATTTCCCAGGGTCTATTTTTAGCAATGACACCACATTTAAGCCAATCAAGCCCGGCAGTGACGGCTATCTCACTGGGTCACAGCTCCGAAGTGCAGCCAGCCGAAATCGGGGCAGCCACGCTGGGCATGTTGAGCAGCGTTTTCCGCAGTGCGTGAGGCTCCGCTGGCACTCTGACTGTTCAGGCTTCATCTGGGAAGCACCAGGACTGGAAATGGCTTTTTGCTTCCACATGGCTGAGTCCAGCAGAACCTGGTCCCTTTCGGGTGTTCCGCTGTGTACATCCACAGCGATGCATTGGGTGACCAGTCACGCTTCGGGGCTGCTGAGGCTTAGGTCTGCCAGGCAAAATGTTTGTGTGATCAGCCCTAACCAGTTATAGTCAAAAAGAGCCAGCACAGGAGGGGCCCATTAACTCCCACATTAGATGAGATGAAGCTGTAGTTTCCTGCAGACTGATTTCTTTCCTTCAGCTGCTGCCTGCAATCCCTTTGCTCCTTGCGCTGTAGTTGCTCTGAAAACAGAGCACTTGTAGTGTTCTCCCATTAGAACCTCTTCCCATGACTTTCTTTTTAAAATCTGTTTTTCCTCTGATCATAGAGTTCTTTGATGTTTTTAATAACCTCTGAACTTTTGTACTGTAAAATTCACTGTACAATGGCTTCAAGCAAAAATTATGGGGGAAAAAATGTAATTTTTAATGTACCTTTTATCCTCTCATCCCAGTTGAACTGGCTCCTTGCAGAAGAAGAGGTGCTTTTAGTCCAGAAGTGTCTATCAATCCAGGTGGACAAAATAAGAGGAAAAAAAATGAGGGAGGAACTGAGTGTGGACTTACATCAGTGGCAGCTGGTGGCCTTGAGCCTCCAGGCAGGCAGGAGCTCTGGCTCTCAGGATAGGCTTTTGCTCAAGCATTAAATAATGGAATAGTGGAATAAATAAATAGTGGACTCCTGTTAATCCACTTTTAGAGGGTATTTTAGAGGTCTTGTGCAAGCCACCATCTCTGCACTCTGGTACAGCTGGTGGCAGAGGTGATCTGGCCTTTGAAGCGCTTACAGCACAGATAAATTTTGGACATTTGAGGAAAATGTGCCCCACAGACACTGCCTCACCTGTCACTGCTAGAGCCAGCCTGCACAAGGCCTTGAGCATCAGCCAGGTTGCTAGCACTGCCTGGGGCAGCACAGGCACAACTCACTTAAGTTTTCCCCTGATCCTCCAGAGACTCTCATTTGCCCGGGGGAAATGTGTACCCGCTCACTGCAGAGCCGGGGGAGCTGCCAGTGCTCCATCACTGCAGGTGCAAACAGGGATTTGAAAGATTTTCCTTAAGAAAAGTGTGCAGGCACAAAGGGCATGAGGAGGGTGAAGTGGTGAAGGCTGGTAAGGGATGGTCAGCCACAGAGCAGGCAGGAGGGAGCAGTGTCAGGTAGGGCAGGGCTTTGACGCTGGCCTTGTGAGTACTGCCAGCTTGCTGGAGTGAGGATCCGCTACAAAAAGCCCAGCGCACGTCCGTTGAGGCTCCTGAGGCGGTGTGATGCTTCTGGGACAGGGGTGCTGGCAGGCAGTATCAGACCCCAGCAACCCTTGGGCGCAGGAATATCACACAGTGAATGGCTACAGTCTGCCCTGGATGTGGGCTGGGAGGAAGGAGTAAGTAATAGTAGTGGGGCCAAATCCCCTTGTGGACTTCAGTTTTCAGCGCACTGACTCCAGACACGGGCTGCTGTGAGCAGCTCCGGCTCAAGGACAGGGCTCCTGAGAGTACAACAAAAGCATAAATGCGCGATCTCCTTGCTGCAAACCAGGCCCTGGGTACAGCCTCTGGGAGGTGTTTTGAAAGTATAATATATATATTTTGACTCAAAGGCAGTGTGTTGAGAAGCTGTGGAGATGTAGAAGTGTGGAGGCTTTTCTCTCTCCAAGAGAGGACGTCCGCAGCAACGCGGAAGGTGGTGCAGTAATTTAGTCCCTGATTCTACCTCTTCAAAAGTCCCCCTAAAAGCTGGCATGATGCCTATCTAAATTAAACACTTAGCACCATGTATCTCTCAGCTGCAATTAGACAGAAATCTGAAACCAAGCTATTAGTGTGGAGGACTTTAGAGGAGACAATTCACGTTTGGCAAACTTGCGGGTACTAAATAAATGCAAGGGATAAAAATCCCATAAACTTTCTTTTGCAAACACAGTGCTGAGTTTTCAGAATCCAGGCTGCCACTTGAGGGCTAGTTTCAAAGACTTTAACGTAAAATCCCATATATCTCTCAACATGGGATCTATATAGTATTTACTACTTTGGTACAAATTTTTTTGCAGCAGAACATGATTGAAATTTAAGACCATAAACCCAATTGCTTTTCAAAGGCACCTGTGCTTCGGAGGCATTTTGGAGGAATTTTCAAAAGGCTTTTGGCTTCCCAGCGAGCACTGAAACCAAATTCTGGCTCCCATCATCATTGCTTTGGAGGGGAAGTGCATAACCAAAGCCTTAGCCTGGCCTGAAAAATCTCAGCCTCATCCAAACCACACTGAACAGCCAGATGCATGGTCCACTTCAGATGCGGCACATGATGCACGACAGACACACAACATGAGGGTCGTGCAAATGTGCATCTTCAGTGCTGTGGGGTTCCCTTCTCCGTGCTAAATGCACCTCTTGCAATGCCAGGCTTGGGATTACTTCTCGATACAAAACCTCTTCTCAGCTAAAGAGCCGTGAGGGCAGGCGGTGGGGGACACACATGATGTTGGCCTTAAAACAAGTGGCATGTGTCGAGGTCTGTGGCAGCAGCATGGCCCCATGACATATTTCTTACAGCTTAGACGCGCTGGATCAGATTCCCACTGACATGTAAAGCCCTTTTCCACAGCTCTGGCAGTGCTAAGAGCTGGGACAGCCTAATCTCTTCCTAAAACCACCCTGTGCTGTAATGCTGACCAAAACCTTGGAGTTTTGCGTGGAAGCGGTGAGTGTTCTGATACAGGGTATGCGGCGCTTGTCGGCATCACCTCCTGCCCTTCCCGTCTGCCTTCCTGGTATCTTATATAGCGGTACAAATTCTCCTTTTTGGAGGAGGGCTAGTCTCTCTAGCATGGTTTCCCAGGGAAACAAGCAAGCACTGTGTGGGCAATGCATGGCACCTATACGCGGGTCCCTACTCTCTCATCTGCTTCAGAGATGAAAATCTGGAAGATGCAAAAAGTACTTGTGGGTTTTGTGCCTAGCACTGCTCCCAGGCAGGGGACAGCCACGTTGCAAAGGTGATGTTTTTTTAGCAAGCAGAGGGTCCACACAGGAAAAAGAAATGGGAGGTGCCCAGGCCACAGAAACGCTCCGGTCATGTTGCACCTTCTCACACATGGGAGACTCCAAGGGGACGGAGCAGCCTGCGGAGAGCTGGCTCCTACAGCCCAGTGTGTGCAAGGCCTGGCTGGGCGTGTGATACAGTGGTGTGACGTGTCCCAGTAATCCTGATCTGGAATTGGGTAATAAGTCTCTCTGATTCACTTTAAAAGCCCTTCTATAGCACAAGGGCAGGGCAAAAAGGTCTTAGTCAAAATCCAAATTAGATTTTGAGAAAAGTTACTTTGCAAATTACTTTCTCCCTAATTCATCTCTGTATTCATTTACTAATTACAGAGCTCAGTTTTCTTCAGCCCACGAGCCCAAACCTACTTGTAGAAGGGAAATTCTGCAAAATGCCCTTAAAGGAAACCCAGTTTGGTACCTGCCCATCAAGGAAAGAGAGTCCCTGAGCAAGGGGGATGTTTTCCTGTCAATATAGCATTCAAATTTAGCTTCTGCCACTGTAGGCAACGTGGCATTAAAAGAAGGAGCTTAAGTTATTAATCTGAGCTGCTTTAATCATCCAGTTCGAGGAAATCCATTGCTACAGGAGACCTGAGGATTAATGTATTTTTACCGCAAAGCCAATACATCTATTCTGATCTGTTAGCGGTTGCCCACTCGTGCGTATGAAACTTCATTCTCTGGGTTTGCACTCAATAGCATGGGACCAAATGGAGTTTTATTTGGAGATTGACCCTGTTACCTTGAATCTCATCATTCTGGTAGCCAGTTATGTTATTTTGCTTCTAGTCTTCCTGATCTCCTGTGTGCTTTATGACTGCAGGGGGAAGGATCCCAGCAAGGAATATGCTCCTGAGGTCCCTGCAGATACCCAGCCTCCAATCCGGCTGGTGGTGATGCAGCAGGGCTCCCCCAGCACCTGCTGGGCAAAAGGGCTCGTCTCTGCCTACGGGAACTCCTCTGACCTGCCGGGGAAAAGGACTACTGTTGTGTAAGGGGACCCTGCCTCGGAGCTCCAGTTTCTGCCGATCAGCTTGCCTCATCCGCTATGTTTACCCTCCGTTTGCAAAAGGAAAACGCATTCACAAGGTAAGCTGAGATGCTGATTTATTTGATTTGGTGACATTGCCAAGGGGGTCATTTTGTGTTCAGCTGTGTTCTGCATTGATACAGGCTTGCAATCCTGTCTGCCATCCAAAGAGACTAATTTCCATTTACGCTGCTGCTGCCTGGCAGCCCACTGGCAGTCTGAAGCAGTGACGCTGTTATCTGCTCAGGCACTGAAGAAGGGCCTTGGTTTAATCTCGAGTCATGCTTGGTACCATCATTTTTGCAGGAACACAGTGTTGTTCAAAGCATCCCATCCTTGACCGGCTGAGCCGCGCTGCCCTGCAGCCTCGGCACATCTTCCTTAGCCAGCAGAGTGCAAATGACCTTGGTAGGCTGTTTATCTCTCCAGTGAGAAAAGAAACGCTAAGGATTTTAAAAGGATACAGATAGTGCCTTTCTGATAGAAGCCAGCTGCTGCTCCCATCAGAATTTAATACTTGTCCTTTGTCTGTAAGGTCCCCAGAGGGCAGGGCCAAGCCTGTCTTGGCGCTTATTTTCCACGGGTAGAACGTGAACTCTGCTCTTACGGGGCAGAGTACCCCTTGCTCCACACAAATCCCCTGACAGGATACAATATGCTTCCTGGAAAAGCTGGGTACACTGCCTCCTGCCCAAGGGAAATAGTGAACCAGGGTAAATTTACCAGTAACATGATACATGTGAGTCACCGCCGCCGGCCGCCCCACTGAAACGGGAATTTCTGACCCTTTGTAGCAAGTGCAACCTACAGCCTGGCTTTCAATGAGCATCTCCACATGTCTGACCCTGCGTCTCGGCCCTGAGCCTTCCTTCAGCTGTATCGTGTTCCAGCTGGGCCGCACGAGGGCTGATATTGTATCTCCAGTATATCTAATGTTATCTGCATCAGGTCCCATTATTCGTCCCGTAATTTGGAAGCTATAAGTTAAAGGCCTTTTTGGCTAACAAGTTTCCTCCATGTCTTGCTGGTTTGAGGGGAAATGTTGGGGTAGTTGGTTTTGGTTTTTTGTTGGGGTGGTTTTTTGTTGGTTTTTTTTTTTGTCCTCCAGCTGAAGCACATAGGCACAGAGACAAGAGGGACGTTGGTCTTGTAGCCACTGAAGTGTAGATGTTCCTGAGCACAGCCAGCTCAGGTCTTGCTCTGTCCCCATCAGCCTGGGCTGCAAAACCCACCTGAGAAACTGGGGAGACCTGGCTGGTGCCTGATGCATTCTGTGCTGGGAGAGACACTCTCTCACTGGTGGCCAAACCAGCTTTTAAAAACTCATTTGGCTGCAGGGAATTCATGGCTTAAGTTGGTTTGTCCTACCCAAACATGTCCATGATTGAGCAAAAAGCTGAAATCTGTTTTCTGGAATCCTAAGATGGGATGCGTAACACCAGGTTACTGTGTCCCTCTAGATAGTGCTTGAGTTAATGTGTATGGTACTCTGACTGGTGGATTTTAACAGGTTATTAGGGGAAAACCAGCACTGGACCCACAGCGTTGCAGATGTCAGTCCCATATGCTATTTTACATCATCTTAATGCAAAGTACCCACAGGGTCCTATAGAAAGCTTTGGTAAGCATGGCGAGATTTACTACCTGTCTACGTCCGGTGTTGGGGATGACTCACTGGATGCAGTGGTCCCAATGCCTTCAGGATGGGCATTTTAAATACTTCCAGAAATCAACTGCAGTGAATTCGAACCACAACTGAACAAAGCTGTTGGCTGGATTGCATGGTTTGTACTCCAGCTGGGAAGTAACCGGCTGCCTGCACTACAGCCCCAGACGTGCTGATTTATGCACCAGCTGGCAGAGGATCCTGGCACTGGCAAAGAAATCTTGAGATACGGAGTATCTTTTTTTTATCTGTATTTTTAAAAAAGCAGCCAGAATGGTTAGTGGTTTTTTCCTTTGGTTTCTGAATTCTTGAGGGTGAAGTGAGGTTTTGTTTTCAAGCTGTCCTTTGCACCCCTGTGAGTTACAGATACGCCTGGCTTTGGAAGGAAGCCAGAATTGGAAGGAAGGCTCCTGAGAGCTGTGGGCTTGAGTAAAGCCCTGGATGTGATGAAACTGGTAATAAATCAGAAATTGGTGGCATGATCCTCTGCCACATATCATACTGAAATAATTACGTTGAATGTCTTGTTTTAGTTATCTAGCACTGAAGAAGTGCAATTAGTTAGCTGCAAGTTGTAGCGGCTTTGAAGAAACTTGGCAGTGACTAAGCTGCTGGTGTGTTGTGGCCACCGTCACCCACGTAGGCCAGTGTTATCCTTCCTTGGGCTCTCCTACCTGCCTTATCTTCACCTTGTAAGCTCTCTAAAGCTTTTTGTGTGTTCCTATATCATCTAACATGCTAGGAGCCTTCTCGGTAACAAGGCATCCTTGGTGCTAGGGAACAGAAGTAATAATCTTTGCTAAGAAGAACTTGGGGGGACTAAAAAGAGCTCACAAATATCAGTGCATAGCAGAGCTGTTTTCTTTGTTGACGGTGAGATGTTGTATAAAATGCCACAATGCCAGCAGAAAAGCTCTGCAGTTCTTTGATGGTCATGCAAATAACACAATGATACCATGAGACATCTGCTGTATCTTTGCCACCGTGTTTGTTTATGTAACACATGCAGAGATAGAGACTTGCAAGGCTATGTTAATAAATACTTTTAGATAGCTGAAATCCTCCAGATACGTAGTTTTTTCTAACAGCAAACCTTTTCCGTACAGCAACCACAGACTTGTGGCTCCCTGAAACTCAGCGGCAAAGTTGTTGATTTTGGTGTGGTCAAGTTTTCTCCCTTAAGCTTTGGGAAGCCAGGCTGCAGCGCTGCAGGCGGTGCCGGGGGGGAGGCAGGCAGGGGAGCAGTTTCTAGGAGCACACTTGTAAGGAAATTTATCAGTTGTGATAGAGTTGGTGGACTCTGCCCTGAAACGTGGAGGTAACAGCAGCAAAGGATACTTTCCTCCTGATAGTATTTCTAAACAGTGGGTAAAATCCCCTTCCACAAAATGGGAGGCTAAAGTCCATCAGGACTTTGCCTTCCCAGTGGAAATAAAATGGCTTTCTTAGTTTTGTCTATACTAGAACAATACTGGTGTATTAGAGCAGTGAGAGAGCCCTTGGGTATGTACAGAGAATCGCAAGTAATCAAGTCAATGCGAGTGAAACTACCGCTTTGTGGAGGTCTCCGCTACCACACTTTACTTAATGACTGTGGCAGGATTAATGCATGCAAATGGGCTTTTATCAGGCCAAGCTGGCAGGAAATCACCCCCGAAGCCACAGTCCCTCAAGTGCCTGCAGTCCTTTGCCATATCCTTTGCATCATTGCAAGAAAATGGGCACAAACACCCTCACAGCAGTGTGGCTATTTTTCCTGGATTGTATGGTGTAAGAGGCATATCCCCTGCTGGAGTTCACATGGTCTAAAAAGCATCCTGAAAACGGGCTTTGCTGACGGCTATACCCCGAGCTGCGCAGGGGAGTTCTGCGGAAACTGAATCCCCTTTGAGACATCTGCAGCATCTTGCAAGCTCTGGCCCACAGCTGGCAGCATGGGGAAAGCGCTGGGATGTTACGCTGCCGAGATCTACAGCTGCAGTGGACCAGCACACCTGTAGCTCTTTGCACACACTGTATCTGGCTCTTCCATCACTGTTCAGATGATCGTGATTTTGTGCCTTGCTTAACCTTAACTGTGCTTATGTAGACGTGTGTTTTGCCTAGAGAATTAGGTAGTATTTTAAGGCCCGGATATCTAGCATATAAATAGTGTTCTGAAGTAGGTGACATTTGCAAATGAGGAAGATGTTGGTAAAAATTGTGTTAAAGTTTATTCAGAAGCAATGTGAGTTGGAGAGCGTTGGATTGAGAGACAAGGATTTAGGAAATATGCTCTGTTCCCAATTCTGTGCTTGGCTTATGGGGCATCCTTGGGCAGCTCACGTTCCCGTTGCGCTTCACTCTATGTGTCTCTGCTGCGCATTAATTTTCTCTGCTCTCGGCCCTCTGCACTGAGACTTCTCTCTCTTCTTGGACGTCTGTGCGGTTCATAAGGAGGTTACTACACGGCTGGCGTGCAGGGGCTGCACTTGAATTTCACTCTATGAACTAACCCCAGCAGGTTCAAAGAAAACCAAATAAAATATACTCTAACAAAAAATGGCCAGAGTGGGTGGAGCGGAGAAGTCAATGAACAAGCCACGATAAATCCGGGGAAGCCATGGACATAGAGCCTTAAGACACTTGATTTGAGTGAGCTATGGTCATTGTGCCGGCCTGACGAGCTGTAGCTCTGTGGTTTCAAGGGAACTGAGTGGTGGTGGGAGGATTTATTGCTGTTCGGCAGGAAGCGGGAATTCAGTCGGCACTGGCTTGCTTTCAATTGGCTTTAGTGCCCTTTTAAAGTTACGTATTACTCCTTCTGTAAAGCCTTTATTAAAGGGTTTCACAGAAATAACAGGAAAAAACCCACAGATTTCTAGATTTCTCCAACAGTAATTCAAGTCAAACGTGTCATTAAATTCACTGAAAATACATCTTTCATGTGAGCCTGTTCCACTGTAAATATACTGTCTAAGCCTTCAGATTTTTTTTCAAATCCCTAATAAGCCACTACATATGAAGAGAGGATTAGTCCAGACAGACTAACCCATATTCACAAGGGAGAATTCTTTCCCATGAAGTGAATTTTTTTTTAATTTGAATAGGGATAAATCTTCTCTCATCTTTTATTAGCACATTGTTCTTATGGTGCAAATGCTCATCCTCTGATAGTGCTAAGAATAGAAGCGCAGTAACATGTCCACATCAAACCCCTTGGCTGTAAGAAGAGCCTAAGAATAGTTTTACTGCCTTAGAACCACATCACCTTCCGTTATCCGCTATTCAGCTTGTGTAACGTTGGCGCTTTGGGAATGCCAAGACGTAAGAATTGATACTGAGTGTTTAATTGGAAAAACTGCTCTTCCAGCCATGAGCCAATACTGCTTCATGCTTAGGGGAGCCTTATAGCCCAGCATGCCATCTTTTAGGTGGGTTAAAAACTGCGAGCCCAAGGCTCAACAGCTACCTTTGTTATAAGGCAAAGCATTGACCTGTGTCTCCTGGTCCTGTTCCAGCACCACCGACTTTGTGACTCTCCCAAGTGCTTGACTCCCTGTGCCGAATCTGTCCCATCGTGTCGGGTCTGGGTGCTGAAAGCAAATGTGTGTGTACTGCTGATGTCCCTAAGGGGCTTCTGCAGCCTGTACCCAAAATAGCTGCATTTCAGGATGAAATGACAGCCAGAGCCGTAGCGAGGATACAAATGAGAAAAGTGTGAAGTGCGGGGGGATGTACGCTGGAGTCTGCTGGTGGTTGCTGCTGCCCAGGATGGCACTATGCCCAGGTGGACTCCTGGGGCAGCTGGAAGGACTCCAAGGTGGAAATCTGGTCCTTCATGCTTGAGTGACAGAAAGTTATAATTGTTTATAACTAAGTTGGTCTGACATTCACAGCAGAAAGCTATCTAACTTATCAAGAGAAAATCATACCAGAAATATAAAAAATGGGAAAATCGGAACAGCTGCCATCTCTAGCTCTCTTCCAACAACCAGTTTTGTCTCCTTGCTTGCTCCCTCTCATGTGTGCTGGTTTCCTTGGAGACGCTGCTGCTTTGTTTCACTCTAATAATGACGCTGCTTGACATTAACCTTCCAAAGAAGCACTTCCACCCTGACCTGACAATTCAGGTACAGTTTCTGGAGACAGATACTTGTCATGAGGCATCTGGGTCCAGCATTTGATCACTCATCCCAGGTTGTGGCTGGGTCACTCTCTTCCTAGATCTGCAGCAGATGCTCTGTGTGGGCAACAGAACTGTGCCCTAGTTTCTCCATCTGTTAATGGCAGTAATAATTGCAACGCAACTGGGGTGTTGGTTGATTTAATTAATATTTATGAAGGAACATGAGCGCCTTTCACAGGCAGTGCTATAGAGATATTGTTAATTATGAGTTATTATATATTAGTGTCTCTTCCTGAGTGCGTAGGAGACTTGGACATATTGTTTAAGCACCCACATTTCTCATTCCTTCAGTACTGAAGCTTACTGGTCTCACAGGATAGTTCTTTGTTACCCTAAAAAGACAGTGGACTTTTAGCATGAGCTAAGAATATATGCTTAGCATCTACCTCTATTTGTATTAATGATATCACCTATATCATCATCAATATTTTCATATATTTTCATAGGAACATTTAGGTTGGAAAAGACCTTTAAGATCATCAAGTCCAACTGTTAACCTAGCACTGCCAAGCCCACCACTAAACCGTGTCCCTAAACACCACATCTACGTGACTTTTAAATACCTCCAGGGATGATGACTCAACCACTTCCCTGGGCAGCCTGTTCCAGTGCTTGACACCCTTTTGGTGAAGAAATTTTTCCTAATATCCTATCTAAACCTCCCCTGATGCAGCTTGAGGCCATTTCCTCTTGTCCTATCGCTTGTTACTTGGGAGAAGAGACCAACCCTCCCCTCACTCCAGCCCCTCTCAGGCAGCTGCAGAGAGCAAGAAGGGCTCCCCTCAGCCTCCTCTTCTCCAGGCTAAACCCCCCCAGCTCCCTCAGCCGCCCCCCAGCACACTTGTGCTCCAGACCCTGCCCCAGCCCCGCTGCCCTTCTCTGGACACGCTCCAGCCCCTCAAGGCCCTTCTTGCCCCGAGGGGCCCAAACCTGAGCCCAGCATTCGAGGTGGGGCCTCCCCAGGGCCGAGCACAGGGGCCCCATCCCTGCCCGGCTCCTGCTGGCCACACCAGGGCTGACACAAGCCCGGGGGCTGGTGGCCTCCTTGGCCACCTGGGCACTGCTGGCTCATGCTCAGCTGGCTGTCAACCAACACCCCCAGGTTGTTTTCAGCTGGGCAGCTTTCCAGCCACTCTTCACCAAGCCTATAGTGTTGCATGGAGTTGTTGTGGACCAAGTGCAGGACCCAGCACTGGGTCTTCTCAAACCTCACACAGCTGGCCTTGTCCCATCGATCCAGCCTGTCCACATCTCTCTGTAAAGCCTTTCTACCCTCAAGCAGATCAACTCCTGGTGTTGTCTGTAAACTTACTGAGGATGCACTTGATCCCCTTGTCCAGATCATTGATAAAGATTTTAAACAGAACCAGCCTCAACACTGAGCCCTGGGGAACACCACTTATGACCAGCCACCAACTGGATTTAACTCCCTTCACCACAACTCTCTGGGCTTTGCCATCCAGCCAGTTGTTTTATCCAGAGAAGAGTACACCTGTCCAAACAATTAGCAGCCAGTTTCTCCAGGAGAATGCTGTGGGAAATGTTTTCAAAGGCTAAAATCTAGGCAGACATCATCCACAGCCTTTCCTTCATCCACTAGGCGGGTCACCTTGTCATAGATGGAGATCAGGTTAGTCAGGCAGGACCTGCCTTTCATAAATCCATGCTGACTGGGCCTGATCCCCTGGTTGTCCTGTATGTGCCATGTGATGGCACTCAGGATGATCTGCTCCATAACCTTCCCTGTCACCAAGGTCAGACTGACAGGCCTATAGTTCCCTGGATCCTCCTGTAGACGGGCATCACATTTGCTAACTTCAGTCAACTGGGACCTCCCGGGTTAGCCAGGACTGCTGGTAAAGGATTGAAAGTGGCTTGGTGAGCACCTCTGCTAGCTCCCTCAGTGCTCTTGGGTGGATCCTCCCTGGCCCAAGAGACTTGTGTGTGTCTAAGTGGCGTAGCAGGTTGCTAACAGTTTCCCCTTAGATTACAGGGGCTTCATTCTGCTCCCCATTTTCTCGCTCAGGAGGCTGGGTACCCAAAGCACAACTGGTCTTACTATTAAAGACTGAGGCAAAGAAGGCACTGAGTACCTCGGCCTTTTAGTCATCCTTTGTCACTATCTTTCCCCCCACATCCAATAGAAGATGGAGATTCCCCTTAACCCTCCTTTTGTTGCTAATGTATTTGTAAAAACATTTTATTGTCTCTTATGGCAGTAGCCAGATTATGCTCTACCTGGGTTTTAGCCCTTCTAATTTTCTCCCTGCATAACCTCACAACGTCCTTGTATTCCTCCTGACTTGCATGCCCCTTCTTCCAAAGGTCATAAACTCTCCTTTTTTTCCTGAGTTCCAGTCAAAGCGCTCTGTTCAGCCAGGCCGGTGGTCTTCCTCGCTGGCTTGTCTTTCGGCACACGGGGATGGCCTGCTTTTGCTCCTTTAAGATTTCCTCCTTGAAGAATGCCTGGCTTTCCTGGACTCCTTTGCCCTTCAGGGCTGCCTCCCAGGGGACTCTGTTGATCAGTCTCCTAAACAGGCCAAAGCCTTCCCTCTGGAAGACCAAGGTAGCAGTTCTGCCAACCCCTCTCCTTACTTCTTCAAGAATCAAAAACTCTGTCATTCCGTGATCGCTGTGCCCAAGCCAGCCTCCAACCATCACATCATCCACACGTCCTTCTGTGCTCACAAACGACAGGTCCAGCAGGTGCCTTCCCTAGTTGGCTCCATCACCAGCTGTGTCAGGAAGGTCTCTTCCACACACCCCAGGATCCTCCTAAGGCCGTTTCCTCTCCACTGTATTTCCAGCAGACATCTGGTAACCTGAAGTCCCCCACGAGAACAAGGACTAGCAACTGTGAGACTTCTCCCAGATGCTTGTAGAATATTTTATCTGCCTCTTCATCCTGGCTGGGTGGTCTGTAACAGACTCCCACCACGATATCTGCCTGCTCGGCCTTCCCCTGATTCTTACCCATCAACACTCAACCCTATCGCCACCATCATTAAGCTCCAGACAATCCAAACACTCCCTGACATACAGGGCTACCCCACCGCCTCTCCTGCCTTGCCCATCCCTTCCGAGGAGTTTATAGCCATCCATTGCAGCACTCCAGTCGTGCGAGTCATCCCACTGTGTTTCCGTGATGGCAACATTTCTCATCAACCACCAACAGCTCTGCAGTTCCCAGCCCTCCAGGCAAAGCACGCAGGCTGCAATGGCAGATAAGGTGTGAACCCAGGGACGCTGGAGGGAAAGAAAAACTTTTTACTGAGATGGGAATAGTATTTTATCACTTCTCAGGGCATTAGTTTTAGACCAGGTTTACACTGGAACCAGGGTGATTTAATAATAGGTGGGTGTTTTTATCACTAGCAAAACTCCAATGCATGAGACACGATTACACCGGGAAAACATAATTTGACAGTAAGCCTTATCTTGCTTGCTGAAACTGTGTGTGCTAACTTGGCAAATAACCGCCTTAATTAATTGAAGCTGTATTTACATTTGAAGGAGGGAGACAACTTGTAGGGACATGCCATCAAGTCTTTTCTAGTGCAGACAAGGCTCTATAAAGCTGCATTTTTATTTATATACCTCTGCAGAATTGAAAATCGGGCAGCGCTTGTAAAGCCAAGTGTTTTGTCCCTGGGGTATTGAATAGAAGGCAAATCTTTGGCATCGGGAGGCTTCATGTTTGTTTTGGGAAGGAGAGCTGGCAGGGATCCCAATGCTAACTCTGAACATCTGAGGAAAAGGCTGGCTGGAAAGAATTATGTCGTGACGCAGACAGGGGAAAGCCAGGAAATTCGAAGCCAGGACAGAGACTCCTACCTTAACTCGTTCTGGCACGGAAAAAATAATTGTGAAGTGTTAACACCACATCCTTGGGACGCATATTTATGAAACGTGCTGGTGTTTAAGAGTTTCTTAGGACGATGGAGCCTTTTACCAATTCGTTGTGGCAGAGGTTAGAGAACTGCTTGGACAAGTGGGAGCTTTAAGCCATAACTGGAGAAGATATGGCTCATCATTGTCAAGTCTGTGTTTCTGCAACTGTCTTGGCAGGGTTATTTGGCCTGGGAGGACACAGGCTGCTCTCCTGTTATTACCTCTATGGAGTTGAAGGGACAAAGAACCCTTTTTCTTTCCCTCCAACTAACTTCGTCTCGCCAGCTTTGCAATGTGGCAGATCCTGCAGGTTCCATCCTCTTGTGATTTTGCGTTCTCAGTATTACAAAAGTCCATCTGCTTCTTGGGGTGACAGTTAAACCGCCATTAGGAGGATGTAAGATACTGTCACGGGCTGGTTAATGGAAAACAAGTTTTGCAGACGGACTCACTGCTCTTCCCCTTTTACAAACAGAAAATGCTTTGCTTCTTTATCTGCTTAAGGTAAATGCGTGGTTTTATTTCGCTGCCTATTTGCTCTGTTAGTGTGCAGTGGAAGAGAGGATCCCCAAGCCCCGGGTATAGCACCCGAGAGGAGCGGGCAGCAGTGTTTGTGGTAAGAGGGCAAAGAAAGGTTCCAGCACTGGGAAGGCCAAACGGTGCCTGTTAAACCTTCCCCCAAAGGTTACCAAAGCCTGTCCCGCAGGGCAGAACTTCAAAGCGCAGTCACGCTGTAGGGCTGCGGTTTCCTGTTTTGTTTGACAGCTGCTTGGGAGGAGGCAGGTTGTGACCGTGGTTTGTCTGTGCCGTCTCTACCGGGAAGCGCACAGGGTAACCTGGAGTAACAAACGTTAGAGAAGCCAGATCATTTCCATTTTTTTAGAGCAGAAGTCAAGGCATGCTTACTAGATGAAAATGTTGAAGGGAAATGGCTTAGGGCCAGGCTGTGCCCTCATCGCACAAGGGTGAAGCACCTCTCTTTGTTTCTACACTTAGCAAAGTCTTGCTCTTACCTGGACTGGACCAGGTCCAGTTTTTTGCTATCGCTTGCTTTCCAGGCAGGTGTACAGCAGCACTCTCACCTGTCTGCCATGCAGAGGGCACCCTTTGATCTCCAGCTACTTCCCACCCCATGCGCACGGGTGGAGCCAAAGCTGGGTCTCAGCAGCCACCTGCACTGGCTCAGAGGCCAGACCCCGCAGGATGAGCGCCCGGACCTCGCCAGGATTGCAGCAATGCACATCCTGAGCAGGGCCAGGTGGGACGTGTGCTGCCAGGGGCACGGCTCTGAGCTGGAGCAGTGCGTAGCGATGCTGCAAGCGCGGGGCGCTCTCCTGTCACCACACCCTGTTCAGCGCAGGGCTTGAAAGAGCCTCTTGGGTCAGAAGCATTTTACCGCTCCCATTTGACTTCAGTGCTACCCCGTCAGGTTAGCTCCGCTCCTACAGGGCACCAGCTTTTCTGCCTCTAATGGATAAACCTCTGCCAGCCAGATCACATCTGTCTCAAACTCGCGGAATAACCTGCCAGAAGGCAACAAGGGCTCAGAGAAGTTCTGAGTTCAAAGGGGCCCTTTGGGCTTAAAACTTGCAGCGTGCCTGATTGTGACTTCAACCTGGGGCAGGGACAGCAAGTGCCCAAAGTGACTGGAGAAGGATAAGGCTGCCACACTTCAGAGAGAGAAGTAGGTTTGTAGGTACAGCCCTGGCTGCTGGCACAGCACAGGCTCCTGCAAGGGACATATGGCAAAGTCAGAAAATGCTTTAATGTTTTGCCATGGATTTAAAAAATGGAAACAATCATAATGCATATCTCCTAATAAAAGATAATACGGAAAGAAAAGCAACTATATCAGCTTCTTTGATTGTTATGCCCATATTAATGAATAATGCAGGCATACACCTACACATGTAGAGACACGTGTCTTCGTGCACATAATTACAGGTTGTTGTATAAAGATTGCAGGTGCTTCTATTTTAACCCTGTATTACAGTATCTTGAATACAACACAGCAGTCATCCCAGCTTGATTCTCATTCTTCACCTCACCTCAGATTGCCTTCTTTATCTTCTCCAGAAGCTCATGGGACAGGGCAGATGATTTGAAAGTCAATTGCATAAAGTGTAACTACTGTCCTAAGCATCGCCTTTCCAAAAAGCACATTCTGGGATACAGGTACAGCCCACTGTGTGCACTTTGTCTCCCCACAAATCATTGGTCTTTCCATGCTCCAGTTTTTGGATTTGCAGGGGCCAGATTCTGCGTTCTGGGACTTAGGCGTGATCCTGGACCGGCTCCAAAGCCGGCAGGCTGCGCTCTGCTCTCCCTTTCCCTGCTGTCGGCGGGAGGTTACTCAAGGTAATTCAACAGGATTTCAGTGGAAATACCCAGGGGCGACATGAGTGCAGGTGCAATGCAGGAGAGAAGGTCCACATTTGCATGGGTACAACCAGGATTAATATTTGGCTGCCGTGCTGTGGAGCCTGTGTCAAGACACAATTTGGCTGCTGGATGTTGCTGCCTGAGCGTTTCCGCCATCGTCTGTGGTTTCAGGTCGAGCCACTCTCTGGCTGTCAGTTTTCACACTCCCTTTGCTGCTCTTTGTACAACAACATGACCACTAATTGCTCCAGCTAATTATGTGTTAAAAGACAGTATCTTGGTCCTCAGACCAACCCATAGATTTGAGGAAAGCTTTCCTGAGAAGCAAAGGCAGTTACAGCTATGAACAGCCTAAAACCATGTCATTAGAGCGTGCGCCTGGGTGACAGAGCACTGCACTGTGTTTTCCTTTCAAGGGCCTCAAGCAATGTTTTTTCTTAAGTCATCAGTCAGGATGCTTCATAGTGGACAGACGGCATTCTTCAAGTGGAGATGGGACGCATGAAATCAAATATTTGTTTCCATTTTACCTAAAATAATTGGTCTAATCAGACTGTCTTCCTCTGACGTCTGTCCAGCAAACACAAACTACAAAGTGGCAAGCAACAGATCTGGATGTAAAACTCCAGTCCCTCCCTAAGAGACTGGGTGTCCTGTTCAGCAGAGATTTCACTGTGTTCCTGAGGCTTTCTTGCATTATTTAAGGTTTGGTGCAATAACAAAAATAGCTGCTTTGCTTCTTTTAACGACTTTAGTATCTGGCAAAGCACCTCATTCTCTGAGCAGCTTTGCACCTTCAGAACTGGAGTCCTGTTGATATAAACCCTGCAAAACCTCCCGTGCAGAGGGGATGGGTAACGCTACTGATACGGCAGCGCTGGCTGCTCCTCACCCAGCCCGGGCCAGCTGCTGGTAACAAGACCCTTGTTTTTGTCGACCTGAGATCTCATTTCTGGCAGACCTGTATAATGACCTGTGCATCACGGAAGGCAGACCTGTACACAAGCTATAAATCATCAGGTCTTTTCTTTCACTACCTTTTGCATATAAGGTAAAAGCAGTCCTACTTTCTTTTCACAGTGCAGTAATTTATCACTTGACAGTGGCTTAATGAAAACCCTGCTGTTCTCGCTGGAATTTGAGAATCGACATTACAAAGAAATCCTTCCTTGACCTTTCCTTCTTGGCCACTCCTGGAAATTAGAGTGTCTTCATTTTAATGAGCTCAGAGGATTGGGGAGTTGCAAGAAAAAAAACCACAGCCTCACAAGTACCTAGCCTCCTCTTGTGAATACGTCAGGACATGTTTTTAGATACAGAGCTCTCTTACCTGAACAGGCTTGTGCTCTCCTTATTCTGTGACTTCTCTAGCTGAGCTATTTCTTGGCTCCAGCCTATGGCTTATGATGCAAGGCAATGTTTACTTTGTGTGAGGTATGTTGCAACATATAGACCAGATCTTCAGCCGGTATAAATCATGACAGTCTTTGCTCCCCTCTCTATCACTTCTGTGGTCAAATCGAGATGGCAAAATATGGGTGACCTGTCTCTGTGTGTATATATATATGTACACACACATATAAAAACACGAACACACATTTGCAATATATATACGCATCTTTGCAAGGCTTCCAGGAGCTGCATCTAAACTGACAATGCAATTGCACAAGCAAAATGGAAGAAAACACACTAAATGGAAATTACAGTAAGAACAGACCGAGGGCAGGAGACGATGATTTCAGGGCTTCCCTCTTTCCCAAGGGAAGATGGAGGGATCCCTGGAGCTGCTCGATTCCCTCCCTGTGGGTCTGTTCTTGGCCACGTGGGCTCTGAACCGTGCCCACGTGCAGGGATGAACCGCGGGTGATGTGGAGACAGAGCCTAGCACCTGGAAGCGCAGCCAGTCTGCAGCGCCATCCTCACGCTGGCTGGGACCTGACTTCTGCTTCAGGGACGGGCGACTGCTGCTTTTCTAGAGGGATGGTCTGTGACTAAGTACCCACTGCCTGCAGGAGATTGTAAAGGAAAACAGAATATTTGTCAGCAGTCGAAAAACTCAGCTGGATGGGTTTTTTTTTACCAAAAAGTTTCAAAACTGGCCAGGCATCTCGTTGCGTTTCAGGGTATTGAACATTTTCCTTATTTTACCTTTTTTGTTGGGGGAGATAATTCCTTCCAGAACTAGTGTTATGGGGTCAATCATCGATTTCAAGGCCAAGCTCATGGCTATGGAAACACTCCTCCTCTCTTTTACTAACCTGAGTGCCTGATTAGAAATCCAGTCCGCTTTCACAGTCGGGAGAGGGATGGGCGCCTCCAGAGGAAATTCAGATCTTAGTTGGATTTTGCCTCTTCCAAGAGAAAGCCGAAGGTGACACGGCACTTCATTTGGATGCTTAAGGTTCAGTGGGAGGAACACAGGTTTGGTCTCTGCTGTGCATGTTGGGTTTCTGGTCCTGGAGGTGGCGTGAGCACAGCTGTATAGAAGTTCCACTGCAGCTCCATGTCTTAGAATATGTTTGTTGTGTGAACTATACATTAGAATTTGTATAAGCTTGGATGTTGTTTAAATAATAGTATTTTGTAGTAATACACATGCTATCTTGCATACATATTTATTTAGTAGCAAGACGGAAAGCTTGAAAGAGAACCGTGTTTGCAAATGGCGGTAACAGCAAATGTTTCCTTCTCGTGTCGGTGTTGTGCAGCACATAACAGAAGCCAATATATAATTGAGAATTTGTAGGAAGGGTCATTTATTCTATCAATGTCAAATACACAGGTAAAACAGTATGAGTCCATATTTATATTTGCAGTTGATTAGCACAAATAGATGGTGAAGTGAACAAAAAATAAACCATACTGAAACAGGGAAGTGTCAGTAAACCTTTCCTTACTGCTGCTTTTATCCAATGTTAGCGCTGTGCGCTCCCAAACCAGAACTGAATAGCTCAGCTACAAGGAGAGCCAAGGAGGAAAAGACAGTGATTATTGTTTATGCAATCAAAGTAAAATCTGGGAGGAGCAGCTCTATGTAAACATGGATGTTGCTATATGAAGGGATGTATGTGCATATATAAGATTCCCTTAGGCCTTAAATCACGACAGGAGTCTCGCAGTGATGCTGCGCCAGGATGGGACTTCTCTGCACAGAGCAGACCTGCCATTGGCCAAGGGGTTCTTTGCCTAAGGATGGCTTTAACCTATGCTGGTTTTAGCCCATTTTTTATAACAAAAAAGAAGAGCTACACTACCTCACCTGCAGGGCAGCAGAAGACAGGGCTTATTCCTTCAACGCTGCCTGAAGTCCCAGCATAAGGAAAGTGATTGCAATTTCTTTGATCATGTCAAAAAAAAGTTTGCTGTAGCCGACAGTTTCTGCCTGTGGCCTCTCTGGGGAGCTGGGTGTTATTTTTCCAGGTGGGATGGTTAATAGACACCAGCTTTGCCACTATAAAATGAGGAAAACAGCTGCAGTTTTTACAGTCGGGTAGCTAAGCATGGTCATCCCTAAGTAGGAATATTGTGTTATGCTCACCTAGCTGTGGCGCAGTAAAAATTACACACGCCTCGTCTCCCCAGGGATTTTACAGCTATGAAACTGCGGCACATTAATTATCCTGCCGTCAAAACAAACCATTCTCCTGCGCTGAGGACAAAGCCGCTGCTTAGAGCTGGCCTCAGGAGCTGGAATAGCAGGGGCTACGTGAGGTCAGGGCTGGAGGTGAGCTGGCAGAGCTCCCCGGGGCAGGCACACAGAGTGGCTGCCCACATTCCCACGTGCTTAGCTCGAGCTCAGGCTATGTCCCCTGCTATCATGCCCTTTTTTGACAACAAAAGAGAACAGCTCACCACCTCCGCTTTGTGAACACCAGAGGAAGGATGGGCATCATCCCATTCCCCTCCAAGCTGGGAACTCTCTCCAGCATGCAAAACTTTCCAGCTGGCATAGCCACACCATAGCCCACGCTGCGACCAGCCTTTTTTCAGCAGCCGGGTGCACAGCGTGTGGGGGGGGTCAGAGTCCCTGCTGGGGCCCATCCTCATAAAGCTTCAAAACCAGTAGCAGATGACTGGGACGCAGTCCCTCATGGGCTGATCAGTCCTTCACCATGCTAAGACTGAAGTGCTGATAAGCAGGGCTGGTGCCTTCATGACGTTGTTCTCCATCCCTCCTCCGTCAAACCCTAGTTGCAGTGGGTAAACTGTGACCAAAACAGAGATTCTGAACTTCTTGGTTCGTGTTTTCACATTTCGGTATAAAAAGCAGGATTTGGGATGTAAAACTGTGCAGCTCATCAGCCAGAGCAAGGGTCCAGAGAGGCGCCCTGGCTTACACCGGCTGCGCTGGAGTCACAGCTCTCGAGAGTGGCTGAGGGTCTGCCCTTGAAGCTGAGCAGAACGGCTGGTTCATTCCTGTCGTGCCATGTTTGGCGTTGAGTGCAGGACTGCTTTCGGAGGCAGGCACGTTTATCACCCGCAGCAAAGTTAAATGGAGAGCCAACCTTTTCGGCAGCTTTTTATTGCAGGGAGGGGACAGGGTTTATGTGAACTGGATTTGTGAAGGTGGTTGTACAAATATTTGTTCTCTGCTCCCTAGCAGCAAAGGGATGAGTACAAACAACATCTCCATTTAAGGTCCCACTCACTTGTTACAAAATACTTGATCCAATTTTGGTTTTGTCATGGACCTTCAGCTTGTTTTGTAGGTTGTGTAACGTGTAGCTCAGCCCCCGCTCCGTAGCACTGAATAAAGGCAAGAGTCTTGACAGAGCGATGCTGCAACGATGGAAATCCTCCTGCACAGGGAAGAGGTTTGGTCTCGGTAGTGGCTGTAGAAAGGGCACTTTTGGGATCCTCAGTCACTAGTACAATTCTATCTGTATCTAGTTCTTGCAAGCATCCATGTGCACCCCGTGAGCGCAGGATCTAGCCGCAAGCATCCAAGCAACAGCGTACCCAGTGCAGGTGGTTATTTACCCAGTGAGACTTGGCTGCTCCAGGCAGTTCCCTCTCCTGCAATCACTGCCTCAGAAGATGCTGTTCTTACCATAAGAAAAAGAAATTCTAGAGAGAAAAAAATTCACAGGAAATATTTTAGCACGCAGATTCAGTGCACAAGTTAGATTAGGACTGCTCTGCAAATGACCCAGGATCAGACCAGATTATCGAGACCAAGGTGTGTAAGACCTCTCCCTCCCAGCTTGGCTTAAACCTTAGGCCACATATTGAAAGGTAAAGAGAAAATGAAATACTGAATAGCTGCTCCCAAAGTGAACGTGCTGTGTGTACATAGTATCCAGTGTGTGATTTTTTTCTTAAAGGAAAACTACTGTTTGATTATGGCAATAAATACTGTGCCGTATCAGGCATATGCAGAAAGACTAAGCCAGAGCTGACTTTACTCCTGGTGCTCCCTAATGTTAAGGCCTTTGATTTTGCAGCTTTACTACTATTCTTTTATGCTGTAGGTGGAGACATTTTGTGTTTAAAAATATTTCTTTTCAAACCATCCCTTGTGTGGTGGAGCACAGGTCTCTGCTGTGCCTGTCGAAAACTGTAATAAAAATAGCATTTGAACGAGCTATCTCAGATGATTCAAAAAACATTTAGCCTTAATTTTCATTTGTGATTTCACATCGGACTTATGTCATCACTGCAGTTTGATATTAATATTTCTGAAGTTTAAGTACAGGAACATACCTGGCAGTTGTTTTTAGTAAGTTCCCCATTAATGTCTACTTAACTGGAGACAGTCGAGCACACATTTAATTATGGAGATGTCTGCATGACGGCATAGAATCTCAAACACAAAAGAAACACTCTTTTAATATGAATAATCTGGAGATTTAAAAGTATCAGTCATCTTTAAATAGCAATATATTGATGACTAAAGCAGCACTAACGTCTGTTGCAGTACGCAGCCTGTAGTTTAACAACCATTTATTTTAACCTCCTACGTTGGAGCCATGCAAGCGGAGCCATAGCGTACCCTTCGGTTTGGATGGGATTGATGTCACTGTCCAAAGGCTGGGCCTCTGCTCCCCCAAACTCTGGAACAGGAGGAAAGAAATGGGCTCCTCCAGAGCATCACCTGCCCTCTGCTGAGGGGCATCTTTCCTCGAAGGAGACTCCCTCCTTTTAGTCTTGAAGGACACTAAAGATCTTTTAAATAGTTAACGTTAGTTCAAATGTACCCTATATAGCTCCTGCCAAAATATGGGAATTTCCACTGAAAAACTGAAATGGGCTTTAGAAAACCCTGATATAAACTTTTGTCATTTTCACTGAAACCTCTGCAGAGCGTCTTCCCAGCTCCAAGGGAGCTGAGAGCTTTGGGGGTCTTTTCTACAGTTGAAAAAAACTAGTATTTGAGTAAAATACTACGACAGGACTCCAGTAAAATTACAAAGAACTGGTAGCAATTCAGACACCACCATTCGTCCTTGTATTAGGTGTGAGGCTGTTTGAAATTAGTCCCGTAGAGTCGATAACAGCAGTGCAGGCACAGCTGCCAGCCAGGGGCCAGCGAGGGCGCGGGCAGATGCCACCGCAGTGGTTAGTGTGTGACATGTACCGCCAGCCACACGACAGGCGAGCAGCAGCACGCCTTCCCCAGACTCACTCTCACACCAGGGCTGTATCTCACCCTGTAATTTCTAAAATTGATCCTGCTAAAAGCAAACAGAAAGGAAGAGAGTGGTGTGACCTCAGCCAGGAGGAATGGTCCAAGCTCAGTGCGGGAACTCCCGGGCTTTGCTCTGCTGCCAGCACCACGTCCCAGCCACTGGGGAAGCTACTGAGGAAACAGATTTTGAAAGCATGGCCTTCCTCCAAGGCTCTGGGTTCCATCCCAAAAATGTGGCCTCGCAATTTTGCATCCACAAGCTATGGAGAAGGCGGCTGTAACGTCCAGTGCAGCAGAGCAAGGTAAGCCCCGGTGAGGATTCCCGCTCCTCCCTCTGGATAACCAGGAAGCAGCCCAGAAGTGACAGTTCCTGAAAAGCCATGCTCCGCACACACAGACACCGCTGTTTCAGCTCTTCATCAGGGACATTGTCTGTTTATTTTTTTATTTTGTTAAGCCAATTTATCTTCTCCTTGTAAATATTGCCAGCTGAGCCTCCAGACCCAGGAATCTGGAGGACAGGAATTTGCTCTCTGAGGGTCCAATCTTGAAAAACAGCTTGAGGGACTCCTGTGCCCCTCTGGATTGTTGTTTATCCACTCGCTATCCAACTGGCCTCTAAAAACGTCCCAATTATTAGGGTTTTTTCCCCTTTAGGCTTTCCAACAGTTACGCAATGGGTCAGAGTCTCATCAGTGTCAGTCCAATCACTCAGTTACATCACTGGAATGCTGTAGACTTTCATCCACCACAACAGAAAGAGAAGTCAGGTCAAAGACTATCTGAAAACTTATCCCTTCACCAAAGATAACACAATTTATAACTCTATCTCAAGGGTGGGGTGAAAAATATATGGATGCTGGAGGCAAGGTTGCTAATGGTAGCAACATCTGTTTTGCAACCACTCTGTTTGCCAGCTGAGTAGACAAATTTGCACTGGAATCAAAGCTCTTGATGCCACTGTCTCTTGCAAGTCCTCTAACCTCTCAGCAGCTTAGCCTGTCCACCAGTAATTAAATGGTACATACCACGAGTTCGCTGTCGTCCAGAAGGGATGTTGTGAAACTGAACTTGTTTTACTCTTTGTAACATACCACAACCAAGAAGAGCGTCTGGATTTTTTCCTTGAATCCCATGAGTTATTTCTGCATAAACAATAGAAAAAAAAGTCTCTCAACGTATCAGGGGAATCACAAGTTAGACAATCACCCGGCTCTTGTCCCTGCCAGCCCCTCCGCCCCCTCTTGCCAAGGCTAACAAGTGTTATTTAGATCGGGAGATATGGCAGGGACAGTGTGTCTGATGTTTGTTGGGCTCTAGTAAAGAAAATATTCATTTTGCTTCTGAGTTTCATTTGTAAGCAATAGAGAAAAATGGATTCATATTTTACTAAGTCTGTTTATAAAACCCAGAAGACCTGAGATAATGCTGTGCATTGGAGTATGGGTGTTCTCTCCCTTTCCAAATGTATTTAAGGAACCTAAAAAAAAATAAATCTAACAAGCTGTCAGCAAGATGCTTTGTGAGAAAGCCCCACACGTTGCTGGCAGGAAGGGCAAAGTGAGTTCACAGGCTGCCTGGCTCCGAGCAGCCCCTGCCAGTGAGGCTGAGCCCCTGCGCACACCGGTGTTTCATGACCCACGCAGGGCAGTCAGGCACCTCTTCAATTCAGCTGACTTCCACTCATCTTGATCTTTACCTCCTGTATTGGTTTATTTCTAAACTATTGAAAAAGCTAGGTACCATTTTAAGGCAAAATATAATAATAGAAAAAACATAATTCAAGCAAGTGTCTTAAAAATCTCAAAATGAGACACTACCCAATCCGAGTAAAATTTCAACCATTTAACCACTGACAAGAAATCAATTTGATTTCTTTTGCTAAGTATGTTTAAAATCTCCAAGCAGTCCAAATGGGATGTGGAAATCATTTCCTCTCAGATGACAAACAACGGGCTAAATTCCCCCCCTCTGTTCACTTTAGACTTGACTTAGAGCTGATAGGAAACAATGAGAGTCTTTCCGTTAACTTAAATGGATTTTATGCCAGACCCATTAAGTAACAGCTTATTTCACTTCATTGATTGTGATGTCAAAAATGAGGTATTAAGAATGATTATGGATGGCAAACACATTCACAGAGCAAAAACCCAATGGTGGGAAGAAAAAAGGAGGGCAAAAGTTTTTGCACGTCAATGTCATAAAGATCGATTAACGTTGGTCCACTTTGCCTGTGGAAAGGGATTTAAACACGGAACTGGTTTATTCTGGCTTTGGTACAAGTGTCAACATTTTTCATTTACTTTTGAAAAGGCAAAAAATTGTAGATAAATAAAATATTGGGGCCAAAGACATATAATTTGCCCTGCACAGGTAACACGTTGCTAGAAAAATCTTCAAAAGCCTCCCCTTTTGGAGGCTTAGCGTTGATGCCAAAACCCAACATCTGTGAGAGGGCAATTAATGCTCTTTTTTTCCCCAAGAGTGGGGTGCAGCTGGTGGTGATGCTTTTCTTTGCAGAGAAAATGAGACCCCATGAGTGCAACTGGAGGATTGGGTGGGAGGCTCAGTCTCCCAGGATCTGCTGACACCAAAAGTACATGTTGTTATAATACAGTTAGAGTAACTCTCTATTCTCTGTTGCAGACTTCCTCAAGGCAGGCCACAACACAGAGTCTCATGACTCTCTAACTCCTCTGGTTTAAGAAACTGAACAGTGATTTTTCAGGGGTTCTCCAGGGGTACAGTCCAAGCTGACCTGGAAGACAACATCAGCTGCTTAGCTCCCAAGTCAGGTTGTCCTGATTTGGCCTTTTGTATAAAATTCTCTTTATGAGTGAATTTTACCTTTATATTGCCTTTTGATAAACTCCTATTTGCCTGTTATTTTAAATTACGTACTGATTTCTTTTGGGGGAACTGATAGATATTCCAAGGGCTGTGGGCCACTCAACCATAACCAGCAGGTTAAAATCCTTGATCATCTTTTTTATGGTGCAACTACTAAAAGCCAAAAAACCCTGATATTTGTTATTTCTAAACAAGCCGTGAATTCTGGTACCTTTACGACTACAGCTTCTCAAAGGAAACGCTACAGAATCAATATCTCAAAGCAGGATATTTCTGTATTTTTTAAAGTAGAAGTTCTCTGCAGTCATTAACAGACTTGATTCATCAGATGACTCAGAATTTGTGCAGCTGGTCCAAGGCCAGTACGGAGACTGATGAGTGCTGCTTTTCTCTCCTTCTCTAAAGATGCCATCTTGTCTCAGTTACACAAAACACCTCCTGCCTTTGTGTCAACCTCTTCGTCTAAGGAGAAGGTTGAAGGTATAACACGCAACGAGGAGGAACTTGATTTTTCACTCCCACAGGAACTTCTTTTTGCAACAAATAAATCAGTGTGATCCTACTAGAAAATGTTACTGATTGAAATACACTTGAGGTACATCATGAATCCAGATGAACCCAAGTTTTCTAATCAAAACAAGGAAAAAATATCAGTGTTTTTGAAACAGTCTCAACAACTGGTATGTTAGAAGATGTGTTTTGAGGATTAAGTATGCCACGAGACCTTAGTCACTTTCAAAAAAAGACCTTTTCATATTTTCCTTTGTTTGAAAAGATAGATTAAGATCAAATTTGATCATCTTTGGTTTTCCTAATATGCGTTTTGAAATCTATGTAATTTTCGTTACCCCTGGAAATGCAATACGTGCCAGGACTATTATTTGATATACAAACCAAACGACTGCAAAATAATGTTTCTCCATTATTTTCCTGAAGATGCAATTAAACTTCATTAGTCACATAGATAATCAAATTATAATTTCATGTCTCTTGTTTAGGAGCTTAACTCTCACTGATTTGAAGTCTCTAAATCAGTGAACAGCCAACACATATTCTTTCTGCATTTGGTTTAAGTTTTCTGAACAATTGGAGCTTACATTTTCTATGACATATTTGGGTTTTTTTTTATTATAAAAATCCAGACTCACACCAAATTTTAAAATTATAATAATTCAGCCATTGCTTTCAAAGGGGTTCAATGGCTCAGTTCACAGATTATTAAAATAGTAAAATAATTTTAAAATATCACTCTCTTCTGAGAGTTTATAGCTACACTACTCATTTCCCATTAATTGCTTTCATATTAAAGATTCCTATCGACTTGCAGTACTTCTGTATTATTCCGCAAGCTAACTGTTTATTGGCCCCACAAAATCTTGTGGGTTTGTGGCCACAAAAAATAGACGTTTCTCAGAAATACTGACAAAAGAGAAACCTCCAGCAGAATATCAAACTTCATTATCTAACCCAATCTAATCTAATACAAGGCACGTCCCTCTAAAATCACTTGTTTTACTTGCAGTAAATCTTCTCTATTACATTACTAGGTAATGCTGTAATCCCATTTCAGGTTAATGCTGGCAGCAAGAGCGCTGTGAAATCAGGTAAATGTTTATGCTTCAACATTTCCACTGCAAGTGGCTGTATATGCCAAGGAGCTAGCCTTCTTAGGTACCTGTATCACCCTGGAAAAGTTGTCCAGACCAGAACTAATTCCATTAGTGTTTGGAAAGCTATTTATAAACCTGCCTTCAGTGGGATGACCTTATTAATTAGATTGGGGGGAAGGCTGAGGGAGGGAGAGGCGCTCATTTCACAAGACCGTTGACATGCATTTCAGTAAGAGATGCTTCTCCTTCGCACTTTGCTCAAAAAAAGACTGTTAGATAAAGCAGAAATCTGGGTCAGTTTGCAGCAAGAAAAAAAAAAGAGCTACACCCATGCTGCCTGCAGGACCCTCGTCCTGGTTCAGACCCAGAGCGAAACTTTTTACAGGGTAGCTCTGCTGCCATGTGTCCTCGGATGCACTGAGAAAGCCCGAGTCCTTCTCTGAAGGGCCCTGGGTTGATTCGCCCACCTGATCTGTACCGCAGAGATGTGTTTGAGGGCATGCGAAGAGGAAGCACAACCTCAAGCTTTTCCCCCAGAGCACCCCACAGCTCACACTTTAGCAGGAGCCTGTGCCCAAAGAGGAGCACACAGCGCTTCATCTCGGGCTCACCTGAGACCTACTGTTGTCCTGGTCTTACAGTCCACATTATTGCAAAACTGCTTTCTATTAGAAACTTGAAGAAGAAATAGAATTTCCTTCCAAAATTGCATCAGTAGGTTACATTTTACCAGCCAATAAGATCTTTTTTAGAATGTATATGATAGCCACACACACATCTGAAGCAGGCACTCAGTAACAAACACACTTACTTCAGAATTTGTTCTCTAAATCTAAGGAAGGGAAAGAGCTTTGCCTCTAAAGCTCCTAAACAAACCTTAGTGAAAGCATCACCTTCCTCCATTATCATGTGCACCCCTGAGAGAGGAAGGCTTGATCCTCATATTCTGTTTGTTATGAAGTCAAAAGAAGACAGAAGGGTATTTTTTCTCCACCCTTATTTACCAGAAAAGCTTGATTTATTCTCCCATGTAGACTGGGAGTGGAGAGGAGTTTCACCTGTCAGACTTGTTTCCCGTGCCTCATTAAGGGCCCCGTGCTGCATTACATTGGCCAAGAGCTTCCTGAGCCGTAGTGCGCTGCCCTGCTGCCTCCAAAGTCAGCCTGTCACCACTGGCAACTCCAAAAAGTCCGCGCCTGGGAACATCAGCAATGTCTTGTCACCGATACATCCGTTTTGGCAACCGTGAAGCTGCTTATGAATGTTTGCTTCTCTGTTATCTGTTTAACAAATCAGGAGACCAGTTGTTGTGCAGGCTTATAATAAGAACTTGTCTGTGCCAAACGGCTAGAAGAAACTCAGCTTTTGTGTGAGGTGTTTAGTTTTATTTATATAACCTCCTGATAGAATTTCATTCACCAGAGACATCGCATATGGCACTTAAAATTTGATCTTGGGTGGGGAAAAGGAAGCTTTCAGCAAGTCCTGCCTACTCGTTTGATAGATTTGTTCCACCCAAGACATTTTTCAATGCAGTGAATACTGCCATTACTGTAACTACAGACCCCACTTTTCTGTCCCTATTTGCATAATCCTATAAAAGCATTTGATGTCTGATTCAGAAATTACATGTGTCTGTGTGTGTCAATATAATGCTCATAAATAGTCCAAGAGTAAAAACTCTTCCATCCCTAGACAAGCAGATAGCGCCCAGGAAGGACCAGCAGGAGATTCTGCACTGGTAAAATTTGACCTAGAAATAACAAGGGCAAACCACACAGCTCAGGTACTCATTGACTTCTTTACTAAGACTGTCAAGAATTGCAATTAGTAACAGATTTGCTATGCAACCCCCTTCTATTAGGTGTCAAATGGGCATCTATTAGGTATCAGACTGGGATTGCCTTGTTCCTTTTGGACAATCTATTTTATCAAATACCTCAGAGCTCTGATCAGAACTAAGGTCTCTTTGCCCAATGAAAAAAGAGTAGGTTAAATTTCTTATCAGTAAGCCCTTGTTTAATATATTGCTCCTTCCTCCAAAAGCACTACAGCAGGGATGCATTCAGCAAAGTTAGTTCTTCCATCTTCCTGTAACCCTGACTCATCTATTAAAATATATTTCTGGCTAAACCCACTATAACATATTTGTAGTCTTGAGAACATTTTTTAATCAAATGGACATTGGGTATTTGAAGGGGTTTTTTCTTTCATACTTTGTAAATAAGAGTAATCACACTAATAAGGTTTTTGCTTTGTTAATTTTATATGCTTAATGCCCATTTTTATATTTAGACCTGATAGTTACTTGGCCCATAATAAGGGGTTTCTTTTGTTGTGATTTTTTTAAAGGCATTCTGATTCATTAGATCATAAAAAGCAATTACAGAGATGAGTTCAACAAGAGTCACTGGTACTAAAAACATATTGGTCAGGACCGCTCTAACCGTACGTATGCTGAGTAATTTAGTGGTGTCCTTAAGAGAGACAGACATTCAGTTAAAAATCTTCCAGTCTCATCGCTGCTGTCATGATGGTTGGTGGTCATCTCAACCTGGTTCCTCTTGTCAAGCTTCATGATTTGAATGTTATCATTTTCATTCAAAATACGTAAGTTTGAAACTGTGATTTTGTTTTTTTTTTTAACTGTATCTTGAATCTGTAAATCTTTGATGCTCCAGCAACAGGAACCAATTGTTTTAAAGATTTCACAATTTGTGAGATCTGTGACCTCAGAACAAACGTGGAAAAACAGGCTGTGAAACCTGTGAGGAGAAAAACTCTGCAACACATGCGCCAGTAGACTCTAGATCAAATGCTGAAGGCAGCAGGGAAGGAAATGAAAACAAGAGTGGCTTGGGAAGAGACAGAAGAAAGAGTCGAAGAGGAGCAGAGGGAGTGAGAAAAGAGGGAGACAAAATGCAATGTCTCTGTGCGCACCTTTGAAGGTCTCGGCAGATTCATTTTACAGGAGTCAGTCCAGCTTTTCACCCGAACCACAAAGAAGCCGGCCTTCCAGTCACGGTGTCCATAATGCCACACGTTCCTGAACGTTTTTATGGCCGGAAAGAGTGAATTATTGGGGCAACCGTAGAGGAATGCAAGGATGGGTGTGTGGTATCGAGCAGGAAAGCAGCTGTGCCACCACAAGTTCTACCTCACAAAAAAGCCGTGCTATCAGGACACTACCAAAGCTTCAAACGTTCAGATGCAGCTCTGTGTGTATCTGGGTTCTTCAGTGGTGTCCTCAAACTTTGCTCCTTTTAGATTAACAGATAACATAAGCAATATGAAATTTTATTAGCAGTGACATTGTAAAATTAGATGACACATCGTACCAACTTATTAACAGTGATACCTCACTGAGATTAATGGAAGTATTCGCGGGCAACTAGCTGGCTCTGCATTTCAGGAGCTCTCCTTTCCAGCAACAAGCTCTACCCTCCCCTTTGAGCAAAGCTGAGCAACCCAATGTCCGCAGTGGTCTTCTGGCCCAGCCCCAGCCATCCTTACAGCAAGCTCCTGCTGGAGACCAAAATCTGCCATTTGTACCAGAAGAGCTTATTCTATCCTGAAACTAGAGAATCCGAGGGGCAAGCCCTGCCGTGGCAGTTTACAAAGCTGTTACCACCTGATTGTTTGCTTGCTCCTGACATGGAGGATGAGTTAGTAAAAGGGACTGAGAGCCATGAAAAGTCAGATTTAGCCTGACTGCCAGCCAAGTCATGACGCTCCCACTCCCTTCTGCTGCCTGTGGTGGAGGTGGTTACCTGGCAGAGGCGGCACGTTCAGCTGGGGAGGTGACTTACAAACCATGGCAGCAGCAGCCAGCAGATCCCATCTGTCTCTGTCCTACCATAAAAGATGATGCCAGATGTAGTTTATTTGGTCTAAACTGGTGGTTTGCTTTGGTGTGCCTATACTAATTGCTTTTGCTGAGGGCTGGAACTCTTCAAAATCCTATTGTAAACAAGATCTTAGATTAGAAGACAGAAGCTTGAATTGAACAATATTCTCCCAATTCATGCCATGATTTGTACTACAGAAGGCAACACCACATTCATGTTACCAAAACATGCCTGACACTCTCTCTTCACTCAGGTAAAATAACCCTTGCTTGGAAAAGTTTGGTTTAAGTAGCTAAGATTGTGGCTTACAGCTGAGGGAACTAGGAAGATAGCTAGCCAAGTTATCACAAACAGCCTAGTCACTGTAACCTTGATTTGGAGCAGAGTAAACTATTCTACGCACAGCTTTATGCAACAGCAGAGCCACAGCTTTGCCAGAGGAGCATTTAGCCACGCTCTCCCATGCCACGCTGGGCAGACCCCCCTGCGTGGGTGGGTGAGGGCACCCCGGGGCCAGGGCCTGCGCCGCGGGTGTCATGCACCGTTCCCAGATTGTTGTCTGGAGCGAGATAGATTTTGCCTGTTAACGTGCTTCGCTGACGAGATGCCAGGCGGTTAACTTATACCGCAATTTTATTATATTTTCCACTGTCCTTAAGCAAGTTATTTTAACCTATGTAGTAAACCCAATACATATGACAGAAATTGGTAGAGCAAGATACGTGAAATTGGGGGAAGGGGAATATGACCTGTTCGGTGTTCCAGCAGCCCGTGGCAAGGTCAAAGGTGGTGGGGGTCTCAGGCCAGCTGAGAGGGAGCTCCCCCGAGTTACTCCCATGCTCTGATTTTATAGCTGGTGTGAAGCCCCCAGCCCCCACATATCTTTGTACCCAGAGTCTTAGCTGCCGCAGCACACCCTGCTACAACTCCTGGAGCTGAACAGGGGCTGTTTGGGTAGGTAAATGAGGAGCGAGGAGGGAGGAAGGCCTTATGGGTCAGCAAAAACGATCATGTTTCTATAATTTAAAGGAGCCACACAACTAAACCCTCAAGCACGGGTTGTGCTTGTGATTAGTGTTTAGCTGGGAGTGGGTGACAGCTTCTTGATTTGGTTTAAATACATCTCCCAGAGTGTTCTGTTAGAAACTGTTTAGGCTCTTGATATAAGTTTAGGCCCAAGCAGCTGGTAAGCCGTGTGGGGAGTGGCAGAGGCATGGTATTGGAGTCTGCACAGCTGGGGCTGGGGGCTAAGCATGGGGCGACCAAGTTTTCACCTAGTTCTGCCCCTCACCTCAGCCTCATCGTGGCTAACCCCTCTTCATCAGACCCCCGACGTTAGTCTGGCCCCAGGGTGGGGACCCCACAGTGGGTCAGAGCCCAGCGCCACGGCCAGCCTACGCTCTATCCCTTGTGGGAGGGTTCCTTCAGCTTCTAGACTTTAAAAATGAGGCGTGTTGAAATCGCCAAGTCCTCACCCATCTGCTTATTTGGGTGAATGTGTTGAGACAATGGCAATTCAACCACTATCTCTTGGTCGCTCCGTGCTGTTAAATCGCGGCCGCCCCTCCCGGGGCTGCGGGGGATGAGCTGCAGCGCCGGCCCCCGGGGAGCCCCCACCCCCCGACGCTGCTGCTGTTGTCGTTTTCCAGGCCGACCCTGCAAACCCGGCTCAGCCCGGGCCACCCTCGGCGCGACCCCGCGGCCAGGCCGCGGCTCCCGGCCCCCACCCGGCGCTCCCCCGCCGAGCCCCATCTCCCGGGGGAGAGGCGGCCGCCGCGGCGGGCCTGCCCCCGCCCAGCTGGGGGTCCCCGCACCGGGCCGCCCTCCCGCCATTGCCGCGGCGCGGAGGGGGCGGGCCGCGGCGGGCCGGGCCGCCGTGGGCGGGCAGGGGCGGAGGGAAGCGCGGGCCGGGCGGGCTGAGAGGAGCCGAGAGGCCGGTTAAAGCGGCCGCCCGGAGCCGCCCGCCCGGCTCCCGCGCCACACCGACGGACGGCGCCGGCCGTCGCTGCGCGCCGCGGCGGCTCGCACGCCAATGAAGGCCCGGACTCCGGCCCTCGCCGCCTCAGGAGCCGCCCGCAGCCTCCCGTCCCGACCCCCCGCCCGCCGCCCGGCCGGGGCGGGCGGCCCGGACCCATGCGGCGGCTCCAGGAGAGGTTCAGGAGGTGAGATCGCTCCGCTGCCCCGGCGGGGACCCTCCGCCTCTCCCCCTGGCCGCCCTGAGGGACGGACGGGACGGGACCCCCCGGCCCCCCCGCTCTTCTCTCCCGGCCGGCCGGGCACGCTGGCGCTGGGGGCCCCGGGCGATGGCGGCGGGGCCCGGGGTCCTGTGAGGGCTGGGGTGGGGGGAGCCGAGATTCTCCGCGGCCCCGCTGCTGCCTGGGGCCGGGAGCCCGCGGCATCGCCGGTGCCGGACGCGGGGAGCAGCGCCGTCCCGCCGGGGTGTGTGTGTGTTGAAGGGGGGGGATGTCTGCATGTATTTTATTTTTATTTATTCCCTTTCTTTGAACGAGTGGAGGATCACGCATGCGGCCGCGTGTCCCGGCCCCGGCCCCGGGAGGGGGCCCGACCTGTGGCTCCGGTGCCGTGCCGCTCGCTGCCCGCCGCGGGGCCGGGCCGGGTGAGGCACTGGGCGGATTGAAGATGCTGCTGGTGTTCGCGGGGCGGTCGAGGTTCTCGGGTAAACATGCATGGGCTTTAGGTACCTAATTAATTTAGGTACCTAATTGCTCGAAGCCCAGATGCAAGGCCATAACTGTTGAGTGACAGTCTGTCGCCTAGATAAGACCCGTTTCCACAGTGGCCTCCCTCAGCAAGTACACTGCTGCAGGGCTGCTCTGCTCTCCTTTCACCAACTTGCTTAAGAAACCAAAGCCTAAGTATTAAAAGGGAAATGCAATTGAAAGAGCCAAAAGAGAGGAAAACGTGAGTGTGGTCAGACCCAGTTTCTGTACTAGCCCACACCTAGGCTGTTAGGCTGACTGATGCCCTGCCCCTGCGCTCGGGCGGGCGACAGCACCTGGTTTGACTTCTGCTCGCTGCCTGCTCTTTGCTTGAAATTTTGCCTTTTGCACTTGCCAGAAGGTTGAGGAGCCTTTTGGGAGGTCAGCGGGATGCACAGACTCTGCTTTCCGTGACCTAATCTATGTGTGATGCCGCAACTGTTAATGGATTCTCAGAGTATCGCAGATTTCGTTTTTATCTTTAGTACCATGTGGTAAGTACCTGAACCTTTACACATTGTGTGAATTCACTGATATTTCTAAATAAGTGGTGTGCTTCCGTACTGATCTGACTTATTTCTGTGACTCGTTGCTCAGTGGTAGTAAAGCTTATATGAACAGGTACAAACCACAACTAGCTCCCTTCTAATCCAGGAAGGAAGGTGCCTAGTCCGGAGGAATATGGCCCTATTTTTAACAGAGTGGACTGAATTCATAAAGAGGAAATATCTGCCAATTTGGTCAAAGCAAGCAAGCTTTTTATAAACCAATTCATTTATCTTTAAAATCTTATGCGGTCATCATGAAAACGTAGCGCTGATCTATTTTGACCTGCTTGTGCTTTTTTTGGTTTTGTTTTTTCTTTCGAGAGCAAAGAGCCCAGATAACATAAAAATTGCTTCAGGATCTAAATGTGTAACCCCATTTAACGTATGCTACTGCTGGTTTTGTGGAGTTATCCCCACCTTGTTGCAGTTTCTCATATGCTGTTATTTGTGGCATATTAGGTCTAAATGGCCTCTCCCGCTGCTGGAGAGCACAAGAAGAAAAAGATACAAAAAGGGGTGATGTGCTTTTAAGCTGATAAAAGGAAGTATGAGGCCTTTTGAGCTTAATAAAGGAAATGTACTTCCTGAAAAGACTAAAAAAATCCAGATCTTTGAAGCTATTGTCAGCACTTGCTGTTTTTACTGACGTTTTACTTCATGTTTCAAATAATAATTCATTCAGAAGATTAGAATTAAGAATAAGGCAAGATTTGAAAGGTGCTTTTCTCTTCTGAAGTTTTGTTATATGCTTGCTGTGATGCCAGGCAAATGCCATCCAAATATTTGCGATAGATTTGGGATTTTTATCCCAAATTTTTTTGAGGATATCCCAATTCCCCCCATATTTATTTTTCTAGGTTGGGTTTGCGTGAGAAGAGAGAGTGCTAGGAACCTTCAGGTTTTCCTCCTCCTTTCTCTCCCAGATACTATGATCTCAATTCTGGAATCACTATGAGACATACAGCATCTGCTCCTTGGACATGAACAGAAACTTGAAACATGAGGGGTCTCTCACAAAGAATGGATTAACCCATATGTTTAACACTTTAAATATCTGAAGTGTTTGAAGATTAAAGTTCATGTAATGTAAAGGGCTATGAGTTTCTTCTCTCTTGGTTTAAATTGTCATATGTCTTTCTCAATATCCTTTTTCCACTTATGTTGGGAATATTTGCGTGCTGTGAAACTATAAAGCTTGGACTTCCTTGGCCTCAAGTAGTTCTTGAGCTTTAAGAATGAGTTTAAATTGTGAAAATGAACTCGTAACTCAGTTCAGTGCAAAAGCGTTCTGCTCTCATGCCTGGCTGCAAGTAGTTATTAGTCTGTTAATCTCAGAAATTTTAAATTCTGATATTGAAGGAGTTAATATTTCATATTAGAGATCTTGGATTGTCAGTATCTTAAATGGAGAAGTACTTACGTGTTCTCATGAGATAGTGCTGCGTACCCCCTGCTTAAATGACTCTGGTTTCACTAGAGTTCCTATTAAAGAGTACATTATAGGTTTGTTAGAGAATCAAAAGGCTTCACTTAAAGATGTTTCCTGTAAACTGCAGTCGTGTTCAGTGGGGCCTTATGAGACTGTCCTGCATTTGATAATAATCTTAATGGTTGTGTTAGAGAGGGCTCTATCTTGTAGAGAGTTGTAGGAGTAAACAGCATCTGTATGCTATATATCAAGTTTCCACTTCTAGGAAGGTGAGGTTGTATTCCTCGCATTTATCTTTTTCAGAAGAGGCAAACTTGACCTGTAGATAGGAGGAAAAACAATGTCCCTGTGTTGCAGTGTTCATGTGGCAGAAGACAAAAAGCATCTGTTGTTGGAGATGATGTGGGCTTTATTTATTTATTTATCTTTAAGAAAGAACAGAACAGTTTTTGCCTCCGGACTGCGAGTAAGCCTGCAACCAAATTATTCTGCCTTTATATTACGATGTCATTCATATGTATAACTACAGGAGGGTATGACTTTTTTTAACATCATGGGTCAAAATAATTTTTCCTGGTTATGATGAGTATTTCGGTGTAGTATCCGTGAGCAACTATTTTCAAGCTTCAGGTCTGTTTCTTAAGGTGTTAAACACAAATTGTCAAACTGGAAATGAAATTAACTCAAGAGAAGCATTGGCTGGAATTTTTGCCCTATTCAGCCACTTTTTAAATGACCCTTCCTCTAAAGTTGTTCCTGATAACGCTTATAAATAGCATTGTAAAAAGGCATAGGGAGGGAACTGAAGCTTTGCTTTACTGGAAATGCTGTCTGTGGGTAGTGTGACCTGAGCAAACATGCTCCAGCATTTGCTGTCTGGGCCTTACAGCCGTTGCAGTCGATACCTTGCAGAAAGAAGAGGTACAGGCATGTCAAATGTACAGCAAAATTAGATACTGGGGTGTTTAGAGATCCTTTTCTTTAAGGCACAGGTAAAGTCTAACTCTTCCTCTCCTGCTAAAACACACGAGTGGTGGTGGTGTTAGTAGTATAACCACGTAGGTGAAGGGGACGAGTGAAGTGTTGCTAACGGTGGGGTTCTGCTCAAACTCTCTCTGGTGGAAGAAAAGCGAGTTTCAGCTGTTGTGGGAGTCCAGTGAAGCTTTCTGTTCAATAGCCATGCTACTAACCATGTCTGTTGTTGTTTTAAATGAAATAATTGGAGTTGAAGTTTTTTTTTTTTAAGAAAATGATTGAAGTGTTTTGTAAGTGTGAAGTTTTCTGAAGCCTGATGCTTGTCTGTTTCCCCAGCCTAAAGTTGCCTCAGACAAACAAATCATGTTTCATTCCTGTGCTGGCTCAAACAAGGTGGGGAAAACCCCCCCAATCCTTTGTGCAGATAACAGAGAAGGGATAGTTTTGTTAATGTCTTTGTGTTCTGTTTTACTACTAACAACACTGTCTTTAAATTAGTTAGAATAGTGCTGTGAGGTCCTAATAATAAATGGTCTTTTCTGAAGTGTTTGTTCATAATTCTTTCTGAAATCTGACATTAATCCAGGCTCTGTTGCAACTGCTTTAGAAAGATCCACTATCGTTTCTACTAAATAAATATAAATGAAAAGGGGAAAAAATTATCCTCTAATAGATAATAGAAGGTCCCATTAGCAGCCTACCCTCAATTATTTATAGATTTTTAGATGACGATAATATATAGATGTTTGGAACAACAGAAATTATAAAGCTAGTACCGAGGATGAGCTTATTCTTTAGTAGTTGGGGTTTTTTTTGTTCAGGGCGGGGGAAGGTTGGTGGGTTGGTTTGGTTTGGTTTTTTTGTCCTCCTGCTTCTTGTGAGAATGCCAAGGTACCACCATGGCCTTTGGAGAAACGTAATAGTATTCCAGATGTAATCAGTGAAAGGTTTCCCATGACTTTGAATTTATGGAGTTGGGCAAAGGCAGTCTAATCCCAGTCACTCAACTGAGCCAACAGATGCTTTTATTTTTAAATGTTTTCCTAACTTGGAAGCAGAACTGAGTAAACTGAATGTTCCATCTGTAGAGGTTGCCGAAATGGCCTTCAGCAGCTGTTGAAGACCTGTACGCAATGGGCAATAAAATCATTTCCCAAATGTTCTGCGAGCCTGTGTATATGACTACAATGTCATTATCCTCTTGGAGGTGAGAGCAAGGTGTCATTTGTCACTGACAAAATAATTGCCGTTGTTTAATAGTTTATTAACTCCCATGGAATTATCCATTTGCTAACAACCATTTATCCTCAGCATCTGTGAATGAAATTCACGTTTTTCTTATCCTTTGTATTGGTAACAGTTGAAACTGTTCTTTGAAATTGCGACGATTTGGAGAGAGATCATGACACAGTGTTATTTAATCAATGCTGTTAAATTTTCATATATGGGTTTAGAAAAAAAATGGTTTACAAATCACTTAAATCAGTCAAGAAAACCAAGTGGTTTGTATCTCAGAAGTCTGGAGCTGCTTGTTCCAACTATAAGGTTCCAGTCGGGCTTTTTTCGTTGGTTATTTGTTTTTCCCTGGTCTGAGATCGGCCAGTATTTTATGGATGTCATAAAAATAGGACTGGTTTTGACTTCAACTAGGAGGGACATGGGGGAGGACCAAAGTTTGTCTAACAAGCTCTTTATATAAATATAGCTAACAAAGCTGCTCTCAGTTCTGAGCATACAGGCATGTTCTGTATTTGTTGTGAAGCTGTTCCTGGCTTGTTGGATACCTGACTAATTGTCAATGCATAGTTTTATAATAGTCTGGAGTAAACTGGAATTCATTAGTGAAAGAGAACCACTTTTGTGTGATATTATGCTGTGCTGGGGTGACATACGCGGTACTGTGGCAGGAGTAGTTAGTAACTTTGACTGTCTGGCTGCATATAAATGTGTGCTGTCTTTTAGAGGTTTTTATACACAGATTTAAATTGTATAGTTTCACAGAAGCAACTCAAGTGTTTGCATTTTTTTTAGTGTAGTTAAAAGCAACATTTGTATTGGCAAGTTCTTCCAAAGCTTTCTCAAGCTTCATCATGTTTCATTTGGCTTGCAAAGGCTGTGTTTGGGGTGATTGTTTGTTTGTTAGGTAATATTTGAAAATTCTTAGAGAAAAAGGTGGAATCTCTATGGTAAGGACCTTGAAATTTTTTATCTTCAGAGTTAGCCATTAGAGTCTCTTTTCATCCCTGTGTAACTTGGATCTTAGTTACAGACAGAAGATAGGAGTAGCCTCAAATCAAGCCATCTAATGCTCCAAACGTAAATATTGCTTGCTATAGGAATTGAAAAGTCAGTGTTCAGGTTGGTTTATTCCGAGGTGTTATAGAACTGGAATATCGCTATAGTTTCAAGAACTCCTTAAAAGAAGAGTAACCCTTGGCAGTTATGAAGAAGTCCGTATTTCAAGAGCAATTTGAGTCCATTTAAATGGAATTTAAATTGGAAATATTTCATTCTTCATCCAACCAAGCTGTCAGAAAAGAGGGAGTCTGACTTCTGTATGCAAAGTCTTGATTAAAGATAACCATCCACCACATCAGGCAGTCACAGAAATTGATTTAACATATGTTTCTGTTAAGAGAACTTTTCTGGGAGAACTTACAATTTAAATAACAGTTGCTTCTAACATGTCTGTACTTATAATTTTTAATGCTGCTAGGTTGGAGGGATTCCTTCATGATGCTCCAAAGAAATTTTTTATTAACTCTCCTAAAAATACCTCTTAATTTTTCCACAGGTTCATGAACCACCCAGCTCCAGCAAACAGCCGCTACAAACCCACTTGCTATGAACATGCTGCTAACTGTTACACACATGCAGTAAGTACATTTCCTTTGGATTTTTTTTTAAACCAGATGTTTCAGTAAATTTTTGTGGGTTTGGATGGCTAAATGCTTACCTTTGCCCGAGTGTATTCATATTTACAGCCTCTTTGATTTTGTTATATAAGCTTCAGCTATAGCAGTCCAGAAAATGTAATGTTAGTTAGATGGCTGGTAATCACTGGTCCCTGATCTGAATCTCTAGGAGCTCCAGATGCTTCGTAAGATTCCTTTTCACCAAAGGAAGTTATATGTCTTTATACGCTTTTCCTCTGTCCCAGTCAGAGGATGACTGTGGTAAAGTGAATATAGTTCTATACTAGTCTTGCAAGGCAGATTTCAGAATGCTGTGCTCACATGGTGTCATGCTGGATACTGCATACTGGAAGTATACAAAAGACTTATTCATGTTGGAAGCGGAATACTGTGGGTATTAGCCAGAAGAGCTAGAATGACTTAGTTCTGATACTTCGTATCTGTGAATTGATTTGTCAAGAAATCTCCTATTTTGAAAGAGGCGCTAATAATGCTGACAGCCCTACTAGAAATCCTAGTCTGTCCTTATTTTCATAATATATGGACCCATACTAGATTTGAATATATGGTATACACAAAATAATGAAAGCAGTCTGTCATCCGTGCTCCCCCCCCTTTTTTTTTTTAAGTACTTGGGAAGTTTAATTTGCTGTCTGGCATTTCAAAAAGGACTTAAAAATGTGCGTGCTTGTTTTTAAAGATAGCATTTGCCCTTTTATAAAAGCAGCTCGTGCTTCTCCTCAACCCCTTGTTTAACTCCAAACATCTGAAGTATGTTTGACTTTGTCCTTAGGCTCTTATCTCCAGTGTGTCTGAGTGAGCTACAGTTATGAATGTTCAAGGTAGTGCATGGGACTCTTCAGCTCTAGAAAGAGCTCTGTTCTTCACGATCTGTGTGTGTTTTATAAATGACCAGCATGCAGCTCTGTGTTGCTGGTGAAAACAATCATCTTGGTTTACATATAGAAAAGCTAACTGAAACTTATGTGTTTTTAAGCCAAGGGTCTCATGTACAGCATTATGTAAATATATGCTTATTTCTCTAGAGAATGAAGCAACATTCTGTTAGTTAGCACAAATATGTAGTTTATCTTATAATCCTTGTACAAATTTTGTTTACTCTGGCCAAAAAGTTAGATTTCAAAATATCTGGCAGAAGTTGATGTACTCCTTGCAATTCTAGCCTTCATCTAGTTGAAAAACAGGCATGTCTTATTCCTGCCTGTTAGCAGTAGGTTACAGCCAAGATGTCATATCAGTATTTTCTGGTATGCTAGTTTCTGGTCAAGCTGTCGAATTACTTTTTGAAGAGTCAAGCTACATGCTAAACCTACCATGAACTGCTAACAGCTCGGGGATATGCAATGTTAACGTACCCCTTGTCAAAAAAATGAAGTGTAGTGTAAAAGGGGGATTATTACTCTAAATAAAATTGTATGCAGTAAATAACTTTTAATTGAAATTTAAAGCCTTGAAACAGGAATCTAATCTGGGAAAGCACAATGAATTATACAGAACAAGCTGGGGGGGATGCTTGCTTCTCCTCTGTGTTATGGACTGTTTCTCTAAATGTTAGATGGCCAAGTGCTTTGCCACTAGATTACAGGCTGAGTTTGCAGTTAGATGTTGATGTAATTTCTACAAAACAGAGTTTAGCAATGTTTCTCCATATATTTTTTTCCAAAGCTTTCATAATTCAGAAAGTAGTCAACTTCTATCCCACCTGGTTTTTTGACTTAAAAAGACACAGTAGTCAGTTTAGGCTTCAGCTGCTTCAAAAAAAAACCCAAAACAATTAATAAATGGGGATACGGAATCCCATGCATAGCTTTTTGCTACAATACTTAAAAGCTAACTTTGTGTAGCATAGTAAGGTATCTTCAAATTTCTAACTAGTAAGGCTCTTTAAAATGTCTTGATTTTTTTTTTTTTTTTTAGCTTTAAACGAAGCACTGACTTGTTTTTAGACAGTAGGAGACAGGAAGGGCAGCTAAGCAGTTGAATATAGAGACAGAAAAGACTGCTCTGTGGTTAGAAGAACAGGAAGGAAACAGTGTATGAGAGAAGTAGGAGTCGTAAGAATTTGAGTTATAAGGTAAGTGAAATCTAAAGGGGGGAAATGGCTCTTTCATCATGAAGCTTTCTAGTGTACATAAGGTTTATCAGACAAAAGACATGCTCTGTTATATTAAAACCTCAGAATTTAGGCATGGCTTACTTTGCACTGCTCTAAAAGTTTTTTTTCCCAACTGCCTTAAAAGGAGGAACTATTATTAAGTTAATAGTCTCTCTATTCCAGTCTTGGGATGTGCAGTGCATGGAAAAAAGTATAAATATTTCAAAAGTGAGGCTGGGAGCATTTACCAGGCCATTTGAGCATAGAGGAAGGGGTCATCAAAATTTCAGAAGGGCTCTTATGATGAAAATGTTTCCATTCTAGCTGACTGATACTAGCAGTTTCTCTGCTCTCTGTGTATCGCACAGCTCAAGTTGCCAGTACGCTTCCCACTCCACCATGCCTTATTTGAGAAAATTGATGAGTGGGGAGATGCTGTACTTGGCTTCAGGGCTGTACTGCTGGAGCTCGCCAGGCAGCTTGAGATGGATGGATGCAGTCCTTTGTCGTTCCCTCTTAAGCGTCACGTGTGAATTTGGCTGCTTTGTTGGTCTTTCCATTGCCTTCCTTTCCAAAGGGGAAGTGCAGGGACCATCTTTATGCTGTTAGTGTTCCCTCTCAATGAAAGACACGTGAGATCACAACAATAACACCATGGCTTGTGCATCAGAGGTCATTGTTGCTGACTACATGACGTGCATAGCCTTGTGTGCAAAGAAGATAACTTAATTTGGCATGAATGTTAAAAGCAGAGTTTTAAGCAGATTTTTTTAAACCTCTTTATGGGAGAGATTGTCTTCAGAAAGAAGCAGCCCCAAATAGATGGAAGGTACCAGATACTTCGCTATAAGTTAGTAACCAGAGAGTTTAATTTCCCTGAAGTATGCCTGATCAGGTTTACAGCTTACTGTTTCAGCATCTTTCTTTGTGCTTACGGCTTTTTGCAGTGGCTGCTGTTTGTGACAGTAGGGGTTGTGGTAGTTGGTTTCCCAAAATACATCACATGGGGCTTGTGCCCAAGTCTCTGCTTAAAGATTCCTGCCTCTAGCTATAAATAATTTTAATCCTTTTTCTTCCTTCTTATTGTAAAGGGGTTTATAACGTCATGTTCTCATTTTGTTCTGGCGTTTCTCTAGAAAACTTGGTGAAACTGTTGCCTGCTCTCTTGTTCTGTAAATCTCTCCACCAGCCCCATTTCTGATTTAGCAAGTGTTAATGAAGGTGCTAAAATTAGTAAATCGGAGCATCATGTTCTGGCTTTGTCCACAGAACATTAAGTTGGTGGGTTTGACGATATTCGTTTGGAAGACTTGCACTTCATGATGAAACAGGCAAAGTTTTTTGTGACTTCTAGCTAGTTTTATTACTAGGAATGTTGGCAACTTAGAAATGCTGTGTCATTGCTGGAAAATGACCCAGCACAATCACACTCATTGTATTAGTTCTGATTCTTTGGCTACTTTTTTGGTAAATAACCCTCCTTTTAAAGGACTCATTGATTGCTTCTCCATTCTGAAGATTAAAAAGCCATTCTTACGCTAGAGATTTTTTTTCAAATGAACATGGGAAAATCCATCTTGGTTTGTTGACTGGAGAGTTATATTTACTTTGTAAGATGGATGTTAGGTATAAAGAAGTCCATTGTATCATATGTTTTCTTGTATGGCATTAGTATCTAAAGAACTTTTATCCAGTTGGCTGGAACAGCAGGGTATCACTTCTGATTTTTAATTTAGCTATTTTTGGTCAGAAAAAGAGTAATAAAACATCTTTTGTTTAGTCTATCTGTTCCCATGGTGTGTATCAGTCACAGAGGGAAAGTGTTTCCAAATAGAATACTTAGAAAAAACAATAAATCCTTCTCATGCTAGTATAGTGCTGTTCCCTGTGAGAAGTAGAATGGTTCTTCAGAGCCAGGACAAGCAGAAAAGAGATTAATGCAGCGCTTCATCCATGTACTCATTTGTAGCTGTATTCTTCATTCTGAAGGTGCAAAGAGCGTACATAATCTCTCTGAAACCTTTTAGTTCTCTGTCAAATATAGTCAAACCTGAAATTTGCACCCAAAATTGGGAAGGAAACCGATGAACGTGGATACAGCATGACTGCACAGCTTAAAGAATCACGGCTAAAAAGCTATTTCTGGAGCTTAGCATCTTCCTGTCTCCAGCAAAAGCTAAATGAAACAACTGCCACATCTCATCAGTTCCTTGCTATCTCAAGGGCTTCAGCCACACATTAAACTGTATGCCATATGTGGAAAACAGGAGGGACTAATCTCCTGAGGAGTGAAACACTTTAACCTTTCTTGAATTTGGGGGCTGTCCAGGATATGTATATGGAAATTTATGGTCTGTGATAAATGAGAAGCCAGACTGGCAGACTATTTTTGGCCTTAAAGTACATGAGGTCAACTTCCACAGCCTCATTACAAAACTCAGAAAGTGTTTTCACCTCTGGTCCAAATGCCATTGATACAGGAATGTAGTACTTTTCATTTCCCTGGCTCTACAGCTTGTGGCGTAAATGTACTAAATTTTGCAAAAAGGAAGAAAATATAATAGTAATGAAGCTACAGTTGATGTACGTCAAAAGCCAGAAGCAAAAGCTGCTTTTGTTTGTTTTAACTCTGATTCATTCGGTATACTTTGCATCTTCTGCACTGTAGCTGTGATCAGAGCCTCGATTTCTTCTGGTCTGTAAGCAGATGAAGGACAAAGGCAGTGCAGGCTAGACCAGATCTTTGCGCTCTAAGCTATCAAACCTGTAAGGCAAAACAGAGATGCCAGATTTGTTTAAACATTACTGGTTCCTGGCTTTATTTTTTAGCATGTGAGACTTGGGTTAAACTGCGAAGAGTTTAACCTAAGAAGGTAATTTACAATTCAAGTGAACGAATTAACATCTTAAGACACACTGGGCTGGAAGGGAACTTGTGCAGAGTTTTTGACTTAGAAGCCTGACAAAGATAGGACTTCACAGTGGAAGGGGAGAAATGCCTGAGCCAGCAGGTTCTTTGCTTTAACTACTTGTTGGACATCCCTTCCCCCACCCCCAATTTATTTGTTTGTTTTTTCCTGAGTGAGCAAAGGTACATGATGTAATTTATTCTGGGAAGGAGTGTAGTTTTAAATGCATATGAAGCCTGGAGCCCACTTCTTAGATACTTCACGTGAGCATGCTAATTCTATCATGATGTTCTAACAGTGGTTGTTTTGGAAGATCTGAATTAAAGCTGTTTGAGAGGGAAGTGGTAAGGAAAGCAGAATTGGATACGCTGCATTAAAAGAACATCGTCTTTGTGCATTAAGAATCTGTTCATAAAAGAAGTTTGCAGCTAATTTATTTATAATATCTAAAACCCAAGTTCTGCAAAGCCCTTAATTCTCTTGTCTTCTACTTAACTGCATACTTCGAAATGCTTTATCTTTTCATTCGGTATTGAAGTTTATTTTTGTCTGTCCTGTGCTCTGCCTCTATGCACAGGAGGTGGTTTAGATCCATGCCTACAGAAAGATCAAAACTTTCTTAAAACACAAGTGAAAATAAAAACACTGCTAAGACTTCTCAAATTCTTTTGCTACTGGAATACCATGTGAGGAGAAACTTACCACAAACGGGCGTAAGCTGTCTGAGACTTTGTCAAAGGCTTAACACGTGTGTCAACACACACCTAAATGAAAAACTTCCTCCTGTTAGGAGCACGGCATCCGATGTCATACATACGGTCTCTGTTGCTGTGCTGTGGGTGCTACTATGTTGGCTGCTGGTCAAGACTTAACAATGGCCTTTTGTTTTCTTAGTTCCTCATTGTTCCTGCGATTGTGGGTAGTGCCCTTCTCCACCGGCTTTCAGATGATCGATGGGAAAAGATAACAGCATGGATGTATGGCATAGGGCTCTGTGCGCTCTTCATTGTCTCCACAGTATTTCATATCGTTTCTTGGAAAAAGAGCCACTTAAGGTATCGCTATAAGATGTATGTTTTATTTTCAGGTTCTATGATGTTTTTCCATTGTGTTTCCCAGTCAAAAACATGATTTTACATAAATCTGGAGTGGTACCTTGTACTGAAACATTAAAAAACACCCTTGATTCTGTTGGAAGAAATAGGGAGCCAAGCTCATATACAAACAAACTTTAATGCCTGCTGCTTTTTCACAAGGAAAATAATGTGTTGTTCTATGCCCTAGTGGCTCTTAATCCAGAAATTGGATGGGAAAAACCTAACCTAAGCGCATGTATGATGGATATAATCCCATTGCAGAAATGAGAACACTGTCTGGGACTATGGCATGCTCAAATACTTTGAGGAATGCAGAGCTTGCCAAGAGAATTCTAGTACCATGCACAGTTAACAAGCAGAAAGCCTCCTTGGAGGCAAGGCAGCAATAGCAAAACTAAGATGTGATATTTATTTTTTTTTTGGTTGGGTTTTTCCCCCCCCATTGATTCCTATATAATTCTGAGCCATAAATTGGATTTAACCAGTAGTCACTAAATAGTAACGGTTTCTGGATTAGACAGAGTTGCTGTGACAGCTTTCTGCTTCTGTGCCAGAGAGCAGGATGCGTGATGGGGTGGAGACGGGGAGAGGAATGGAGGAGGGCTCGTCTCGTTTATGGCCTCCTGAAGTTGAAGTCAGCTGAACAGTTGTCCAGATGGTTTTAAGAGGTTACACAGCTGATGGTATTTTCCCCACAGTAATCCCAAAGTGTGTGAGGAATCTGAGACAATACAAAAGTCTTTCCAAAATCTCTCTTGGTGACCTATTCTCTCTCTTACTAGGACAATGGAACATTGCTTTCACATGTGTGACAGAATGATGATCTATGTCTTTATTGCAGCATCATATGCACCATGGTAAGAAATATGACACCCACCTCCAGAATTCAAGCTTTTTCCATTACAAAGAGTTTATCATTGTGGCTTTCCAAAATCTATAGTTATCTTCTTAGATGCAGTTGACCACATTCTGCATTGTGAAATGCAACATAATGTGATCTGAGATTTGCTGAACAGAAACTAATATAGGAAAACAGCAGAAAATAATTTATTTATATGCCACAAGCCCCAGTTTATGCTTCCCTCACATCAATGCAAGCATACCTTCTGCGTCTCTGTATATAGAATGTCCCAGTGTCTTTCCCACATTGTGCCTAAATTGTAGCTTTGAATAGTTATTTATTTTTATCAAGCCTTACTACTCCTGTGTCAGTATGGTCCATTCATTCATCACTTTTGTCTCTTGAAATCTCTGTACCTCCAGGTTAAATCTGCGTGAGCTTGGACCTCTAGCATCTCACATGCGTTGGTTTATCTGGCTGATGGCTGCTGGAGGAACTATTTATGTATTTCTCTACCATGAGAAGTAAGAATTATTATTTGCATTTAACTTTGAAACAAAATTAAAAGGTGGGGGCTTTCTTGCTTTCTGAGTGTTCCTATCCAGCCTTTCACACATTGAAATGAGGGCTTTGATACGTGGAAACATGTGATGAGTGATGCGAACTTAAACCTTGTCAGAAGACAATTGTATTCACCCTGTTATAACATGTCTTAGGCTATGTTGTTTCTTTTAAAGGGGTCAGAGGGAAGTTATCCACTTTTAAAAACTAACTTTTGCTACAAGAAAGCAGTTGATAGTGGGTAGGGTAAAAAACCAGTTGAAATGGCTTTCTTATGCGCCTAATTTACAGAGCATTGTGTATAGATTATATTGCAATATTGTCTACTGGTGCATACTGGCTCCTGCTACCTTCTTGTTTTTCTTTTGAGGTGTGAGTCCTTGAGTTCCAGATCTGAACTGTTGAGCCTGCTTTCGTTACTTACTCTCAGGGAGCAAGACCCAACTTTTTTGTTTTGGAGATGAGCTACTGAAGTTCTTGTCAAATAAGAAAATATAAGTTGTCTCAATGTTTTATTCTCACTAGTACTTAATGCAAATGAATGCTCAGCTCCTTAAATGACTCAAATCATTCCTTTTTAGGTATAAGATCGTTGAACTCTTTTTCTATTTAGCGATGGGATTTTCTCCTGCTCTGGTAGTGACATCCATGGTAAGGAATGTGACTATTAACGTTGCAAACATACACTTTCCTTTTATAACTAGCTTAAGTTCCAGGACAGCTCTTTCTTCTCCGAAGATGTTAATTTTAGTCCACTATAATTGTAAGTGTTCTCTACGGAAGAACCAAATTTAGTCAGTTATATTTTGGATATAGTTTTACATCCAGTGAAATGCCACCTTATTCGATGTATCTGGGCTACAGGGTTGAAATGGAAAGAGCTTAGGTTCTGAACGTCACTTCTGAAAGGATATTGGGTGTAACAACTCAATTACTTCCATTTTAGTAAAAATGATAAAGATGTGAAGTACCTTAGCCTGTCAAAGAATGTTTCTGGATTTTACTATTTCTGAACTTACTTATTGCCCACTTACTGCTTACAAATTGGGAAAGAAGCTTATTCTTTAGGAAAGTGGAATGGACTTCTGATAACTTGCTGTCCTTTTTTTTGGTCTATGTAAGACCTCTCTGGAAAATCTAATCAATTGATTCTGTGGTCTAGACCAAGGTGGGGGAAGCAAATTGATTCTTGCTCCTTTCAGAATTACTTAGGGGCAACAAAGCTAGACTATTTTGTCTCTTATTGAAGGCTTCTTTTTATCAGTGAAGCAGGGAAAAGTTGAAAAGTTGAGGTTGTTGACCTGTATCAAACTGATGCACTGTATCCGGGATCCTTGATCTCTCGGCAGGTGACGCATTTTTGTTTTTTTGCAAAAGGTTTCTTGGTGCATCTGTAAGCCATACTACTGTCTTGTCCACCTCAAAACTTTGTTATTTATTTAGCTACACATTTTAAATACTTTGAATAACCCTCTCTGCTGCTAATATAAATCTGACATCTCTACAAGGTAATGCCCGTTACTGTACTTAACTATTCCACATGAATGCTGTGCTGTACCAGAACTTTTCTGGATGCTTCAGCCAACTAGCAGGAGTTGCGTTAAACTCATGCTCACACACAGTAACGGGGTTTTCTTTTTCTCCATGTTTGTCTGCTCTGCTAATGAGCATGAAGAAAAACATCAGACTTGCCTTAATTTTTGAGTTATCCTGCTATTACTTTTATAGTGCTATTGAGACATATATAAATACATTACATCTTACAAAGTGTAATCCAAATTCTTATATACTGGGTTTCTCACTTCTCCATCTCTCCTGTCCAAGATGTTCTGAGCTATGACGGCCAGCGTTTGGGGGGTGAGGGGGGAGAGGTGGCACTTTGTGCCTAAAATGCCCTCTCCCTCCTTTACACCCCACCCCTAATCTTTCCTTGTTAATTGACAGAGCAACACCGATGGACTTCAGGAGGTTGCCTGGGGAGGCTTGATATATTGTCTGGGTGTGGTGTTCTTCAAGAGCGATGGAGTCATTCCGTTTGCCCATGCCATCTGGCACGTATTTGTGGCCACAGCAGCTGCTGTTCATTACTATGCCATTTGGAAGTACCTTTACAGAAGTCCTGCAGACATAATTCGTCACTTATGAGATATATATATGTGTGTGTATATATATCTAGATAAAAAATAATCTGCACGTGGCCTCTGTAACAGTATTATTTGACTTAAGGAATTCGGGGAAATCGGAAAATTGCACAGAAAATCTGCACTGACTTTGGTAGTTCTCTGAACACAATTACTGTGAACGGATGTTGTGTGTGTCCTGCAGTTGCCCGTCATATGGCAAGTGCTGTAAATAACCAAGATACTGTACTGCAGTACTAAGAGTCCATTCCATGTTAGTAGAACTGGCTACCTGATGTTTACAAAGAAATTTTGTATTCTAGGTTAATTTTACGATTTTTAACTACGTGAATTTTTCTAAATTAGTGATTCAAACAGTGAAGTCAGTGCAATAGCGAAAATGTAACTCTTGATTTGAAATAGGTTTCTACCACCTTTCTGCTAGTCATTTATTAAATGTGAATCACAGACAAATAATCTACTTTTACCACCCATTATCTTGATACAATGCGACTTTTATAGAAACTTTTTGTGTTTTTTGTAAACTTTAAAAGTACATTTATTGAACTGAAAACACACAACAGTCATCTATGCAGTTACTCATGTTGCAAAATCTTGCAAGGAATAGTTACATTCCACATACTGTACTGACAAGCAGACATTGTACCTCTCCCAAAGGTTGGATTACAGGTGTAATTGTAATAACCACTTTTACGAACTAACAATTTAAATGTGATTCTGCTGAGTTTTAACATGATACTGTTCTGCTCATCTACAATACCACTTAAACAGCACCTTAACTGGGCTTTATCCGAGATGGAAACGAAGCGCTTTAAAAGAAACGGTTCGCAGGAGTTTCTCGTGGAGGTTTCCCGGTTCTGCCCCGTGCTGCCCGGCCAGGCAGCAGTTTGGAGGCAAGCTGACTTGCAGAGGCTGGCAGTATTAAGGAAGGCGGGCAGCTAATATTGCCCTGTCCAAACCCGAGAGTCAGTCATTTCTCCAGAATACACACACGTGTATCGGTGCTGTAATATTAAGGCTTGGATTTTCAAAGGGATTTAAATTTCGTTCGGGTCGTTCTGTTGGGAAGCGCTGGTCAGAGCAGCAGGCGCAGCGCGATGGCTGAGCGCTTCGAGTTCACGGTTACTGGTTCTTCACAAGCACAGCCTTTCAGGGAGAAGAGCTTGAAGAACTTGATGCAGTGTCAGTTGTCGTTCTGGGACTTAACGCGGAGTAAAACTGGTCTTTAATTGTATCGCTGTCTTTCTGTACAGGAAAACCAAATGTGGTAGCAAGTCGTGATTGTAGAACACGTGCATTTAATGACCAGATGTAGAAGAGTCATTTTAATACTGTTTGTCCAATAATTGTATCCTGTCCCACTATATAATGAATGTCTTATATTAAGATTGACTTTATCCTTTTTCTAATTTACTCGGTTTTTCATGACAGTATTTAAAAACAAAACTAAAACGTGTTGCCTTTTTCAGATTTTGTTCTGGATATTGCCTGTCTGCAAACAACTAGTAGCAAGATAGGGAAGTTTTTCAAGGTACCATTTAATATTGCACCTAGATTTGCCAGTGGGTTGCATATTTTAGAATATACACATTTGTATACGGAATTTACAAGAAGGGCAAACTTTAAATTCAAGGCATTGAAGAATTGCTGTACGGTGTTGGCAGGCGACCGGAGAAACAGCACCGCTACAGCCGAGCTGTGAACTGCCCCGGAAGAGAGCAAACGGAACAACTGGGCGGGTGATGCCCGCTACAGCAGTCTCGCACATCTGGATGCCTCCATTTTTTTAACATTGTGTCTGTTTTAATATTTTCCACTTTTTGTGAATTCATTTATTTTGTTTAAACGCAGTACTGTTAAAACCACTAAAATACACGTAACTGTTTTCTGTAGTCAAAAGTGAAACTATTGCTTGAATATGTTTTAATTTTAAGTTAACTTTTCATGGCATTGCTTTTTGGAGTGTTTGAAATGGTTTTTAAAAACTTCAATTCATCAGAAATATTTTGAATTACTGTATTCTAGTCAATATGATATTGAATGTACTAGACTAACAATAAACATTTTGTGCAATTTGGAAATGGTTGTGTTCTTGGTGGCTGGGGTATCTTTCCCCTCCAACCCTTATGCAGAAAAGCAAGGGACTAACACCGTGTTGCCACTCCTGGCACAAGAGGTCCAGGGTTGAACCTAATGACCCTCATGCTTGCTCGGCCAACTCATGAAATAAAAACAGTAGGGAAGATTGCAATCCAAATTACTCAATTTGTGGTATGGAAAAAAGTACATTTATGTGTAAATTTTGGTCAATATTGGGAACTTGCTGCTTTCCCTTTTGCTGTTCCGCGTCAATTTTCTTATACCATTATATACTGGGTTCTGTTTTTTCAATTATATAGCGTTGAAAACCATCGTTTTGCTCCTATCCCTATAGGGGTATCATTGCATTAAATATAGACAAGCTGAACTAAAAATGCATTTCTGTCTGGAAACCAAGTATGTCATATTTGTCATTAGCCTTTTTTCTCCCCCTGCCCCAGTCGCAGCTCTCCAGGCTGATGCCTCCCAGGAGTAACAGTAGTGCTTTTTCCAGTAACGTTTGCTGCAGTAGCAGAGTTGTGATTTCTTTGTCTTCCCGAAGCAAATGTTTTTAAGAGCACTTGCTTCTGTATTTTCTATGCCTCTAGGTTTCAGAAGCTCAATGAGTACGCTGAGTTTAAATGAAGCGGTGAGAACATGAAGCGGTTTTAGTTGTGCAGGCGGACCTTTCCAGAGGATGTCTGGGATGCCGCAGGTGCTTTGAATACTGGATACTTTCAGTCCTGTCACTTGTAGGTTGTCTTTCTAACGCAGTATTGTGTGCATCTAAAAAATAATTCAGTTATCTGGAGGGAGTCATTTAAGGATTTATTCTAGAGTGCATTACTTCTTTGCATTGTATTGGTTTTTAATTCAACAGCGACAAGGAGCGCTCGGAGGAAGCATTAATTTTCCTTTCTGTTAAAAAAAGCAGTCATAAAAGCAGGCTTCTCTTCCAATTCTGTCTTCCCCGCATGCCTCTTAATTTCTTGTGAGTATGGTAAGAAATCGTATTGCTGTCTTCCAGTTCTAGGTGAGCGATGAAGTCCTTTCAAAGGAGGCTTGAGTGTCTGAACATGGTTTAGGCAACCTTCGCTGTGTCTGTGGGAGGGTGTGGTGGAGGAGCGGGGTACTTCAAAGACTCTCTGAAACATAGTTGTTTACCAAAATTTTAAAGTTACCTAAATTCCGGATCTTCAGAAGTGCTCAGTGTTAGCAGACAGGCAAGACGGTTCCTTTTAACGTGTTTTTACTGTTTCGTTCTAATTAATCGGGCTTTGCCTGGTTTGAAGCGCCAAGCCTGCGTCGGGCAGGCGTGTCCTGGTTGTTCCGCAGAGCAGCAGCTCCACAGCGTTGGCAGGGCGCTGGACGGAGGATCGCACTTCTGGGGCTCGGGGCTATTGCTGTGGGAATCACAAGTTGCAGTCCAGTGTCTTCCATGATTTTCACAGCTGGTGGTGAAATCTTACGGGCGGATATGTGAATGTTGTAAATCTCACAGGTGTCGTAGCATCGTTAGAGCTGCTGCTTGGTGAAACGTGTGTGTGTCGGGCTGGAACGAGCAAGTTAGAGAAGATGCTAAAGTTTTTCATAGAGGCTCTTCTGTTAACCTCTTGCTTGAATGTCCCTCATGCTTAGGACCCCACCGCTTGTTTGGAAACCTCTTAGTCACCTACACAATTCTTTATTTAGGTCTGGTGTACTTAGCTAGTGATTCCTCTGGAGGCTAAGGCTGCCGTGTTCCCATCATGTGCTTGACTAAGTCTTTTCTCTGTGCTTTGCTATTTTTAAAAGAAAGCAGGACGCTAGTCTCTGCTTGTTGATTGCCTTCACCATCAATAGGTGTCATAGCTACTTTTAGCTTTGATGTTAACAAAGGATGACCAGGATGGCAAGGCGGACGCTTGCCGGCTCTGCAGCGCGGGCGCTGTGGGCCTCTGTGCCTTCCCTGTCCCACTGAGTAGGTTGCTTAGCTTGCGGCACGGACCGTTGCTCTTCACCAGCTAGAGGCAGCTCGCTGTCATTCTTCTATTTGAAAGTGTTTCGTTCATCATTTGTCTCAATAAATCTACTAAGCACTGTCATAGTCTGGAAGAGGAACGTACGTAAGACACCTGAAATGTTTGCTAGTGCCTGTTTGGAAGCATTCGGATGCTTTTAATTTGGTGATCTGGCAGTGCTGGGAGGGCTGGCGCTGCCCAGCTGTGGTACAAGCAGCAGCGTCGTGGTAACACTGGGGCTGGATATCCCCAGGCTGCTCGGCGGCGGGTTTTGGATGTGCTTGCAGCCGGACTTGAAAATTCACCACAAAGAAATCGGAGGTGAAGCACCTTTGGAGCATCTGTGCCAGGTACAGCCTGACCTAATGCGGTAGTTCAGTCTTAGGGGCCCAACCTCTAGGGAAAGGATGGGTTTCTTTAAAAAAGAGTGTTCAAATTCCCCTTTGGGTAGTATCTTGACATTGACAAGCCTGACATTTTGTTACTGAGGTGGGTGTTTGTTTGCTAGCTTGTTTTCACTCTGGGCATCCTCCGCCTGTTGGTGGTGAGCCTGACTGCGAGCAGTAAGGGTGGCAATGCTTGCTCCCTTTGTAGACCCAGGGAACCGGGGAACCCAAATCCTCTTGCAGAAGGCTAGCAGTGAGGCCAGCTCCAGTTTTATAACCGAAGTGACGCCATTGGCTCTGATGAGGCTGGTGCGCTCTCCGAAGGATGTACTCGGGTATCTCTGTTGCTTAGCAGCATGAGCCCTGCTGGCAGTGGATTTGTGCGCCCAAATCCTTTAGGTGCCTTTGAAAATCTCCCGTAAATTGTCACATAGGCAAATAGCTGTTAGTAGACACCTACTGAATTAGTGGGTTCAGCTCCAGCAGGCATCGTCTCACTTTCTGGTGGGTCGTGCCTGCTGCCAGGAGTGACGCAGAGGTCTGGCATGCAGGCAGTGACCAGCCAGTGTGAGGCTTCCTCGGCATGGTCAGCCAGCGACCGAGCCTCGTCTCCGACAGGACGTTCAGGCCAGACCGCAGGATGTTTGGTTGGAGAGATGTAGTTATTCAGGATGTTGAAACACTGAAACCCAACCCACAACACCTACAGGGAACCTGTGGTACATTTGTCTTCAACCAGCAATGATTTAGTAGCGTCGTAAACGCTGAAGGATTGCGCATCGTTGCTGTGGGAACTCAACCATCTTCTCAAATTAAAACCCATGCACTTGGCAAGCTGAGGATTAGTCTAGGAAAGGAATATGCATTTTATTTTTTTAAGTATGTGTCTTCATATATGAACATGTTTGACAATGAAAATGGCTTTTGTCTTGAAGCTGATGGTGGTGCTGAGCAGCGTAATCAGCCTTCTGCTAAATCACTGAAAATAAAGCTGGAAGGGACTGGGATATTTTTAGCCCATCCTCTGCCTGCAGGCAGGACGAACTCTGCCTGTCATTCCTGATGTGCTTGTCCAACCTGTTCTAAAAAGCCTCCAACAATGGGGATTTCACAATCCTCCCAGGCAGTATATTTAATTGTTTCACCCTCTGCCCTCTTAGACTTCTTTCTACTGTCCAAGCAGTATTTTCTTTGCTATGACTTCAGCCCGTTACTCCTTGCCCTGCCTGCAGTGGGCTCAGAGAGGAGCCCTTACAGGCAGGTTCGATAGAGCTGGAAGCTGCCACTTCCCTTGCTTTTTTTTCCTCCCCTAGATTTAAACAAACTCAAACCCTTCAGTCTTTCTTCATGGCCATCTCGTTAAACAGAGTCAGGGGCTGTTCCAGAATGACTTCAGACACAATTTTTCCATCTGATAACGTGACACAGGGGCATGAGAAATCAGTGACAGCACAAAATGAGGGAGAGGGGGAAGCAGGAGCTGTAATCCCGTGTTTCAGGAGAGAGGGGAGGGAGCCTGGGGCCACCAATCCCCCAGAAACCAGCTGAGAGTGGAACCGCTGTGGAGGAGAAATTGGCCCCTCCTGAGGCACAGCAGCGTCTTGAAAGGAGGAAAGTCCCTGGGGGGCTGGGGAGGAAAGGGAGGGGTGCTGCCTGGGGAGGGGGCTGCACGTCACCCAGCTGGCTTCCATGAAACTGGGGCAGAGTGAAAGCATCAGCCTGCAGGGCAGGGGTATGGCACGGCTTCTGGCCGTGAGGGGCCTATCAGAGAAACCGGAGCTGGAACCAAACGCCCTGGAGCCTTCAGAGCACCCTGGGGCCGCGCACCCTGCGGCTGGGCGAAGGTGAGCGCCGTGGGGCCGCGCACCCTGCGGCTGGGCGAAGGTGAGCGCCGTGGGGCCGCGCACCCTGCGGCTGGGCAAAGGTGCACCAGCAAGGGCGAAGGCTGGACCTGGGTGCTCAGCACCCACTAGGGAGCCGCTGGCTGCCGTGATGCCAATGTGATGATGGGCTGGGGAATTTCTGTATCACACCCTGTCAAGGGACGGCGTGCCCGCAGCCAGGTCCTGTTCTAGCCAAAGCACTCCTCTCCCAGCTCTGCCATCCCACGGCATCCTGGGATAGCGGCCCTTCCTCATCCTTCTTAGTGGTTTTGTTCTGGTTATTGATTTATTTTATTGCTGTTGTGTGAGTGGGGATTTTTTGGTTCGTAGGTTTGTGTTGTTTTTTTTTTTCACAAACTAATTCTGGTTTGCTTTTACTTCTGGGCTGCTTTTTTAGTATTTTAATGCAATCCCTCCCCCAGCTCCAGTGCTGCACTTGTGTTCTGCAGAGCTCCCAGCAGCGTCTCCAGGACAGTCTCCTGCACCCCAGCTGCGATGTGCTCGGGTCCCACCAGACACAAGCTGTTGTCCGGCAACAAAGTACCTGCCGCACTGCAAATAACCCGTCCCACGTACAGTAGGGTCTGTCCTCGGTGGCCCGAGCGTGGCTGAGCCTCCTGCCCCGGTGACTCAGAGCAGGGGAGACGCCAGCACTCACCCTTGGCTGGCACAGGGTGACGCCGGCCAGCGCGGACGCGTGCCCAGGCGGGCAGCGCCTTGTCCATCATTTCTGTGCCGAGGGGGAGCAGATCTGACCCTTTACCACAGAAACGTGCCACAGGGTGCTGGAAATAAGCAGTGCCGGGGCCAGGAGCCTGGGCTGACCCACCGCGTGCTGGGTCTAACTTTTCCTTGCTAAACCTTCTGATACCCAGCAGGATCCTCCAGATCCGTGCCTGGCAAAGCTGCTGTTTGTTTGCAGCTGAGGTGGCTGCAACCTCTGGGCCATCCCGGCAAACCCCCACGAGGCTGCACTGCCTTGGCAAGCCCATTTTGCAGCCGTGTCCCCCCAGGCGGGGGGGCAAATGACAGGGGAGGGCCCAAGGGGCTGCAAAACCAGGGCAGGGCAACAGGTCCCTTCCCTGCCTGGGCATCGCTGCCTCTCCTGCCCACGCCACCGTGGGACATCCCACCTCGCTGCTGCTGGGGCCACTGGGACCTCACGGCCTCGGCACTGGGCGACAGCTCACCTGCAGCATGGGGGCAGGGTCCAGGGCTGAGAGAGCGCGTCAGGGCTGGGCAGGTGAACACGGCTGTGTTTCTGGCTGAAGGCTGCAAAGGCAGAGGGGTAAAAGTGAAACACAGGTGAGAGGAATGAGGTCGCTGGGCAGAAGTTGCTTGTTTCATCAGTCCCAGGTGAAACTTGGCTATTGATTGCTCTGTAAAAGTGTGGCTAGTTCCCAGATTTTTGAACTAAAATTGGGTCTACCAATATGCAAAATGATTGCGCATCATCCTTTTAAGGTCAGGTATGTCTTACACTCCCAGATAGCAGCCAAAGCATCTCAGAGAGGTGCTGCCCCTGCTCAGGGCACCACAAGCACCCCATGGGGTTACACCCCCGATGTCCCACGCTGGGGTGCTCCAGGTGAGCCGCTGCGGTCAGGGTGGGTGTCTGGCCAAGCTGTGGTGCTGCTGGGGTGATGCTGTGTTTGATCCCTGACCCCTGGTGACATTTTGGCCTTTGGCCCCGCAGCCCCTCACCACAGGGTCAGGTGAGTCACCGGCCGAGCGGCTTCACAGGGTCTCCTACCCTGCCGCAGCATCACGGCGGGAGAAACGCGCCGGGGAGGAGAGAGCTCGATATCAAGGAGGACGAAAGGGATGGTGGTTTCACGATGAGGCCAGCGGTCGGGAGCCACGCGTGGCTCGTGCGTGACCCCTTGTGTCGGCGCTGCCGGAGGGAGCCGGGCCCTGGCGGCGCACGGCGAGGGCGATGGGGCTCAGCACACACGTGCAGCTGGGCTCGCTGCAGCGGTTGGAGAAATGCGGCTCTGCCTGCGCACCCACAGGTAGCTCCCGGGTCTCTCGTGCACATTTACATTTAAGGGATGAGTACATTTAGAAATGAGATGCCGAAACACACCAGTCAGACTTGGGCATGAAGGCAAGTCCTGTTTCTTCCTTTCCGATACCACTTTAAGGCTCTTTTGGTTTTTTAACTGCTGACTTGCTGTGGCCAATACAGCTGCCATGCGTGCTGTAGGTACAGCGGCCTGTTTAGTTCTCTCCCAAATAATTTAAGCAGCTGGATGAGCCTAATAGAAGGTCTAAAGCATCTCAAAGCTTATTAAGTGTTGACCGGTTTCAAGAAAACTGGGGCTCCATTAAAAAAAAAAAAAAAAGAAGAAGAGACCTGGAAGAGCTGCCGGATGCGCCCAGCGGCAGACCAGACCCTCACCAGCGCAGGGCCGTGCCCAGCCAAGGGGACACCTCCGGGACGAGCTGGTTTATGGTGGGCAGAGTTGGGCAGCCCTCAGGACTTCACCCATAGACAGCAGAAGTGATGCGAAGCCTCAGCTGCGACGGAGCCTGGTGGCCCTGCCAGCAAGCAGCACTTGCAACGCTATAAATAAGTGACACCTGGTGTTGATGCCACTAAGCTGAAACATGTTCTCTGCGTCTTGAAAAGATGTGTTTGTTTTATAGCTCCTGGGCCTGGCGGGGGAGAGGATGAGCGGGAGGGGCTGCTCTTGGGCGCTGTGTGCCCGGGCCCGTGTGGCGTTTGTCAGGCAGTGCCCGAGTGGCTCCGTGCTGGAAGAGGAGCTCCACCAAACTGAGCTTAAAGCGAGTGGCTGAAACCAGCCATCCATCCCCAGCTCAGCCTGGAACCGGGGATAAAACCTGGCTGTGACAGGCGCCGGCCTCTCCTCGCTCTGTGTCTCATTAGGAAGAGCAGGACCCATTATCCCGTGCTGAGATTTACAGCCCCGCAGTGCCTTGCCTGAGCAATTTCACGTGGGCTGTTTCTGGAGGCGATTTTATAAATATGATGATATATTTTATGTCTTTATCCTGCCTGGCGTGGGCAGGATGGCGGATTTTCAGTGCCTGAGGCGTGGGGTGGCTGGTGGGTGGGAGCAGAGGGGCTACAGTCCTGGGGTTCTCCGTCGGCACCTCCTTGCGGGCGGCCGGCCTGGGCCACAGGCCTCCAGAGGGCACCAGGCACCGGCGGATTAAAAACTCAATTAAAAGCTGCCTTAACTGAGCTGGGGCTGGGTTATGGTCAGCACAGGCAGCTGCGCCTTGCTGGGCACCGGTGTCCCCTGGCTCTGGTGCAGTCCGGGCTGGCACCTGTGGTGTCTGGGGGCAGCGTGGCCCGGGGGTGGGGTGGGGTCATGGTCGTGTGCTGAGTTTTGAGGGGGCTGAACCCCACTTTGGGCCCTGCTGAGCAAAGGGGTGATGTTGGGCCCCCGGGTGGGTGCATGGATCCGGTCAGCGTCTGTCACTGGTGGGGGTTACTGTCAACTTTGTTTTCATGGTCTGGGGAGAGGGATTGTGCCTGTTTAATGCTGTCCTTTATTTAATGTTGGCAGCGGCGTGCCCCGACCTGCCCCAAGGGGGCTGCGGGAGGGGGGGACACGGGCCCAGGCTGTGGGCTGGCGTCAGCCCAAGCGTACGCCATGGCGGAGCCGGTGTGCGCGGGGCCCCGGCAGCGCCTTGCACGCAGGCCTGGGAGGGGGAAGAAGATAAAGCTGGGCTGCTGCAGCCGAAAAGGGCGAGCCCGGCGGGCTGCAGCCCGTGGTGCACAAGCACAACTGCACACACGAGTGGAGAAACACACACACACACACACACACACCCCACCACACCACCCCCCCCCCGGGTCTTCCTCCTCATGGTGATGCTCGGCTCAGAGCTGGGCACACGGGGGTCTCTCTCGGAAGCATGGGGGGGACGTCTCGGCTCATCACGCCCCAAGAGCTGGGCTGATGGCGGGTGAGCCCCACACGGAGCCACGCGCACCGACACCCCCGCCTCATTTCGGCCTGTGCCATGTCATCGACGCCACCAAGGGTGCGCGGGGCCGGCGGCCCTTGGACGGGGCTTCAGCCTGCCAGAGGGTGGGGGCGCGAACGGGCACCGGCGGGGGGGAGCGACACCACAGCCAGCGAGGTGGGCACCGGCCACAGACAGACAGACATACATACACACCACACACACCCACCCCCCCCACCCCCCATTCGTGGCCTGCAGCAGGTCTGCTTTAAAAGTGCACACACATATATATGTACGCACGCATGTGTGTATGTGCATAGGTACTGATGTGTGTAAATACCAATACTTGTACGTGTATATTGCTAAACACAGCTCTATATACAATTTTATGCATATATATGCACACACATATTGAAAAGTTCTATTACCATAAGCTACATCATATACCTAAAATAGATTATGTACTTACATGTTATGTTTAAATGCTACTTAGTATAGTATATTGTAATAATTCTTAGATTTTATATGTACAGGTGTATGATAATGACTAATGTATGTGAAAATCTTGTCTCAACTATTACTGTATATAAAAAATACAAATATCTCCAAAAGTGCATATTATCCATTTTATGTTATATAAAATATAATAATAAAAAGCAGCTAATACTACACCTAACCAAGGACCAGCTAACACAGCACACACGTGCACTGTGTGCTTAGACTGAGCTTAGCGTACGGCGGGGGCTGGTGCCCCGCACAGCTTGGGTCCCTCGGGGCGCGGGGCGGGGGGTAACGCTGACGAAGGTGCACGGCCTCAGGAAAATTTTAAAAAATTATTTTCGTGTAAGCTTGCCTTTATATATCACTGAAATGTGTTTTTTTAATATAAAGACATAGCAAATGAATTTATTAAAAATAGCCTGTTACATATGCTTGCTGAAAAACCATTGCATTAATAGCTACTTACCGCTAGAGCTGCACACGCACGGAGTGTGCGCTCGTGCCCTGGCACATACACGCTTCCTGCGTAACCTCGAATGTGTATTAAACACAGGCTATATAACTACGGAGCCATAAATACAACCACAGTTAAATTCTGCTAAATATGCTGAATGAACCCCTAGCTGAGCGTGTGTCTCTGTGTACGGCCGCACGCCGCAGCGCTAGCCCTACGCCGGCACACGCGCGAAAGCGGCAGTGCACGGGCGTCGAGGGGCGCGTCGCTCATGAGCCATCTAGTTTGCGCATAATATATAGCAGAGGTCACAAAACTCCGCCTTTATAGCTATGTTAAAAAATTTACAATGCTATATTGTGAGTAAATAGTTATAAATATATGAAATATAATTATTACATTCGTAGCTATATCTATATAGGTAGAGAGCGAGAGACTGCGCAATACGACGGCGCACGTGCACGCACAGGCACAGGCTGGGGGAGGCGAGCAAGTGTGCCTGTGTAGTACGGCAAATACAGTTAGTGCATGTTTTTATAAATAAATAAACAAACAAACAAAAAAAACCAGACCTTTACCAATGAAATGTGTGCGCACGTGTGTATACAAAAAGATCTAAAGCGATATTAATTATGTAAATGCTATTAAATATGGTACATGAAAGTATAATTATTAAATTTATAGCTATAGCTGGCTATGTAGATATATAGCTACATGCGCGCTTGTGCGCACACACACACGGGGGTTGTATTAGAATGAATATACTTTATGCCTAATATAACATATATTAAAAAAAAGACTTTTATGTTAATAAAACTGTCTACATTTATAAATAAATATAAAAGTATAAAACTAGCTTTTAACATTAAAAGCTGCTAAATATGCTGTATGAAAATATACTCTTAAAACATTTATGTAATATACTGTTTTAAAAATCTCTCTCACGAGTGCACGTGGGCACACACAGAATGGTGTGTTTATATGTTAATAAAACATACATTTTTGTGCATAATATGTGCTATATATTTAAACACAGACCTTTATATATCAGTGATGACTATCGTTGTATGTCCCTTTCTATGAAAATAAAAGAAACCTTCTGTAAATACTATTACATATATTATACAAAAAATATAATTATTAAATTTCGATATGGATAGCGAGAGTGAGGGTGCGGGTGCATGTCTCTGTGTGCGTGTGTGTTATAACCTACTAATGTACTTTGAGCACAAGATGTACTGTATAGTTAAACCAGACCTTTATAGCAATAGATAATTACAGATCAATAAGGTATCAACCTAGCTTATTAAATGCTGCTACATAGGCTCCATGGCACTAGCCGTGCCTCGCGCTGTGCGTCCAGCGGCACCGACACACCCAGAGCTACATGCGCGCGCGCACACCGATGCCCATGTCCTGCGTGCCAAATGGGCAGCCCACGCAGCATTTATTGTACAAGAGCTTTACAACAATTAAATCTATTTTTACATGTATTTGCTAAAAAGGTACATTAAGCAGTAAATTCTGATCAACGGACTATAGGAAATAGAATTATTAAATTGATAGCTATGTAGGCATATGGCGTGAGACAGAGCAAAGCGCCCGCAGGGCAGGGGCGCGCGCTGACACCCGGGCGGGGAGGGGAGAGTGGGTGTCTGTGTGGGCGGTGGTGTCTGTGTGTCCATGTGCGTGTGTGTGTGCACATGTGCGTGTCGCTATTACACATATCGTTAAAAAAGGCCCTTTACAGCCATGAAGCGTGTGTACACAGGGGTGTGAGACAAGCTACCTCTATTAATCGCATTATGTGCTCTGAAAGTGTAATTATTCGGGTTATAGCTGTAGGGAGCTAGCGAGCCATACAGCCACGCAGCGCTACATACGCACGTGCAGGTACACACGGCGGGGGGGAGAGTAAATGTGGGTATTAAAACTAATACACTTTGTGTCTCAGATATTAGAAGACAGGCCTTTACTTTATATCTATTTACAAATAAATATTGAACTATAAAACTAGCTTTTAAAAAGAAATTCTGCTAAATATGGTATATAAAACTTAATTTTAAAACTTTTTTCTATATACACATATATTTTGGGTATATGGCCATGTGTAAGCGTATAAAATGTAGCCATTGATATTGCGTCATATATCGATCTATCGCTAGAAAACACCCTAAGGCAGGAATGTGTGTACGTACACACGCACACACGCACGTGGGGGGGAGGGGAAGAGTGAGCAAGTGCCTGTATCTAGCCCTGTTCTTAAAAGTCCATTTTTGTGCGTCGGCTGTACCCTACACGAACCCCCCTGCCCTGTGCGTGTGCGGCGCACCCTGCCGCGAGCGCCCGGCCGCGCTGGTGCAGAGCGCGAGTGACCCCGCGCGCACACACGCTTTCTGCAAAATGCATAACATAACTATTAAAAACAGCCATTTACCACAATGAACTCGCTATACCTGTACCTATAGAGACACGCAGTCACATAGTTCAATGACTAACTTGTCTAAATGTTACTGGATTTCTCCCGCTCGCTGTACGTGTTGTGTACCAACTGCCTAAAAGCGTGCAGTAGCTGCCATCGCCTCCATACAAAATATTAAGGCTAATGGTGATTAACAGTAACGCGTTATTTTGTAAACAAGAAGAAAACACTCCCTAATATACAGAATTTTAATGGCTGTATTACTCCCTGTGCACTGTATGTTAATAACTGATCACATCTTATGATAAATCAAGTGTAAGTACGTAAATGATGCACAACATACACTACAATTGCAATATTTATTAAGCAAAATACATATAAATACGTTCTAAACGTCCTGCACCCAGAAATAGCTAACCTAAGTACGCCCTTGGAATGGGTTCACCCAGCAGACACCGCTCGCAGCCCTGGCAGCGGCTGGGGCAGGCTGGGGGGCAGCTGCAGCCCCGGTACCTGGGGTCCGGCCCCCCCGGGGGGACACAGCCCCGGCCGGGCCCCCCCGCACCCGCGTGCCGGGGAGAGACACGGAAATACACCCTCCCGAAAGCCCTGGGCCCAACCCCCGCGACACCAAAGTAAGCACGCAGGTGAGAGAAGAAAAATTTAAAAGTTTATTAAACATTAATAACAGACAAAAAAAAAAACCAAAAGCAAACGATTTGGGCTGAAGAGCATACAGGCTGCAATCCATCTCGTGTCATACAGCTAATTTGATCTTATTTGTTAGACTTGTATTTAAACAGATGCTGTCCCGTGGTGTTGCCAGAAATACGATGGTTGATCACTTGTAAGTTTTAATACAATTTTTTTCCTTCACATAAAAAAAGTCAATGACATAAAAATAAACTGCACAGCTCTAGTGGAAACTACACGCAAAGATCGGTTTAAAGCAGTAACCGGGGTCATTACAAACCCACAGAGGCAAGATGCTCCAAGGCCGGGGTCCTGCGGCACTACCGAACCGCCCCGCGGCGACGGAGCGCGGTGGGCTCGCCCGCGCAGCACAGCTGCGCAGCCGAGCGGGGGCCGCGCGCCCGCGCCTTCCTTGCATTTTGAATTTCTTGCTTGTGTGGATTCAAGTCAGAACTCTATTTCCATGGCGCTGGGTTTGGTGACTTCAGCGCCGTTCAAAAGAGAAAAAAAAATAATCTGCCCCCCGCCCCCCGCCGCCACAGGCTTCCCCCGGAGAGCCCCAAGGTGCTCGTATTCACAAACGTGTCTGAAATTTGGTTTCTTTTTAGAGGGCATTCTTTTTTAAATTTCTTTTTTAAAAAGAAAGAATTTGCTTCCGAGTTTCAGCAAAAACAGCGAAACAACAAAAAAAAAGAAGCATTTTACCAATGCTTACGGTTTAATAGAGGTCAGTGAATTATTTAGACACACTATTAATTATTCTGCAAATATATATTTCTATTTTTATAAAAGTACAATTTCATATACCTACAAGCTCCTTCATGAGCAACAAAGCCATCAGAGGTGTGACGCGCCCAGCTACGCTGTCCTCAGGAACTGAAAATGAGCTAAGCTTTCATTTATTTATTTGCTATTTTGGGGAGACAGCCTGGTTTGAGAACCTGTTGGGTTTTTACCCCACCAAGATTTAGCCCACATGTTTTGCCTTTTATTTTTCTCTCCTCTCTTAAATTTTCTTAGGGGCGAGCTTTTCAGAGGAGCCAGGGTACCCAGCTCCCACGGCGAGCGGTGAGTGCCCGAGCCCCGCAGGCTCCCCGGAAAGCCCTTGCCCCGATCGGGAAGAGGGCAGCCCGCGCTGAGCCGGCTGCCGCTGAGCTGCCCTTCCCGCTCGGCCCGGCACGCTTCCAGCCCCGGGGCAGCCGCAGGCCCTGCTCGCGGCCGGACGGGGCGAGGAGGCATCTGGGCACCTTTGGGGCTGCTGGACGAGGTAGCTGCTGGGAACCGCTGCGCTCCCCTGCGGCCGTGACAATAAATCTGTGACATCCTACAAAAATTAGCGTCTCCCCCCCTTCCCTGCCCAAAAGAAACAAAAGAATTATCTGTATTTTTTTTCCAAGCTGCCTTTCCCATTTCAGAGAAAGTTTTGTGGTCACCAAGCAACGCGGCGACAGCCCTGGCTAGGTACGTACCGGCTGGTCTCTTACGCACCGTTCCTGCTGGTCAGGTGTCACCCCGAGATTAATCATCCTGAGGGCAATTAGCTGTTGCGGTTTGCTGTGTTGCTGCTAAAAGTGTATCCACAGCAATGGCTGGCCGAGCCCTGCCACAGTCACGCTTCTTCCAAAGGCAAAAAAAAAAAAGTAGAGTTTATTTCATAGTGGCTATAGCAGATGCCCCGACTGGTGCCAGTCGGTCAGTCTAATTTCTCTACCCATGCATCCAGTGCTTATACTGACCTTTAGAAAATACCTTACTATGCTTTAAACTTTGCTGCAGCACATGGAAATTCAATTTGCTGAATAAATGGTCCACAGGCAAGTACTGCACGGTAAGGGACGCTGACAAGGTGGGTATTTTTGAGGAAAAATACTGGAAAAATGCCACTGATGCGAGGATATTTTTAATGCTGCACAAAATGTTGAGTCCTTTGTAACGATCTCCTGAAGCATGAATGATGATTTAATGGAATGAACAACCTTTTTATTTGAAAATAACGTCAAAACACGTAGAAAACTGTGAGCAAGACATGTAGCACCATATTTTCCTCACACGTTAATAACCGTATGCAGTACGTACAACTGTATACATGAACAGAGCTATTTATAAAAGATTTTCAGCTGGAAACAGGTTCTAGCAGCAGCAGCAGATTAGAAATGACGATGAGTTTTTTTTTGTGTTATATATTATTTTTCTGCCTTTACAAAATATTGTATTGTCCAATCAAGAGTTGATTAAAATCCATGTTGTGCTTTGTCCCTATTAAACAGTTTCTTTGTGTGTTTCTGATGGAAAATAATAGGCTCTTTTTCAGTAATATGGAACATCCTGGAAAGCCATATTACCTCCATAAAGATTTAATTTAAAGCACAGAACATGCCGGTGTGCCAGTGGTAGCCTTAAAATATTAAAGTTTTCTTTAAAAAAAACAAACCCAAAACAACAACCAACAAACCCCTAAGCATTTCCTTTCTGTACAATAATGGAGAATATATATCTTTGCTATATATTTTAAACATGGAATAGCTTTTTCTTTTTGCTATATATATGTCTTTCAAAATACATTGTCAGTATTTGTACTTGAAAAATACTGTACAAAACGAACATACTATAATTATTCTGTATAAACTTTATACATTTTATAATATCTATTCTTTTGGTCTATAGTAAACACTTAGATTGATTGGATTAACCACAGTATATGACAACACCATCCCCTTCTGAAATACACCAGTGTCTCTTACATTCATTTTTTCAGAAGTCCACTTTATATTAGAACATACGTGTTCAAAAGCAAATAGAGTTTAAAACAACAAAGTTCAGAACCATCAGTTCATGTCACACTCAGAACAACAATCACTAGGAAAAATGGGCTTTGCAAACCAGTGACAACTTCTAACTGAATAAAAGTGATTTTTAAAACAGCAAGATATAATCCACAGAAAATATATTACAGAACATGGGAAAAAACCAACTGAATGTAGGTATTTATTTCATTTGTAGTCACAAAATGGAACTTGAAGAAATGCATAACTAACTGAAAACAGAAAAGCCCCTCTGGTTTCGACATCGGATCTGATTCGATACTATTAATTTTGTTCTCGTTTCAACTAATTATCCTGCTTCTTATACATGCGCTCCCTATAGCAGGGATACAATTAGCATGCTCACGTTAACGTGTCTTTTACTTTTTAACTCTTTGTTAAAGACATCAAAACTCCTGTCGGGTAGGGAAACCATCCTACGTCCACTAGGAACACCCGGGCAGCATGCGCGCTAGCGTACAACAGGATTATTGCTTCAGGTACGGACAGTGCAAAATACACACTCTGTGGTCTAGCAACAGTACTCCTACCTGGGGTCTGTGCGAGTGAAAGGAACCTTAACAGCTAGAGAAGCCATCAGGGGATCTATGATGAGTATAGCTAACTCAGTCTAACAGCACTTTAAATCTGAAGACAATTATCACCAAAACTTAAAATACAACAAAAGCAATCTATAAATTAATATTTCTGCAGTGTAGTACTAAATTATTATTTGTGCACTTTATTAGCATGTTAACTTTTCTGATTAGACATACTTAAACAATAGCTTGTTACTCTCGAGAAAACTGAGATCTACTTTTTTTCTTTTTTCTTTTTTTTTTTCCCTTTTTTTTTTTTTTTTATAATTTATACTGGGATCTTTCCAAGTAAATCAGGAGGATGGAACTGGTTACAATAACAAAAACCCTACTCTGAAGCAGCACTGAAAAAAATATAATAAAAAGCTTACTATGGCGGTTTCTCAACAGTCCAGGTAAAAATGTGGCACCCTTTGAAGAGGGCTTCCTAAAAATGGGAAGTGCCGAGATGCGTGCGCACGCACACCCACCCACGCACATGCACACCCACAAGCGCGCACACACATACACAGCCGCGCGAGCACACATGCGCACACGTACGCAGGGACACGCATACGCAAACAACAACAACAACAAAAATAACGTAAGTCAGTTTTGTTTCTGCTTCTGGTAAAGTGCTGAAGACAGAAAGGTTGGTTTGGGTGTGGTGCTATCAAACAGGAAACACATTGTCCATCTAGTCAAATGCCAACCCGCAACAAAAAAAAAAAAAGAAAAGAAGAAAGAAAAAAGAAAAAAAAAAACCCACTCCCCCGCCCTGAATTTACAGGGGGCCGTGTCGAGCTTCGTACTTTGCCAGGACGTTCTTGCATTTGCCCAGCTCTTTCCGTAAGTCAGCCACCTCTTGGCGGAGAGCCGAGTTCTCCTTCTCCAGAAACGAGGCGCGGATGGCGATCTGGTTCTCCTTCAGCCGGCGGGCATCCCTCGATCGCTTAGCAGCCATGTTGTTCTTTCTGCGCCTTGCCCAGTATTTGTCATCCTGCTCATTAAACACAGAAAGAAACGAACATGATATTAGATTTCAGTAAACTGAACGGCCACCAGGATGTGCTCTTAGCCGCAGCCTCCGGGCTGGGATTGACTTAACTCCGCATGGTTTGCTTGCCTGGCCCAGCGAGCCCTGACAGTGCTGGGACAGAAGTTACTGATTTCCGTGGCATAATGCACCCAGGGAACACAGATGCCTGTACATGTTTGTGTCAAAATGTTTACGCTAACTCCCTCATCCTCTTGACTGTGAATTCCTCCAAGGAAAAACAAAGCAGTATTCCAGTGGCACAATTCATCTCACATCTATGCTGACCTAGTTAGCACATCCACCTTCGCATGCGATGACTCACTCTTTACCGGTTGCTGGAGCAGTACTAATTACCTCTTGTATGTCCCCGCTTATCTTTGCCAGCCAACACCCGGCTCGCTCTGCCTGTTGGTATCATCCATTTCATCTATGGTTTGGCTCTTTTTCTCTGTTTAAAAGCTCTTTCTCCACAGAGCCCCAAAGCATTCCCGTTTGCACCCTGCCACGGCAAGTCACTGTAAGAGGGCTCCTTGGCACAACCAGCATGGCTGCTTTGGTACCGTCCGCCAAGAGATTAGTACAGTAGGCTTTGACTGTGGGAAAAAAGCCTTTGCCAGAAACAGGTCCACTAACCGCTGAAGTTTTATAAGTTAACACATTCCCAAAGCATCATCCCTAACCACTTGCCTCTAGGAGATCACCTTATTGCATTGGTGCATCAATGGCTCTAAAGTCATGACGTAACTTCACATGAAGCAGCCTTCGTTGAAATGGCAGCTTCAATGTTACTTTGAAACTGAATTAGAGTTCCAGAAACTTGGAACAACTCAGTAAATAAAAAGTAGGCAGAATCTCTCATGAAACGTGAAATTCAGTCCCCTGCAGAATAAGAGTGATGCAGCCATTCAACCCTCAAAGTGCCAGGTCAAGTCATATAGCTCAAACTTCCCCTCCCAGTCATCCCTCCGTTTTTACATGCTTACACTTGCTTGTGTGCCTTTCTTTTTCCACCAAGCACGGTAGCACAGTTCCATATCCACCACAAGGACCGGGAGCCATCCGTTCCTACGCTGCACTGAACAGGCACCCCACCCCTCCTCTCCTCTGCCTTTCAGCACGAAGCACACCAGACCTAACACCACCGCCCTGCATCTTCTCCTGCTGCTTGCACAAAGGCAAAGCAAGAGCAAAACAACTGCTGGAAGTACTCTACAACTGCTTTGTATTAGTTTAGCTTAATGAGGCACGCAGCACCCATGATTTGGAGCTAGTGTATCTCTAAATTGCTTCACCTGTACTTAGATGGGACCCCCAAAAATCCTCTTAAAACCAAGCAAAAAGCTGTGACCCAAATCTTGTTTATAATTTCCCATCTCATTCCACTCTATAAAAATCAGCTTTAAGCAATTTATTAGTGTGCCACCTAGGCTTCAACCATCTTTATTTTAACAAATTGCTATGGCAAATCCCTTAATCCAGGCCTGAAAGAGGTAAGGCTGGCATTTCAAAATCACATGCAGCCCAGAGATGATTGACTGGTCTAATCTGCTTACCCTCCCTCAGACCTCAGCAGCCATTCCACATGCCAGGGCAGAAGCAGCTCTTGGGTCAAGCGCTCTGAAATGAGTCAAGGGCAACCAATGTGAAACGAGAGACCCTGAGCTCCCAGTTCAGCTTTAGGCTGAAAACTTATGACCCCCACTGCTGCATGCAAGACACTGGCATTTTTCACTTCTAACATGAAGCAGTCCAAGGGCATCTTCGGCAAAAGTTTGCTTTGACAAATAAGGATACCACAAAATGACAAATGGCCCTAAAGGGCAAACTCCAGCCTCCCCATGCCCGCAGAGCCATCTCTGCATCGAACGCCTCTCTTCAGGCAGACCTCTCGGCACGCTGCAATGCCAACACAGCATCATTGGTAGTAAAATTTGCCCAGTTAAGTAATGGTATGGTGCAGATAAACCTTTCTAAATGAAAGCTGAGGATACCACAGACCAAGTGACAGCAACGTACCACCCGAACGCTAATGGAATTGTGATTTCTGTGCTTTTGGCTTGCACAACACTATCCTTAGGGATAAAAATAGCAAACAGCATCAGCTTCTCTCCCTAATGCTTCTGATCTGGTGTAAACACATCGCATCCCAGTCTCTTTGCATGCACAAATGATAGCAGCCAGAGATTCCCGCCAACTCAAAAGCTTTCAGTCTCTGTCTTGAGGGGCAACAGCCACAGCAGAATGAAATTCTGCACTGACTGCCTCTGATAAAAAAGGTCTTCTTGGAAATGACAGACTGGGGATAGAATTTTGCAAATAACGACAATTTTCAGTTGTTTGACAGCTGAAGCAGTTGATCAATTTATTCTGTTCTCTTCATGCACTTTGCTCTTCACATCTCAGAAGCACTGAGAGGCACAGACAAGGGGGGCCTTTCTTTTTAAATACTGTATTATTATTATATTTTAAATATTGTATTAAAATACAATTCTCAGCAGAATAATTTTGTTCTGTTTTTCTACAACTAGATTCTTTCACCTAGATTAGCAGTGTTTACTATAACGTTTCCATTCATTAATAAACACAGAGCTAAAGCGACTTCCAAATGAGATACAATATACTTCCTTCTGTCATTATCAGGGACCTCCATGGACCCTGTAAGAGATGGATTCTTCCTTGAAGAATTCACAGTCTATGCTGGTGAGACAGACAGAGGATGGAGGAGAAGGAAACATAATCAGGCTGTTTCATAAGTGGGAAATATGGGACAAAGTAAGCTTGTCCAAGGTCACGCAGGAAGTTTCTGGCATACAAAGGAAATGAATATTGATCTCATGAATTTCAGCTGCTGCATAACTAATAAGGGACCTCCTCCCCTCTGTCCCATTCAGAACCGTTAACGGTTTTATCCTACAACGAAGTCATGTTTAGTTTGGCATATTGACCCTACATGAGAAAACAGATCCATGCTCCAAACCTAGATCTCAGAGACTAATCTCATAGAGTCTGTACGAACAACCTCGTCACCAGTTCCAATTTACCTTCAGGTCATCGGGAATGAAGACTTTGCGAGCCTTCTTAATCATCGGCTGTGGTTTCAGCTCTTCTTCAGAGAATTTGCGCTTACGAGGGTCAAACATCTCCTGGCCAGGAATACTGGAAAGAGCAAGATCTGCAGGGTCAGGTTCATAGCCGACAGGAACTTGGATAGTCTCAGGATCAATGGGGCTTGGTGTGTTTCGGGTTGCTGGCAAGATTTGACCTACAGAAATAAAGGATAAATTCAGCCACGTTAGAAGAAAATATGTAAATAATATCACTGAACATGGATTTTAAAAGATCTCTGATTACTTTACAAGCAACAATTCTTTAAGCTTTCACTGTAAATTTGGTATCTACCCTTGCTAAATATTAGATTTGCCGTTTTGTGGGGTGCATATTCAGATCCCAACATGCTTATGCTGTTAAATTCAGAATTGGTTCCTAATTCTGGTTGCTAATCTTGGATGCCCGCGTAAGATCACTGAATCCAACACTGAGTTGCACTAGGCTGCAGGCAGGACACATGTTGCTCCAACCCGTGCTACTTCATTATCATGCCTTCAGGAACAAATCACAAGCACTGTCATTTAGCTCCAATTTATCCACCACACTGTCATCCTTCCCAGTTTTCTCATACACAGATTTCTTCATATATGGTGTTGAGGGTATGTTTAGTTTACAATCAATGTACAATGTACAGCATTGTACAATGTACAACGTCATGACAATGTACCTTCAAGGTGTGCTGAAGCGCTCAGCTAAGGAGACTGCTATTTTCTATGAAATCCTACCGGTGGTGTTCTAAAAGACAGTGGATGAAACTAGCAACCTGAAAGACTACAATGACTACTTAAAGATGCTCTGCAAAAATGAAAGAACACTTATTTATGCCACATTTTTCTTTTATGGTATATAAAATCTAACTAAAAGGAGTCTATCTATATCCCCTCCCCTCCCCCATTTTTCCTTTTTAATCTTAGATACAGCCTTCAAGACCCTACAGCACCAATTCAGGCACCGTTCCCACTAAAAATCCAACTTCAAATCTCAGCCAAAGGTTCCAAAAATAGGATCCTAAAGTCAGCTGCCTAAACATGGGCTATCCCTGGGGATAGAATTTTCAGAAGTTTTCACATGCCTCAGAATTACAAGCCTCAGACTTCAGAGGGAGGACTTCTGATTGAACCAGATATTCTTTAATAATTTTGGCTATTAGCTAATTCACTTTGACTTTAGAGATATGACAGCTTTCATAACAACTACACAAACATCCTGTGACTGCATAATATTTCCTTATTTGTGCCCACTTCTGCAATATTTAGGGTGCAAAATGGTAAACTTTAAATGTCATTTCTAATTCCAAGCCAAGGCCGGTGTTAACAATGTAGCTTCTATTTTAAGCTAGAAGATCGTGGCAACAATATTGGAACTGCATAGAAAATGCACTGGGGAATTGCATTGCGCAAACCAGGGCTTGCTAACAGAGAGCTTGTCTTTTGTAACTCATATTTTAAAACAGCACTGATAGAATCAGCTTCCAGGAAAGGCTAATAAGGGCCTGGGAGAAAAGGAGGATCAAAGTTATTAAAATATATATACATCTATAGGCGAGCGAGCAAGAGGAAAGGCTCCTGCTACCTGCGTCGCACGAACAGCAGAGCGCTTCCTCCCCGCCTCCGGACCCGACAGCCAAGAGCTGGTTACTGAAAACTTGATGTTTCCTGCTATGCCTCATTAATAAAATCAGAAACCACGGCCTGCCCGACTGCTGCAGCACCAGCGTGGGACGCGGGTCGTGGGGGGCTGCATTCCCCAGCCCACGCCCCGTGTGCTCCAGCAAGCAGAGCCAAACGGAACCACAGGGAAAGGCTGCGGGAAGGGACACAGCCTGCTCGGCTTTGTTTGCGTGGCAGGTTTTCACAAGCAGGCGCTTCAGCTCTCCCTGGAGATACCCGTGATTAATGCACATGTGTTTAAAACGTTCCGATGTCTGTAAAGGTGGTGGGGGAAACCCAGGCTAGTGGCTGATTTAAAGCCAGCCCAAACGGCTCAATGCACCAAGGCATTCCCGTGGCCTTGCTTTAAATGGATGGCTAATCTCATTTCAGATATGTGGGCTGGCAGAAACAGGCTTATTTAAAGGATTAAATGCGGGAAAGCTTCCTTTGATGTGAGTACGCTTGTACCAGAGCAGCCAGATATTTTTTTAATGCAGACAAGTACATAGACATATGCCTGTACAAATCTTCCAAATTCTGTAATACAGATAAAAATGAAGCAAGACACTAGCTCTGAATACTTGTATAATATTTCTGGGGAGCATGCAGGTTGTTTGTAAAAGTCAAGTGGACTGTGAAATCTGCCCCAGCTTTCTAATTGTCCTAACCAAAAGAGCCTATATTTAAATATTGCTGAAGTTCTAGATACATGACATCAGTTCAAGTATCATTTATCTGTAATATGCTATATTACACCATTACATGAACTTTGTAATCACTGGCCTCAAGAAATTTTACAATATCTCTCTGAAAAGGAAAGGCTAAAAATCTCTCTGAAAGGCTAAAAATTCTCCTTTTAAACACAGGAAACTGAGGTATTACCTCTTACCAATGCAATAGCAAAATAAAGGAAAGAGCAATGCATCTCTCCAAGGTGACCTCAGAAGACAATCTACAGCAATCAAGATCCCGCCTTGTTCCCTCCATGCACACATTTCACTACTCCTGGTCTAAGATGCTCTCTCCACTTAAGACCTGGCCCTTCAGCAAACATAAGATGCCCCTGGTACCAATGCAAAGCTCATTCGAGGTGAATGCTACCACTAATGCAAAGCCTGAACAAATCATGCACACAGCTAAGCGTTATCACCTAGGAGCCTGAAGACTATTGCCCTGTAAGATATTCCTACACGCACACCTCTATCAGTCTACACAGGCTGACTCTCCCTGCGGTCACGTTCCTGTAAGTGATCAGGAGCTCCACTGAGAATAACAGAGTTAATGAGGGTGTCTAAAACCCCAGGCAGAAAAAACAGTACTTCCTTGTCCAGCATTTTACGTTAGGCAACTCCTGGCACATGGTACCTTTTTATTTATTCTATCAAGTTTTGCCAATAATACAAGCCAGGAACCTGTCTTCATTAGTTTACTGGCTAATGGCCATTACATCTCTGTGGTACTGGAGCTCATCGTAACCCAAGACGACAGCGTGGGCTGCGCTGGACTTGGCACTGCTATTACTGCAAGAGTACAGTATGTGGCCTCACGTTACATTGCTCTCCAAGCTCCTCTCCCCGCGTGTGCATGGCACTTTAGCTGCGCATCCTTCTGCCAGATTTGTTCAGGGTGTTATTTTTATGCACTAAATTCCTCACAATCAGAGGTAGATCAAATAAGCACAGCAATCTGAACGCCATGTGCCCAGCAGCCGACTAATCCTCACATCAGCAAGCTTCACAGCTGTCACAACATCCCGAGAAAGAGCTGGTCAGAGGCTGCAATGCACAAGGCATCGGCCAAGGAGGAAGCCGACAGCACCAGCTGCCAAGGCCAGGTGAAGATAAAGCACCTCACCGCTCAGCATCAGGAGCCAGACGCCTTTGTTACAAGTCTCTCTATTATTTAAACACTCTGCACTCACAACAGCAGCCAAATTTTCACAACAGTGAAGTGGCTGGACTGTTTAATGTGCTTAGCTTTGTTCTCAATGGGGGCTGAAGATTGCCAAGTGTTTTGGAAAGAACTTAGCCCCTCTATTTAAGCTGCTGAAATGGGAGCTCTTGAGCATTAAGCTCTTTTGGAAATCCAGCTGCAGAACTCCACAGCCGTGGTGGATGCAAGCTGGGAACAATGGTTAATGGAAACTTCCCCTCATACCACCCCAGTGATGTGTCTCAACCATGGCCTGGAGAGACCACAACTATGTCAACACTGGCCTTTTGTCTGGAGGCTTTCCCACTTGTAGAGCTCCACTCAAGCAACGCTCGAGTACGCCAGGACAGACACAGCTCCAGGTGTCTCCTGGCAAAGGAATCAGCAGGTTTTGACAACCCCAGCAGTTAGGGCTGCCCCAACATCTTGCCTTAGCTAATGCTCTTGCTGTTGCTCTGGCAGACATTAGCAATAGCAGAAAATTTTCCAGAAAGAAGGACTTGAAAGAAAGTTGGCTGTTCTAACCCTTTTGGTCCTCCTCCTCCTCCCAGCAGAGACTGCCAGTGAGGAAGTCCAACGTAATGGCAGTAATTTTCAGTGTGGTTCCTTGTTCAAAGAGAAATGGACTGAGGCCATTCACTTGTGTCATCTAGGTCACCAAACGGCTGGTAAAAAAAATAGCAGCTTTTAATTACTTGCAATAATTAAAACACACTATTAAAAAGTATAGTAGCCTATGTGTTTTGTGTACCTACAAAAACCAAAATGCTGGCCTGCTGTTGTGGGGAGCTCAGTCACCATATCCCGACTCTTAATTTCCCCCTTCTGAAACATCCCACCCACCAGCTGTGCCCAGGAGAGTTAAGATGGAAATAACCTCTTCAACTGCACTGCTGCTTGACAGACTTCTTATTTATATTGCAAGAGATCCCTGGTGAATTATGTGGAACTCAATTTTGAATTATTCAACTCCCATAGAAATGTGCCTCATTTTCAGAAAATCTCCCTTTACACAGCCCTTCCACACTTTCATCAGCTCAACAGCTGGCTGGAGAACAGTGACAAGAAAAAGAAAAGAAAGGGATTGGAAGTGTTCTAATAAAAATATTTTCCCCTATTTTATACACATATGTTGGAGGGGAAAGAAAAGAGGAGTTTCTTATTCAATTTATTAGCAGCCCAGAGATAAAATATGTGCTTGCTAATCATTTTCCTTTATATGAGCTACAGGCACTTTGGGTATGTCAGACTATACAGTACAGCAGTTAAATTGATAGGTAATCCTCACCCAGAGCTGCTCCAGAGAACTCCATGGCTCTGCCGATAGGTCTTCCGAATCATCTATCTGCTTGGCGGCTGGCCAGCTCGTTACGATAGCTCTTACTCTAAATCACAGCCTGTCCCAGACTAATCTGTCATCTATTTCTGCATTAACTCCTTCAGCCTCTAGGAAAAGTTATCTCAGCACAGGAATCCATACAGGCAAAAATCCCCACAGGCAGTAAAGTAAAAGGCGTATTCTGGAAGCCAAGATTTATCTAAGGACAGTATCTTGTCAGGTTATAACTTCTCAGTTACAATATTACAAACATCATCTAATTGCCCTACTATGAGGATTTCAGTGTTTTCCAGAAACTGAAACATTTACATGAATAGTAAGACCACAATCTAGCACTACAGGGAGTGACAAGCCACGCTGTATGATCTTCTAGCCCTTACATGGCAAGACAAAACCAACCGCTCTCTGTCTGGGGGTGAAGGTGACACTGCACTCCCTGGTGTATTTATGTAAGCATCTATTAGAGGAGCTTTATTTTCTTCTGAAGCAACAAGAGACTAGTGTATTTTGACCAGTGCTCCACCCTGGCACAGACATTCCTCTATTTCTTATCTTACACAAACTCGATGCTGCTGAACATGGGGTGACTGCAAACACTTCCTGCGGGAAGAAGGATCTTAATCCAATGCAACTACGACATGTTAGCTGCTCTTAACACACACTAAAAGACTGGCACACAAAAGTGTTTTTTAAAAGTGTATTTTTAAAAGATACCAGCATTGTTTACAAACCTTGTGCATTTAATTACAAAAGAATTGTCATTTCCCCTCTCAGCATTGTGTGCCTCCTGCTCTGGGCCTCTACAGTATTATTACAGGCAGGACTGGTAGTCTTATTAGATTGCCTGACACTTCCCATCAGAGGATGCTGTCTCCAGTTCCTTAGACCTTTGCCAGGTTTCAACCATTCTGTTTGGATTTGTATGCACTAATTAAGTTTCTGCCAAAACGGTTCTACAGTTTCCTGAAAAAGGTTCAGCAAAAATACTTTGTTTTGAACCTGTTAAAAAATTTCTGGCAAACTTTTCACTCAACTGTGCTAGTGGCTGGTGCACTGGCAGAGAGGGCAGCTCCTGAATCAGTGTCATTTCCCTTTCGTTTGCCACCTTAAAATCTAGCTACTGCAAGCATGCTAAGGCTGGGTGAGACAGGGGCAATTTGACTAAGTGATTAGGATTGAAAGCTGAGAAGGGGGCAAGGAAGTGGGGAAGATGAGGATGAGAGAGACAGAGATGAAGGGCGAGCAGCAGTGTGTAGAAGAGGAAGGCTGCTTCAGCAAAGGCTGGAATGAAGGTGTTCAGCAGAACAACATTGTTGAAGGCAACAGGGCAGGCGGGTGCCTGTGCTGATGGTACAGGTGCAGCTCCAGATTCCTCAGTCCCACAGGTCCACTGCTATCAGCAAATAATGAAGTGCACTGGCAAAGCTCTGTTTCCCCCTTCAGGGTCCTTACGGTGAGAATAAGTTGTCGCTCTCTACTCAGTCCAAGCAGCAGGATGCTGTGGGGTGCTTCAGGTCCATTCCTACTCATTTCCAATGCGCGTGTTGTAGGGGTGGCCCATGAGAGAATCCAGGCTGACTTTTCAATTTGTTTTTAAAATTAAATGCAAGAGTTGTTTTAAAAAGCACTATCATGGTTGCAACAATCTTTAAAGTTTCAACCACATCCTACTTTTTCCAGATTCTTTCCTCACTCACTTGTTTCACCCATTTTAACTTACCCAAATGGACCCATACATTACCTGCCACAAACTATTCCAACCTCCTGTAGAGACACATTAGCAACTTTTCAGGAGTTCCCTCCAGCATTGATGACAACTGTATCTGCGTGCTTCACAGAAACAACTTCTTTTCCCCACAAGAACTCCATGAAAGAAGGGGCAGCACTTCCTTTTTGCAGGTTGATGGACAGAAGTACAGACATTTTAAATCCAAAGTACGCAGCAGCCTCTAGGGTTAGCTAACATTATAGGCATTGTCTGCCTTTCAAATCAACTCTTACTGACTTCTGTTGCAAGTTGGGGGCTGTACGCCGACACAAGTGAGGACCACCCGAAGTATCAAACTGGGCTCCTCGCAAAAAGGCAAGCAAACATGCAGTGTGACAAGCTCACATAATCAAGTGACTTGCTCATAATTCTGCTGAAACTTTCTGGCAAAATCCAGTCTCTCTAGACAAAATCGTTCCGTCCTTCCTGCCAGATTTTCCCTTCTCCTCCTACCGTTCTCCGCATCCTCTCACATCTGCAGTAAATGAGGTCAAGATCCAAGATCCTACAGACAACAGCTTCCTTCCTGATACAGCCCTGATTCAACCCAGAGCTGGTCTGACCTCTGCATTCAAAAAGGGGAAAAAGAGGATATAATGTAATTAAAGCCCGCATCTCCAAGCAGACAAGGGAGCGGGGTGTGCTATCCGAAGCTGCACACGTGGCCTTCAGTTGAGTGCAGGCTTTTGAGAGCTTGACTTTGCAACTCCTGCATGTGGTTAGCATAACGTACATGTAATATGCTATGCCTGCTGTGCCAGTAACATTCTGCCCTTCAAAAGCAATAAACAAACAAATATGAGGAGACACCAGTTAAAATTTTCCACTATGTCTACTGGACTTAAGACTGCCTACTACTAAGACTGTCTACTCTTCTGTAAAATCCCACTCTGAAAACCTTACCCTGCCTTTCGCCTGTGTGAAGGCATCACTTGGCTCAGTGAGGCCCCATTTCTGAAAGCCACCAGGAAATCAAACCAGCCCCTGACAACCAAACTGCAAGAGGCCCAAAAGGAGTTGTTCCTGTTTTGAACGTTTCCCTTGCAGCTGTGCTACATGCGGAAAGTGACAGGTTTAACCTGCTCCTGGGGACACTGCAGAAGGATTTTAGAATTCTTGAAAAGCATGAAATCCACAGACCTCTTAAATTCTCTTCTGTTTTTTTTTAATAGGGTGCTGCTTTCCGCACAAAGGCAGACCAGATAGCGTTCAGTGGGGACAGGGCCTGAAGAGATGCTGCAGGGAGGAATGTTCAGACAGGTATTTTGATTTACACTTGGCTCAGAAGTACATTTCACTTCAGGATGCTGATAGTCTCTGGTGCATGAGAGCTTCCTGGCATCCTTTCACATATCTGTGTATATTTTTGTTAACTGGCAATTCACATACAGTAAGGTTCCTCAACTAGTACAATCCTCCTTTCTTTTCTTAAAGGGAGGGTTCCAGAGAAGCATCAGAATTGTTAACCTGTTTTGAAGGAGACAAGAAGATCCATTTTTCTTTCCTTGGACAATTACATACCCAGCTTTAATAAACCAATCTCAAACAGTAGATTTTAGATAAAGCCCCTGCTTTAGGTAACAGCCTCATACGGCATCCAGACACATGCCTTCATGTGGAATACCATGCAAAATAAAGACAACACTTGTCTTCAGAATGTATTCATGCCACTGCCAATGCCCTCTGCCAGACTCCAGACCAAGGAAGTTCCTCTCACATTTTCTATTTCTTTGGCTAATGAACATCCAGGACAGTCAGTCAACAGGTCTTGCAAAAAGCCATCGTGTAATCCTGAATGCATGTGCCACCCATGACTCATGTAGCTATCACCCAGTTCTGGTACCCAAGCCTATCTTGCTTGGGTGTGTTATCAAAACACAGCCAAGGGAGATTTCAAACAGGCATGGAAAAGCCACGTGAAACAGGTACATTTCCTCTACCTCCCAATCAGTAGCTAATGGCAAGCCTGAGAGACAGACAACAGATGCTATCAGCTGCTCTCTGGATATAACAAAAAGGGGTCACTGGGCAGAGTTACAGGAGCTTGCAAATCTTGCCTTCTCTTTTGATCTGTTCTGTACACGCAAATCTGAACTATCTGCTGAAGTAGCTTTTATTTTTACTTTACATTCTTTGTTCACTAAAACAAAGCCCACTCTTTATGTGACAAAACTAAATTGATGCTTTATAGAGGATGATTTGTATAAACAATCACATTTTAAGAAGTAGAGATGCCAGAATGGGGACACACTGTTCCCATAACTTTCTGAGACTCAGTACATTCTCTTTTCGGACTTAAATTAGGACCCTCTAACATGTTTTGGGGGAAACAAAAATAGCAAAACCCCAAAACTTGTACTTGGTTTGTTACAGCCCAATCTCTGCAAAGGTCTGATATCCTCCTAGATAGTAGTTTTATTCTCAATGAGTGCACACAAAGAAAGTACAAGGGTGTGTGGTTGTATCTTTTTCTCTATCAATATATTCATTTACAAGGTATACAAAGACATCAGTCTCGGGTAGTCTGAAAAATGGGTCAGAGGAGGAAGGGAAGATATAACTGCAGCTCAGGGAAAATTCCAGGAGAACGAACTGTTGCATACGGACGTTACCCGTGTATCCGTAACTCCTTCTTTACAGCTGCTGCATAATACAGGTTTTCATGGCGCATCAGGCACAGACAAAAACAGGGAACTTGGGAACTTCAAAAGCAAGTTCCTGATTAAAAGAAATGATGACACTGAACACTAGGCAAGACATTGTCTTATAAATTCACTTCCAAACATGAGAGCCATCGAGCACCAGAAAATTACAAGAAACTACTATGCTGAGGAGTCTCAAAAACCAAACTAATCCCTGCAGAGATTTCTGCACCTATGAACAGTAGTCACATCTTTATATAGAAAGACGAAGGTAAAGTGAGCAAAAAATCTCAGGGAAAAGTGACCAGAAAAAGCAACCTATCCCAAAATCTTCAAGTTTTTATCTTTTAAAAATAGTAGCAGTGAAAAACGCGGGCCATGGAATATTTCTTGATGAAATCCTGGAATCTTAACACTTATTTTCCTTCTTGTGACCTCCTCTGCAAACTGTCCATAGCCCTGAACTGAAACTCTGAACACCCTACATATGCATGTTCTGGATACAACAGACATGCAGAACCTGAGATGATCTTGAACGATGTCAAAAAATGAAATTAAAATGCCTCATGACACAAAGTCAAACCTCCTTCCATTTACTGAGTAGTGCATTTATTGTGATGGCTTCAGGAGGCACCTCAGCAAACTGGATCGATAAAACTTGACTGCCATTTGAGATTGCTATTTCTTTCCAACTCTCTTCCCCCAATTCGCAAGTAATAGAGGTTTTACTTTTACTATCATACACAGCATGGCTCTCCACTGCCAATCAACGTTAAAAGTATTATCAACAAATTAAGTCAATATGTTAAAAATAAAAATTTCAATACATTAAACAAAAATATATTTGAGTGTAACCTCGAGACCAACACGAACTGGCAAATCACCACTTATCAATTCACTGCATCTGGGAGCTTTTAAACATACCTGTCTGCATTTTATAAATGTACATAAACACAGAGGACTCTGTTCACTGAAAATTATTATTAAGAAAAGTGTAAGCCAATGGCAGCCAGCATACAGTAACTGTATTTTTTAATAGGGTATTTTTGTTCCAGTAACCATAGCTGCACATTTCAAAATTCATTGCCAATCCAGACATACCAAGTAACCTTCAAACAATATCTCGGCACTGAAGCATTTCTTGAACAGAGACCTTTCTACCCCTTTGAATACAGTAAATTTCGTAGAAGGCTCTGCCCACCCAGGAACAAAGCCCTCTGCGTGCTGCACTGCACCCGGCACTTCCCAGCAGCCAGACAACCAGCTCAGCACCACTCTGATCATGAACAATGTGTTTTCCTACTTTCATAGGTAATGTATCACTGGTATGCAGCACCGCTATTTCAGGTTTACCTGGGAGGGGGGGATGAAGTGCCAATGTACTTACCTTTGACACCTTCCGTTTCTACAGCACTTGCAATTCATATTAAATGTAACAGTGCTTTACTAAAAGCTGATTCCCACAGAAGTAAATTGACTGGTCTGGCTGCCTTTTTACAACAGTGGTCATCCCATTCTCTATATGGGATACCTGTGAGACAGTACATGCCTTTTAGTATTTTACCATCCAAGGCTTTTGAGAGGATCTGGGGGGAAGATGGGACATGACACAATCCTTCGTGTTATTTTCCTGTTATTCAGCAGGTCACCTGTAAGCAAAGACACTGCAGCCTTCACTGCCCCTGCTGAATACAGCATCAGGTCTGCAAGAAGGCAGAAAAAGGTGTATCTGTGCCCAAATGAAAGGAGAAACACTGCAGAGTTGGAAAGCACGGCAAGCTGAGGGCAGCAACAATTCACAGGCTTGGAAAATTATGTGGGCTTTACCTTTTACACTCTTGTTAACTCTGATTTTCATGAAGTAGGTGGTGTTGCTACAGCAACTGTCATATCACATCATTTCTGCTGTCTCTGTCACAAAGATCATCTTATTTTATCTTAAACTCAGATATGCAGCTTTTCTTCTTCTGTTCTGAAGCCCTCTATCTTTTGGTTATAAAAAATTACACCAAATAGAGCCATGCCCTATAAATGATATTTTTTAAACAGGTAGCAAAGCTTACAGAGCACTTTTATTTGTTCTCCTTTTACAAATGCAGAAGGAATAAAGAAAACGGCATTGACAAGATTTATGGTAAGCCAGAGTTTCAGAAATAAATTAAGAACTGGTCTCACAATAAAGATGCTTCGTGCCACCTTTATGTGGCACCTGATGTGTTCTTCCTACAGAAGCTATCCCTGTGTTCTGGTGCACTTCACCAGAAGTAACTCATCTATTCACAGGTGAAAACATCTTGCTTCCTCATGCCCAGGCCATTTATCTACATACATTCCACACAATTCACACCCAGCTTACATGATGCTGCCCATCCACCGCACTCAACATGCTGTTCAACCTCGTACCTCACCCGCTTAACCTGCAGCCTTGCAGAAGCATCTACTGAAGCAGTAGAAGCCTCAGCCCATCTTTAGCTGTTTCAGCAGGTTTGTCCTAGCTGCTAGGGATGAGGTTGCCACCCGGCTTTGCCGCTCCCTTAGTCAGTAACCCGAGAACTTGGCTCTACCTCCTTTGCCTCCATTTTGCTGCCTGGATAAGGTCTTTGAGGACTCCATGCGCATGCAAAACTTGGTAAAATCCTGATGATGTAAAAGCTCTATTACGTTTTTGTTATTAACATGCATTCCAACTCGTGTACTCACAGATCTTCCTTAAAAAAAATTTAAAAAAAAAATGCAGAACAGTAGTAAATATTCAGTTACACCCTCAGGCTACTCAGGAAAGGAGAGAAAGCCCTATCTGTAGTCTAAGGTTATTGCACAGACCACTCAGCTGCTAGCACAGCTCAGACCACCAGATCGAGAACTGCTACAGCCTAAGCTGGTAAATATTTTTATCTGCTTCTTCCTAAGCATTTCCAGTCACTTCCAAAACAATCAATGCAGTCACCAAACTACACTTCACAAAGACAGGCCCTGGGCAGATGGAAATCTGCCCGCACAGATCTAATCTGTGGGCAAGAACTGTATGCTGTGAACCTGGTTAAAGGCTGTGCATGCAATTAAGATACCAAGTGGCCTTTCAGTTCTTTCAACGACTTTGCAAACTTCATGTCAGCGCCCCAGTACTTGACAGTTATTCTTTAGTTCAATTTCCTAGAGAAATTAGTTTTGTGCAATCCTGCTGCCCTCATGTCTGTCTAGCCCTCTCCCAACAACTTTTGAAACTGTTGGCCGATTTTGAACAAATTTGGCAGAGAGGTATGGACATGTATTACTAACAACCTTTGTGAAAACAATGTAAATGAATGAAGCTCTTAACTCTGTGGCTGAAGGAAGGCTGCAGGAACCTTATTGCACATCAGAGAACCCACTGAGATTTTGCTGCTCATGGAAGCGATTCCTCGGGCAGGTAGTAGGAAGGAAAAAAGGAAAGTATTCACCAAGTTATTATTTGTTACAGCAGTCAGGAAAGACACTTAATCCTCTTGTTCTCTACTGGAATTGAGAATATCTTTTCACCTTATCCCACCCACTCATTTACTATTTCCAGTAATCACAAGCAAAACTGTTTGACAACTGCACTGCCACTTGACAATCTCTCTGAATTTCACACAGACACATCTGGTATTGATAGCCATTAAAAGAGTCATGCACACGTGCTGTCTTAAAAATCAATGTAGAAAAGTCAGATGTGGACAAGCCAGCTGTCTGGTATCATCTGAGCATTTATTTATTCTTATAATATGTAGTGAAAACCAGAGCTCTACTAGAAAGAGCTTTTTTCTCTTATCCACAGCATTTATTATGCAAGTAAATTAAGTCTTCCAACCAAGACACAGTAGGAGTGTTTGGGAATCAACAAATTTGCTCTGGGAGCAATGAAACATTCATTACTGGCTTTAGGTTAGGGAGGGGTTTGGTTGGAAGGGGGAATTTTATTTTTTTTTTTTAAAAAAGATTTTGTCAAAATGCAGGACAAAAAGCTAGGTGAGGAACACTGGCTAGGACTCATAGCTAAGAATTAGAGTGCTCTACATTTATGCTGGTAACTGCCTGTCTCTGCCCACTTGAGGAATACACACTAACACGCAGATCCGTATTTGCAAGATCAGAGATCCCTTCCAACCCTCTTCCTTCTTACTCCCACTGATGTTATTCCAGTGTCACTAACGCCCACAATTACCGAAGCTTGGGGAAGAATGGGTTAAAGTTAGCAAAGAAAAAACAAGCAAGAGAAACACCTTTCCTCTTTCTGCTTAAGTGGATAATTGGTTAGCAGGAACCTGCTTGATGAGTTTCAGCGGCTCCTAGAGATCAGGCAAGGCTGTTCCTGAGAGCAGCTAAAGCTGCCGACTGTATAAACATCTTTAAGCCGACCAACAGGGTACCCCTCGCTAAGGTTGTTTTTTTGACAGCTAACATTTCCAGAAGGCAATGAAGCAGTTTGTACACCGAAGATCCATCCAAACCCAGTAAGAGCACGGAACTGAACTATTTTAGGCAGAGTATATTATAGATGTTATATACATAAAGCTGTCTTATGGTCAGAATAAATAGATTATTTAAAAAACGTTTAAGAGAATGAAGAAAGACTAAATAATTCTCACTGCAATGGAGAAAGCATAACATTAAGATTCAAATGAATAAATAACGGGTAATTTAATTTAATTTAAGGGGCAAAGAAAATTCTAGTTCTGAAGGTTCATGTGACAAATCAAAGGGCTTCACTGGATCTGTACAATCCTCTGGGCTTATTACTTGATACCATTTATCTATAATGCAAAGATTTCACTCAAGTAATTAGTGATTTTGAGTCCAGCTGGCTAAAAAGAATGAACACAAGGGTTGATTTTCACACAGGGATTATCTTGTCCCATATCAGACGTGTGTGCAAGCACATGAGCTTAAAACAGAAAAGAAGGAAAAACAAGGACAAACCCCAGTAAAATCTTGCTATAAATTCAAACCAGCCACAACTGTATAGTCACCAAAGCAGCACCTATAGCAATCAATATTGGAAAATATTTACTTAACACTGCCCATACTGGTATCTTCATTCCTATTTATTCAACTTGACGTTTCGATCAACTAAACACTGCAAATGACAAATGGATGTTTATACATGCTGAGTTTTAACATCAAGAACCAAGCTCTGCCTTCCTCAAGCTCTGTCAGTCGACACCAGCCAGGAGCCTCTTTCTCCCGGGTTCTCTTCTCTCTGAGGATGCAGGAGAGACTAAGAGAAGGCAACTGTAAATTTAAATCCTAAAGAACTACGTACAGATTTGGGGAAAAGTATCTCAGCTTTTGCCAGTACTGATCTGCTCAGACACAGCTTGAAGTGTCTGATAAAGTTACCGTAAAAACAGACTTCCAGGCTCAGTACTGTCCATATAGAACAAACCAGCCAATCCCTCCCCATGTTTCAAGAGATGTCCCTTCATAAATAACAGGAACTGCTCCTCACACACTACTGCTTGCTTGTTTTGAACCCCCTCCCCAAGCATATTGTCTTTTTGTACTATTTTTTCATACAAGGGTGCCCTCAGAAATGTTGGGGTTTCAAACCCAGAGCCAACTTTCCGAAACATGCTCATTTTAAAAAGCCCATTTTTGTTTCACAGAGAAATAAATAAGTTTGCATCATAAAGTCTTTATCCCCCCAAACCCAAAGCTTCCCATACAGTTAAAAATCAAATCCAGCTTTATTTTCCTGCATGAGTCAGGCTGCATGCAAACAGCTTCAGAGGAAGGCAAACTTGGGGTGGAGAATAGAACTGAAGAAAGAGGAACAAGTATCCCTCTCTGGATTTCTAACAGCATACTCCTATTTTCCCAAGACGTTTGCTAATATTTTCATTTTAAAAGTAGAGGAAAGCCACCCGCTTCCCCCCAAAAGAAGTTTTAAAGATTATAAAGACACACAAGGACACACTTTATTATTTTAACAATTATTGCTATTTTCAGAGCTCCAGCACAGCTACTTCCTTCCATAATTGGACTTCAATCAAACCCTAACAAAGCTTTTGATCTTGGAAAGAGTAACAACATAGCTCTGTTATCAGCACATAGGGGGCAAAGAGTAGGACATCCAGAATTTTTCAATAAAAGTAAGTTAATTGCTTTGACTTTTATTTATTAAAGGTCATGGCTACAAGTTCTGAGTGCACATACATAACGGTGCACACTGAGAAATCTTGTATAGACTGGCCAAAGTAAGTGTTGGGATTATACGATCTGTGTGCATTTAAAGAAAAAAAAAAAAAAAAGAGAGAAGAAAAAAAGCAGCAAAACAATGCTAGATTACTATCCAAATATACCCCAGTGGATGTCCTGCCAAATAGCAAACATGTGGCTGTAAGCTCCAAACTGAAATAAAAGCTTGGCCAGAAGCCCAGAGCTTCACTGTATTTTGCTCAGCTAGCCATAGTCTGGCAGAACAGAGTGAACACATTCTCAGCCACGTGATAAAGCAGCCCGTCGGGCCAAGCTGATTTCCTTGTGTTGGTTAAATGTGATCTTCAGACTGTACACACCAGCGGCTTTGGGAAAACGTGAGAAAGTGGGAAACAACAAGCCACGGGCTATAAACTGAAGGTCAGCAAAAAAATTACTTAAGGAATTTGCTTAAATGCTAGTGTTGCCAATGCTGTGTTTTTACAAGGTGTTAACTGGGGTCACAGGGCTGAGCGCCTTCGGCAAGGGTGCTGGGCACTGGGCATTCACCTGGATTTCAGCTGGAGTTATATCCCATCAGTTTCTTCAGGGATGCAGAAAGGACCAGATTTGGAAAAGGCACTGCAAATTCTTCATTGTAGGGGATTATGAGGTCTTCCCATCAGTGGCTCAAAAATGCAAAACACTCAACTACTTCAAATTCTATATTCAGGAGAATTAGAGATACTAGGCCTCTCAGGATGTGGCCCAGTACAGGAAGGGTATGACTCTGATGGTGGTATATATCCCCTATGGCTCAGATTCTGCTGATGCTACTTAAATAGCCACCAAGTAGCACTGCTGAACACAGAGAAACATTCATGAAGTGAGACAGAATTTGGCCAAAGGATTCAATCCAAAAACATGCAGGATCTAATGGGATAAAAACTGCCCTGATGATAAGACACTATATTTTGATAGTAGTGATAATGATGCTTTTGAATAACTGACTTAGGAAGAGACAAACAGCATCCATGGCCAGCATCAGAGGTGCACGTGCCTAGTCAGAGCATGTTACATGTGGCAGCAGAAAGAAAAGCCTCCAAACAGAAGACCTCAGAAGTACATCCCCACTACAGATAAGAGCAACTCAGATGAAACAGTCATGAGAGCACATGAGAAAAGTGAGATTTGTTTACTTTCTAACAGAAATAAATTTATAACCTAGACACGTGCAGCAGCTGGTGAAATCAGACACACACACGAGTTGACAATTACACCTGCAGTTCTTTTGTTCTATTTGCCTAATGATTTCTTTTCACATGTTCAGGACAGCTTCCAAGCAGAGACTACAATTTTCAACGATGACTTCGACCATGCTGCACTGGGAAAATTGAACAGATAAGAGAGTTTGGAAAAGTGCTTCTTAAATCTGGTGATGAGTCCAGTCCAACAGAAAGATCAGCCTTTCAGAGAGCAGCCATGTGATTACGAATGCATTAATGTCAAATCTTGGAGTCTGGACAAGCCATGCCCTGATTTTTTAAGTGCTGAGACACCAACAGCTAAGGTGTCTTTCAAGTAGATGCCCAACCACAGCTGTCCAATATTTGTACCTGAAGGCTTGTGGTTTAACCTCAAAAGGTAGATATGCAGGTTAACTTCAAATATGCCGCACTTTCCCAATTCTCTCATTTAAGTATACAGTTGAATGACGCAGGTGTTCACAAGGTCAACCTCCTGCTCCATTTTAATCAATTTGTGTTACTCTCAAAAAACAGCACAATTGTCAGACTACCACCACTTCAGAAAAACCTTCATCTAATGAGCAGGCCTCATTTTTTTGTTTATGTGAATGTCAGCAAGGCATTGTAACAACATATGGCTAAGGAACATGACACAATGCTGATACCTGCCGGATTAACCTTATCTGTTATTTATGCTCTTCTGAGAAAAACAATCTTCACTACAGGCAGGGGAATTAATTCCTCATTTTTCAGTGTAGATATATGGATACAGAGGGCAGGCCCCTAGACAGCTGGTGACAAAGGCCATACTATGGTCAACCCCTTGTGACTATCCTGCTTGGGTAGATGTGGTCCCTGGAGAAGCCTGGAAATCAAGAGTGGGAATTAAAGAAAGGTGCCCTAACGTATCCTTAGTTTCACTCTCCAAAGTCTGCACACTCTTTACTAGTCTTTAGAGCAGCGACAACCGAGCTCAACAGGGCTTTGATTCTTGGCCACCTTTCTTTAGCTACCTAGTTGGAGTCACTCATTACTCCACCCTCACTCTGCACTAAGCAAAGAGAACTGGGCTACTCTGTGGGGCTAGACCAGCATTTAAAATGGATACACCAAATTAAATTATCTCAGGATGTATGTAACCCCAAAAAAGCCACCAGCAAGCAAATATATGCTGCTGTGAAAATTTTACTTTGTCATCCATATGCCACCGTGGTGTGCTTCAGGCCGCAGTGAGCTCAGCACCTGCAGCCATTTCAGATCTGTACCCAATTTTTTTTTTATCCTTCCAAAGTTAAGCTCAAGGCAGTGTCTTACAAGCAGTCTGGAAAAAAAAAAAAAAGGGCAAAGAAAAACTAAATTGCGACATTTCCCAGTAAACTTTCTCCAACTTAATCCTGAGAAAGCAGGAAGAAACTCTTAAGTGTCTTTTCATACATACATACATGTGGGGGTTGGTTTGGGTTTTCTTTGTTGTTTGTTTTTTTTCTTTACAAAGACACTTCATATAGCACATGCCACTACCAGACCAAACAGGCTTTCGGGCCTCAGATAAGCATTACCTTACCACAGAGAGTATCAAAACGTCTTGATACTGTGCTGGAAACAGAACATAGGAAGGTAGAGAGGTTCTAACAAACTTCTAAATGCCCTAACAAGTATGTGCATTCAGGGGTAGAAGGAACGGGACACGAAGGCAGCAGGGGAGTCCACCTAGCCGTGCTGCATTATACTGCGAGCATGTTGTGTCATTACAGCTTTATCCCGACACACCCATATTTACAGCACACAATGTACTGTACAATTCACAATGCCAAGGAACTCCACATATCTAATCTGGCAGAAAAACTAAGTCATATCAGGTTAATCCAATTCTTAAATTGCACAACTTTGAAAAGCCAATAGGAAAACAAGCCTTCCCCTAGCTTGTGCTCCCCCTATTCCTCATCCCAACAGAAACACCCTGCCACGACCTACTTTTCCTCTTTGATCCCTCAACATTTTTAGCCCACTCTCTCTGCCCCGTTGCTTCTCATTCACTTCTGACCTGCCCCCACCCCAGACCCTGGTGGCAGAGTGGAAAGTTACGCCGACGAGAGCAAGCCGCAAAAGGCAGCTTTGTGCACAGCACCCCGACTGAAACGCGCTGTGAAGAATGAATGGCAAGACACATACACAAGGTCACTTGGACGCTTGCCCTCATGTGATACTGCAATAATTGTGATAAGATAACGGGCCTCAAATTTGAAGCTGGCTCACTGCAAGGTAGTTTCAAACAGGGCAGCAGAGCTGGGCTGCTTCTGCAGCACAAGAGGAACAGCATGTAACAAGGTTCTGTAGAAGTTTAGAAAATTTTTATGTAAAATAATTGTGCTTGACTTCGGACATGATTGGGACCGTTCCATTGCCTGGGTTCAGTGCATTCAAGACCTTGCCTACAAACCTTACAGGGGGGTTTCTAACTTGTCTTTTTAAAATGAAACTTTGGAGTCTCATATAATCACAAGAATCCAGGAGCTGGGGATTTTAAAAGACTAGTGTTGGAAAAAAGTTTGTGACATCCCCCCTCAACACACACTAAACCAATTAAACCTGGTTTCTTGTAGATTCATTTCTCAGAGTGAACTGACATCTCACGGTGTCTAGAAAGGCGTCAGCTTTCCCAGAGGCATTTCACACAGATCAGGCATTTTAAAGGTCCCATGTAAATTCTCTGATGCAGAAAACGCACATTTACATTACAGGTCTTCCTGCTCAGTAACTTATTCCCTTCCTATCCCCTCATCTGTTTTCATGAGATTTTAGGAATGTAATTATTCTTTCAGAATCACAACTTTCTTGTCACATTTGGTTAAAATCAGCCACTATACTAAAAAATCATGAATCAGGAACATGCAAGAGGCCACATACCCAGCATGACTGGATATGGTTTCTTTTCATAGTAAACCTGGCAAAAAAAAAAAAAACCCCGATTGTCATCTATTACAGCAAGCAACAGAGCTGCCAGAGCTACATACATAAAACGGCTGCATGCCCCACGCTGCAATGAGGGGCCGCAGCTGCAGGGATTACAGACGTCAGTAACATCTCTATTTCCACCATGCAGCACAAAGGAAGAGGGAACAGTGGTATGTCTGATTGCTGCAGGGTCCTTTGAATTAAGTCAGTTTAACCCTCTCTGTTTTGATGAGGAACAGGATTTCGTTTTGAGCGCCTAGTTTCTACTTACTAAGTATTAGAAGCCAAGCACACAGCTGTATTTTAAGCAGCCATCTTGCTGGAGAAGGGCTCATTTCCAAATGTTGAAATTAAAAGTTTGTAAAAATTACTAAGTTGTTTTAAGTCACCTCCTCTGTTTCAGTGCAGACCTCTCACTTTTTTGTGCCTGTGTTTTATATTCTGCAGCCTTGAATAATATACTCTTCCAACAAGATTTAGTGCTATTATTTCAGTAATCTTGCTGTGCTAAAAATATTGATTGCCCCATCAAACGAGTTCTGCAGGAGTATTCTGGTTAGACATTTGACATTTTTCCTTCAGTTTTTCAAAATGCAATTTACAGTTTCCTTCCTCACCTCCTTAGAATCTCAAATTATGAGCAGTTACCTGTGGGACCACATTTAATTTCTGTTTTGAGTGCTTTCACCTGTATCATGATTGCTAAGTTACCAGGTTACCTCAAATATAGCAATGTCCACATACTAGAATTAAGTAAGTGGGGAGCCTTGCAAGCGGTTTAAAAAAATGTGAAGATCCAACCATTGCCATACAAAGTAATGGATCTTGCTGTGGATGGAGAACCCTGTTCATTCATTTGTTTATTAAATTCAGGAGTACCAACCAGTTCTGTAATGAATTACTTAATCTTTGACCTATTGTCCACAACCATGTTCCAGAACAAAGAATTTACGGCAAGCTGAGCTCCCTAAGGCTAATTGGAAAAGAACACTTTTTTTATTTAAACCACTCTCCATCCTCAACAAATCTTTGCCAAACTATGTATTTTCGCCTCTCCACTTATACACCTACATATCTAAGGATGACATTTTGTTACAGACGAGTTACTACTGTAGTTCACTCTAGCTTCTGCTTGTAGTAAATGCATGCTAATACATCCATCTGTGGGTTCCTGTCAGGTCTGTTTCAATAATAATCTAGATTTGCATTCCAGTTAATAAGGACCTGAGTTTTCTAGGACCCTAATGCAATTTGGATTTTTTATCTCCTCCTAAAAACAGCCATACACCAAAACACAAGCAAAGAGCTTCAAGACAAACTTTTTAGCAGGACCTGTTGCAATAGGACACAGGGTGATGGTTTTAAACTAAAGGAGGTAGATTTAGACTGGATATAAGGAAGAAATTTTTTACAATGAGGGTGGTGAAACACCGGCACAGGTTGCCCAGAGAGGTGGTCAATGCCTCATCCCTGGAAACATTCAAGGTCAGGTTGGACGGGGCTCTGAGCAACCTGATTTAGTTAACAATGTCTCTGCTCCCTGCAGGGGGGTTGGACTAGATGGCCTGTAAAGGTCCCTTCCAACCCAAACCATTCCATGATTCTAAGATCCTCAATACATTTCATTAAATGACAAATAATATGAACAAGATAACACTACTGGTAAGATGAAGAGCTAGAGCTGTTTAAAGTTGAGCAGAGCACCCTGAAGCAAGAGCATGTCACATCAGAGAAGCAAAGCAATGGTGTTGGATGGTGTACAGTGAAAAGATGGGCCAAATTTAGTCCTGGCAAGATTCAGTTCAGAGGCCAGGACAAGGAATTGTAACTGTACAACAGCTTCAAGTGTGTCAGAAATGAGAAGTTGAACAATAACTTGTATTAGTTTAAAACTTGATGGATAGCACCTCAGTTATGCAAAGCTGAAGTGCTATGAAGAGCCCTAGCAGAAAAGAAACAAACAAACAAAACTAAAAAACCAGAAATGTTGCAACACATGCTGCCTTACCTACCCATGTCAGCTCTCAAGCTCTCAGGACCAAATTCAGCTTTGTGATAAACAGCCAGCTTCTTTAATGACATTTGTTCATAACAAAAAAAAAACACAAAACACCACAAGCTACAAAATGTGTTTGTCATACATTCATTTTGACAGTCATGCATTTTACATTCATTTTCTACACTAACTCATTATGTATAACTTACTCCATTAAATGGAATAGATTTGAGCTTTAAGTAAATGTTTTTTTTTCCAGAGCTTTCATTATCTACTTAATGTAGAATAGATCAAACCAGTTTTCTTGGATATTACTTGGTTGAAATACTCTTGTCTGATCACACCAGCCTTCTATGGCATTCAAACAAAATACTGAAAACATAATTTATTTGTTATGGAAGTGAGACTTCAAAAAAAAGGAAACTTACGATCATGTCTGCACAAACACCAAACAGCTCTTTAGCGTACTACCAGCCAACCAAGCTTCTGATTTCCTAATGCTCTAAAGTCCTCTTTACTGATGAAGAATATATCCTTTCATCCTGAGAAAACTCCACTGGTGCACTGAGAGCCCTCATCGCCTTAAAAAAAAAATCCAGAAAGATGAATGACAAGAGAGTGAATGGCGACATTTTGCTCCTCCACCTGGAGAGCAGTCACCAAGCTGCTCTCTTGCTGAGCAATACTGAAATCAGTAAGACCGCATGAGGAGTAAAGTAATTGCTGAGATTAATTGGGCAGAATCTAGCCACTACTAGCTCCCACAATTGCCAATTTACTGTCATCTAAATATTTAGAGATTGAAACAATTTAATGTGTTTCCTACTGCATTCATCTAATCAGATAACACCAATGTCTTCTTTGTATACATCTCCTGATGACATCTCCTCTCTTAACTATAACATATTGTTTTATGAAAGACTTCAGGGTGTACTTGCTTCTTAAAAATCAAATCACTGCACTAGAATCATTCAATCAAATACTCTCCAATACAATTTGAGATGGGAAGCAAGGCTCCGAGAAAGACACTGTACTTTTTCTAGGTAATTGCAACAAGTTTGACACTCAGACACCCTTGAAATGTCTTTCTAAGTGGACCAAAAAAAAAAACCTACTTGTTTCCTCTGTGTATCCTCTTCCTAACACTGGATAGCCCTTACCTGCTTAAGTAGCTCTATCTGTGTGGAAAGGACTATTCTCAATGAGAACTGAAGAGTCAGGCTAAGTATATTTTAAAAGTATCACATAAAACCCAAGATGTTTCCTGCTGTTTATTGTTTGCACTCGGAATTAACATCAAGTTCTTTCATGCAGTCAAGCAATTATTTAACCAATAATCAACATTTAACAGTGAATATTAAAATCAGATCTCTCGAAGGAGACACGGTGTTCTTGCTTCTAGCATTAACAAGACTTGTGCGTTCAGCACTTTTTTCCCGTTACCATGTGACAGGCTATTTTTAATATTTGCCTGAATATATTTTGCATCTTCCTTTGATCCAGAAAGCAGTTTTGTGAGGCTTGTCTGCATATTGCATTTCCCTTGCCATTGCAGTCAGGAGCGAGGCTTTTCCATTTCACTGCAATTTCGGCATCGGCTGGTGATGGCAGGAGCACACAGCCGTGCGTGCGTGCCTGCTGCTCTAGCAAAAGCCATGCTGAGCAGGCTGCACAGGGGACTGCCACGTGCCTAAAGCACATGGTCATGCAGGCAACAGCCACCCAGAGCCTCACGTGAGAGTCAATGTGAAGAGCAGCTCTCGGTACCAGCCTGCCTGACTGTTTAGCTGGTCATTCCCATGTTGTCACGTGAGAGAACAGAGGTCAGGAAACTCCCAGCTCCTCTCAGTGCTGCAGGTAGAGTCCTTTGACTCTAAGAGAGGGGGCTCACGCTGTGGCTCGTGCAACACCTAGTAACTGCTTGTAAGCAATGATTAAAGCTTAGGAAAGGATTCCACATACAAGCTGGCAGCTGGGAATGCTGCCTTTCACACTACAAAGGCTGTGGTGGAAGAGGAGGTCACATTAAGAAACACAGGGGAAGGAAGACTGCAATAAGGGAGTGTTGCACACACACCCTTCTGTGGGCTGCCCCCTTCATCAAGTCATCCCCAGTATGTGATTGAGAGCTGGATGGAGCAAGAACAAACCTCTCCCAGTTGGCTGCCGTGCCTATCACAAACAAGAGTAAAAAGAAAATGCTGAAAACAACCCAATCACGCCTAGTGTGAATCATTACAGTTCAGTATCTATGTAAGAAGTAAAAGGTAATGGATACTGTACTGTAGATGAAGTATCTTGGCTGAATAAAGAAAACATGGCATTTAATAAAATCTTTGTGTTCTTGGGGGATAGGAGGTATAAGTACAATTTACACGGAAACAGTTTTCAGCTTTTTGATTAACATACCCCTAAATTTTTTTTTTTTTTTTTCAACGAAGTGAAGACTCGCAGATATTGCACGTATATGTATTTCCACAGCAGATTACAAAGCTTGTTTTTTCTTTTATTCTTCCCTTAAATAATCTTTGGCAGATCTTTGCAAGTAGCCTAAGACACCAGCCGTCCAGGCAACAGACTGAAAACCACTGTCACAGGAACACAAAGAATGAGAGAGTCTTTTCAAAGCCTCTGACAGCCCTACCCTGCTTAAGGAGCAGGGTGGTAACAAAACATGGGGTATCACTGTATCAGCAGCATCCCCGTGACACAGCCCTACATCCAAGGTTTTGAGGGCCAGCAGAAAATTCAGATCTAAACCACAGAATCCCCAAAACCTTCTAATTAGGGTCTTCCACCAGACTTAGCTGACGCTTCTGAACTCCAATTCACTCTATTCAAATCCTTTACAGTAGCTGCACCATTCACTCAAATAAGGGCTACACAGGGAAAAGAGCCAGGCAAAAGCAACCACCAGCTAGTTACCTGCAAAATATGAGCCCCCCTTTACATACAAACAGCTACAAATACTCCCCATTTCCTTCAAGGATTCCACAGTTAAATGGAGATTTATGTTCCACCAAAAAATGGCAGAAGACAACACAAGGTCTGCAACAGATTAATAACGAAGATGATGTGATTGCAGTAACAGGTTACTTTAAAAGCCGGCTTTATAAAATCTGTTTCTCTGAGGGAGACGAGAGATTTCAACCAACTAACCAGCCTCCAATACATGGAGAGAAAAGGAGTTTCAGATGCATCTGCACATTATAATGAACAGTGGTCTGCAATGCTAAAATAAAAATACTATTTTTTCGTAACAAAATTGGTACTGTGAAAAAGAAATACATCAGATTCCAGTCTCACAAGAGCCATTGCCCTGTGTTCCTGCTCTTCAAAAACAGAGCCAGTATTTGCTATATGTACATTGCCTGAACAGGAATTTGTGGGAAAGTAGGTGCTTGCTTTGATCTTTGTTATAGTCCAGAGAACATATGGTAAACTGGTGAGCCTAAACATTTTTCCATCAGCCAGACAATCCAAGCTGGAAATACAGAACTAAGTTAAATCTATAAGGAAACTTTATTTTGTTGTTATTTTTTTTACTTTTAAGAAAAAAAAATAATCATGAGGATTTTGTAATGTCATGTTTGCAGTCAGGGTCAGCTCGGCTTTGCCGAGCCTGATGACACTTCTCGGTGAATGCCGAGGCAGACTTCCCGATCTCATCCAGAGATGGTATAAAATACGTATTTGGGCAATAATTCTAAAGACAGATAAAGCTTATATTTCAACACACGCACAAAATTAAATCTGCTTATGCCACTCTTCTGTAGACCCTCTATGTCGAAGATAGACTGTGCACTTATGTGAATCACGTTTGGCCTTCCACGTGCACATCCTCCCCCGTACACGGCACATGCAGGTACAGGAGTTTTGACCAACTGCACACAATACGCTGATGCTAAATGCTGCGGAGGCACTTAAAGTAGGGATGTTGGCCAAAGACAGGGTCAAATCCTGCACTGCCTGAGTCCACACGCTAAAGCAGGCTTCCATTGTAAAACAAGATTCAGAGGACACAACAACGAAATACTTTTGGGACAACTACTATCACCTGAACAATTCGGTTTCCCTAAAAATAGTAAGATCAAATGGAATTAATTTTATTGGAATTACATAATTCATACGATTTGTTCTTGGGTTTCTTACAAGAATACAAATCACCACAGCAGAGGCTACCGAAATGGTACCTCACACCAATTAAAAAGACAACTTTCTTCATGTGACAGTTTGAAGAAAAATGTATTTTAAAAGTCTGAAGATACATTAACCAAAAGGCTCCATTACAATGATTTTAACATTTACCTCCAGACCAACTTCCATATTTTAGAGCAGCACATTTGCCTTGGCACTTTTATGACAACCTTAAATACTCATTTTTACTTTTACTAAAAAAATTTTTTTTAAAGTATATACTGTCTTCTTTTAAAACTTGCTCAAATGCTAAACTTTATCTTCTCTTCCAAACAGATTGTCAAACTAAGATTTTAACACAACAGCACGTAAAAATTACAACAACCTCATGATAAATCAGACTACTGTGAACTAAGTTATAATACCTATCTGTAATAGGGGAGAAAAAGAAAATACTATTTTAAGAAATGGAATGAACTCCCTTTTAAACAACACATTTCGCAAAAAAATTATATTATTCTTAAGGCAAGATGGTGGGGGGAAAAAGTACCTGCAAATTTGATGTTTTATCGCACCCCAAGAACCATGACTTCTTTTACAACAGTAAAAAAGTATAGAGTTTCTAGTGAGAAAAGTTTGTAACCCTGAGCTGCAAATGGCTCAGGAAAAGCTCAAAAAAAAAAAATCAATGAGTTGAAAAGTCATGCAGACAGCTGATTACAAATAAATTCTGACAGGTGATCATTAAAAGCCCGGCTCATAACCAAGCTCCTCTGAAAAGGAATGAGGACAGATTATCTGCTTTTAATTGTACATGTGCATACACAACAGAAAATGCTGTAGCACATACGCACTATTTTTAAAAACTGGCTCAGAAAAAGCAAGGGTTTTTTATATTCTTGCCAGCTCCAAATATATTTTAACTTTGGAAACGTTTATAAGTTATTAGTTAACTACCAAATGTCTTGAAACTGAAATACAAATCAAAGTCAAATCCACATAAAGTAAAAGCAAGTAAATGAAATCCACGACTAAACACACACTTCTGACTCGGGGCCAACGAGTCTGTTGACAGGTTTGGGGCGTCTTGGGAGGTGTTTTACTTCTTTTTAATGAGAAAGGAACATTGCAGACTTGTAAGACTTTTCTACTTCACCCTGCTCCACAACTTTTGACCTTCTATTTATTTATTTTGCCGCCTTATCAGATGATTCTGACAATGACTTCGCACACTGAGCATGGCAAACGATCAAGCAGAAGGGAGAGGAGTGGTTTCCTGCTCCAAAGAGCACACTTTGCTCTAGCAAACCTTGTGTGAGCAGAAAAGCACAATAAAGAAGTCACCCTTGGGTTTTTTTGTTGTTTGGGTTTGGTTTTTTTTTGTTTTGTTTTGGCTTTTTTTTTTAAAGAAAAAAGGCAAAGATCCACATTTTCCAAACTTCAATGTTGACACTATTCCACTGACCATGATCTCAGCAATGCTGGTGTCAAGCCAGCGCAGTTATTCTGGATTCATACTAGTGTCTTTAAAGGGATGACTTCCAGTGATAAGAAACTAATAGAAGACTTCCACTGACATCAAACGGCTTAGAATCACGCATTACAATCAGACCTTGGATTCCATGATGTTTTCTTTGCCTACAGCTTAGGGTGACTATAGATGTAATTTATCAACTCAGGTCAGAGTTACACTCAGTTCATGCTAACATAAGCAAGACTATAATGCAGCTTTAAAATTTAGTTCCTGCCCTGTGTACTGTGGCAAATTTTACTTTGCTCAGTAAGAAATAAGATTACAGCCAAAATTTCAGACAGGAAGTATTGTCTTTAACTTCAAAATGATTGCCCACTCCTGCGTTCTCATATCAAATATTGGCCAAAGGAATATTCTCTTTCACAGTCCTTCTCCCTTGCATCTAACACCATGGCATCTGTGCACTACCATTGTGTTTGTGGTCTTTTTACTTGCTAATATAGCTAGGCTATCAACAAAAAAAGAAGACAGGCAAGTTTCCTTGGAATTCCCACTGTTTCCTTACATAATTAAAACAAAAATCCCTGTGGAGCAACTTAGCAATAACTAGAGCTATTATTTTTATTTTTTGGAGTGTGAGTGACTTCGGTCATACTGGCTCTTCTCTAAGCTGCCTGTCAACCACACAGGAAGAAGTCATTATTTACAGTGGAGAGAAGGGCTCATGCCCAAATCCATAGGAAGTTCTTAGGTCTGATTTACCTGGTCTGACCGGGCTCTGCATGCAGTTCTGTGACACCATGCCTGGATGGACTGAAGTAGAAGCCCTGCTGCTGAGGTCCATGACAGAAGGTGATGCTGAGGTAGCTTGCTGGAGACCTGACTGGTGCGGGCTATGCTCATGCTGGTTTGGGCTGGGTGGAATGCCGTTTTCTGAGAGGAATTCTTCCAGGTCCATGTATTCCAACTGGAAAGTGTCTCCATCGTATGGCAGTGTCTTGTCCCACAATGTTGGGCCCAAGAAAGCTGACTGAGGGACTGTGGTACTGGTGCTGTCATCGTCTAACTTCTTCTCTTTGTCTTTTTCTTTACCGAATGCTTTAACAAAACACATAATAAAGATATAAGAGCTCAGTAATTAAAATATTAGCTAATTCTGCTGCACTTGTGGTTGTAACAAACACATATTGCCTTCATGAAAATAACTCCTTTGATTCACTCAGTTTGGTAGCTAATTGACGGGTCAAGCCAACTGAGCAGCCTTGCTGGATCCAACCATGTTTTTCAGATTTTCCTCTATTTTTAGGTAACAAATCCACTGCATGCATGGCTTTGAATGTCAGTTTCAATAAGTACTCAGACTTAAAAGTGAGTATTTAACTTACAGCAAACTGGAAGATATTGTTGTGTTCTGCTGAATGATCTTAACCTAAAATGTCTGTAATTTATTATCCTTTCATACTTATAAATTAAGGCTCGTCTTGCTGGTCCTTACACACGGAAAGTAAGTCCTCAAATTCAGTACTTCTTAATGTTACTAACTTAAAGCGATGGTGAAGTCTGACAGAATACGTATTTTGATGCGGGGAAGAGCTAACAAAAAACCCAAAAGTAGAAGCAAAGCAAAGCAAAAAATAAAGTTAAAATTATGCTTCCTACTCATTCCTACAATACGCAGTGATTTCAACACATTTTTGAAGGGAGACACTTGGTTTCTCCAAAAGATTTGCAGCAATCTGAACCGATAAAGCTTTCTGTAAACTACCATGCCTCCTTAACATTTTCTATTTAACAGCATGCAACAACCCCGGCAAAATCCTGCGAGTCGCTTTGCAACGAAACTCGGAAAGCTGAGGATACAAAAAGCTCTGGCTCTGCAAGACCTTTCATAGGCTTTTGATTTTTAATGTGCGTTTGATTAATTGGAAATACAAGGTGCAATTACGTCCGCACTACCTCAGCTTTCCAGAAAAGTTGCAACTTTCTACTGTCGAAACGCTTTTCAGTTACAAGGGAGCGGGTTTCTAGGAAGGGCGTGAAAGGATGGGGAGGGGGCGGCGGCACCCCAGCTCAGGCTGGGGGGACCCCGGGCGCCCCGCCTCTACCCACCGCTTCGCCCTGAGGCGAATCGCGCCCTTTCCGTTGATGTTTGCAGGCGGCCGAGCCGACCCCACGGTGGCTCCGCCGCGGCGATGGAAAACCCAGACGCCTTCTGTTAGGTCAGGCCGGCGGCGACCCCCGCCTCACGCCCGGGCCGAAGCCGTCCCATTAAATAATCGCCTTGGGGAAGCGGGGGTAGGGGGTCGGAGGGAGCGGGGGAAAGGGAAAGCAAGGCAGCGGTCCCTGAAGTGACGGCAGGACCGGGCCGCCATTTCGGGGCGCCTGCCCTCACCGGGCCGGCTGTGAGGGGGTCTGGAGAGGGCACGGGGGGCAGAGCCATCCCGGGGGGGGGGGGGGCGGGGTAGGGGGCTGCCCGGGGAAGCCTCACCGTCGTCATGAGCGAGCGGCAGCTTGAGCGGGTTTTCCAGCAGGGACTTCAGCACCCCGTAGGTGGGAGGTAGGAAGGTGGGGTTCAGCGGGAGCGGCCGCGACATGGTGGGCTCTCCCTCGGGGCAGCTGCGCGGCAGCGGTTCCTTCCCCTTCCTCTCGCGGCGGCGCCGCTACGAAGCGCGGTGAGACGGGGGCAGAGGCGAGGCGCGCCCCGCTGGCGAGGGGCGCCTGGAGGCCGCCGGAGCAGGGGAGCGGGAGAGGCCCCTCCGCCGCGCAGCTACGCCGCCCGCTCTGCCCAGCGCCGCTCCGCTCTGCGCCGCGCGCCTCGGCCGCGCGCCCATGTGCAGGCGCTGCCGGCGCTGACGTCAGGCGCAGCGCGGCACCGCCATTGGCGAGGGGAGAGCGGCGGGCGGCCACGCCCCCTGCCCGCCCCGCCGAGGGGGAGTCTCCCGCCGCGCGCCCCCCCCCCCGCCGGCACGCGCGGCCGCCGTTACCCGGGTCGGGACGTGAGGAGCCGGGGGGGGCGGCGGGGAGCGCTGTTCTGCTGTTCCCCCCGCCCGCCTGGAGCCGCGTCTGGCGAGGCCCGGCCGGGAGCTGTCGTCCCGGTAACCGGGAGGAATGTTAATGAGTTTGAATGTTTGACCTCGCTCGGTGCATCCGAGCGTGAGGGCAGCGGGGAGCGGGGCTGCACCCCTCAGGGGAGCGGAAGTGTGTGGCACCCCTCAGGGGGGCAGGGTGGCACCCCTCAGGGGGGCAGGAACAGTGTGGGCACCCACCACCGCCAGTCCGAGGGACCAGGGCTGTGCCGCTCTGTTAGGGGAGGCGGGTCCCACCTGGCCCACCCGGGAGCACTGAGGATGGTGGCGGGGGAGCCCGGTGGGGAACTACCCTGGTGCCCAAAGGAGTCGAGACTAATGGTATCCTTATACAATTCTGAGGGAACCGGTTATTGGGCTTGTGAGCACTTAGTTCCAGAGCCACGGCAGATCTTTGATAGGCCTCATTGCCATAAGCAGATTGCTTCTCTCACCAGTTATCAAGATAGCTGTCACCGCTAGCAGGGTCCCAGTATCTTGTCCCAGTTTGTGTGAGGGAGCTTTTCTCTCTACTGGCGAAGCTCCTCGTTGGAAGTACGACTGATGTTCGCCCTGCTTAGGCCTTCAGCCACCCTCTCAGGTACTGAGCCCTACCTGCATAGTCCGGCCAAGAAGTGCAGTCTTGCTGTAGTGACTTCCACCCTTCAGGTGCTTGTAGGCATTTGTATCTCCCTGCCTCTTGTCTTTTTTTTTTTTTTTGATGGCATTTTGCAAAGCTTTACCGTCCATATTTAGTTGTTACTCTTTCTTCAGAAGTCAGGTTTTTACCATTAACAAATATAAATAATCATAAATACTCACTGTAAGCAAATAAAGGTAAATGATGCGCATAAACTTTTAGCTGGAGTGCCCAGTATTTAGAAATAAAAGCTGCCTGAGGCACAGAAATCTGCCCTGAGCAGTTAGGTTCTCCCCTTACATATCCATGATTAAGAACACTGAGCAGTAACTGGTCAAATGATCCGTCTAAAACAAGCAACTAATCAAAGCCCAAAGTACATTCAAATCAATAAAATGGCTCTGGCACAACCAAAACCCAAAGGCCAACAGCTGTAATTGTCAGGCCCTTTGGAACCAGAGACAGCACAATGTTAACGTATTTACGCACGACTGAGGAGGGGTCCCAGGAGAACCTGCAAAGGCCAGTGAGGCAGCAGGGTTCGTGCCGGGGGGGGGCTTCCAGCAGGGGGGCGTTAGTGGCAGCACAGCAGTTTTAAAGTCACCTAACCAGGAAAAAAAAAGCACTGGATTATTAAATGATCGTACACAGACCAACGTTGCCTCAGACGGACAAATTGCTAGTTACTGGAAACCTTTAATTACAGAGGTACAGAGCGAGTGACGTAAAGGTTAGGGCAACGATTGGCAACCCCTATGCAGATGGGGTACAGAACGTTTTTGCTATGCAGTATAAAGAAAAGATAAAGATATGTTTAGGAGATTTAGGAAGCCACAAAGGAGGGTAGAGAGATGTAAAAGTAAAGGGGATATTGGGAAACACCAGTCACAAACCGGATCGGTTGGAGATGTAATGAAAGCGCAGGTTTTTATGGTTGTTGACCATTACAGACAAAATATACTCGACAGAAAGAAACAGCATTTTCAGTGCCGCAGAATGACCAGAAAACTGCACCGTTTCACTGCTGGCCATGGAACAGGATTTGTTACGTGTCGATCTGTGCAGGCATGGAACCAAGTGAAGCACCCAGCCACTGAGGACTGCTTACAGTTACAGACCCAGCACTCCCGAGGCGCAGGAGCTGGAGACCTCCTGGCCGAGAGAGCCGAACTGGCTCTTCCTGCCACCCAGACCAGCCAGAAAAGCTGAGCGAAGGACCCGAGTGCAGTGCTCAGGCTGCTGTTTCCAGTCTCATGCTGCAACGGGAGCCCCAGCTTAAGCCCAGCCTTGCCGCGCAGGCGGGTTTTGTACCAAGTAGCCCAAATTGCCCGGCTGTCAGGACACCACGCTGTTTCTGAAGAGGAGCGTTGTGTGTACCTACGCGTTACCGATCTTTACTGCTACGCTTTTGTGGTGGTGTCCCCAGTTCCTTCACACTGTTCCAGCTGCCGGCTGACCCCACAGGTGAGGCTCACACACCAAAGCAGAGCGGATGATTCACTAACTGGGTTTCTACCTTTTCTGACGAAAGTAGCATTTGTTGGTGTGTATTCTTAGTTTAGCAGTCCCCCTGAAAACGTTTGTGTTATGGCTCATAAAGGGCTATGACAGCTTCTTTTCTCTATAGAAAACATCTTGATTGGTCCCCCATTAAAAAAAAGTATCTCAGCCACCGTTTGTGTTTCTGCCCCTGGTGTTTCCATCCCAGAAATCTGATCAGTTTTATGGCCCAAAGATCCTATTTTTTGCAAACCAAGTACATGACACAACAGACCATTTTCCAAGTTCATCCTTTTTTTTTTTTTTAAATGCAATTCTTTTCTTCAGTAAAGACAGTTTTAAACTCAAAAAAGCCTTTACATTTTTAAGGGGTTCTTCCACGTCCAGGCCAGGCGTGCCAGCACCAGAGGCCCCTGTGGCAGCACAGGACCGCGCTGCCGGGCTTGGGACCAGCAGCGTATCCCAACCCCGGGGGGGTCGCCCGGCCAAGGCGGGCGTCCCCTCCGTAGCTCACAGCAGCGCCCCGAGCACCACCGGGCTGCGACGACGAACGCACAGCAGTTCACAGACTGAGTTTTCTTTTTTGCGTAGGAGCCTTACGCAGAGGCACCTGCAAGGCTTCACCCCCGCACCGCGCCCCGCCCGGCGGCTCAGGGCGGAAAGGCCCGGGGTGCTGGGCGCGCTGCGTGACCGACCGGGCCCCTCCCGCTCTGTCCCCGGGAGGGGGACACACACCCACCGCAGCAGGGTCCGGCACCTGCGAAGGGCCGGCCCGGGCACCGCCGGCGGCAGGGATGGGCCGCGGCGGCCCCGAGCACCCCTCCCCGCCCGCCACGCTCCGGGGCCGAGCGGGGCCGCGCACGGCGGGGGGAACCTACGCAGCCCCCCCCCCCCGCGTCACGGGGCAGAAGCGCGAGGGCCGTCACGTGAGCGCGCCGGCTGACCTACTTTGGGCCAATGGCGGGGCGCGGGCGGCTCGCGCCCTCCCCGCGCGCTGCCCGGTGCTGGGCGGGGCTAGCGGCGGGCCCCGGACCCGGGGGTACCGAATGCCCCGGGCAGCCACGTCGAGCCCGCACGCGCCGGTGCTCGGGCGGCGGCCCCCCCCCCCCCCGGCCCGCAGGGTGCGCACCCGGGGGCTCCGACACCGGGGTCGCGGCGTGGGCGCCCCGCCCTGGGGCGGCGGGAACCGCTGGCGGCGGGCGGCTGAGCCTGCGCTCGGTTCTAAACCTGCTCCTACCCGTGCTTTTAAACCTGAATAGAGGTTTGGGATTTTTTTTTCCCACTAAAGTTACTTTAAACACACTTCACAAAGGAGGTACTGCTTGGTTTAAGTGAAAAAAAAAAAAAAAGTCTTTAGTGGATAAATGTGTTTTCCCCACTGTTCTGCTGCAGGTCCCGTTCTCTTATTTATTGCGTTTGCGTTGCTCGTAATGGTAATTGGGAATTCTGTTCTGATATGGCATCTGGTAACAAGATTGCGGTTTTTCTTCCCCACACCAAAAGCTTGAGTGAGTTTTCTCTGGGGATCCACCTAACCAGTGTCGTCCCTGGGACCTGCTTGTACTTCCTCCATAAACACAGATAAAAGCGGGCCGGGGGGACCGTGCAATGGTCACAGCTCAGCATAAACATCGATGCCGATAGATGGCAAGATAGGCAGGCCCGTGCTGGAAGGCAGGTGTACCATGCCTGGCTGGTGATCCAGAGCTCCCTACGCGTCTCCATGCAGATTGGTCTGAGGAATCCAGCTCGTTCACCATCTCGTTCTGTCTTGGGGTTAAATCGGAGCCAGACTGCACGTGCAGTTTGAGAACTCTCCTGAACTTGAGCAAAACTTCCCCTGAGCAGGTTGCAGCTGGACGGCCAGCCTCGCTTAATTCCTCCAGTGGGTTGTTTTCTTTTAAGTACGTTCTGTCTGGAAACAAGAATTGCGAAAGTAGGGGGGAAGGATATCAAGCACTGAGGTGAAGAGAGAGGATAAATAATGCAGGAGAACAGGCTTTTGGGTCAAGGCACAGGACATTGGAAAAGCAAATGGTTACAGTACCTTAAATACCTACAGGTTTATCGGCAGAGCAATCCCTGCCTCAGGCCTTTCGGAGCCAAAAGAAAGGATGAAAGGATCGAGTGAGATGGACAAAAAAACCACAGAGGAGAGAACTTGAAGATACAGAGGTTCTGGAAGTAGCTTGGCTTGGCTTTCCGAGTGAAAACCGCTACCAACAGCACTGAATTACTTAAAAATTGATGTTTATTGTCCACGTGGTGTGCAGCTGAGCGAGCTGCTGTGGCTCCTCGCAAGAGGAAAAATGCTTGTTGAATGAACCATGATCTGCCCCCGCCTTGATTTTTTTTTTTTCCAATTAATTTTTTTCTTAGGTTTAATTGAATGTGGGAGAGACAGGTTTGGAACTGCTTTTGGGTGATGGCAGAGGAACTTCTCTTAAGTAATCTGAGGTGGTTCCAAAAGGCATTCCAGTTCTCAGAAAAATAGGTATTACTAGGCATTGCTTATATGCTACGGGTTGAAAGATTAGTAATTTTCTCTGCCAGAGTTTACAGTCAGCCTTTACCATGACAGTAGATCAAATACATGTACTTGCCTGGGCAGCTGACCTGGTTTGAACTCCGCAAGTGTTACTCTCAGCGATGACTGCATTTTTGGAACACATACTCTGCTGTGCTTATTAAAGCGCCCTTAACCTTGTAAAGCATTAACCAGCCTCTCGAGCCCATTTCAAGCACATAGTGCCCTCGGTGCCTTGGCAAAGTATTTAGACCCAGTAGGTGTAACCAGCCAGGTGACAGAGCTGGACTGAGACAAGCGATAAGGGGGTAGCTGGCCTGTTCTGCCGTCAGACTTTCCCCTGAATAAGGGCAACTCCCAGCTGGTGCCAATGGGAGAAACAACCTGATCCTTCCATTTATTCCTCTGCACTCCATTCCTCTCCCTTTCTCACTTTTGGCTTGCATGCTGCAGAAAGACAGTTAGAAATAGCTGTTCTTACATGCTCAGGCTGTTTGATTTTGGAAGTTGGCATTGGTTTTACCGGAGATAGAAGAGCACCCACGAGCGTGGAATGAAACAGCCCATCCCCAGGCAGAGCTGTGACAGAAGGGAGGAGTGAAAGGTGCAGGAGCTGAGCATCTCCTCCTCATTCAGAGCTTCTATTGAAGTCAATGACCCACATTTCTCTGACTTCAAATGGCTGTTTTCAGGGAGCTTGGAGGCATGGTGCTGGGGAAGGTCAGGCAGAATTTAGCCTGGAGTATTCTGAATGCATAGGCTCATCAGATCTGGATCCGTAGAACTTGATACTGAAAACCCACATTCTTCAAGGAGGTCTGTGAAAGTCACTGAAGTGACTAGTGCCCTGGGCTTCCGTCTTGCAAGGCTGCCCCGAGCGTGGGATTTCTTTCTGTCCCGTACCTCTGTGATCAGTTCTGTGACATCCACCTTGCTCCCAGGTTTCCCTGGGAAATTTAAAAAAATTGCAGAAAACCCAAACTAATTTTTAATCGCATGGGCCTAGATTATTAAGAACCCGAAAACATGGTAAACCCCTCTGATCTTTGGTAAGAAAGCCTGACCTTCTGCGGAAAACTGGGAAAATTCCTACAGACAGAAAAATCAGGCTTCTAAACATAAAGGGATTAAAGTCATGGTATGTCTTGTTATGAAAGAGTCATTGCAACTGCACATAGTTTAAAAGAGCAGCAAGTAGTGCAGAAACACACATTATTGATCTATATGCAGTTTACGCTGTAGGTTTAGATTCATTAAATCTTGCAGATGAGACTGGTTTGGTTCCTGCCCCCCTCCCCCCCTTTTCAATGTACTCCCACTTCCAGTTATACGCAGCAGCAGAACAGGTTCCCGATACCCGTGTCAGCCTGCAGCACCCTTCCTTAGCCCAGCCGGGGGGATTCTGCTAAATTATCATCTCTCTTGCGGCCCATTCTATTCTCTTTAAATCTCTCATCAGAAATTTCAGCTGGAAACTAGTTGCTGTCTCAGTATCACAGTACGCACATTGAATATGTTAAATACCAGCGTACCAGGCTTCCCAGGTTTTTGGAAACCTCCTTATGCAAATATCGTAATGTAACATAGAGACAGTAACAGCGAGCGCTGTCTCTAGAGGCAAATGTACCCTGGATTCCGTGCGTCTGTCTCCCTGCTTTATTTGATACAGAAAGTCTGATTAGATCGCTAAAGATTACATTTTAAAGGGCTTGGAAAAAAACAGAGTATAAGTAACTTGGATTTTTAAAAATGTATATTCAAGCATGGGATCAGCTTTACTGATACAGAGCATCCCAAAGCTGATTTCAGGCGTATGGCTCTGTGTTTATCAAAAGGAAAAGGAGGTATTTTCCCATAATCGTACGTTGGCTTTGTCTTACCAGCGTCCAGGGCCGCCGTGTGCTGTGACGCAGGATGGAGCAGCTGCACGTGGGGATTGTGCTCCCAGGGAAAGGAACACATTTGGAGCGTTCAAACCATGGGTCCTCCTACCTCCCCTTTCCGCTGGAGTCAGCAGCTCTGCAGAAGTCCTGCTCCCCGTTTTATCTTTGGAAAGAGTAGACTGATTGCCAGCGTCTCCTCTGAGGACAGATGTGTACAGAAAAGATGTACACTAAAAGAGATGAGTAGTATTTGCCACGTCAAACAGCGTTCAGCTTTGTGCCGTCAGCCTTGTAAAGTCGTTTTTATGCATTGAAGCGAAATGTTTAAGTTAATTGGGATGGATACAATGATAGCTGGCAGCTGGATCACAATAACCCTTCGCTATACTTGCAGACAGAAGGAAGCGTAGAAGCATTGCTATTGTTTGTTGCTTTATTCTGCCTTTGACTATTTTTTTTTAAACGTCATGTTTTCTTTTAAAGTTATCTGCCCTGGTCTGCAGTAACGTGGGTGTAAAATTGACTGTATTTGGACTAAAGATATTCTTGTCCGTATGTTTTCCTGGCCAGGCATTTCGAGTATAAACTATACTGAAAGCATCAGGCAGAAAGTTATACTGAAAACATCAGACATAACTAGTTTAATATTAAACCAGCTTTGCATTATTTTCATTCCCATTAATTTTTAATTCATTTCCTTGTAGAGCAAGTTGTTTTTGAAGGCTCCCAACTAGCATTCTCATAGACAGGTTTGTTTTGGTTTTGTTTTTTAAACCTCCAAAGGGCATAAACATACTTACAGCTTTCTATAGCCATCTGACAGCACGTATGCAAGGCAATAAAGATGTCCTCCTCCTGTATTTTCCCTTAAATGGCTTTGACCTGGAGAACATATTATGTTGATTGGCATGAGAAAGCAAGCTGTGATCTTATTTTTACTGTTTGCTATAGCGGTTTCAAACTTATCAAAGGAAGAAATGGAGGCTTTTTAGATGGCTGCTTGCCAACACCACTAATCAGAATTTTAATGAGTTTTTTTTTTCTTTTTGAGGCCTAAATTAGGTCTAATTAACAATATATACAGCAAATGCTTAATGCCATAAAAGGGATGCAGCCTACTGCATACAGAATGTTTCAATCGCTTTGCAAATAGAAATATTGAACAAAAAACACATTCGTATACAGTTTTAAATATACGTAGCGTTGGGTTTTTTACTGTTATGCCTTAATTAACAGATTACCTTTAGAAAATGGGGTCCTAGACTTTTATAACGTTGGCACCTCTGATGGGGAATAACGCATGTGCTTATGGCTGAACCCCCTGCACGATTTCTGTTCACTTGGTCACCGATGCCCGAAAACCCCAGCGCGCCACACACCGCTATCGCAGTGGGAGCCTGAGCTGGGCCCTTGGCCTTCCCCTAAGAGCTCCTTTTGCCATCATCATGTCTTTGGAGGGACCATGTGTTCCTATTGTTTGTGGGCTGGATAACTAGCCTGCAGCTCCCATTTCCCAACCATCACAAAAGGCACGGTTATATTTAGTCTACACACGCTGTTTTTGTCCAAGCACTTAAGACAGAATCTGAGTAACAACTACAAAGCGTCATCCTCAAAACACAGCGTTGCCTCTTCCCCCAAAGTATATTTTCTGCAAAGAGGGGTAAACCGAAAGGACTTTTCTCTTTCCCCCCTGCAAGATTTTGTTGTTGTTTACGTTACCATAGTTCAGTTCTCTCCTTGTCTGGCTTATCCGTTACATATGGAATATTTCAAAAAAGGAAAGCCTCTTTAATCAGAGTTGCTCAGATGCAGCTTAATGCAATTAAACACCTCAAAGTATGGAATTACAGCTTCTTCTGCCTAAACAAACCATTTTATTCACCCACTGCAACCATAAACTGGGCAGTCTCTTGCAAAGCCTTCTTCCACACTGTTTAGTAAATAAATATCATTTGTTTATTCCAGCTAAATCAATATCTCTTCTGAATGTTTTAGTTCATGAAACTGAAGATGAATACCAGCAGTAACAATGGGGATTAAAAAAACCCACCAAAGTGCATCAGAACAGGATAATAAACCCCAAAACAAATACTCCCCCTTGCACAAACTCCAAGTCACCATTTCTAGTAGCCTTGGGTTACAGTAATCAGAACACTTGAGCAGGACTTTAAGTGTAGCTCTATACCAGGTTTATCTGGAAGGCTGTGACTAGAGCTTATGCTAATTGGTAGCATCTGTAGTTAATAAGATAGTCTATCAACTGACCATCAGCTTTGAACTAACATCAGTCTCATTCTAAGTAAGCTTAAATAGCCATGTCAAATGTGTGTTTCTTGAAGCATGTAAATAAATATATTCACAACAATTTTACGGAAAAAGCCAAACCACAGGGCAGAGGGAGCCAGAATCGTTTTGCATCTGTTACAACACTCAGGATAATGTTTTATTTGATTTATAGTGGAAATATTTGTTTTTCAGCTGGAATTCTGGTAACTCAGAACAGATGTTGACAGCAGTGTTGGAATACTGTCTACCCATGCTCCGCTGTTAAATGAAGTGCTGTTACACATTTAAACTAATCTAGGAAACAATACACTGTGAAATTACTAATCTTACAAAAGGTAAAGAATAATAGGATTCCAATCTGATTATCTATTTTATCAGAATCTCAAGACATACAATAACACATGCAAAAACCTACCAAAGAACTTAGATTTCATCTGGTTTGGGACCGTGGATGGAGGGGAAGTGCTTGTCTATATTTTTTTCAAAGCCTTGTAGTGTTGTGTTGAACCAACTCAGCTTTCTGACTTTCTTCCACTTTTCCAGCTAGGGAATATTTAAACAAGGGGAGCAAAGAAGGTTCTTGTAATGAGAAAGTTATTTGTATCTTCTAAAAATCATTAAGAATTCAGTATGTTATTTTAAAAAAGTCCTATTTCTCTCACTTTGAGACCCTTGACTACAAAGCAGCCACAAATACAGTTCTCTCTTCCCCACTGATTTACTCACGTCCCTCAACATTTCGCCAGAAAAGGAGCGGGAGTGCATCTCTGGGCTCATTAAATTTGCTGGGGGAGCAGCATGTTCTGAAATCCACAGCCATCTTTGCATTCGCCTCAGGGGAGCTGCGCTCCTGAGCTCAGAAGTGAACAGCGCTTCTGTCAGCTTGGGGAGGCTGCCTTTTTCCCCTCTTTTTTTTTTTTTTGTCCCAGGGAGGCAAGTTACGGTCTCCAAATGCAAGCATCCAAAGCTATTTGCTGATGCGAATTCCAGACTGCCAGTGGAGCTCTGCCTGATGTCTTTACCTTATGAGATCTGTTGTTTTTTCTAGGAACTTTCAGAGGCTCTGCTGCAATGTTCTTGCTTCCCAGGAAAGAGCCCAATAAGATGGCATGCGGCTATTTAATGGTTACCCCGTTTGCAGCTACCTTTCTTTCCAGGTGGCATCACTATATTCTTAACGCTGAAAGCACAACCAACGTCAGAAGGGAGCCAGTGACTTGTTTCTGTGTGAAACAAACCTTTTGAATTACAGTTGCTGCATTAAGCTCTTAGAGAAGATGTACACAGAGATGTTTCCTCATCGTTTCGATGCACTCAACAATATGCTCAGCCTGGGGAGGACTGCCTGCTGGCCAGCCCTCCGTGCTGGCAGCTGAGGAAAGGAGAGGGAGAGCATATGGAGCATGGCTTCTCTTTCAGCCTCAGCTATTTTACACCAGCATCTCATCCCGAGACACGTGCTATTAACATTGGAAGAAGTGGAGCCTCAGTACAGGCTGCTTGTGCAAATGCAGATTTTACTGGAATATACTCTTTGCAAGCAAGTTAGTATTTATAGCGGTGACATGAGTCACCTTCTTAGATACCATGGATACAGCATTTCATCCGCTAACTCCATTAAGTCCAATCAGCTTTTCACAATATTTTGCACTTGCACTTGCACAACCGAATGACTGTTTTGCTCCTCGGGGCACTCCTTCCTCTCTCTCCTGGCGAGAACTGGAGCCAGCGAGCATCAAAATGCCTCTACGGCCAAGAAGCTTCCATGCAACAGAAACAAAACTTGAACTGCTGTAGACATTTAGACGAGATTCTTGGAACGTTTCTCTGACGCTTTGCTCAGATGTCCAGCGCCATTATTTTAGCTTGGTCATTATCTAACCAAATTGTCAACTGTCATATTATGTGGGGTCTTCCTTGGAAAAACTGTCACTTCTGCAAGCAGTGCCGTATTGTCCCCTTATTTGACTTTCCTTGAGCAGTAGGTGCCAGACCCAGGGATCCCTGAGATACTGGAGCGCCAGGCTCTCGCAGCTGTCTGCGTCCCGTACTCCTGGCCACAGACCTGAGAAATGCATTCACTCTCGGTCTGCTTAAAATCCCTTATAATTGGGTTTTAAGCTACAGGGCACCTCGAGACCGAGGCCTGAACTGGGTGGGAAGAGCCATGCAACAACACTGAAAGGCACAGAGCTGAAGCTGATGATTTTCTTACATGCGGTCCAAGAGTTTTCATCACTGGAAATGATCTTCTCTGTGTTAGCAGATGGAAAAGTTCAGAAACATTTTTTTAATACTGTGTTTGAATAATAAAATTTTCATCTCACTTAAACCTTTACACCTGATCTGCAGCCTTCCCTTGTCAAGACAGTTCAGTACAGGGGTTGAAGCACCAGGCTAGTGACCAGTGCTCATCTCTCCAGCCTCTGCCACCACTTGCTGCATGACCTCGGACAAGTCACTCCGTTTCTATCAGTGTTGTTGCTCTCATTGTTTGTCCCTGTTTCCTGTAGGAGCAGGTAGGAGGATCTTGAGAGAGTAACATCTGTATCCCAGATGAATATTTGCAGGGATTGGCTGTGTGTTTTCATATATAAATAAGGTAATGAGGTCTATTATGACATTGACAGATTGCAAACCTCTTGTACATGTCAGCCAGGTACTTGTTTCCTGTAATAAGGCCTTTAGCAGCACATTATATTTCCCTGAACCTCGCAGTAATATCCTCTTGTTGCTCTCTCAAGCCCTGTTAATGAGCTGCTCAGAGGCTGGGAGATGGCATCTGCTTAGTAACAGAGTCGGTCGTGATCTCGGTTATTGCAGATTTCTGCACTTTGCTAGCACAGACAGTCTAATATTACTCATCGTAAGACATCTGAACTGCCCAGATCCTGGTTAGATTTGGAGCGTTTGATCCTGCCAGGCACTGAGTGCTTGCTGAGAGCCGGGCCATCCTTAGCACATCAGGGGAGGCAAAGGCTCTGTGTGCTGCAGCTCCAGTCTGGCTTGGACAGGGAGCCTGTGCAAGAGACTGACCCACAGAAAACCCCTTGGTTACTCTGGGTTACTTTTTAGGCAAGACTCATTTACTTATGAGTTGCGCTGAGGTCCTTTGGAAGTCAGTCAAAGGCTTTATAATGCTAAGATTAGTAGCTCACGAGTAATCTCTACTAAAACAACTCACTCTCACTAGGCTGTTGAAATGTCCCAGGTGCTGTATCTCACTGCCACATAGACTGGTTTTTAAAATCAAAGAAATCTGTGGAAGCACTGCATTTCTGGCAAAGGGGTCAGGAAAGGGCCCGTCGTGGTCCCTGCCTCCGTCTGTTCTGAAACGGTAACGCTGGCTTTGTTATAAAGGTAAGATTTGCTGTCATCTGAGGGTGCGTGTGAATTTTAACAAAAAGTAAAATATGCGTGAGTTCGTGTGAGAGGATTCGGCAGCTCTAACAAATATTGCAGTTACAGACACAAAATGTTGCGCTTTTGGTTCATTTAGAGACTACGCATTTCGGCACTCAGAGACGCCCTGATGGTAAGGCATCAGCACGGACAGCACTAATGAGAGCTTGCAAATCAGCTGAGAAAAAAAAAAAATTTTAAGCTTTCCAGTTGTATAATAGATAACAGGTGTGGTTTCTTTTCAATATTTGTAACAGTTCCCCTCAAAATAAAAAAAAAAATCAGCCTAATTTAGCTTTTTTCCAGGTTGCGGGTGCTCCAGGGGAGGAACTGCTATCCTTAGCAAGGGGATGGTGTGTACAGAGAACCGCGCACCCTGACAGCCTGTTCCTGGCCATCCCCGCTCACTGAACGAGGGTGGCACAAAGGACGGCAGCAGCTCTTCCGAGCTTGTGCCTCCCCAAGGTCTCTTTGCTTTCGTTCAGGCACAGTTTTTCTTCTGCTCCAATAGCTGCCATTCCCTGTTGCAGAAAAAGGTGTCAGACAGGTTTCCTGCAGCAGCATTTTGCTCTGCTCGAGCCCTGTGTGGAAGTAGTCCGCGTTGCCCTGTCCCTTGGTTTTTAGGTACTATTTAACAGCTGTTCATGTGGCTGCCATAAAGACTGGAAGAACAGCCTGGCACCAAGCAAAGCCGTTGCAATGTTGCCATTGGGTTTTTCAATAGAGGTTACATTATCTCTAGCTCTGGATCTTACCAAAGTAGATTAGGGTTAGTGACTTCTCCTTGTGCCTCAGTGCTTGGACAACAGGGATAACGTTTGCTTGCCTTGAGAGCTGCATTCCCAGGAGTCTCAGTCTTGTGAACGCAGGCAGGGCTTCCCTGGAAATGTGGTGCCATTTCAAGGGGTGACTCCAGGCAGAAGTCTGCTAGCTGCCTTTTCATCTTCCCTGCACCCTGCCTCATGAATAAACATCGGGAGAGAGAGCTAGATGAAAAGCAGCTAGGACCCATGTCGCTGTAGAGCTGGGGATCTTCCCAGGCATTAGCTATAATTGGCTCCTCTCTGGGCTATCCAGTATTTTAGCAGGTGTTTCGGTGTCGCCCCAAAGGGAGGCAGAGCAGCCCACTGCACCCGCGTGCTGAAGCAGCTCCGGCTGATTTTAGGTCACGTTAACAGCAAATCAGAGGGAACAGGCAGCCTCGGAGGGAGAGCTCTGCTCCCTCTCCTGCCCCGACTCCAGACATCAGCCCGCTTGTGATCTGGCTTCAAGAGAAGCTTGAATCTATTTGAATCCCACTGTTAGCTATAATTTTAACATGTACCCCACCTCCCAAAATTGCATGAACTGGCACAGGGCTATCAGGGCTGAGGTTCTTCTCCAGAATCTGCGTGTGGATGTGCAATAGTCTTAAAAATCTTGACAGGTTAACTTTCAAGAAAATCTCCTGTTAGGCAGCAGTCACTACTAGCAATTACCATGCTTTTATCTGTAGCTGTCAATGCACTGTAAAAAGTGGCTGTTATTCCCATTTTATAGAAGAAGGAGATGTTCTAGGGACATCTGAATAGATTTAATAGAGAAATTGCATGCCTAAAAGGTGTTCTAGAAAATCCCATCATTATCACATGACTGCTTTTATTCAGTGCACTCAGGAATCCAGCAGATCTGCGGGTTGTACTTTGCTTCTCTTCTTATTTGGTTTAAAGCAATAGTTCTGAAGCTTTCATTTTATTCCCCTTCTGGGGCAGAGGAGAAGCTGAAATGAAACGATCTCTCATCATTTTCTTTTTAAGGCAAACTTTCAGGAACGGGACTTATTTGGAACTTCTTGAGGTTTAATTTGGTTTTGTGATCAAGAAACACAGAAGTCATATTTGTGAAATCCAGTTAGGCTCCAGCCCTGGCAGGGACGCGTGCCGTAAGGCACATGCATCCGACTCCCTGTCCTGCCCTGCTCTCCAAACCTTCAGCCTCCACGCCAGAGCTGTGCTTCTTACCTCAGGTATTTGGGATTACTGCAAACCCGACTCACCTGCTCGGGAGCTGCAGCGTTGCAGTCTTTCCCTTCAAGACACGGTGGATGACAGGGAAAAAAGCAGCTCGGATCCAGGGGAGTGATCAGAACTAGGGCACGAGGATGTTGTGCCGAAATCAGTTCTGTGAACAGCTACTAAATGCGGTTAGTGCTAGAAGTGGCAGGAGGCTGTGCTGTGGCCTTGGCTTTAACAAGGAATTACGGACGCTTCTGTGGGCATCCTTCGTTTAAGCTTCCTGCACAGAGCTAGAATGGTCACTACCTTTACAGAGCAAACTTTTTTTTTTTTTGATTAAGGACTTCCCGCTACAATAAGCTAAAAGCTGTTCGAGCGAGGAAGAGCTTACCTGATAGCGATCCTTTCTCGGGAACCAGCTCTGATGCACTGCGGATTCAAGAGCGTGATGATACACCTGACTGCGTGCCACCGTCTTCACTGCCAGCTGCGGAGTCCCTTGGCTTGCCTTTCCCATCTGGCTGTAGCGAAAAAAGAAACTACCTGCCCCTCCTTACCTGGAGAGCAGCAATTTCTCTCAGCCACATCAGAAACCAAATCTCTAATTACTGCTCACCTCTGGGCAGTAGCCATCCCTTGCCCGGAGGACTCCTCTGGCAGCACCCACTTGTGCCGCAGCAAAACTTGATTGCCGATGGCCAACGAGTTTTCTTGTATGAGGGAACCTATGTTTTTATGAATGCAGAGAAGTTACCAAGGCCTTTTCCCTCCCTTTCCCAAAACTGTACTCACCTGTAAGTAGGTTAATTTGTGTATACGTAACGGTGAGACAAGCAACGATAACAAACCTGGACTGAAAAAGACTCGGCCAACCTCTGAGCACAGCAGCGTAACAGACTTTTCAGTTACCCTCGGCAGCCACAGGGCTTTCCTGTTAGCGTGCATTTACTGCTCATTTGATTTTTGGTTTTTATATCACTCACCGTGGGCTCTAAATGGTTACTGGCCCACCCCAGCCTGCATTACCATGCTACTTCAGCATCTGAAATCGGAATGGGCTAAGCACACACGTGGAGAGCTTAGGCTCAGGTGGCTGGACGACATGCTCAAAGACGAGCACATGAAGACATGAATGAGTTTAATTGCATTTACACATTTTCATTTAATGATAAAATAATTCCTTTCGGTTGCATCTTTCAAATAGCCAAATAACACAAGAGTCATACTTTTAACGCTGTTGGTGCCCTATTTCTTGTTCCTCTTTATTATTTACAACACTTTTGTATTTAATTTGAAGGAATAATATGATCTGAGAGTGACAGGCAGCTCTCTTAATGGGCTTGTCTGCTCCTGCTCATGCCATGACATCAATTATCTGCAGCTGTCTTTGACCTGGAATGTGTAACCCCCATGGTGAGTAATTACAGTGCCTAATGTTAGGGCCCCCAGCGGCACAGGCCAGCGATTAATAAATGCAGTTCAGGCTGCTGCTTGGGGACTGAAGGCTTCACTACCCCTGGGGAGCTCAGGGCTCTTGGTTTTCTCAGGCCATTGGGGTTGCAAAGGAACGGTGATGCGTTACCAGCCTTTGGAGTAAAAATGAAAAGGTTAGAAGGAACCCCAATGCTCTGTCTCTCTCCTATATCAGTGCTATTATTGTTGCATTTTTATTTTAGGCCACAGACATAATTTTCTTTTTCCATTTCAATCATATGTTTTAATGAGTTCTTCTCACATACAAGAAGAAGGATTTTTCGTGATGATAATAATAATTGGGCCATAGGGAAATATTGACTGTTTAATAGTTAAAGAGTAGGGTACTTCGAAAGAGATTAAGACATTTCTGATTTGTGTGAGGCTTTTGGGGGTCAGGGTGACTTATCCAAAGCACCGGCAAACCTACTGATTTTTCATGGTTTGCTTTTAGCCAAGACACCTAGCAATCAAACCGCTATTCCCCATCATGACTGTCTTGAGAAGCTGGATCCTTTCTCGTCAAGATGAGCGATCATTTCAGCGAACAGCCTTGTTTGCAGCCCTCAGGGAATAATAAGGCATCATATAGTTGCAGTTCAGTATCTCTAGTTGTCAATAGCCTTTGTAACTTGAAGGCAGAACATAGCTTATGAATGTTCTGGAAAAGATGCTGGACTAAATTCAATTCTGTGAGTCTTGAGTGGCATCGGAACGACTAACCAGATCATCGTCCTTTCTGTTACACTGAGAAGAGCTCAGCCTAGATGACATATATGCGCTAATGCAAGAAAATAGCCTTAGACTGTACTTAACCCTGTACATTGTAAAGACAGACGCTTATCATATACATCAGATCAAACATGGCCTTATGGCTTCAGGGATGGAATTGGCAGGGGACAGGCTAACCTCCCAAAACAGACTGGGAGCAGGAGGGAGAAAAAGGTTTTTTTTCCTCCAAATGAACAGCTTGACCCAGTTTGGATTTGACTCGGATACTGTACCATGGGGACAAAATCAGTATGGGTTATTAGATTTCAACTTCCCATCCTAGTATTTGGAAACACAAAGCTTTATTTATAACAGATTTTGGCCCATTCCATTTTTTTTTTTCAACCATATGACTTAATGATGAAGGATAAAAATACCTCATTGCATCTTTGTGGGAAGAGACTTCAATACTGTTAGCTTGTAATAAAATAACTTATTTTAAAAGAGTGTTACAAAAATATCAACCTATTAAATCCATGGCAACATCAGCCACTGTCTGGGGAAAAAAAAAAGCAGAATGAGCAATAAATAATGAAGCAACCAAAAATATGACCAGAATCTGGACGGTACAACCTGCGAGATGGCCAGTAATTTTAGTATTACATGAAAACAATCCCCAGGGAAAGGCAAAGCTGGTTACAGAGGACAAAGGTTAGGCTTTATTCATTAGTATTTGATTTTTGGTACACTATCATTGCAAGCAGTAAAGGGAAAGATTTACTAAGGTATTTAGGTACCTAAACACGCCTAGCAGCATTTATAGCAGCATCTAAGTAGGTTAGGTGCCTAATTCCCATTAACTCCATCAACATCGTTAAGCTGCTAAACATCTTTGCAAAGCTGCCCCCAGAGCTGCCAGGTGTCTCTCGCTCGTTTGAGCAGCCGAAGCTCAAGCTGGCGCTCCTCGGGCAGGGTGGGCTGGGTGATACGTGAGGTCCCGGAGCACGGAGGCAAACAAAGGCTCCTGAGCTGGCTGGGAGGTCTGTTACTGACGTAAGCTAGAGCCGTACGGAAGTCACTCACAGCAGTACTGGCAAGAAAGGACACCGAATTTTGGTGCTCGGATTGGAATGAGCATTAAGCTGTCTGACTCAGTGAGTTTCTTGAGCTGAGCGTTAAGAATCCCATCAGTTCCCAGAAAAGTCAAGATTTCACAGGCCAAGTCATAACAATATTTGCTGAGCTTCAGGAGAGCCTTTCCCACTTGTCAGTCCTGCACAGCCTGGCCTGTTCCACAACTGCAAACACTTTTCTTAAAGGATTTTGCTTGCCTTAACTTAATTCCAACAGACACCCTCCTGCCTGTCAGAAGCATCTACTAGATCATTTGTTTCAGGTTCATAAAGCAGCCTGTCACGAGAAGCATTTATTTAGATGGTGAACGTTACGTGCGATAGATCAACCCGCATTAAACACTTTGCTTGACTGAACCTGTCTCTCGGTTCTCCGGCTTGTCAGGTTTATCTTCCACGCCAAAACACACGTGGTGAAACCTGGCTCTGGCAGCCGGTGCTCGAGGTAACCTTGACTGCACTTGGTCTGAGCAGCAGATGAGGCCACCCAACAGATAGTGTCCATGAGGCAAATATATTCTGAAGTAACCAGCAAATTACAAGGATAAGTTGCAGGAATTACTCCCATTTTATTGTATTTCTCATTTTAGTGTAAGTAATTTTGTATTCCTTAATTTACAGCAGAGGCTCAAGCCTCCAGCTGATCTCTAGGCTGGATCCTATTAGTTTCTGTTCCTTAAACTACAACCATGGGGAATGTAAGTAAAGTATGCGAGGCTCCACAGAGACCTGCACAGGAACTGCAGCAACGCTGATTTGCTTTTTCAGCTTCCTTTAAAAGTTGGATTTTGGCAATCCTGAAAAGTCTGATGTTAGAGCAGGGATTTGTTCCCTCTCCTTGGCCAGCCGCTGGGCGTTTGCCCCATCACATGCCTACAACAGCCCTAGAAAATAAGCACGAGCTGATTCAGTAACACGCATAGCCCAAGCAGACGAAGAAGTGATTTGTACTGTTTAATTACATAAGTAAGTACTTTCTATCACTGAAATCTGTACTCTGAAGGACACAAGGGATTTCCACCACCACAAATGTTTTTGAGTACGAAGAGGAACAGCAGCCTGCATCAGTTACGGTTTTAAAGGGGGTGGTATTAAACAGGGAGCTTTCCAGTCGGAAGCCGAGCAGGATCATCCTTCGAGAATAACACTACTTGAGAATTTACAGTGAAATTCTCTGTACAGAGTCGGGCACCACTGCAAACCCACGTGAGTCCTTACAGCTCCAAGTGAAATTGGTGTGGGAACAGATTTAGCGCTGTAAGGTTGGGTCCAAGGAGGTCCTTGCTTTGCATTAGATGTCTGTGTGCAAACGGCAGCTCTTGGCTTTTCTCCCCAATTGACCATAAAAATCTAAAGGCCGTATGCATTTACTTACACATTAACCATATCTCCTTTATAGACTTTGCTGTAGAAAACCACAGCGCAGCCATTACACAGCAGCGCGGCCACGTACCGGCCAGCACGTGTGCCTGACCGCTATGAGGATTTAAGTGATATTTATGGAGTGGCCAGCTCAAATATGTGTGCATGCTTGTATTTATCTGGTGCGGGGGTGACAAAAGGATCATCTAATTTATTGAGACACTGAGTAGTGCTACAAGTTATTTAGCACCTACGAAGCCGAGCATCCAATATGACTGTGTAGGTATTTGTGTTAAGCTCTTTGCTTTGATGGGAGAATGTGCCATTTTAAATTTACGGGGATATCTGCAGGATTTGAAGGGCAGTGTGGTGCAAGCATTCAGGTGAAGATTAACATCAGTGTGTACCAGAACAGTATTTTTCACAATGTCACCTTTACACAGAAAATAAATAGAGGTACAGGAATCATTTATGCCCCCGTGACCATTCCCTTATAAAGCTGTAGTTTCACTATTTTAAAGGATATAACGTGCACTTTAATTTCTTTTCCACTTAAATTGTTTTTATTCTGGAATAAAAATGAAAAGTTGTTGTTTACAGTGTTATGTTTGTTGACAACCGCTCTTCACAAATTTCTTTTAAGTTATCCTAGAACCACTTTCTCAATATACACAGTTCAGCTTAATCAAAATAATTTCACAAACTATTTCACAGAAAGGAAGAGACGAGGGGAGATAGAGAGAAATAACCTAGGAAACAAGTATGCCAGCGTACAGAAATAGATTGGAACATTTGGAGATTGTAGGTATGAAACAGTAGTCTCAATAACGGAGAATTTGAACTAGCAGGTTATCTGAAGACGTAGTGCTTACCGGAGAAGCAGCTAGTTAGAGATCTATTTCTAATGTCTTTAATTCCTAGCCAAATTTATGAGAGAGAGGGAGAGAGAGTCTCCAAGCTTCTGAAATGTTCTCATCTGTGGGTGCAGCCAGTAAGCAGAGCAGGCAGATGGCCAACATTTTGCCTCGATGCCCCCCTCCCTCGTGCACAGCAGGCTGGGCATTCCATGCTCGGAGCCAGAGATCGCTACCAGCGCCCCGGGAAGGGCGAGCAGGGTGTGCAGAGCTGTCCTCCTCCAGCTGATCTAACAGAAGGACAGCTTTAAATTGCTCTCCGTGAAGCCTCTGCTCATGCAGCCTGCCTGATCCATACTCTCTGTCCCTAAATAGCTTCTCCCATTTGAAACACCCAGCTAGCTGTCACCGAGCCACTAGCAGAATAAATCAAGACTGTGAGGGTCAAGCGGAGATTCAAACCTCTCTTGAACAGAATAGGAAAACTGGAATCTATGTGCAAGCTGGATAGCATGGAAGTATGAACTGAACACGCCTGTCATAAAGCATCCAGATGACTACTAAGGCTACAGCACAAATCGCAAGGAATTCAGAGCAATGTATCTCCTCTATGGGTCATGAGGCTGTGCCATTCGCAGAAAAGGGATTGAAATAAAAACGCTTCTCCAGTGTCCAACCCTGAAACCGAAGCACGTGCTCTGTCCCTTCAGATTGTGTTCCCTGGGAACACAAAGGCGGCTGTGAAGCTTGTAGGAGCAACCGGAGCAAAATATGGCTAACGCATTTATGTGTTATTGCTATGAGAAGTTTTCTTAGAAATGTAAGTTCCTGTGGGTCTGCTGAGCAAGCTCTTCTTCCTAATCCACACCACCTGTGTACATTCATGCATAATTTGGTTCTGACCTAGTTAAAAGTACAAAACAAATTTTCCTATTTGCTTAGTCAATATATCCCGACATCTACTTCCAGCAAAGCCTGCAAAGAACTCTCTTGTGAGCTGCACTTCGCTCCTCCAGGAAGAACATTTGGTGATGTGCTCTACAGCTCCCAGGCCAAACGCTATTCAAAGAAGACCCTTGACCTGGGTTTTAAAAAGATTGTATATTATTTTTCATTCAAAAGGATCAACAGCTACAGCGTGCCTGACTTGGCACAGCTCTGTCATGCTACGGACAGAGAGTGTGGCACAGGCACCATAACTGCAGGTAAGTCTGGTCTTTATATCCATTCCTCAGAGTGCAAGGATTTTTAAATCCAGTGCCATACCTGCTGCAACAGACCTCCAAAAAAATGCCTCATTCCCTTGTACCTGTCAGCAGAGGCGAGCCAGAGTGCATAAGTGTGCCTGAACCCTTCCAGGGATGTTCGGAAGTCCTTAAGTGCACTGCTCAGAAAAATGCAGACTGAAGTCTATGCCTGCCTCACACTGTTACCTTCCTGTTCTCCTTGGGCTGAAGGTCAGAGACAGGGCTTTCCTTTGGCATAGTCATCAGTGCTGCTGCAAAGCTTCAGGTCCTTCTCTCATTCATTAGTCAACACCCATCATCTATATTATATACACACACAGAGAGATATATATATAAACAGCCTCCAGAAAAATGTAGCATAGAATAAGATATTTGACAAAGCTGGCATCATACAATGTGCTGCGAATAATGAGATTTAAAATAGTCTGTGCTAAACCCTATAACCTGGCCCAAAAGGACCGGAGTGGACACTGTAATGGAAATACCTTTAAATTGTTGTAACCCATGGTTTGAGCTGCACGTTATGGGCATTAGTGTAGCAGGACCCACCTGAACCAATGGAGGAGAAGCCTTACAAGAAGCTGTGCAAGTGCAGCAGTGACCTGAGCTGAGCTGGCTTTGGTGCCCAGTAACTCCACCCAACACACCACCTCTCCTGCCCTCAGTGACCACTGGAACACATGGAGCCCAAAGTCATGGACTAAATGAACTCAGTGGACATTCTGTGGACACTTTACAGGGGTGGTCCATAGAGTAAGGGAATAATACCCGTGTATTATATCAAAGCACGGAAGGGTGGAGGTGGGTAACGAGAATGTACCTGATAGTGTGGGACCTGAGCATGATGTGAATGGTATGGAATAAGGGGTGGAAAACATGCTGGTTTTGGCTGCTGTAATTTTCTTCACAGTAGCCGGTATGGGGCTGTGTTTTGGATTTGTGGTAAAAACAGCATTGGTAACTCAGGGATGTGCTGGGCAGCGCTTACGCAGAGCCAAGGCCTTTTCTGCCCCTCACCCCACCCCACCAGCGAGGGGCTGGGGGGGCACAAGGGGCTGGGAGGGGACACGGCCGGGACAGTGACCCCAGCTGACCCCAGGGGTGTCCCACACCGTATGGCGTCATGCTCAGCGTATAGAGCTGGGGGGAGGAGGAGGGAGGGGGGGCGCGTTGGGAGTGATGGCGTTTGCCTTCCCAAGTCACCGTTCCGCACGATGGAGCCCTGCTGTGCTGGGGACGGCTGAGCACCCGCCTGCCCCTGGGGAGGAGGGAATTAATTCCCTGTTTTGCTGTGCCTGCGTGCGCGGCTTTTGCTTTGCTTATTAAACTGTCTTTAGCTCAACCCGTGAGTTTTACCTTTTTTCCAATTCTCTACCCCATCCCACTACAGGGGGAGTGAGCGAGCGGCTGGGTGGTGTTTAGCTGCCTGCTGGGTTAAACCACGACAGAGGTGCAGTGAAACCTGTTCATTAAGATTGCGCCAGCACCCCCTGTCATTTTCTATATCCTCTTTAAATCATCACCAATGTGTACATAATTATTTTGTTCTACTTAAAGACCGGCTTTGAGGAGGTGACTGATTTCTGCTGATCCTGGAGGTGGTTTCACAGGTTTCATTGTACTTGAAACTTCACAGCTTCCACTGAAGTATTTGATGCATGTATATATCAGCTTAGCAGAGTACAAAAGTAGAAAAATTTCCATTCTTGCCTCATATTGTTGACAGAGTATGATGTCCTCTACCAAAACTGTTTCTTTTCACTTGACAACTTATCAAAGACTCATTTTCCTAAAGCCCAAACACGAATCTTACAAAATATTTGTTTTAAAAGTCATCATGGCTCCAATACTTGTAATAAATTGCTAAATTTCTATTAGCAAAACTTATTTGCAACTTTCTTCCATAAAAATAAAAATTTTCAGTAGTTAAAGATAAGGCATCTACATTACACTCACTAGCACTGGTTAAAAAAAGGAAAAAGCTCACCTTGCATCTTTCATTCAGCCACTACCTGGAATTCACCATGTGAAACTGCAACCAATGTCCCAGTCTTAACTCTTCTGCTGGGCAGAGCTGTGAAACTTCCACTTGAGGAAAGTGGAGTTATGCCAAGAGAAGTCATGAAAAGACCAGATCAGGCCTTAAGGTAAGACTGCTCCCTGCACACCAAACTGGGACAGATTAAGGACCGAACAGAGACTTCTGCAGTGCCTGCATCTTTTGCAGCACCCATGAATAAACCCACCTAAAAAACGGCAGAACTTCCTCAGACTTGAAGGGGACAAACGTCATCAGGTACTATTACATTGGACTAGAAGGTACGTAGATAAGAAGTGTGCATCTTCTCACGAATGTACTGAAACTGGACAAACTACATTCTGTCAAGAGACGTCCTCAGCTCTTGGACCCGGGAAGCTCTCTTATTCCACTGTCATCATCCTCAGAGCCAAGCAAGCTTAGTGCGCTTGTTACGGGATGGATCCATGACGTCGTCTGGGTCACATGGCTAAAAAGAACCAAGAGAAAAAACCACAGGTTTACCAATCTCAGAACAAGAAATACCAGATTGAGTCTGGAGTTGTAATGATATTACAGCACTCTCAAACACAGAATTCTCTTTTTCTTGCTAACTACGAGATTTTACAAACAAAATGTGGAGCCTTCTGAGTGCCAGAACCCGGACTGAAGGTCCCATTTCCCATTGCATTAGAGACATTAGAGGCTTTTGTAAGAGACTCCTGAGACAGGCTGGTGACAGCTCCTGTTCATTAGCAGAGCTGTAGACAATCCACACTGTGCAGCCCAGACTAGCCAAGTCTTACAAAACGCCAACAAGCTAGCAAGGTACCAACGTTGCCATCACAGCAGTTAAAGGCTGAGGTCTAAAGGAAGTTGACCAAATGTGGAATCACATCGCAGAAATACGCTCAGTTTGTTAGAACAGGAACTGATATTCTAGCTTCATTAAGCCATTCCTCTTCTTGCAGAAAAAGGCTGATGAATAAATCCAAAACCAGATGCTCTTTACATGGTCTTTAGACCAAATTCTGGACATGCTTCCACAGCCTTTAACACTTGTAATAAAAGGGAGTTAGTACTACTTTTTAAGGCTTAAACCCTACATTTGACATGCAGTTTAAGCTGCTTTATAGTTTTTGGTAAGGTTCTATATGAATGGAAAGAACCTGATCAAGGCTCGGTAAGGACAGATAAATGGAATGGGCTCACTGTTAGCGGGTGGGAACGCTGCACACCTTATGATTGGTGGTATGCATGCTAGCCATACTGTGTGTGGGCAAGGCACAGCCTCTTATCCCTTCTGGAATAATGTGTTCTTGGTAAAGGAAATAGCTTCTTTTCACTTAAAAAAATCTTGCTAATAAATTCACAGTTTTTATAGTCAAGTCAGTGCAAAGATGAATTTTGTAATATAAGTTCATTACAAGAACTAGCTGAAAAATATTGTGCGTATAATATACACCACAAAGGACAAAGAGCTCTTCTCACAACTTATAACATATGGTGTGCCTAAAGCCCATGCCTATACCCACCTTTCAGGTGCACTGGTTTAATTAAGTATGAAGTGCCATGATGGAACTGCTCTAGATTTACCTTTTCAAGTGAAAATAGATTTTGTCTTTCTGCCTTCAAGAATTCTCTCTTGAATATCCAGTTACAGAAACTGATACGTTAAGGTAGGAAAACGAGTCAACGTTGCACTACAATGTTCCCCTACACTGAATTACGGGCATGGGGATCGCCTCTCCAGTCAACACTATCATGCTATGACCTTACCTTCTGTTCACACCTTTAATTTCAGTATACTGAGCTCAGAGTAAGTTGGATATGATGAGGACAATACTGTTCACCAAGAGGTAAATATGATGCTAAGGTAAATCATATCTTGAGCTGCATTAACTAGATTAACCTATCTCTGAACTGGTAATCTGTGAATTTAGCCCCTACTTCAATTGAAATGACCTGAGTAAGGACCAAGCAAGAAAAACAAGGTGTGGAAAATAAAGGCCACAGTCTCAGTTGTTATCCTTAAAACAACGACGACCCTAAAAGCTCCAGCTTGTGTTAGAGCAATGCATAAGTGCTTTTTTTGGTCAGAGCAGCACTGGACGGCCTCCATTCCTTCATGAGGCTATTACAAAAACATGCATCACCTTAGTGGAGCTGTAGAGATCATTGCACAGAAGCTAAACCAGAGTGTAACTGAACACCATGTAGCTACAGAAAATACAGCGCAGCAGACACTGACGGTTCGCAAGTACAGCCATCATTTCATTCTGAGAAAGTGAATGTACCATTCTCACCAGGAATAAGAGCAACTTTCCAAAAGCTTCCGATGTTTACCTTTAGAAAGTCAGACGATAGCCACCATGAATATGAAGAGTCCTTATACATCTTTTTCTGAGAGATTTGTGAAAAAAATTTCCATTTTAAGAGGAACTCTGTCTAATCAAGAACATCATTCCTGTTATTCCACAACACAGGGAAATACAGGCATTCATATTTGTATTATGAATATATGTTTGTATTTGTAAATATAGTATGAAAAATGAATATTTCTGCAATGTTTTCTCTACTGCCAGGAAACACCATCTTTTTTTTTTTTTTTTTTAATTAAAAAAGTCAGTCATTATGGCTTAATACTGAAGATGTCCCTCTAAATTAGAGTCCCAGCATGCGGTTTCATTTATCTGCATAACGACAGAGAACTCCTGCCAATACCTGTGGATCATGGGAGCTGAATGAACTGGATTCCATCCATTCCAGCTCTGCCAATGCAGGATTTATTGCCTGCAGTACTAATGTAAGTGTTTATATTGCCTGCTTTAATCAAGCCTTTCTCAACAATCCATTACTGAATTTAAATAAGAACAACATTATTTTTAAATTTTACTTTTTCCCATGTGACTTCCTCACGTAGCGTGCCTTGACCTGCTGTGTACCTCCATCCTTCGCTCTATTTTCCCATGAGCATGCAAGTATCAGTCCTGTGAAATGGGAGAATCTGCACAGGAGTAGAAGAGTTATGTGGAAAAGCATTCACAGATCTTTGATGTAACCTATTAAAAAATTCTTTGTTAAGTGTTTATTCTTCAGAAGATTTTCCTCCTACATACTTCAGGAGCAGGAGGCAAATGATAGCATGCCTGTCTTTCTGCTAACTGCTGTAAGAACTTCATCTTGTTCTTGTACAATTTAAATGCAAAATCTCTCCAGATCTTTAATAGTGCCGAATTGTGGCATTGAAATAAAGATCCCAATTTTCTCTGTTCAATGACATAACAGTGTTTAATCACCGGTAGGGTAGAAGAGAAATAGTTTTAATCCATTTTCAAAATATTTGGGGCCAAATTTTGCTCTAATACCAATCTGCAGTAAACACTTCTGATTTGAACTCAGGTCTTTTAAACTTGCACCAGACGTTGTCCCGTAGGACGCTTCTAGTAGGACAGTTTGGTTTAAACCCTTTGCCAAAATCCTTACTAGGAAAAGAACTCTTATAAATAAACATTAAGTCCAGATACCGTGTAGACAGACCCACACAATACGCACAGATTATTTAGGTACAGAATAAATGTATAACTCCCCCCCCCCCCCGGCTATTTATTTTTAGCTCTCCAAAAGTGCTGTGGCTAAAGAGCTTTGACATAATCAGTCTGAAGAGATAATCCCAGATTTACTGGTTTGCAGAACATTCTTGTATTAGAAATACATCCGCTCTGATTTGTGTGTTAGGGCCAGCAATAAAAGTGAGAGGGAATTCAAATCTGCCTCCGGGTTTTGCTTAATTGATGAAACTGTTTTGACTATTAAAGGAATATTTTGAAAGCCAGCATTACAAATTCTAAATGTAAAACGTTTTCCATTTGCAAATGTTCTTTTTCAAAAGATTCATTTCACTTTTTTTGGAGCAATTAACAATATTTAAAGATTTTTAGGTTTTCAAACAAGTGATTGCTATCAGAGCGTAGCCCAATTTATTATTAGAAAACAGAAACAGTTGATCTGGAAATATGTCAGTAGCTTAGTCTGTCTTTTTAACATCGGTAAATTGCAGGACAATTTTTAGAGCTTGGAAAAACAAAACATGAGAACACCGGGATTTTTTTTGGCAAAGAAATGGTAGCGAATTGTTTAAAATACCATTGTAATTGCCCTCCTTATGGCTCTTATTTGCATGCAAAATGATTTCTTTTCAAATGAGAGCTTAAGACAACCTTTTAAGAAAAGAATAATTCAAAGGAAAAAATGTCTGCATCTTTCTTAGATTTTGAGCATTATCAAGACATGCTTTTCACCTTAAATTGTATTCTCCAACTAGGGCCAAACTCTGGAGCCTAACAGGGACTCGTGGAGAGTCTTGCAGACAACACAACTGCTGTAGGTCACTGTGCAGGACGCTGCGCTACAAAGCAGTCATGCGGTATTCTCTGAAGCTAGGGGGTTTCTTTTTCCCATTTTGACATGGGACCACATCTAACACCTGGCTCAATTTTTCCAGTACGCCAGGGTTATTTAGGTTTACAAGGAGCAATCTTGCACAAGATGCATTTGTCTGAGATCTGTTCAGGAGACAAGATGCAGCCTTGAACAATTAATCAGCCAAACTCTCATAATGACCATTATTCATTAGGAGCCAAATAGAATTTAGTTGTATCTGAACTTGGAAAGACAAATTCTGGCCTCATGTGAACCCTGTGCCGCTCCACCAAATTGAGCAGTACTGAAGATGAAAGTGAAAGCAGAACTCTGCTCCTGTGAAATACCACAAAAGCCAAGGTAGCTATTTTCCTCCCTATATGAACACACCCAACAGCCTAATCCATTTGATCCACAGTGCTAATTTTCCTAAAACTTTATCCTATCTTATGTTTTGATTTCCCAGACTTCACTAGCCCTTTAAAATGCAGCGATGCTCAACTGAAGAGTATTGCTGCTTGACAGAGCTTTTACCAATCTGCGCGCAATCGAAAATTTTTGCACAGCCACTGGCACAGCGCAGTGCTGCTGACACCCGTAAGGCTGACACAGGAAACTGCACTCTCGGAAAGCTTTAACCTTCAGTACTTTCACTGTAGTTATTGAAAAAATCGTTTAAAAATGTAGCAGACAGCACGGCTAGTTGTATGTGCAATGGGCTGGAAGGGGACATGCTCTATACGACCCCAAAATATATCCCATATTGTGCTGTTTTAGTTTCTAGACTGACATGCACATCCCAGTGGGGAGTTCTGAAGAGACTGGGAAAGGCGTACATGCCATCTGCTAGATGAGCACCTCTACGGGGGACTACTCGTTCCCTCGCTACACGCTAGTCTGCGGCCCCCAAGCAGTGGTGGTTTGGAGGCCAGTGAGGTCCAGAGCAACAGGAAAATAAAGAACAACGCCACTGAATGGAGATCTTGAAACTTAATCCTTCATCCTGAGGTTATATCATCTTCCTGGCTTGCTCTTGCACAGAATCGGTCTGTGCAGCTCTTTGCAGGACTACGCGCAGCTCCGCAAGGTTGGCTTTAATCACTGCATTTGCCTTTTCATGCTGGGCCTTTCTGTTTCTGTTCCCCTTGTGCCTGAATAGCCTTTTGCTTTGCAAGGATGACTTTTTCTCTTTAAAACCCACTGTCCCAAATCTTGCACCTCTGAGAAGGTGCCCAGGTCGTTCACCTCTATTTTACTCCTACTTCTCTAACTTGCTAATGCAAGTCTCTTGGTCCATGATCAACATTCCTTATGCACCTTCTGAAACACTGCATAATAAAAAAAAATACCATCAAAAATAGATCCTGCACAAAAATAGATCAGTCCTAGCTTGCACCAGACCCTCACCTCTTGCTAGGGTGAGGCAGAATTACCCTTCCCCAAGCCAGCAGGTGGCAATGGAGTATCTAAGGGAGCACCAGGGAGCCGCTACTCCTGAAGGCAGACCAGGGTAATTGCAAACCTTTTGGTTACAGCCCAGCCCCCTCCCGTGATAGTGGAGTTCAGATAAATACCATACAGCAAGATTTGGTACACTGGATAGCCTAAATGCTGGAATTGTGCTAATTCTGTTACCCTCAGATCTCTACCTGACGGTATTTACAATTGGCACAAGTAAATGGAACATATCATGTAGTTACTGGTAATGCATTCACAAAACCTGTCAGGTGCAGTCCTAATTTTATGTAGGATTGCATGATTTTTGGGAGCAGAACTATTTCTCGGCTTTCCAGAGCCAGTGCTTTTAACACTTTGCTGTTGTCCCTTATTAATTTAAACTTGTTATTAATTTTTTCTTTCTTCAACACCAGTGTTTATCACGCAATAAACTCTCAGAGCTAGCACACACCTTCAGACCCAGTCATGATATCTGTCGTGTTTGGTATCCCCTTTGAAAATGCCAGAGGCTGGAACGCAGATGTTAAATGCTCTAAGGGGATCCCAAGTGAAGCAACTGGAAACTCGCTATTTTGAAGAGCAAATGCTGGGAGGCTCTGAAAGGAGTAACTTATTCTGAATTGTAACTAAAGGGTTTTAATTTAGCAGATAAGCAATTAGGAAAAAATCAAACAACTGAGTGACGTTGATGCCAGTATAATCAATCAATCCCGAGAGCATCCAGGGACAGTTTCCAGACATGGAACCTATAAGCATTTTGGGAAGGGTTTTTGTATTGTATTTATCAAAATCAGATTATTTGAAATTAAACATTATTTTTTCTTTACCCTTTTTGTTAAAATTGGTCCCAGACCACACCCTCTTTCAAGACAACATTTCCAAGGGAACACACAGCACCTAATAGCAACCCACAAGACGCTGGGCAGGCCCTGGAAGATGGCAGTGACCTTAACTTGTATTGGCTGCAATAAGATCGAGAGCACTTATCACCTCTTGGAACTGCGTCCTAAGGCGACATAAATGTTTCTTTATTTTCCTCAGGGATCACAGATTTTGCTTGAGTATTAATTAAAGATTGAGGGGTATAAAGCAAAACACCAGAAGACAGTCTCGCTATTCATTCCTTGATTAAACCAATTAAACACTTGTCTACTAAGAAAAATCTGTGAGCCTGTGAGCAATTTCAGAAGGCAGTTATCACTAGGAAGAAGATTTATATAGCAAGTAGTGTCCTATATCACTAAACTGTCAACAATAAACAAACGGGCCAAACTAAAATAAAAACAGTAATAACAGCAGGATCTGAGCCAAGGCTGAATAAGCCCAAAGGTTTGAGTGACAGGATATGCAAACTTTTCACAGTTTTAAAGCCCTACCTGAAATCTGTCTCACCCCAGTATTGGCCCACTGCTATTACTCTAAAAGTGCTGTTTTAATATATGCAGTTACGCCTAATCCTGTGCCGCTAAGTGAACATCATAAAAATCCTGCTGCAGTATATTTGCAAATGCATCAGAACATAAAGATCAGCAGCGTTAGTTTTGTGAGGAATTGTACAACCAGTTTGCTCACTTCATGCCAGTCCTGTCTTAGCATCACAGGCCTAATATCTTAATAAAACAGATGTTGCAGACTTAGGCCAAGATCACAAGTTTTTTTCTGCCACAGCCTGGAGCATGCTCAAGGCTTATGTTTAAACTACATGTGTACTAAAATGAATTAAAGCCTAAGTCGTGGCTTAGGCCCATGTTTCAGATGAAACACACACTGATGAAACCTTGCTGTGTGTTGTTCTGCTTCCGACGGCTCTCCCAAAACCCAGGGAGATCTCAGAACCGATGGTGTACGTGACTTATTCCACAAGTGCCAAATCCTGTCCTAACAGGAAAACTTAGTAGGAGTCTGAACTTCCACATTTCCAGTTGTACCCAGCAGAGCGAACAGAAATCAGCACACTGATTTCAGTGGGATTTATAGGTCTAGAGCAAAAAATCATTGCAGCTTCACGTATTTTCTCACAGAAGAAATTTTAACAGCTGCCTTATATGATAGGCCAGAACCTGGACAGAGTGTGCAGTATCTGTGGAGGCTGAATTAATGTTTCTCCATTTTGGTTCGTGATATTAAAAAACAAACAACCTCTCAGGAAAAAAAAAATGCCCAACCAAAAGCAGCTTAAGGTCTTAACATTCTTGCATTACAAGCTCATAATATCACAAAATCCAATGCCAAGTTTCCTAGTTTTACATCTGATGTTATTTTCCTTATAGTCACGCAAAATTATTTCAGTGAAAATCAGACAAACTGAATTCCCTAAAACCCAAGTATCTGGCAATCAACCGTTTCTAAACTTTAGAAATTACTTTGAATTTTCATCTTATCCTGGCTATCTACAAGTCTTCAAGAATTTTCAGTTAGCAAAATGTCTTACACTAAATCACTGCTCTGTCTTTTCATGTGAAGTCTTTCTTCATTCAGCAGTGACTGTGAACAAAGAACAACCAGGGGGCACAATTTTCAGAGAGGATTATTACTTCTAGATATATTTATTCCCAGTGACCAACCTGAGACACAGCAGAGAGTCATGTACTTCAGAGGGCAGGCATTAGCACTTTGTGAAAATAAAAGTTTGCTGAGATGTCTCCAGTTGGTTATCCAAAAATCAAAAAGAAAAATGTCAGGATTACCCCAATTCCTACAGTTACATCTGAAAGTGTTTCAACTGATGTTAAGCTGACGGATGCAGAGCGCTTTGGATCATTATACATTCAAAAGTAATATAACAGCACTTGGTTAGTGCTGAGCCAGTTTTTTTAAATATTTGTAACTTCTTGTGACTATACGATGATTCTTTCCTCTATTTTCAGACAGGAGGACTTGAGGATCACAGGTAAAATGGAACATTTTCAAAAGCAACCTCTGTTTTTGAGTGATGTGTAAAATAGGAAAGGTCCAATTTTAAGAGATGGAAAGTAATTGCATCTTTGAACTCGGTGAAAACAGAGCGCTCCATGCCTCAAAATACCCAGTCCTACCCACAAAACATCACAGTTTTTAAGATGGGGACACCTACAATGATGACTTTGATAACTGATAACTTTGGTGCAACTAACTTGCCTACCGCTATGCAGGGAGTCGGCAGCAGAGCCGGTACTCGATCCAGTCCGGGGGAATTTTTATTGCACGTTCATGGTTTTTCTTAGTTTGCTGCTCTGAACTCACTGAAACAAATGTACAGAAGTTACTTCTCGACCAGCTCTGCTATGATTTGAACTTTATCAAACTTGATTTCTTCCAGGAAGGGCCACTCCAACCACTACTTAGATAACCTGCAGATAACTAGGATACTGTAACATACCAGTATATACTGGAACGGGTCAGCAGAGGCAAAGCTGAACACACCTCACCTCAGCAGGTTGGGTTTTCAGCCCTTCCTTGATAATGCAGCAGAAATGTGTAACGTACACTTACCAGAGGAGCAGCTTTTTCTTTTTTTTTTTTTTCCAATTTATCATGCAGTAAGTAAAATCAGCTGTGATTTAGTTTCCTTTTTTGATGATACCTTTAGCTGTGGTGCTAGAAAACATCAACGTTTATACTACAGAATTTCTTAATGTGTCACACATGCTTTGCTATTCATAGTTCAGTCATAAAATCATAAACAGTTTCTGTGAATGCCCAGCTTTCAGTAAAATTAATGATGGCTCCTTCCCAGTCAAAACCAAACAAAACAGAATATTATAAAATATGTAAGTATGACGAGCTGGCTTTACAAGTCATTAATTCATTCAATTCAATCAGAAGCCTGATTTGTTATGTATGACTTCAAAAGCTACCAGAACACGTCATGTGTGGGTTTCATTAACTGTATTTTGCAAGTACTGACTTTAGGCTCCTACTTAACATGAACCAAATTCTACACCCAGCTGTGCTGGTCAGAGCACTTTCATTGCCTACTTTGTCACACTGAAGCACACAATGCTTACATGTGAAACTTCTGATCTTTAGATAAACTGCTGAAAGATAACCCTAAATCAAATATTACTGTCTCCCCTTTGGTATAAGGCAGAAAACATCACAGACCCTAATACATCTAAGGGAAAAGATCCCAAAATATTAAAATATCTGGGAACTTTTACTTGTCTTTCAGGAAAATTAAATGTAAGATAAATGTTCTTGAGGAAAATAACAGCTAATGTGGAATAGCTGGAACAGAGTCCTGTTAAAAAGCTAGAAAAACAGTGTTTACAGGGGCAAAATTCACAGCTGGTCCTTACAAACTGTATACATATGCAAGGAGTGGGTGGGAGTGGGAGGGAGCATAGCAAGGCCCTACCTAATTTTAGGTGCCAGTCTCATGATACAGAACTGCCATATGTTAAAGGTGAACGTAGTGGGAGGATGGAAGAGATTAACTAGAATGGGTTTTCTGGGAAAAAAATTAGTGTCCCAGCTATGCTTTTTTATGCTGTCCCTGTGTGGTTCTAAAGCACCAGTGTATAACCATTAATTAATCAGCATATATGATACTTCACTGGGAGAGCAAAGTTATGTATAGACTCTTTCTCCTGTTTAAAAATCAAACCTCGGAGTTACTAACGCACCAAATCCATTCAGTGATAGAAAACGCTTCCTGTTCGCAGCGCTGGCACTTCCACGAGGACTTCAATGCCAGAGCGTACAACAGAAGTGAAATTTTGTTCTAATAGTGGTTACAACACTTAGTAAACACATTCAACGTTACACCTGAGCTAAGCCTGGGCAAAAATAGCCACACGACTAGCTTTAAAAGCGAACAAGAGGAACCTTCTCTTACTTGTAAAGCTTTCCCAACCTAATGCCTCCCAGCTGCCGGGTAAGTGCATGCATACACAGCTGGAGGTAGGTGATACTTCATGAGGGCTCCTTAGCCCCTTTGTGTCTCTGGGTTTTCCAGATAGAATGTCTATTTGCGACAGGAATTTGTATTACAACATTGGTAATTGAATTTCTGACAACAGAAGAGCAGCCATGTTAATCATCTGGTAAGTGAAATTCATTAATATCTAACTTTTTTACCTTCATGTGGGGCTTCTTCAGTACCTCCAAGGTCAAGACGGACATTGGAAGAATTGGAGAGGATCCCGTGCAGGCTCACCAAGACTGTTAGAGAGTTGGAGAACTTGGCACATGAAGAAATCTTGAAGGAATTGGGTTTGTTCAGCCCAGGGAGAGAAAACTCAGGGGATAGGGTGGGGTGGGGTGTGGGTGTTTAATCAAAGTCTTCCGATACCTAAAGGATAGTTATTAAGAAAATGGAGGCACTCTTTTCACAAAGATTTATGGCAACAGACAAGAAGCAATTGCTTCACGGGAAATTCTGTCTACGTTAAGATTATATTCTTCACTGTGAGAACAACTAAACATCGGAATAGGGTGCCCAGACAGGTGGTGGAATCTCCCTCACCGGCAATATTCAAGACTTGGTTGGACAGGGCTCTGGATAACTTACTGTTCAAGAGAAGGTTAAACGAGGTGACCTCCAGACATCCCTTCCAGTCTGGACTTCTATGATTTTGTACCATGATTTTGGAATTGCAACAGACTGCTGAAAACCCCGCTAGGCTACTTTCAATTGTCACTTTGAGCAGATGAGGTCAGAATTTCAACTCTTCGTAACGAAACCGGCTGATAAGAACAGCAATAGAAATACCAGAAATAAATTGGTGAGGAAACAGACACCAGTACTGTGTTTCTATTGCACATTAATTGATGGGGCATGAATCTGGTGCTATGTATGAATGACTGGTTGTATTGCTACATGCAAAATAAAATAGTGCTTGCCCTCTCCGTGACTTTAAAGTACACCAGGTTATCTTAAAACATATCTGGGGCCAAACTCACCCTTTACTCTCCAGAAGGAGGAAAGCACAGCTACACTAGCGACAAACTGATCCTGACCTTTTAGTCTACTGGTGTTATTTTTGTCCTGCTGATAACTGTTAATTTATATTATATTAATAAGACACTTGAACGTGCTTTTTTTTCCAATGCATACACTGAGCTGTAACTCAGAGAAGCTTACGTTAGTTTGCTGTTTCATGGTAAACCTATACACATGACCTTAATGCCTAGCACAGAATCATGCGAGGCTAAAAGGTAGTTTTTCTCACACTTGCCAGTACTTTGTGACCAACCTTAGCAACCTGAAAAATTTACAGAATCACAGAATCCCAGGTTGGAAGGGACCTCAGGGATCATCTAGTCCAACCTTTCTGGGAAGAGCACAGTCCAGACAAGATGGCCCAGCACCCTGTCCAGATGACTCTTGAAGGTGTCCAACGTGGCCGAGTCAACCCCTTCCCTGGGGAGATTATTCCAATGGTGACTGTCCTCACTGTGAAAAATTTCCCTCTGGTGTCCAATCAGAATCTCCCCAAGATTACCGAGAGACTGAAATGATTTCCTGAATAAAAGAGGTGATTTCAAAAATTGTCTTAAGGTCATGGACAAGATACAGCTTTCCCTGGTAGGTATAGAGAGCTGTTCAGCCCCTTAGAAGTATGGCCAATAAATGTTTTATTCATGTCAGTTATTCACATAAGTGGGTTTCACTTTAGTGTGTAACACAAGCCAGCTGGTTTGCTTCTTTTAAACTCTCATTTCTCATGCACTTCATATTGCTACACCCCCTTCAGAGATATTTATGGAAATTTCACAGCAAGCTGTCTCAGGCTTATGTGCTATTAAGATTCCATTCTGGGGTGTTTACTGCATTAGATTTATAATATACAGATTTATGGACTCAGCTACTTGATGGCCCAATAAAGCACACTGGAACTGAAGGCAACCACTAATTAAAATAATATTTGATTGTCCTTAGCATACTGTAAAACCGCTCCAGATTTAAACAGAGCCATCGCAGCTTCTCTATAGCCTCCCAGCTTAACTGCATAATAAGAAAACTGACAACGCACATACAAGATCACTTTCATTGTGGCTACACTTTGGGAATTATAACATGTTTTTCCATCTGTTTATATACACGGAAATGGGCTGATGTTGAAATACTCCTAAGCCCCTCAGGGCCTCCGCTGTTCTCAACACCAAAGAATGAAAGGATTGAAATTAACAGCCAGAGAGAACAAGGTTACAGTATTAGTAGCAGGGCTGTGAAGTATCGACTATTCTGCTAATCCCCATTTAAACAATTAGATTAAATCCTGCTGAAAAGGATCAGTTGATAAGATGCACCTCAAGCTAAGTTCCTCCTAGAAAAGGATATTTTCAATGTTGGGCAGAATCTTCATCGTGGAATCTCTACTGTTCAGTGTCTCAAACAAGGCCTTAGGCAACCCCTGCTCCTTGCTCTAAATAGTTAACTTTCTCAGACCGACTTCATACACGTTACAAAGTGTAGTAAGAGTATGAATTCTCAGGCATGCAAAGCCTGGCTTACGCTCTGTAAAGGCATTTGGAAACAGTGATGAAAGCAAAATAAGGAAATAGTTAAAAGGAGCATAAATTACCATGATGTCTTATTGCAGGGCTCAGTTAATTCCATTTTAATGACTGCATTAAGAGCTCTTAACACTACTTCTGTGTGCTGGCTCCATCCAGAAGAAAGGAAGTTTATAGGCAGTGGCCATGAAGGGTGACTCTGTACCCTTCTCTGCAATTAAAATGGACAGATTTTCCTTGCCTGCCACGTGAAGACTGACGTCCAGAACCTTACAGGACAGATTACAGAAGGTAACAACGATGGAAGACCTGGGGCACTATCACTTGTAATGCTAGGACCATATTAAAAGGAGGGGAGAACATTCATGAGTCATAAACAGCCAGAAGACGTGCAAAAATTCCTGAGAAAGCTTTTTCATGTGAACCACTCAATGCAGATCTGTAGTTCCAGCAAGTGGGGATAACATGCAAAACATCTGATGTTTTATACAAGTTAGGGCTTCCACCATCTCGACTACCTGAGATTCTGCTGCCGCTAATATGCATCTTTATCGTCACATCTGCATTAGTTCAGCATCCAAGTGCGGAACTTAAGAGAAATTTCCTGTGCATGTTCAGCAAATCTAGCTTTCCGCTGAGTCATCAAGATAAGTGCTTGTATGAGAAGCACAGAAACAAAAGCAGGAAAAAAAGAGAAGGGGATGATGTTGCAGGAATGTGAGATTTCCTCTGTTCTGCTGCTAAATTTTATTTGCTATTATTGCTAGATAATACTATCTTCAAGCTCAGTTTCCAATTACGCAGCTGTAAACCTAGAGTATTGCAAGTGTTTGACCCAGAACAGAATCCAGAATCCACTTTAACTTTCCAACTGTCCTATAACGGCTCCCTGTATCAACAGATGGAGACCAAGGGAACAGTGCTCTATTTTAAGAGTTGCTCTTGTATTTATTTCCATTGCTATGCAATTCGCTTTCAATTCACTTTCATTTCCTAAGTTATTTTTCTACAATTTTTATTTTATAAATCCCATGTAGTAACCTACATCTGACTGAAAAGAAAAGCCGCCCTTAGAGCTGGAATGCAGTATCATATATGGTGTGTTTGGAAACCTCTGCAGAAAAAACATGTCTGCTTTAATACATCTAGCCTGAGGCGCCACGGGGTGAGTCAAGGACAACGGAGCCGTTGTTTGAAAAAAAGAAAAATAGAATGTCCCTGCTTTTCTTGGCTAGCTAGTACAAAAACTTCTGTGTTATTAACGTGACTTTTATAAGAGTTTGGGATAAAAGTAATTTTTATCTCACTGCAAAGATTTATTTGCTGCCCTTCCTGTCTTTTAGGAGGCTGTGGAAGTCCACCTGCAAACCAGTGTCTTCCTGGCACCTATAAGAATTAAACAATATGCAAATCTCAGCAGCTAGAGTAACTAGCTATTAATTAAGCAATGATTCACGATATAGATGAAGGGAGATGAGTTGTATTTTTCACCAATTGTTTCAATCTTCTAGAGGAATAATAAAAAAATATTAAATTAATTTTCACTATATTCTGGAATAAAATAACAGCGTACTGTCCAATTCACTTCCTGAAGCTTCTGGGACATACAACAGGACCTACTTCTTTTTCATGTATTTTTCCTCCAGAACCAGAGAACACAACTGAAAAAATATCTTTCCTATAGCATACACCAAATCCATACAGCTTTTATCAGGCAGGCCTTTTACAGAGGCTTTCAATTCTCTACCTGCAAGCTATGAGCAGGATATAAACCATACCTCAGATTTGGTTAAAAAATAATATAATCTTTTTTCATTTTTTGTAAATAATGAATTTGCACTGCATTTTTTCTTCTAGTCTTTCAGAAAAATGATCACTAAGGAACTCTTACAGTTAAGGAAAGGCAAAAACAAGGGCCAAAGCTTAGTTCTTCCCCCCCCCCATAATTACACCTTCAAATGCTAACTGCTTTAAAAACTTCTGAAGAGGCTTTCTTTATGCTTTAGACACTGCATTATTGTAACATCTTATTAATGTCACCTTTCCTCTAGTCTCTGGAGAGTTTTGAAAAATGACTTTGTTGGCAATATCTTCTAATAAATCACCAGTAACTCCTGTTAGAGACATAGTTTTCTGTAATTTTTTGGGGGGTCATAATAACTGCTCACTCTTGCAATGTCTGTCCTGAACACCCGTCTGTGAAATTCAGCGTTAGTTAATATAAGTATTTCTCATAAGCCAGCTATGAAGAGTACGGCTTTATCTTTGGCAACCTCTTGAAAATGCAGAAAGCAAACCCTATGGAAACCGTAGGTATAATTTTCATAGGGTAGAAATCAAGAACAGAAAATCGTGTATGTGCAGGACATGCAGAATATGAGAGAAGGCTTTCGCACCGGGTGCAGCTTCAGGGGCATCATCACTGGAACAAACATTGCTTAGCCTGCAGACAGCGATACCGTGAAAGGGCAATTTTCTGATACACAAGTTAGTAAGCCTCCATTTAGCATCTTAAGTGTAAAGTCTAGGCTATAATCACTTTTCTCCTAAATGAATGGTAAGGCAGTTGGAATTCTCTTGATCATTTTATAAATATAACTAAATGCTTTCAGTCCACCCTCTTGCAGCGACAGAATAACTTATTCCCACAAGGGAGCAGGATACAATGTCAAAAAAAACCTATCAGTAACTTTAGATTTAGCTGAAACCAGAGCATTCCCTTCTAAAAATCTAAAAGAATTCTAAGAATTCTTCCACTTCCCCAAAATATAAGGGCATTTTTAAAATAGATATTTATACTTGTAAACTATTTAAAGGCTGAGATATTTTTTTTTCTTATCTCCCGGGCCCATTCTAGGGTGAAACGTAACTGGGGAAGTTCTCAGCATTGTAGACTAGGGTTGTCAAAGATATCTGAAGGGTGCAGAGACACCATTCTCACTAAATTTCACCTGGATTTGTGACTAAGCCCCCTAGGACCCTCTGGACAGTGAAGTCACGAAAACCAGAAAAGAAAAAGTGATGTTGGTAATAAAGATGTATATAAAACATATGACAGCTGTTGCTATTTTACTAATTTTTCCATTAATTCTAGGTTTAAAAGGGTGTTTAGTTTGACGTGGTTTTATTTTAACTCTGACCCGTTTCGCCTGGAACTACTCACTTGATAAAGTATTTGATTCCATCTGCTGTATAAGCTTCTTCCCATCCATAAGGCAGACCTAGGATGAAATGAAGAAATAAGATGTCTCTCAAAGCATAGGTGACAGAAACATAGGTTTGAAGTGGTGTAAGTCAGAACGCTGTCATTTCAAACCATGTCATAAACAGATTACAAATGAATTCTTGCTGGTTTTGCAGTAGATAATAACACAAACAATACAATTTAAGAAATATTTGCTGTGCTACAAAGCTATAAACCATCTGATGATACTTCCAGGAGCAGCATTTCTTTTGCAGAAGCTGACAGTCTGGTCAAATTAGAGCGTAGCAGTTAATTCTTTTTGAACTTTTTCTTGTAATTTACACCTATATGAAGTGACCAAAAAACCCGCCGTGCCTGTGGCCTGTTTTGACAGCTGCCTCATACAGATGCTAATAACCGTATGAGGTAGAAGTCTGGGCAGAATGAAACCCTCTGCTCTTTGGTTTATCACCAACTTTTGTGTTTATACATAATTCTTTGGGAATTTAAACACGGATGCCGAGGCACTTAGAGCCAGGTTCAGAGAAAATATGTACAGATATTTGTATGTATACTTATCTCTGTCTACATATCCTGACAAAGGTTAATTTACTGAACGCATTGCTTGATTTTGTGATGTACAGTAACGTTTCTGGGAGCTGAAGTATGTCATACTGGGAAGTTTAGCATAAATGAACATATTAATTCTGAAAGGGCGCCAGGTTTATGTGCACTAAGAAACTGTGCTCTTTTCCCCTTTTGTAATTTCCAGTCGTGCTCATCTTAAAAACTCAACTGTGGACTTTCTAAGTCCCGTCCATGAGAATGACGAGTAATACTATTAGTAGGGTACTATACTATATCACTTTTAAGATTAATTTTTCATGGGAAATGTCTACCTTCTGTATTACTATTTGTTCAAAACCAAATGTTTGTAGAGTTTGAAAAGTGCTGGGGGAAAAAAGGCATCAGTCAATGTGCAAAAACACTCCTGATGCATGATTTTGTGATACTATGCTGTAACTTAATGAAGGAAAGTGCAAGGTCCTGAAAAACCTCCCTTTTTTGCAGACCAGAAATATATATACAATTAAAATATGCATGAAAATTTGTTCTGCAAGTGCTTTAGCTTGAAAGTCATCTCGAAATGTTAGTGTCTTAGGAGTTAAACTATTTTTGTTCAAGCCACAGTGTATCTCAAAGACCAGCTCATTAGAACCATCTGTGAGCCTGCTTTAGATTGAAAACTTTTATTTGGAAAATGTGCTGGACTGCACGCACCATATGATCTTTGAAAGCTGCTTCATACCAAGGCATGCCCTAAGTGCACACAGACATTTCTTTGGAAGTTCTTTCTTAAAAGGCTCGTTTTCTTTTCTTCCATCATCACACCTTTTCCCTAGTGTGGTCCTTCCTTCTTAAAAACCTGGAAAGGGATAACTTCAGGTCCCAAAGACACACAGAGTTCATTACAGCTACTGAATCATGGCTTGGCGCAGGGAAGCAGGTACAAACCAGCTGAGAAGTAACTATACCTGTAGGCACCAAGTGAGGAGCAACAAGTCGGTCTACCGAAACTCCAGAATTCAGAAACTTGAGAATTGGTAACTGCAGACCAGCACCATAACTGTTTAGTACAGCTTGAAAAGCAAAAAGCACGTTGGATTAATTTTCTCCTTTCACTTTTACCCCATATTAGTCACTTATCTCAGGCTTCTTCCATTTTCAGTTTAGCACAGATCTATACAATCTGTTCCTCAAAACACGCCACCTACTACCTTTGAGAGAGAATAAACCACAGCTACTTCTCTCTAAATACAAGGTAGTCGCTTCCTAACAATTTTCAGGCTCTGATTCCTATGAAGGAAGGAAGAAAAGGATGTTTTAAGTTATAAATATGCTAGACATGATCACTAGTTCTTCATTCCTCTCCCACAAAAGATGAGACCTTTATTTAACATGGATATTTTCTAATGATTTAAATAGCAATAGGAGTCAACATTCAGTTGCTTCCACCTGCCCTGGCCTCTCCCCACTCCCGCGTGCACCACAATAAATGATAACGGACTTGCTCAGTTATGAATAAAACCTCAGCATCTCCTCTGTGCTCACATGGATCCCTTACTTCACCCGTTTCATTCATCAGTGATAAATACACTTTTTTCACTAGTAATTTGATCAACTTATATCTTTTTTTTCCCTTCTAAATGAAGAGCGATACATAGGTAGCAATAACTGATGCCCTGCGTTCTTTTCTTAACCATGAAGACCACGCTTTTCGAAAACACTGAATACGTTTGTCACCTAGAAATGAAACTCTGGAGATACCTCCACAGCTTTATTTGCCTGTTTGACTTTAAGTGCATTAGACTGTATATCCTATCCACTCCTTACATGTTTCAAAATTCTACCTACACCTGCAGGGTTTTTAATGCCTTTATTATCCACTTTTACTCTTTCTCCGCTAGTTTTTCACTGCTGTTCCCTTTACTCTTTCCTTCACTGTTAGATTTGTACTTATATTTCTCGGTATTTCCCATGGTAGCCAGGAGGCTCTCATGTTTTGCATCGTATTTCCCTAGACATCATCTTTGCTTCCTTCAAGCTCACTTTGTCCATGAATCATTCATAAGTTGATCTACTTCCTAGTGCTCTACTTTTTCACACCCTCAAGGGTCAGATTTGTTGCCTGTCCTAGGACTTGCTTTGAAAGCCTGCTAAGCTCTCACCTGGAATAAATGGGAGGCAAAGAACCTCAAAGAGTGGGAAATAGTCTAAAAGATAAAGGATTTAGTCTATATGAACTCCAGAAGTCTTAGGTTTCCTACATATTTATAATTTCTTCTGTGAATTGCTACAGTCTTTGATGAATCTTCATAAATAATACATCTCAGCTGCAGTTGTCGGCATATATCATCTTAAAAAAATTACAATTTACAATATCTAGAAGTATTTTCAGTAGAAAATACAAGCTTCTCGCTATTCAAATATTTGTAATTATTCATCTTTTGCAAGGTAAAAAAAGGTAAAACTGCAAAAGTAATTATGCATGCAAAAGAAATGGAATACAGTCCAAACAGAATAGTCTCCTGAGAGAGTGCATGTTAGCCAAAATACATTATAACCTACCATTATATGCATTTATTTAGGGTTAATGCAAAGGAGGTTTCTATAATTCTATGTGAAAAACAACAAACCACTTGCTGTTGTTTGTCTACCAGTAGCGCTGTGGCTGGTCACAGAGCAGCAAGGCAGTATCCCTGGTGACTGTTTACGTCCTCAGCTGCAAGATGCCTGCTGTGATAGCCACTGTTGTAAAGCTAACATTATATAAAGCAGAAAGGGAATGAAACCCTAGGGCAAACAAAATTTTCCTGATACTTGATAAAGCGTGGTTCTCGCCTATCTTTATCACTTCCTTGGGTTAACAGGACAAAGAACATGTACCAGCATTGATACTTGGTTGGTTGCAGTAAGTAGGAAGATAAACCTCAGCCCAAATTATAAACTTGTATGAAGCAATAGATGTTGAAGATTGTGCCCATTGTTTCCAAGGCAGAATGCATACACTGTCCCTCGTGCTTCAGCACAGCCTCCCTGCAATAAAAGCTGCCCGCAGCATGATCAAAGCATGTCCCTAAAGGAAGGGGGAAATACAGAAATTAGGAAAAACCCCCATTTCACTGGGCAGTTATCAAACCTAGAAACTGTGCATTAATGTAGTGGGGTTTTTTTCCCCCTCCAATAAGTCAGTTAAAAAATATTAAACAAAAAGGAATGTAGAGGTCAGCAGATGAAACTAATAAAAGCAGATACCACAGCATGAATATTCAGTTGACTCAAAACTGACAGTTATTTCCCTAACATCTAAATACTGCAGTCCAAAATGGTTTAATTTTCTTATTTTCTGACAAAATTACTCAAAAGACATGAGAGATTTAGAACCTATAGTAAGAACTAGTTAAAAATTTACTGTTCACTAGGATTTTACCTAGATTTGGAGAAAGTGGGACTGTTTAGATGCATAAAGATAAGTATGTCCTGAAGTGCTCTATGTTGGCCTTAAGGCCAGACTTTAAAACCCTGCTTCCATTACACGCAGTCACACAAACATTACTGATGAATTTGCAGAGACTGCTTAGGGGTAGGTGCCTACCGGAGGTGTAAGCTCACCCTCAAAACTCTTTTGTGAAACACAAACTTCTTCCCAGCACTGTTCACAGCTTTTCATCCACCATAAAAAGGACGTCTGGCTACAGCTCGTTTCCTGTCAAGGCTAAACAATCTTGTGGCCGTATCATTAAACCACTTCGTCTGGAATTAATATGAAGTATCAAGCTTAAGGGATGCAATAGCTATCTGGGATTCAAAAGCCACATAGTATTAGTATTCGGTTTCACAATGAATGTATTCTTTAACCAACAACAGAAATAAGGATGTCTTTTTTACATATCCTTTTACTTATGCTTGACTTTTCCAGCTATATGTTTTTAAGGAAGAGCATGACCTAGCTCAGAACTACCCCTTATTTACCTCCTAGTGATTTACTTATATTTAATATTGTGATACTCCAAAATTCAGAAGTTTTTGCAGAAGTAGAAATTACCCGTTAAAAGTATTTCTGATATCGAAGATTTGCTAAAGGACATTATAAACAGTTTTCTCTGTTAGCTTGATAAATGAGTTTTTGAATTCTGATCTCTCTTTAATATCCACCCGTTCAGCTATTACCAACACTTAAGCCTTCCTCACGAGGCCTCAATAATAATGCAAAATTGCTTAGTTAAGATCCCAAATGCCTTTGGCTCTTCTCTTTGAGCTATCCATGCAGTGCAGAGGACAGAGGGCTGCAAATCTGACTTGCTGGCTCTAAGTTATCTGGTCTTGGACTCCTGAGTGCTCCTGGAACATGGGAATAGCCCAGACACAAGACTAGAGGTATCATATGATGTGAGACCAGCAGAAACGCCTCTGTGAGTCATGCAACTGAACACAGCTAAAGCAATAATCTGTGGAGAAATACCCAGCCTTCTTTGTTGACTCTGTTCAGTGGGGTGCAGGCATAAAATGGCCCTTTATTTTCTGAGGCTGTCAGTGCTATATACTGTATGTTCCTGCTTATTTGTGAATTAAGTATAAAACATCAGGTTCAGAAGAACAGCTTTCAGGAGTGAGTGTGCACTTCTGGCATTTGCTTGTGTGCCACTTTATTCTGCAGACTATTTCAAGGGCTCTTCCCACAAACGTGTTTCATTTTATGAATAATACTCTGCTAAGGGGGCATTCCATTCCTTTCTTTCACATATCAAATTCCATTTTAAAGAAATTATTCTTTTGCTTTTGTTGGTGGTAATTTAATAAAACAAAGCTGGAGTAAGTAGTTTTCAAGTGGAGACATCTGGGAAATACTAGCAACTGAAATGTACGCTAATTCAGAGCATGGCTGGCAGATTGGCGTGTCTCCCTTCAGCCTTGTTCCTAGAAAGGAGAAGTATTTTTCTTACTTTGGATATTCAGGGCATGGTGAAAGATGACCTTGTGTTTTCCCATTTCCTGTTATTGATAAGATAGTGACCCATCTATGCTGGCAAACTCATTAATCTCTTACTAAAACAATTGCACCGTATCAAGTTACAATTTTGAACAGGAGTTATAGTTTGCTTCTTGTGCTGCAGGATTATATGATCAACTTCAAGATCTTTACAGTAATTCTGAAATTACAAACTGTTAGAAATATTTTTCTTCTATTCTAATACTCGTCCATGAATAACTTGGAACAGTTAATGAAACAGCATGGATACAACAGGAATTGTAATGTATGAACAACTGAGTAATTTAAGGAGCGAAGAATGGCCTTGATCGGTGCATGCGATCAGCCGTTGCTGAAGACGTGTTGCTCGCCCAGCTGACGTAACCCAGAAATCCAAATTCAGAACAAACCCTGCCAGCGCGTGCACTTAAGTTCTTCAGAAACAAGCGAGAGCTACCTTTCACCCGAGCAATGAGGCTGCTGCTGTCTCTCTTCAGGATGGATAAAGAATTATCTTCTGGAGACATTACTTTAAAAAAATGTATCTTTTCAGAAAATGAATGTTGGAAATACAACAAAACCCCAAACCTACATATTTTTCAAATAAAGGCTAATACTATCCTTTCAAACAGAAGTTTTAGGTACTGTAGGATCCAAACAATTTAGACTGTTATTAAGATGAGAAGCAAACAGTCTACCTGCTGCTCATTTTTATCCATGCAGGAGGTTAGTAGTGAAAGTAAAACATAAGCACAACACACTTAACGAGGGCAATAAAATACTTTCTTCTGCCTGGTGGCAACCGAATGTGTACGACCAATTACAGAGAAGCGGCAGAAGTCACCGGAGCTTGCAGAACATACTTCACAACAACATTACTAGAAAACATTCTGACTTTTAAAGGGAACGGGAAGAATACAGCAAATGAAGTGCCAAGCTGTCTGCTTCCCCGAGTAGAAGCTGTTCTTCTAAGGTACCCTGGAGAAGAGACAGGCTTCTGTGAGGCCAGGGAAGGTAAACAAGCCACCAGCAACTGACAACAAAAAACCAACAAACCACCAATAAAACATCAACTTTTGGATAAATCCTCCTCTTAGCCTGGAGGTAAACCAGAAGATTCATGCCGTTACCTAGAATCTGAGCATCTACACCAAGTACTGAGGTGAAACTGGGAACGTCTTTAAGCCTTCAAAAAGCCAACGAAAAACTGCATTCCATGAAAGGAATTCAAGGTACTACTGATCGTTATTATTTTTGTAATGTAATCACCTTTCAGAAAAAAGGGGTTATTTAACAACTTACATGGAAAAGCATAAGCCTGTTATTTCAATATGTTTATAATACAATCCATAGGTGTCACATTTGGCTTATGACACCCTTTCACATACCACACATCTGACAGAAGTTCTACAACTGATTTTGAGGAGCCGAGGATGCCATTAAGCAGTATGTCCTTCAACGTTACAGCTATTTTGGCCACGAATGTAGAATGTTTGTCTAGTCATTCGGTCAGGGAAGCGTAAGCCCTCAAAGGCAGGGGATAGTGAAAGCAGAGAGGCGTTTAAGACTAGCTCATTCTGACCAAACGTTGAGTTTTGCATCTACTGGCTCATATTATTTGCTTTTGAAAATACATTTAACATACTGATTATCTGACAGTTACACTGGTTCTTACTAAAATGCTACTGGCTGTCCAGTGAAAATACACAAGAATGCAGTGACCACCCCCCTCCCCCCCCAATTCTTTTGTTTACTGTCGTTGAAGAATCTGTGCTAAGGTGGAGACAATGCAGAAAATCAGAAAACTGCAGAATGCAGAAATCTCCCTCTTCCACAGAGAAGGCTGCAAAATATCATACCAGTGCTCCTTATCCTCTAGTGGCTCCCACCTGCTTTAGTCTGCCAACTCAAAGGTGTTTTATTTTAATGTTAAAGGCTCCAAAACCAGAGTCTTAGTGACACAGCAAGAGAAATACAGTACCCAAGGATCATATAGGTAGCAGTGGTCCCTGATAAGGTCTCCAAAATGGTAAGCATGTACCCCATTACATTTTTTTCAGTCTCATTCAGCTTTTAAAAAAAGAATTAATTGCAGGCTTTTTTCTACAGCCTTCCCGTATTGACTGTTGCCGTGATGCTGTCTGTCTGCAACGGGGCAAGAACGTGTTATTTCCATTGCTGACTGAATACACTACACTTACAAACTAATTTCTGAGGAATATTTGCATAAGTTAATTTGAAATTAATTTTGTTTATGCCTACAAATCTCAAACTGCTGAAGACAAGACAGGAAACACATTATTTAATATAAAATTAGAGAAATGGTCCATAACTGGGGAATTCTACACAGGTACCACGTAGGCTGAAGAAAGTTAAATTCATACAAGTAAGTACTCTCTTGAGGGCATTCTTGTTCTGAATTGGTACGATCCTCTTCCAGCTGATTAAAAGAATGTGGAGGAACACACTCTTATTCCAGAAAGACAAGCCTCTGCACACAGGGAACTCACCACCAGGACTAGGTAATTAGGAATAGCCTGGAACACTTCACTGTACGGCCCAGCTCTAAACCATTTACTTCTTCCTCAGTTTCCCTACTCTCTCACTCCCCTGATTACTCTCTGTTCCGGAATTCATCCGTCTCCTCCCCTCCTTACTGGATCAATTCTCTTGTCACCATCTATTGTGCTATCCACCCACTTCCATCACTGTCATCTCGCATTGCTCACTGACGCATGTGATTGTTAAATATAAGTTTAATTAGAAAGCATTCATCAGTAACAAATTAAAAATGACTGTCTAAAATTAGAATTGATCAGATATTGTCTGAGATGTAAAAAGCAATAGTATTACATGATATGCCTTTCTTGCTAAGTAATATCTTACTTTTTTTGCACTGATGATGAAATTAAATTGCGCAGGGGGCTGGCATAAACCACCCACAACCGAGAGACACAGAACTACTCTCTGCTGAGCTCATTGCTCAGTAAGTCCAGACCAAAGTAGTACTTTTTCCTTTTGAAGCAAGAATTGTACAAACACATTAATACAAGATATCCTTTTAGCCTGTTACAAAAACCGCTGTAGCTACACAGAAGTGAAAGAAGGGTTTTATTTACAGGAAGACGTGACTTTAAAGCCAGCATATTTTATAAATAACGGCAAAAGTTCTTCGAAACTCAGATAGATACCTTCCCTTTTTTTGTTATAAATCTGAGGAAAAAAAAATCCACCATGTGCCTAACTCAGCATACATTATTTTACCTTAACTGCAAAGGATTCAAATATAATACCCGTAGCAATTGCTAATGCAAAGCCAGATCTCCATCCTTAACGCCCAGTTAATGATACATACGCTGTATGGCATGAGGCAATACATCTAGTGTGAGACTTACGTACATTTTGCACCTCATTTAGGTCTCCTTCATGAGCACCCAGCAATTATGTTTTACTCTTGCAAATTCTCCTTAAAATATACTTTTAAAAAGCTTCCCATATCATTCTTGGCAATCAACGGTCTCTGTACTTCTTTCCACTGAAATTATCACACTTGTGCACCATATATGTCTAAGTAACTCTGCTAGCCCTCAGCTTCTCACTCCTACCTACTGAAAAAAGTAAAAGAATGTGACAACTGAAGGAACTGACAGAAAAGCATACCAACCCTCTTAGACAAGATGAGCACTGATAGCTTTAGCATACATTGATATTTGAAACAAAGGTCCGCTCCTTCCCCCCGCCAGCTTGAATCCAGCTCCCTCAGGATGCTCACCGTCGCGTAGCCACAGCAACTCAGCTCAGCACTGGCTGCGCAAAAGTGCGCACAGCTCCTTGGCTGAGCTCCATACGGTAGGGGTTACTTTGGTTTTTCGTACCAGAGAGAACGGGCGTCGCTCCCTGAGTGGTGTGCATACGCACGTACCCACACAGAGACGGGGCGCACCCCCCTCTCCTGATAAGCAGCCGGCTCTCTCTGACCTGGGCTTGCAAATCGGAAGAGGAGGCAGGGCAGCCTTCAGCTTGAGACACTGGTCTGGGACCGAGATCTCAGCCTTCAATTCCCATCTCACCTGTGTGTCTCCTCTGACAGTGAGCAAGCTGCATCTCCATGCTACAAAATTTGGAAGGATTTCCCCCCTCCATGTCAAAACATCATACTGTAATTCAGGATTAATGCACTAAAATTCTAAACATTATGTCAACACAAATTATTAGAGGGACAATTTAGGAAGCATTTACCATCCAGTAAAATCATTGATTATGGAGAGTTTTGGCTTCAGTCTCCATAGTTACCAAGAACAAGTACAACTTGTATGGGAAGAGGCACAAAGTCAATTAATTTTTTTCATAGTGGGGTCACAGTATGAACTAAATGAATCCATAGACTTTTAAAGGTCTGCTCTTTAATGAAGTCTTCCTTCAGAGATGCTGGAAATTAACCTAATGAGACTACACTAATCTTGTTAGCTCATCTGCATTTTAAGGTATAATATCACTTACTTGTTTTTCATTATTAAAATGTTTTGATTTGAAAGTCAGTACAGACAGTGCCTATTCAAAACCTGACTCATCTTTTCTCATTAAAGGTAACTGAATGGAGAGAGAATAAATTGCTTTTCTAGCAGCTACAACAGAGTTCTGAAATCTAGGTCACACTAAAGAACTGTCTTAAATACAGGCTTTAGACATTGAATTGTCTTTTTCCTTGCTGTGAAACATTGGGCCTAATAGACATGTTCAATCACCAATAAGTTAGCTAGCGACTTGTTAATAATTGGTACTTGAAATATATTTTTTATTTGATCAGGCTATAAAATTATCCCATCTTTATTAGCGTCACCTTTTATCTAGCCTCTCTGCTTGTACATAATTACAAGCTGTAATGCTCGGATTCTCAGCCATCCAATTAAACAAGTGGCATTTAATTCCTAGGTCCAGTAACAGTACCCACAAGTAAGACCAGTTAGGTGAAAACGATGGCATTCTTCTCTCACATTCAACAAAATGTTTTTTAGTCCAAGTCAGGAGAGTTGAGGGATAATTCAGGATTTAAAACCCTTTGTAAACAGACATTTCTTTGCAATGTCATTGAAAAACAGGATTAGAATTTTGTGAGAGCTTGACTAACTGGATCAAATGTATGAAATAAATAGGGTGTAGTTCAATAATGACAAAAGCAAAGTGCTACCATGGGTGCAAATAATCAGCTGCACAAAACAAGCTGGGCATGTCTAGGTAGCCTTTGGTTCAGCAGAACAGGCTCTGGAAGTACAGGAAAGCCTGAACTTCATACGAATCAGGAACATGAAGCTCTGTCGGGCGAGGGAACACCATTTGGGGATTTCAGAGCTGGCGTGCTACATCTTACAGCAAACAAACTTCTTCCATTTCCGTCTCCCACTGGAAGGTCTCAGCTACAGAACTCAAATACAATTTTGACGACTTGGAGGGAATTCCGAGAAATGCAAGGGTGATGAAATGGCTAAGAGACATGCTCTGTAAGGAAAAACTGAGCAAACTGGTATTACTCAGTTTATGTTGGGGAACAGAAAATGGAGTGGAGACACGATATGGTCTTCAAATATGTTAAAAGCTGCCATGAAGAGGAAAGCAGTAGGGTGTTTTCAATAACTGTAGGGATGAAGACAAGTAGTAATGGGCTTAAGTTGCAATGAGGAGGGTTTAGGCCAAAGGAAAAGCTTTCTAATGGTGAAGATAATTAAGGATGGAAATAGTTAGCCTACAGAAGCTGTGGAATGTGCCAGACAAATACCTGTTTGGACTAATGCAGATATAATTCATGTGGCTGGAGGCAGGTGGATGAACAACCTAATTGCTGGAGGTACTTTTTAGCCAAAGCTTTTCTGATTCCTTGATGGCAAAGTACCATCTGAGTGCTAGTTTTCTGAGCTTTTGTGTAATTTACATTACGCACAGACATTGCTTCTGCTTCCCATTTGCAAGGCATTTTTGTGTCTTGTGTTCACAGAAATAATTTACTTTAATTATATTATGTGCCGAACAACTCTTCTCTTGCCTCCTTCCAAGTATTTGTTGTAAAACCAAACCAATCCTGGCAAAAGAAATAGGCTTTATAGTATGTTTTTTAGGCTTGTCAGATAGCACCTGAACTCACACCCCAATAATAATACTAAAACCAAAACTAAAAACAACAACAAAAACACAGCGAAAGGTGAAACTGTGGAAGTTTTTTTGCTGTCTACTACCTTTCTAATAAATCATTCCACCTTGATTTGGCTTCACTGGCCTTATTTATGTAACATTATAGGCACTGCTTTTAAGCACAGGTATGTACTTAAACGTCGCTATTTCAGCAGTGATGCTATAGCTCAGTGACTGCAAATTGTTTTGAGTCAGGCATCACTACCCACCCTCAAAAATACTCATAGATCATCATAATGAATCTTGTCCTTGAAAAGAGTGTAAAAATGCTAAGTTTCTGTAAACAAGTTGTAAATCAGTTATAAGAGTTCAGCAGCTGTTGACAAACTACAGCTTGGAAACCACAGCTGTAATTCTAAATTACTCTGAAATATGTGGATAACCATGCATTAAAAATGTAATTCGGGTCAAGTACACAGCACTGACACATAGCATCAAACACACAGTACCAAAAGATAACAATTACAATTAAAATTGCAAGAATCCAAAACCAGCAAAACTTTTTCAGGAAACTTCAACAGACCCTACGCTGGCTGTCTCCATTCTTAAGTCTGCTTCCTCATTAGGCATTCTCTTTCTCTAATGGAAGCCTTCAAGAGGGTAAGAGACAGTGTGAAGGTGCTACTTGACATTGTTCCACAGTCAAGGCACCAACTGACACTGTTGTTCAATGACAATGCGCTGCATAAATACAACATACAGTAACGATAAAACAGAAACAACGTATTTTTATAAATCACTAACAAACTTGACATTTACCTAAGAATGCAGAAGAACATCATCTATATTGTAACAGATTCTAGTAATAGTAGATTACTTTCCATGAAGAAATATTGCTATGACACCTAGTCAGAAAAATAAAATTGTTATTTAACTCAGGAGACTTCTGTTAAGTCCTTGCCTTTCGCCCCCTCCCAGGAACGAGCGAGCCTGCTGCTTCATGGCTCAAATCCCTCCTTAAAATGGGGATAATAATTCTAATCAAGGTGTACAAATGATGGAAATAAAGCAGATGATCTTAGATTTACAGACTGAAGAATGGACTTGTCTCACAGGTCTAGTGCTCCATTTTTAATTTACTATCCATGCACACTCAATTTAATTTAAATTGGGAAGATTTGAAGGACTGCACACTATTACATTTCTCAAGTGGAAGGCTTCCTTTCTGTTGCAATGAAACTTTTTAAAATTCTTAGATAGATTTTCCTTTTGGAATTACAGTACGAGGTACACTGTCAAAATTACAACTCTTCATTCTCATTTACCATGGAGGCAAAATTGGAAATTTAAATGATCTGCAGAAAATTCAAAGTCTTCCTGCAGTAAACAGATATGTAGAACAAGCTTTTAAATTCCAGATTGTGTCCTTGTAAATTTGTATTAAAACACATTTGGACTTTTTTCCTGAGGATTATAGAAACCATTTTCCCTGTTATGCAACTCTGAATTTCAATTTTTCTCAAAGTCTGTAAGTTGTTCACCTTTTCATCTATTTGCAGTGTATATAAAGAGTTGCTGCTAAGCTGTTTTTTTAACAAAACCTTCTCATTTTCAGAATGAGGCAAAAGTTCAGCAATCTCTGTATTACAGGGCAAAAGGGATCCACTTCTCATCTTGTGTGTATTTGATGCTATGTATCGGAACAATTAAAATTAAGTCAAGTTTATTCTCAGATTACATCATGGAAGATGTAAAAGGAAAGTTACTATAAGTTTATTTCAATTCCCAAACTATATTCCCTTGTTGCAACTGCAAAAAGTTTTCAGATCAGGAAAGGAATGTGGGTACTCTGTAATTTAATAAAAAATAATATTACAATTTCTTGCTACCTTAAGTTTAAGTTTTGGACAAACTGTGTAGTAGCCACTGTTTCTGCACTGTGTCACTCACTCACAGTGTGTGCTTGATAGCAGGGACCTACAGCCCAGGGCACATGTTGAACTGGAAGACAGCTGCTCCCAGTTCCTATGGAGTTTTCCGTTGAGCAGAGGTGGAAACCAGAAAACCAGTGCCCCACAGAGACTAAATCAAGCGATGCATTCAGCAGCAGCATGAAGCTCCTCTCTTGCTCTATTGTGTCTCACTCTATGTCGTCTCTACAAGATGAGACTGAGCAAACAAGAAGGTAACTAAATTATAAATTCAAGACAACTGGGAGATGCTTCTACTATATACGAAAGAGGTTTTATGTCTCCTGTTGACTTCAGAAGTCAGCGGAAGCCAGGAAGACATGCCACAGGCACACCTACTCCTGCTCTTGTGTAAGAACAAATGTATTTTGGAGCATTGTTCTTGAGAAGTTGACACCATTTGGTATAATGCCAAGATACTACACGAGGATTCAGTGCCAGAATTTTGTGGCAAAAGATATCAGTCCCCATGAGCTCAAAATTCAGCAAGCAGAAGGAGCTGCTGATGACCAGATGTCATGGTTTAACACCAGCTGGCAACTAAGCACCACACAGCCACTTGCTCACCCTCCCCTGCCCCAGCGGGATGGGGGAGAGAATCGGAAGAGTAGAAGTGAGAAAACTTGAGGGTTGAGACAAGAACCGTTTAACAATTGTAATAAAATAAAAGAAAAATTAAAAATTATAGTGAAAATGAAAAAACAAAAGGGAGAGAGAGGAACAAAACCCAGGAAAGCCAAGTGATGAACCTCTCGCCACCCGCCGACCGATGCCCAGCCCGTCCCCAAGCAGCGATACTGCCCCCCGGCCAACTGCCCCCAGTTTATATACTGGGCGTGACGTCATATGGTACGGAATATCCCTTTCATCAGTTGGAACCAGCTGTCCTGGCTGTGCCCCCTCCCAGCTCCCTGTGCCCCCGCCAGAGAGTGGGAAGCTGAAAAGTCCTTGCTTTAGTATAAGCACCTCTTAGCAACAACTAAAATATCAGTGTGTTGTCAACATTATTCTCACACTAAATCCAAAAGACAGCACTGTACTAGCTACTAGGAAGAAAATTAACTCCCATCCCAGCGGAAACCAGGACAGCAGCTCACATTCCAAAATCACCAATGTCATTCTGGGATTTATCTTTTTTTTTTTTTTAAATGCCTACTCAGAAAAGATTCAACAGTAAAAAGTTCCTTTAATAAGGTAATATTATTACTTTCTACAAAAGTTAAATTAAACTTCCCATTAAATATTTTTGGTTGAGGAAAAATTCTTCAACCTTCAGGGACTAGTAAAACTGAAATTTTCCACTGGATAAAACAGTTGATAACTTGTCTTTTGGGAAAACTCACCTCTTTTTGTTAAAAACATATTATTCCTTTGAAACTTCCAATTTCACCAAATTCGTATTTTCTAATGGAAGTACTGTCTCAGGAAACATTTAATTGACAAACATAAACCTCTTCATCTTTAAAGCATACAGCACTGAATATAAGATTTACCTCTTTTACTAGTCAAAAACTATTAAAAAGGGGACCTGTCCAGATGCGTTCAGAATATACATTGTATTATTTAATAGGTCTCTTCTACTTCTGATCTCAGTAATTCACTGAAACATTTATGGCCTTGCCAGAACAATGAATACACAGAGTTATCTCTCTAGTTATCACTATGCTGCTCCTTGACAAGCAGCTCTTCCAGTAAGGAAGAAAAGGTACCGTTCTAGGTTATTTGCTGAAAGAATATTAAGAGTGTGCTATCCTCCCTATGCAGCATTGTCCCTAGAAAGATGATCTTGCAGGAAACAATTTTCTCTTTCTGATACTAAAAATATAAAAAGACTTAGCAGCATGAGTTTCAGCATACACCAGCAATCAGGCAATATTCTTGGGGTCAACAGAAGACTCACATTTTGTTATTCGGCCTCTGCAAATGCATACTTAATACCCCTATCCCAGTTAACAAAAGTCATGTTAGCCAGGGTATGCCCTACCCAGTTACATCTGGATTTTGATGCACAGCCTAAACCAAAAAGGGGGGGAGGGAACAGCCCACGCTTACTTTTTCAGAACTCTTCTGATGCGCTACAGCCTGTACAAAATTAGAGCACTGTTGCATATTTAATTTCAAGAACAAAATAGTAATAACATACATGGCTTTAATTCTGTTGTAATAAAAATTTTGTTGTAATAACAAAAGAATAAAAGAAACAAGATCACTTAACAATATTAGTTCTTCTCAGAATAGCAAAATTATTATTTTGAAGACACTCCACTCTACCTCATAACGTTCTTCCACCAACACTGTCAAAAGAATGGGAAGGGACAACTAACACTGCTGAATACGCAATGCTTTCGGCAACTGACCATAATACAGTTAAAAAAACCCTACTGAAGAAACGGAGAGATTCCGTATTTCAGCTTTTGATGCTTAAGATGTAAGACTTTGTGGTCCAAAAATCAAAAGCAACTATCAAGAGAACAAGCACTAATGGATGCTGACCACCAGAGCTTCCATTGCTGCCTTTTTAGAGATAGTCACCCTTCAAGGAAAATGAATACAAAAACTGGGCAACTAAACTTCTGCCTGTAGGACCTTCACAGTCAGATGTATAATGACTACTGCGACCAACTAGCAAGATCAATATCAGTAAGGTAAGTAGGATTTTTGGAAACTGTGTTAATTTGGAGATGATTTTAGTGAACTTCAGCATGATCGCCATGTGTCACATCCCAGGCTGACAACAGATTAAAGGAACACGATGGGAAAAAATAGTTGAAGATGTACTGCTTGAGTTCCTGCCGAGCAGGGAAGCAGGCTTCGTAGCACTTAATGGATACTGATGAGCGGGATTATATCAACAAGAGCAAGGTTGTATTTTTGGATAGAGATTTCCGAGGCAGAGTGAGGAAATTAGCAGTCAAAATACGTGAAAGCTGCATTATGCTAGCGCACATCTCAAAATGCTGATTGCCTGCTATTTTATCAAGAGATAAGTATGTACCAGGGTTAATCAGATTTTAGCCATTACTAGTACCAACTGTATTTCTTTTCTAATTATGTAATAGAAAAAGAAGAAAATGCTTTCTCAATTTTTTTTTAGCATGATTTGCACCATATGATCTACTCAGTGCAGCCAGCTACTACATTAAAATGCTACAGTTCTTTCACTGAGGCATTATTGTCCTTTGTATGATGAAAGCAATTTTCTTTATGTCTTCGGGAGGTGCTTGCATTCTACAAAACAAAAAGGCCTCTCAGGACTTAGTTTCTAAAAATAGCTAACAGTCTTTCAGGAAGATGAAGGATGAATCTTTCAAAGGATGAGCTTGATTATTCTGTTTATAACTTTTTTATTTGTATTTCTGGATCTTGAGGCTCCTGTAGTAGTAAGCACTGGAAAACAAGTTGGCTGGTTTTTCTTTTCTTTTTTAGACAGAGCCCTCGCTTGAAGAATTGCCAAACTGACTTCACAGAGCTGTCGCTCAACCTGCAAAGCTGAAAACTGATCTGCAGCATTACCACAAGGCAATATGTACTTGGGAGATTTTCAGGAATACACTGAACTCCTTGAAACCTCTTCTCAGGCAAAATGTCACGTTATCACCCAGGAGGAGGACAGTTTGTGTGGCTAATTCATAAATACGTCATTTTGACCTGGATGGCAAGGATGATATTTAACAAGGGAAGCAGTTTTCCTTGGGAAGAACACTCCACAATCGTGCCTTGCACCTCGACTTTGTTTCACAGGTATTGTAAATGAATCTAAAAAGTATTTTTGTTAGGGCTCCTTTACTTTGTGTTGTACAAAATGAAGCAAATACTGAAAGAGAAGATCTACTCAGAAGGTAAAATATATCATGATGGTTGCCCAGCTATGCATTTTTATCCACTTAGCAACCTCAAAAATAGCCACTCCAATTCTCTAAGAATTTATGAACAAATTATTATGTTGTGGACATCTTTCTGGAAAAAGGGAAGCCTTTAGTCTGCAAAGTAATGTCTATTATGCTTTTTTCTTTGATGTATGATATTTATGAAGTGCTACATATACGAGAGCCCCCTTTTTATGACAGCCCATCTGCAAGAAAACTGAGGATCACATGGGAAACATTTTGTGAGAATCTGGCACAGAGGACTGCAGGCAGCATGCTATTAAACGGTTAGTCTGCCTTAACTGCCTTTTTTTTTTTTTTTTTTTAAGAGAAAGAGTGAGCTTTAAAGCTTTAATCTCGTACACAAGCGCGTCAGAGCCCAAATCTATGTGTAATACTCTCCAAATCAGTATGAACTCGGAAGGATGACGTTCAATCTTTAAATCCTCTGCAGTGCTATTTTTAACTTTCAGGTTCATAAAATGGATCCCTATTATGGCTCCAGAGCTTTCCAGCGTGTATCCTACCTATTATGTTTGACACAAGCACATGTTAGAATTCAGCTGCATTTAGAACTAAAGTTTTCCTCGCACGATTTCCTGCGTAGTGTGATAGAAACAACTCAGTGTGACAAAACTCTACCATTCTCAGTGGTGGAAAACCAATTATCTCCTCTCCTGGCCACCAGAGTCACTCTAGTTCTAATATTCTGGACACTTCTGAACAATTTTATTATCTTCCGACCTTGCTTTTTTCTCCATAGAGTGATTTAATAGGTAAGTGTTGCATAAAAATGTCAAATAAGACATTTTTCATATCTTGAAACATTTCCTCAACAAACATATCTATTTGGCCCCTTTCTAAATTAATCCCCAAGCAATGTAAAAAGGATATTAAAATCTTTGATACCATGATTTTTGTCAATCGTAATTCACCAGGTTCCCAAAAACTCCTGTAATGTGTCAGGCCATTTCTGTTTTATTTTAACAAATCAGTCCAGCTAAGCTGGATTAGAACTGACATGTCTGCTCAGCTATGGGTAAATATGATCAAAATATAGCATCATTTCGATGATCTGAACCAGGAATCATACAGTAAGCCCCAGTTGTTTCTTAGATTTCCAACTGCATGCAGTTTATTACAGTAATTGGTCATGAACTAGCATAATTTTTACCAATGGAAAGAGATTTCTGTTGATGACCTGAGGATATACACGTATCTCCAAATGAAACTGCAGGCTACGTTCACTCCCTACAGCAATAAACTCTTCATTAAGACACTATTTGATACATGTTCATGTAAATTCAGCAGAATAACATTTTGTAAACATTCCCATATGAAAATAGAGCATAATAGTCAGGAAATTCTGGTAGTTTTACATGATTCTGGAAATCTTTATATTCCTCATTTTAGCATTAATTTTCTGCTTTAATTTTTCCAGGACAAGAAACCCCACACTCTGGAATAACTTCATATTCCAATTATAATTTGATGAAGGTGCTGCTGAACTGACACTGAACCTGCACTGTCCTCCGGTGCTATGAATGATTTAATCTGCCCGTTCACATCCGATTTTAAATAAAAATATCTGTCTTTTTGCTGATGAACCGATACCAGATCTAAAAGCTCTGGAGGATTTGTTTCCTCAAGGGCATTTCCTGACTTCAAAACTCACTTTTAAAAATCCTTAACAATAATGCTCTGAATTTCTAAAGATTTGGAGAAACCTTCTCACTCTGATGCATCCTTTGCATCTTGGAAAAAAGATCTGTATCTGAGTTATTAAAGCTTATATTCTAAAACCCTGTTGACTCAGACTGCATTCACCACTTTGGTTTAAATCCCATCAAGGTCAATGGAAATATTACAATAAGTTTCGGGTGATGTCTTTCAAGACAAGAAAACACAAGTCTTTATAATCCCATGTGATGCTTACTTCTGACTTCTTCCTCCTAATGTTTAGAGCAAGATGATCTTGAACTACAGAAAGTCCTCGGTGTATTGTTTTTGGAAGACTGATGAATGCTATTAACAGAACTAAAATAACTTCCTAATATTACACTTCCATTTTTCCTGTCGTGAGGTCTGTGTTAGATAAAAGCTGTTGATGACCCCGAAAGTAAAGACCCTGCAAAAGGCAGGGGAAACAGAAGAACAAAAGTGAAAAGAAAAAATTGAATCCACTGAGCATTCTCTAAATGATCTGCTCTGTGGCAGCAAATCACTGAAGTCTCCAGTACCAGCCATTGGCTTTACTGCACTCTGTAACAGGCGACTAATTTCAGCTTGCATAGAACTTATCACTTGCCTGGCCAAGCCTTCTAGAATGGGATGAAATGTATTGAATATCTCTGAATTATTAGGTCTTTTCAGAAATGTCTACCCACTCCCAGGTTAAACCTCAGAAGAATAAATATTTTCTTGATTTAGCAAACAACCATATTCTTATTAAGAGCTAGTAAAAGAAGAGTAAAAGAGGAACAAAACTCCTTGCTTTGGCTGAACATAAACAGAAGAAATTTTCAACCGACAATTAATAAACAACATATACATGCCATCAGAAATAACAGAACGAAATACCTGATGCATTTTTCTGGAAGAGTATTTATGATCCAAAAAATGTTCTGTGACTTCATTATAATTGAAGACACTCTTTGTTACAAAGATTTATTTAATTTACTTTTTTGCTCTTTGTTTACTCTATCTTTTCTGTAAAGGTCTCACTATCGTTTATTCCATAGCCTTAAGTGAATTAGAAAATATACCCAACTTACTTAAATAAGGTCATTATTATTATTACACCCATTTGACACTGCTAAAATGCATGCAATAAACTACCCTGGGATATCTGCTTAAAGTTAAGGAGGAAATGCACTTACTGTTTTAGGGCATTAATAGGGAAAACAGCTTCTAATTCTAGACAGATACTAGTTTTCCCTCGTTCCGCATTCTGTATCAGTCCTACAAAGTACTGCCTAAATCTTAAGCAGCCAGAATTAAGGCAGCTCTGTAATCTTGGAAAGAAATGAAATGAAAAAATGATACAGTGGACAAATTCTGCTGGGTGAAGCACACAACAGGAAAGTGGCCAAATCACCATATGAAGAGTCCAACTGTAGGAGAAGCTTCTGACTGTGGGCAGGGTAAGTTTAGGTTAGGGTAACGGTTAGGGTTAGAAAAACGAGGCACTTAGCAGCAGGAGCCCTTTTCCTGGGTTTGTAGGTCTTCCAGCATTCTGAGAAACAGGGGGCTCTGGACCCCTTACCTACCCCACAGTCCTAACTCAACCCAAACAGAACCTCTGCGCAGGATCCTTTTCCTGCATTTGGAAAAAGCCCCACACGGAGACTCCTGAAACACACTACTCTCCATTAGCAAGCAAGATGCTAAAGCCGCAACGCTGGGTGGAAGAAAGGAAGTACTTGTGTGTGTGTACGTGCAGACACGCACACAAAGACGCACATGCTCACTCACAATCTACTTCCAAAATGGCACGGACAGACTTGGCGAGGTCTCTGGCTTCTGCTGCAAGAGCTGTTGTGACAGTCGGTCCAATCCTTCCCAACCGTGCTTTAGTAGACAATGTTGTTCTTCTGTCACTAAGAGAACAAAAAATGGTGTTTATTTGAAAGAGCATAAAAGAAATTGTTACTTTTAATAACGTAACTTGCGTTTCTAGATTGGTTTTGGTCTTACTGTATGAACTAGACAGATTCATACTACCAAACTGATGAATTTGCCTCAGTAGCAGTTCTGTCTGTGCAATAAAGGTATTAGGAAAGTTCAATTCAAACAACATTCACGTCTCAAAATCTAGTGTGGAGAACTCAGTGGGTGTCAGGAAAGTAACTTACTTAAAAGTAAGTTTGATATTAGCATTTACGAAGGGACACTGCTTTAGGGACCCAGTTCTTATCTTCTATGCTGCTAGTGAGTCAGTCACCTTAGCTTTGTGTTTTATACTTCAAACCATTTACTAAAATAAAGTCTACGAACTTCATAAAACATGCAACATCACTCTTGTGCAGTGCCAATGGGAAGTGCATTTAATTGATTAGGATTTAGCATATGAGAACACAGACATCTCCAATGTAACAGCTGACCAGATCCTGCCGATTTTTTTGAAATAAAGTTCCGGGTAACTTCACTTAAATATATTTGATTTCCTTGAGAGCTTCACTGAAAAAGTTGGCAGGAGAGAGACCAAACAACTTTACTGTTGCATAAATGTTAATGGAACACTATTTGGGGTATATAGGCTCAATCATTGTAATATTCTGAAGGACCAAAGGCTGCTCTAAATCTTGCTGAATATTCCTAGGTACCTTTTGAAACAAGAAAAGTAATAAAACTTAAATGGATCTACATTGTAAATTTATTTATATGCTTAATGATGATGCAATACCACTTGGGCAAATCTAAAAAACAGTAATAGTAAAAAAATTATAACCCACTCTTAAGGTTCCTTGCACTTTTAACTAATCTGTAGCACATTATAATTACTTCATGGAAACATTCAAGCAACCATAGCTATGTAATAACTAACTGTTTTTTAATTCTGAGGTATTTAATGCAGCTGTATCCTGAAAGCCTAATTTATAATTCACAGAATCCCTGCTTGAGCAGGCACACCCAGAGCAGGGGCACAGGGCCGCGTCCAGGCAGGGTGTGAATGTCCCCAGGGAAGGGACCCCACAGCCTCTCTGGGCAGCCTGTGCCCCTGCTCTGGCACCCGCACAGGGAAGGGGTTTGTCCTCATGGTCAGGTGGAACTTCCCGTGTTCCAGCTTGTGCCCGTGGCCCCTTGGCCTGGCGTTGGGCACCGCTGGAAAGAGCCCGGCCCCATCCTCCTGACACCCGCCCTTCAGATATTTACAGGTATTGATGAGATGCCCCCTCAGCCTTCTCTTCTCCAGGCTGAACAGACCCAGGTCTCTCAGCCTTTCCTCACAAGGGAGATGCTCCAGCCCCTGAGCACCTTGGCAGCTCTGCGCTGGCCTTGCTCCAGCAGTTCCCTGCCCTTCTTGCACTGGGGGGCCCAAAATTGGAGACAGTACTCCAAGTGTGACCTCACTAGGGCAGAGCAGAGGGGGAGGATAACCTCTCTTGATCTGCTGGCCACACTCCTTTTAATTCACGCCATTCCCTCTCCTCCAATAAAATGACACTCAAACATACAGCAAAAACGTAACAAAAATAGCTATAAAACAGTATTTGGAGACTTTGAAACAACAGTAGGTTTTTTCAATATTAATATTGCCATTTCAACATTAAAAACTATGTCACTTCATTACCTTAAAACTGTTGAGGAAGTAGAGTTATCTGAAAGAATTTCATGCACAACCTGTTGGCCACAGTCAAGAAGTTAACAGTTTATAAATCACAGTCAAAAAGTTAATACCTTATAATTTAATGTTCGATTTGAGTGTGGGGAATTTGATTTGTAATTAGTCTACTCTCTCCCAGCTAGAAGTTTTAAAGTAAACCCCTAAATATTATAACCCCTTTAAATGAAAATACAATAACATAACTTTTTTGTTTCATAACATTTCAAAATATTATCAAATATTACTTTTTCTGCATTTTTTGTCTGGGAAATTTCAGAGAAATTTATATGAGTTTGTGAAAAATTAAGAGGAAAAAATTATCTGATCAGTTTCATTTGTTTAGTCTATAGCAAAACAAAGATTAAGTAAATTCCTACATGGATCTGTACACTTACTTACACATGCTCTTTATTTCTAGTACTGAAAGGAACTCTGCAAACTAGTTTATAGTCAGTTTACTACGTTTATTCCTCAGAACATCAACACAAAACTTTTCCAAACAAAATATTGGTAGAAATGAAAGGCAAAGTTACCTCTACAAATTGTAGCAATTTTTCAGCAGCCACCTCAAAGGTCTTCCTAGCTGATTCTGATTTCCTCAGCTGGCAGTCGAGCACTGTAACTCTCTTTCTCAAGTCTTGGATGTTATCCTGGGAAAGATATTTTAAGGCTTTTATTTTAATAATTCTCTCTCATGGCTCACATAGATACATGGTGTGAATTGAAATGGGTGTCTGAAATGTTTAAAGACACACTCTTCTCTACATTTCTGAAAAACATAGCTGCTCTTGAGGCAGGTATGCCTGACCTGTGAGTAAATCAGCTCCCAAACTGCAACGGATTTTGGCAAATGATATAAAGGTTGAAACTGGCATCTAACAACAGTGATAGGGCTGAAACTTCGGACAGCTTGAACTGATTCATGAATGGATCAAAAAATACCTACCCGACAGTGACAGTATCAGTCAGCAGGGTGGCATAAATAGCCCGTATGTGAACAAATGCAGTCCGCTAGTTTGCAGCTGTGCATCCTTTGGCCAACAGAGCAATTATGGCATATCTTGGAGAAAATGACGCCCTAGGATTTCTCTACTTCTGTAACCTATTGATCAGTGCCATGCATCCCTCTGTACTTCAGCTACAGAGAATGTAAGTCCCACCAGATCAAGTTCTGGAGGCTGAAGGTTTCAGCTTGAATTCCTGGCACTGTTTGTGTGAGAGGACCACGACTGAAGTTTTCACGTGCATATGGGCTTGCTTGTTTAGCTTACGCTGTCTGCTGAACAGAAGATCTAGACCAAAATACTCCCCAAAATTAAGAAAATATCACTATCATTAAAAATAAACTTTTACATCACTGTAGGTGACCTTTTCTGAAAGCCCACTACCTATCACCAAACTTATAAAAAACTCACCAATACCCAGTAATTATCTTTACTTGAAGCAAATGAGTGCACACATTTGTTTGTATACCCTGCACAAAGCAGCAGAGTCATGATCACTCTGAATGTCGAAGAATCTGTTGATTAAAACACCTTCCTTTGGCAATCCTGCTGCCCACTATCGGAGAAGGAGCTGGTAAGCTGTCAGAGGGACCTCACTCTTTTATACTCAAGAGTATACGATAGAGTTGGTACCTACTTGACACTGCTTCTTTTGAATAAGAAATGCAGAGAATCAAGTCTCAACTCAGATACACAAGTGCTCACTCAGAATTTCAGGAATTCAAGCTAGCAGCTCAGAAACAAATCTCTAAGAAAGCAACCCACACGCTCTGAATTTCTTAAAATGTTGACAAACAGTTCTTCAAAAATACCTGACATAAAAGGTGGGGCATCTCACTGGGATGTTCAGAAAGAAGAACTTGTAGGGGGTGATTCACCTCATCACACACACTCACATGAGATGTGAGGACAGATGAGAGGAATTCCTCCCCGGGGGCTAAACATACTTGCTATGTTGCTTCTTCGTAAGCTTGGATACCATAGCTCAGTTTTACCTTTAACACCCTGTAATACTGAATTAATTCTCATGAGGAAATAAGGCAACATTTCAGTAGATTTTCTTCATCAATTTATGTGCACAGCCATTTTTCATGAGTAAAAGGAGGTAAACACAAATGCCAACCTGCTTGCACTTACTGAGACTGTGTACAGAAAATGGATCCGCAATTATGGGGAAAAATTTGAAAGTGCCTCAAATATTTTATTTCTTAGCGTCTTTTGAAATGCCTCATTGGAGATGAAGTGGTTTTAAAATATGAGGCTCAGCAAAAAAAAAAAAAAAAGGTGTTTTTGGCAGGATACTGTTAGTAGCATTTAAATGATTATCTTCACAGGATCACAGAATCCCAGGTTGGATTAAATCTAAATTTCCTTAAGAACAGCACTGGACGTCATATTGTTATTATTTGCCCAACAGAACCAAAAATATGAAGGCCATTGTTACATTAATGCAGAAGCGTACATATATACATATAATCTTTAAAGACAATATATCTGCAGTCCGGAAACTATTCCGTGCTTTAATGCTTGGGATGTGCCATTTTAACCTATGGCCCACATATGCTTCTAGCTCCTATTTTCCAGCCCAAAGATATCTGGATACAGGAAGACTCACACACTTCACATTACCCCTTTCACCACGCATCATTCCAGTTATTGGATAATACAAGACAAACAGTGACCTACTTTAGAAAAGCAGATGAAAAGAAAATGAAAACAAGATACATGACAACAGCAAGGAAACCATGGTAACTACAACAGGCGGCTGCTTTTCTTACTTTACTTTGGCCAGAATGATCAGCGAGCTGAGCCTTCAGCTCCACAATTTCAGCTTCTAATAGGCGAATTACTTCTTCATAGTCCATCTCCATCCCACAAGCCTGCCTTTGTGCAGCTTCTGCAAGATGAATCCTACTTCGCAGGGCTCTTGTCTCTTCTACAGCTGCCTTGGCTTCCTGTAGATGATAGAATTTAATTGAAAAGTTATAACTCCAGCTAACAAAGTAGTACAGATTTAGCTCAAATGTACTGCAGTTGGCACTGGGGATACCTTTAGTATTTACGGTTAGATGATTCAATCGCTAATTTTTAAGTGTATGATGTACAAAACCCAGGTATTCACAGAGAGAGATAATTTTCCTAATAATTAAATCACAAATTCTATGACTACTGTAAATCTAATCAAATGAAAGGTTTTATAAAAATGCACCTGGTGCTGTTCATCTGCCCCATCACTTCCATACTAAAAAAGTACTTTAATGAGATGTTACTTTATTATTATTGTCTGAATTCACAGTCAATCTGGAGTTCGCACATCATGTAGATAGACTTCTAATGCCAGCACTCAGTCCACACTGTTCTCAAAGTAAGTGCTAGTTTTTATTTTTCTGCCTGGTTCCTGCTCTTACATCATTATCCTGTCTCATCACAGAAGAGTGTTTTATAAAATTTATATATAAACAAAGTATGGAAAACTGAAAATTAGAAACTGTTAGCTTTTAATTCAGCTAAAGTAATCCCTAAATGTTGTAAAATCTGATTTCGAGAAGGACATTGCTCTGTTCATTTTACTACTGAATATTAATTCAAATCAATTTTGATTTGTAAATTTAGAAAGTCAAACTAAAGGTCTGGACAACAGATGAGTTTACACTAGAAAATACAAACAAATTGCTCATCAAAAATGTAGACATACAGGCTCACCGGCACCAAAACCAATGAACCATCTTTCCCCTCAGCTTTTTATTAATCTGTGGAAAAAGTCACTTTATATTAATTTTCTGAATCATTTTAAGTTATAAGCTTTGTGAATATACAAAGTCACAGAGCTAGAAATTCTTTGTACAAATTCCTCAGCCGAGGATACTTAGGTGAATATCCTGTTCCCAGTCTACCTACTGTATTGTGTAACTATATCCTGGTTGGGAATGGAACTAGAGGGGAAACAGGTAGGGGAAGAGGAGAAACACACCGTGAACCTACAATAAGTAGGAAATAACCTTCCAGGAACTCGCCTTGAAATCTCTGTTTCCGAAAAGCCTAAATGACCAAGTCTTCCTATATTGTGGAAGAAATGTCATAATATTTGACAGCTGCCATAATATAAATGTCTAGAGAGGTCGGTTAAGTTCACAAAAGCAGATTTAATTCTATTATTATTTCCTAACTTAGAAGCATTCGTTCTGTGTAATCCATATCCTTCAAACCAGGCCTTCCTATACTTTGTCATAAAGTTTTTTCTGTAAAATGATCTACCAGTCTCAGTTTTGGATGCCTTTTAACCTGTACAGTGTTACTCTCAACAAACAATATATATTTATATTGCCATAAGTAAACTAATCCCAATGACATACATATAGGACATCATCATCTTCATATTCACAATGGTTTTGCAATACAATACCGATCTGGATGATTGCCAGGGACATTCTGGTCTCTTAGAAAATAAAGCATTGGAAGAAGTAATTGCACATGTAGCAAACGGCAGCACCATTAGTGAATAGGGATGACATTGGTGTTACATAGTCTAGAGGTTTCTGTTATAGGAACACAAATGATAAGAGATACATTTAAATAACTTTTAATTTGACAGCAACTATAGTGACTTTTCTTTTGGAATCACAAAGCATTAGATGAGCCTATTCTACACCATGATCATCTCTACCTGGAAACACACTCTTCGAAAGCTTATTGCTGCACGTCTTTCTGTTATTCAGCTCGGTTTACAGCTGTCTGCACAGCACTAAAAGCCGTGCAAGGGGCCATTACTGAAAGCACTCACTGAAAGACCACCAGAACAACCCACCCCTCCTGCAAGCTGCTCATAGCGCTTCTTTTTCCTAGAAATGTTTCAGAGAACAAAAGGGCTTCTAAGAAGTTATGAATCTACAGAAGTAGAGGTCAAAATTACTGCCTCTGTAAAGGGCATTTTCTTGCCGCTGTAAGAAACAGTGTGACTCAACTGCAAGGAAAGCTGGGCCCTGCTGATACAGAGGAAGATTTGGTAGCCTTCAGTAGCAAAGGTATCTATCCTTCAGTAACAGGCTGGAGGCGGGATAAAGACTCTTGGAGACAAAAGTGAAAAGATGCTCCGATGTTAGATTTGACTAATATAAATGAACACACCAGCCTCAACAAAGGGTGGCATCTTAAAAATGCACACATAGGAATTACTTAAATAAACTGACATCAGAAAAGTAATTGGAAAATTGCTATAATAAAAAGGGAGGTCTGCATTTTGAAATAAGACCTCCTTGAGATAAAGGTTTAATCTCTCATAATCCAGAATCGTCTTTACTCCTCCATTGTTTTTTTCTGAAACCCAATTGTTGAATATTAATTTCTCTGTAATAGCAGACTAAGTATGACCAGATTTCAACAGTGAAAGACCTAAAGGAATAATTAAGGAACAATGGGTTCTTACATTACAATGAAACTATTTTCCACACTACAACTGAATTAGCAAAATTTTCTGACAAACCACAGCTGTTTGCTAGAGCAGGGAGGCACAAAGGGCAACGATACCATCAGGTTTCCCCGTTCTACAGTCACTGAAGCTGGCACTGCGGCAACATGGTGGCTTCTCTTACTTATGCAGGTAAGGGCCTCCCACCACTGAAGAACAGATGGATTACAGGATGCTTCAGCAACATTTTCTCCTGTCCCATTCAACTGCTTGTATAAAAGAAGACCCAACAGAACTGGAATCTGCAGCTGCTAACATTTCATCTATATAAATGCCTGATAGGACCATTTGTCTTAATCTTGTATGAAGCCACTCAACAAGTAAGAAACTGCAGGCTGGAGGAGAGAAATGGAATCCTTACAGAATCAGTTTCAAGGTACAGGTTTCTTTCAAAGCCAGTGTGTATTTTTTTCCTTGGACAAATTCAACTGCCAGAAGAAGGTTTTATCCAGTAGTATTCAGCCACCACAAACGCTGGGACAAAGGTATTCTTTTAAACCACATGAAAAATTGTAGTTACAATTCAGTTATGTTTATTCATTAATTTTACAAAAATTGTATGCCAAAAACATCCTTTACAAGAACTGAGTATCTTTACTACATATTAAAATAAAAAAGCTAATGAAAAAAAAATAAACCAAATACTACTTCTGCCAGGCAGGGTGAAATAAATAAGCATAGAAGAGCAAATCTTAGCCCTGTGAAACACAAGTCCAGCAGTATGGGATACCACAAACAGTATCTTATCTCTATGGCCTTTTGCATTTCCTATGTTTAGTTGAGATGCTTCAGCTGACAATAACTGCATAAAAAAAGTTCTAGTCAAGAAGAGATCATGCAGGTTGGTATGACCCACGACTTTTGGGCAGCACAGAATACACCCAGACTCATCCAGGAAGATAAAAGACACCATCACAGATTTCACATTCACGGTTTTGACATGACTTTGGGTACTCAAATGTGCCAATCTCACCTTCCATATGATTTCAAGGAAGACCCAAACACAGTGCTACATCACAATCTCAAAGTAAATAGATATCAATCAATATATTTTCATTGTCATAGACCAATACTAGAAAACCATCACTACCTCATTTCAAATTTAGCAATATTTCTAATTTTAGGAGTTTGCTTGTCCTGTTAGCTACTGATTCAAGCACCGTTTAATGAATCGGTACTAACAAAACATGTTCCTTAACCAGAATATTTGTATGCTGGCCCCAATTAAGCTGTAATCTCTGCAATTCACAATTAGCAGACAACAGAAATACTACAAAAGAAACTCCAGTATATGACTAGCAGCCTATATCCTCATTTAAAACCTTGTTTTTTCAGGAAGGCAGTGATTGAAAAAAAAAATAAATGTTTGAATTAAATTCAGAAGACCTTACACACATACCTAAGTTGGTGTGTTTGTTTACTTTTAATCAGGCCATTAGGGCTCAATAACGCACTCATTAACTCATTTCACTAACTTCAGCTCAAGCAGAAATGCACCATCGTAAGTTAAATGGCAACCTGTACTGTAAGTAGCCTATTTTTAAACAACTTTTCACCACGAATCTCAGCATCAACATTGGTCCTGAACTACAGAAATAGATATGAAATGCTTGAAAATGCACCAAGTACAAACAGAACTAAAATTTCCATTAAAAGCCTGCTTGTATCTCCTAAAATAGGTCACTCAGTGCTGTAATTACATATAATTTATTTTTCCTCTTTCATTTCACTGTATGGAACCTTTTCAACAGCAGATACTTAAAACGTTTACTAGGAAATCAAGAGTATTTATCCCCTGGAGGTTTGTACTGCAAAGCTGACCTTCACCATCACACAGCCTTCGTTGACAGAAAATAAAAGTACGAGGACCTCGTGCGGTAGGGAACGGGCATTGCGGCCACTTGCAACTCCATCTGAAACCATCTTCGGCCAAGCCTACCTTCCCAGTAAGAGCAGGCACGTGAACTGAAGCTCTCGATGCTGAGGACCTGGTGCCCATACCGTTTGCATTTTGGGGTTCGTACTTTGTACTAGCTTTACTCTAGACTGACAGACTGAACATCTGCTCTAGTCTAGAGCAAGAGACTGAATGCCCAGTAGCAAATGGAAACATGAGGTGCGCTACTGTGACATACTTCCAGTTAAATTTTATCCAAAAAAGAATCCAGTTTATTTCCCTGCTGTCCCCCAGTGCACAGATGGCAACATCACAATATTAATGGAAAAAGCTTTCAAGCAGTTCTCTTTCATTCATGGAATAAAAGGTGATAATGAAGGTGCTGAACCTTGCATATGAGCAAAAACAGAAAAACTAATCTTAATATAACAGTACACAGAAACATTTTTAAACTGTATCTCGCATTTTAGTACACGGCATCTGGTGGAGCAGGTAGCCATGAAAAGCCTACAAGGAATACGTGTAGCAGCGCAGGAGAGAAGAAAGGTGGCCCGCTCGTAAGAACAGGGGCTGACAGGGTGATGTTCAGTACAAGCAGGAAACAGCAAAGTTACTTGGTTTTGAATCCAAGCTATAAATGACATGAGACTTACATGTAATTGGAAATTTTCTTTAGGAGAGACAAGAAGGCTAAGTTTCATAGAAACTCTGATTTTTTTCTCTCATAGCTACAGAGAGATATGGAGACAGAAACAAGACATTCCTCACTACCTTTTTTTTCCTGGTAAATATCAGGTAGAATTGACAAGTACATCTATTTTTTCATTCCTAAAGCTCTGGTTGACATATAAAGTAGCTAACGTTAGGACTGCAGATTAGGCACACTGTTGCCTTAGAACAGCAAAATCACTTCAAGAACACTTCAGACCAGAAAGGTACCACTACATTATTATCCAACTCATCTGATCCAGCTTGCCTTACGATTCCTACCTGAATTCAACAGCAGAGAACTGTTATTGCTCTAGAAACTTAAGGATCAATATTCTCCAATTCTAATCAAAAGCTGTGTAGTAACAAAAGAACCACTCTGCACTGAAATCAGTGTGAAAGTATAGTCTATACCAGCATCAAGGGAGAAAGAAGTGCTCCCTTCCACAAAAAACAGTAAAAACCAAAAATGAGAGTAATTATATTTTTAAGAACCTTCAACATACTTGCTTGACTATTTCTAGCTCCTCTGTTAACTGTTTCTGTAAATTCACAGATTCAGACAATTTTTCCTGTTAAAAAAAAAAAAGGAAGAAATAATAATTAGGTCTGAAAGAGTTTTGATTCCTAAAACCCAATTAGCTCGCTCAAAACTACTGGTAGCAATACTTAATTTCTATCAATGTACTTACTGCCTTCTGTACAACTACTAAGTTTCTAGACCATCACATATAACCAGGAACACAGATATTAAAAAAGTTCTGGTGGAAATAATAAATAATCAACAGCTTTTATAAAACCCGTGATAAAAACAAATTTTAACCTCTAAAAGCTGGATTTTCAGAGAGGTCATTGATACTGTTTAAGTTTCTTGAGCATCTGAGGATTATTTACTGAATGTTTCTGTGCTATAAGTAACATACATATTTTAAGTCCCTTGTTACCCTGACACCTAACAAATGAGCAGAATGAAGGCATTTTTGTGGCTTTAACAAATTGCTGTAAAACCTAATATTCACATCAAGTATTTTCAACATCGTATGTTTGACCATTCTTTCACTCGCCTACTTACACCAGAGCCTGAAGGTACACCACTTTCTGAAGGTTAAAAGTTCTACTGAAGTTTTTTTTTTTTTAAGAAAAAAGTGCTATAAAAGCATGAAGATTCTCATCCTGAGTCAGACCAAGGGTATTTCCTCACTCAGTATCAAATATCTGACTGCAGATTGTTAAGGAAAGAGTGTAAGAAATGAGGCAATTATAGACTGATCAGTGCCAGTTTTTGACATCAGTAATTTAGGGACTCATGATAAAAGCATTCACTGCTTCAATGTAAATCGGGTTCTTGCATTTCAGTACAAAGTTTTCAGAAGAAGAATCTTTGTGCACAGAATGGAGAACAGCTCTTCGGGCATGTCAACCCACTGTTTTTGTAACTGCTAGCAAGAAAGAATTTTTTTGGACTAGGAGGCAATTTGTAGAATTGCCTGTACCTTGGGATCAATTTTCAGGTACACTGAATACAGAACCAGAATTTTTTATCTTTTGGGTTGTCAGGAAAGAAATTCGGGAGCACAGCACCATGGTTGTAACCCAGGGTATTAAGAAATAATAAATATATTTGTTGCTTTAGGTCTTATGTATTTTGTAATGTCTGTGAAAGTACGTATTAATTTTGAAAACAGATTAATTTATCCTCCAGTTCTGACTTCTTTCTAAAGTATTAGCATATGCTCAGACACGGCAGTTACCAGGATCACACATTTCTAAATAAGATTGCTATGCAAATCAGTTACTTCTCCAATTCACTTTTGTAAAACGTCTGCTTAGTCTCATTTCTCTGTGAATCAGATTTTTAAAAAAGCGTTAGTATTCAGTATAACAAATACAATTCACTATCGCCAGAAATAAATTGGAAGCATCCAATCTTCAGACATAATTAGGACTGTTTGCTCTGCCTTTTTATTTATTCATCAAAAATTGCACATAAAATTCAAAAGAAAAATGGTAAATTACTACATACACTCCAAAAGAAATTAGTCTCTTGAATAATTCAAAGAAAATAAAAATAAAGTATTACCTTCAATTTACTTATCTCTTTTAAAGCTTCATTTCTTTCTTTCTTAAGTCTTTCCATGTCATCCTCCAAAGAATCACAGGTTACAAACTGTGCATATTTAAATATGTAAGGTTAGAATGTATTGCTAACTGTATCTTCCATAATCTTTAACATCTTATCTTGAAAGAATGAAAAATTTCTTAAAAGAAAATGAGAGGATAATCTTAATTTTAAAATAATTTAAAGGTCTGAAAATGCTAAAAATGTTTAAGGGCGTTCTGACCAACTTACCTTCCAAAGGAACTATTCTTCCTATTAAAAAGGATTACTACAAATATTTTTAAAAGTACCAAGAATACAACCCTAATAGCTCATTTTCTTCAATATTTTAAATAATACATAATTTTATTTTATTTTAGTATTCCTATGCTGCAAATGTTCTTTCTCACCTCTAGAATAAAGTGGTTTTCACTGTAGCAGTAGTTCAAATCACTGTTTATCACTCACACAGGTAGCAGCAATATGTATACCATTAAGAAGCCACAATAAATCACTGTTGTCCATACTTATAACAAATCACCACATAAGTATGTAAATTGCTTTCTGCAAAGTAGGTTGCTTTAAAAAGCTTCACAGAAACTAGGTTACCTTAAAGAACACCATGATATGGCGCCGTTCTAAACATCTGCCCAAGATTTGGAGTAATCTTACATATAATAAGCTCTCCAGTAATCTCCTCCCAACAGTTAAACACTGTACAGGCACATACTTTACCTGTGAATCCATTAAGCTGGCCACTTCACTGACCCCAAATGCTACAGGTTTTCGGCCATCGTCTGTTGCATTCAATTGCATAGAGAACAGACTCCTCGAAACTTCAACGAAATCTAAAATACAGTTTGGATTTTGTTGCTGTAGCCCACAAGTTCCGTTTAGTAGCAGTATCACTAGATGCAACACAACTACTGCTCTCGCAACGCATGGCTACGCTGTTATAAATGCAGCATCTGCCCTCCATAAGCTTTCTGAAGGAAAATATGCAAGTCAGACACGTCTCTCTGAACACAAGCATTTCGTAAAATTGGTAAGAAGAAGAATAAAAGTGTTAAAAACTGGTCTTGGGATGAAATATCCCTCAGTCAAGTTGCAAAGGAGAAAAGGAAACAAAAGGTGGTGTGAAGTTCACCTTCAAAGTACCTGGTTAGAGATGCTCTGCATTTGCCAGAGCCCTGTGAAACAGAAACCTGCACACCTGTTATACAGCTGCACTTCCCAACGGATTGACCTTGCTAGAGGAGACACAGTATCTTTGCAAGAAAAAGGAAAAATTCCGTGCTGGCTCACAGCTCATTTTCCTTTGCAGGTCCTTTAAAACCATGTTAGAGACCTGGTTAAAACTAATGTTGACCAAGTTGGAAGTTTTAAATACAAACACTACAGAATTCTCAACTAAGATGCTTTGGATCACCCATGCATTTCGAATGTCTAAAGAAAAATTCTGCTACAGTATGACAGAAAAGTGGAAATATAAAGGTCAGTCTGTTCACACCACACCAAATCTGATGGAAAATCCAGTATCTTTCTTGATAAGGTACTTGAAAAATCCAGTGTCTAGTTGGATGGTTAAGTAAAAGAAATTACTTTTCATATACTAGCGTTGGATGCTGTTTTTCATAAGCTCTAAGGAAAGTGAAATTTCCATCAGTTTTAGCATTAGAGCTATCATATGTCTCTCAGTTTATGAGAAATATTCTTAAATTGTGAGTGTCACCACCCAAAGTTGCCATAAGCAACTCATCCCCATCAGAATTAGGTTTAGCTAGAAGAAGAATTATGATGGTCTCCATACAAATCTCGTTCTATATGCAATAGTTGACATGTTCTTGCTTCTCACAAACTAAACAAGTTAAATAATCCATCAGTTTGGTTGCTTCAAGAAGTCTCTTTAGCCATCAGTACTCTCCCAAGTAATTTTTGGAACAATTACAGTACTCTATTGTCAAGGCAAAAATTTAAGAATTTGCAAGCACAAGATCAAAACTTTCTCAAGGCTGCTCTTAATTAGATAAATTTGTGTTTTGCTCTCCAGTTGCTTAGTTTCAGAATTCCAAGCTTATTTTTATACAGTAGAATAAGGTCCTTGCCTCAAAGTATCATTTTATTTGCAAAAGCAACCCAATACTGACAGAAAATATATTAATAATTATTATCTATCATTTCTGTGTTCCTACATTTCCTTATTTTCCATGGTAATTAACAAATTATTACCTCCAAAAGACACTGTTCCTTTAGAATCTTTCTGAGGTTGCTGCCTTCGGGGTTGCTGCTGTTCATCTGTGGGCTGAATCCCAAGATAATTCAATGCCTGGAAGGAGAAAACTTATTTTGGGGCGGGGGGGGGGAGGAGGGAGAAAGAAAGAACTGGGGATAATGACTGCAGGGACATGGGGGAGTAATTAGAGAGCTATACTTCAAAGAGCCTTTGTATTATAGTACACTCTCACTGACAACACTTTTATTCCAGAGACGCTCTGTGTCTTTTCCTTCTAATTGAGAGATGTTCAGATATTATTTAACCTTGAATACAGATGAGTGTAATAAGCAAAACCCTTTGTCCTTAATAACTGCCTTAAAAATCCTGAGGGCTGTTCAGATTCCCAGAAGAGTTAATCAGTAATTAGATTAACAAAAACAGTAATTTGCCCAAAATATATAATGAAATATTGGCCTGCAACCTGAAAGAACTATCCAAATAGAAAATTTGGTGTATAATTTATACCTTATAGTTTATCAACCTAGAAACATACTCCAGATGTTTTACGTGCATCACGAAGGAGGAGAAAGGAAAACTCAAAAGATTGTAAGTATTTACCCTCTCCAGCTTTTCTGCTTTGAGACGAATAGTAGAGTTCCTCCCTTGCAGCTCATAATCATCACTCTGGCTGGGGGCAACAACTAAGAAAAAAATTGAAATTAAGTAACGATACAGTTGTAACTATTGCTTTGAAAAATTTGTTCTGAAGCTCTGCTCATCAACCGGATGCCAGCTAAATACCCACTTGCCACAAATAAATGTTAATATTTAGACTGACTTTTTTTAAGGACATAATTGTAATAAACAAAATTATGGGCATCAATCACTTAAACTATTTTTTTCACATCAAAGAGTGACAAGTAGCAAATTAGCAGAAAGCAACCAGGAATAACTTTGAGCAACCCATCAAGCATATGGCTTATGCTTCTGGTATTTTCTCTTCTCTCAGAGATGCAGTTACTCTGGAAACAGAAGGGGAAACACACTTGTGAATTCCAAGAAGACAGACCTTCAAGACACACCCTCAGCATAATCAACAGTTCCCAAAAGCATATCTAGTGATCTAGAACACACTGTGGAAAGAGGGGGAATGACCTGCTGCCAAGTAAGGTCCGTGTGGAGACAGCTTAGACTGAATTCCAGCAGGCTCCTCAGTACTTTTTCCTGGGGAGGAACTCTCTTCCCAGAACTACCATCCATTAAGCCATCATCCCCTCCTCCCCAGTTCTTACACTCAGAAACACAAGTTTGCATAATCTTAGCTAGACGCATTAATAACTTATGATACCTCTATTTTACTTCCAACATACACAAATGATTAAGCTGAGGAAAGGAAAAGAAGCTAGCAGGACTAAGCAGTCCATATGCAAGACTTCAGAATAACTGCTTTTATTTCTTTTTTGGTGTGCGCGCTTACTCGAGAACCGCCGTCACAGCTTTGTCGTGTCTCAGACACACCTGCGGATACAACACAAGAAGCTGCAACCTTTGGAAGACTTTGATCACAGACAGCAGGCAAAAGGAGCAGCTCGCTATCAGTCTCTCTGGATTTCAGGCGTATGTAAATAGAACAAATTCATTGACTTGTTTTATGCAAAAGAACATGGAATACTTGTTTGCATTCATTGTTTATACAGATAATTTAGATCTTAATTCATTACTTCTTTAAAGGACTAGAGGGGTACTGAAACCAAAGCCAGCATTTGAAAACTAAAGGATCTTGCAGTTTGAGATTCTCCCCAAAGGAACAGAAGGAATCGCATAGAATTTTTTTTTTTTTTAAGTTTCACAGCATATCTGTTACCAAGCTCAAAGTAATTTACATTCTCTTTTATATGCCAAAAGCATAAACCAAAACATCTTGAAAATATCTGACACTAACACCTCTCACATGCTATATTGAATTCTGAAGATAGTGGGCTAGAACCTCAGCTGAATTGGCACACTCCCTTTCAACTCAGAATGAAGCAGCCTTGTGTATGAGGAGTTTGTGCAAGAATTTCTCAAAATTATGCTGATTTTTCTTACAGCATTAGAAAAAATAATCTAGAAGCCACTTTAATTTTTCAAGGTTATTTTGAAATGTTATCCTTGAGAAAGGGCAGCATGAGACGAGCGGCAGCTTTGATTAAGGATGTGCTATTAAATAAGACTAAAATGAAAAATGACAAGGAACAGTACAAACTGGAGCCGCAAGTACTTCTGCTTCCCACTCTACTAGCTACGTTATTCAGATATGTTAAGAAACTGTGGCCTTCTTGGTCTCCTTAAGCAACAATGAAGTTCCTGTGTATCGCATTCTATTAACCAAGAGTCTTACACTCTGAATATATTCAAAAACAGCCTTTTGTCTTGTTCCTCTGATTTAGTTGTGGTGTTTCTCATGATCAATATGAAAAAAACTGTGTGATCATGGAACTCCAGGTGTATTCAATACTACAGCCAACCTTTCCTTCCATTTTCAGAAGTTCACATTCACTCAGCTCACCCTTCAAGGAAGGGAGCCAACCGGTCAGATTTGCAATATGAAGACTGTTTCGTTTAAAATTAGGATATCTAATATGGGCCATAATAAACGTGGGTACAATTTAAATAACATTAGTGGAGTGATATCTAGAGTGAATCGGGTCCTGTATGTTTGTCCTTCCTCTTCTCAGTAGTTAGAAATCAAGTTGAGAAGCACAGGTTATGCTTGCTTACTACTGCCTGAAGAGAAAGAGTACGGTCCAGGTCTTCATAGAGAAATACAGTACAGTCACTTATATTACTGGGTCAACAGAGACTCACGATTATGTCTGACTACTGTACTTACGAACAGTGTAAATGCAACACATATTTGTTTCCCAAAGGAGTTACAATTGTTCAGTTCAGATTTGGTTCTGACCAGTTGTTTTCAAAATATATATTTAAAGATATGATCAAAGTGACTATTGCCTTTGAATGTCACGACCCTCAAATATAAATATATGCATATACATTCTATTCGTTGTTAACTAAAAAACTGTTGAAGAGGTCTGCGTGTTATTTCTATCCTTCCAATATGCTGCCCTGATTTAAAAAAAAGTGCAAGCGGTATACATCCACAGAATTTAATCAAATCAAGAACGCACAGTTTCTATGGCAACCTAATCTTGATCTATATCTAAGCCTTCATTATCTGGTTTCTACCGAGTCTATTATCATTACTGCTGTATAGCAAATGTTGTGATCGCTCATTTTTGTTTGGTTTCAGCAGTTTGTTAAAGACAATGTAAGTTATATTTGACAGAAGCTACTAAACAGTCCCTTGATCTCAGTCCTTTATTTAGTACTGCAAAAATAGTGCAACATTCCTTTTTTTTAAAGACTATCAAGTCTCATTATGTACTATTTTCTGTATGACATTATTGAAGGAAAAAAGGGTGGCAGAGAATTAAATCAGCACTTACCAGTGGCAGACACATCAGTAGGACTGCTGTCTAGAGAAGTAATTGGAGATTGCTCTCCCATCCTGACGCCGGTTTCCATCTGTGAAAGAAAATCAAAAGTCACAAAATTCCACTTCCAAAGCAGACCACAAGCCAAACTAGAAACACACATCAATGTGAGAGGGAGGGAGGGGAGGGAAGACCAGGGGGAGAAGTAGGGCTGGATAGATTGAAACTACCCTAGGAAAAAAAGGAAGGCATGGGTGGTGGTGGCAGTAAGAAGGAATGCTGTTAAAAAAAAACTTTGATCAGGGCCTTATCAAAACATTAGTTAGGTTTTGAGTATCTTCACAGATGAAGACAGCGCAGCCGCTCTAGGCAACCTGCCTCGATGTTTGTATCTCTAATAGGAAAGAAAAAGGGGCAAGAATTTTAAGTACAAATGTAAGAACAATTGAGAATCACCTGTTTCAACTTTGTGTTTGACATGGAAGGTTTTATTCTTCCTTGTTCCAAGACACATTGTATTTAGTTTTAAAAATGTGATCAAGTGAAAATATTCTTTGAAAAACTGAAATAATAGAGTAGATTAAAAACCTTTCTTATGGGCAACGTACTTTACACTAACAGCAAGCTGTATGAATTAAAACAATTGTTGCTTAGCTGAAGGAAAGGGGAAAGCCCACATTCTTCTAGGGCTCTGATTTTTAAGCAAAAATCCCATCATCGTGGAGGAAGTGTAACTTGTGAGACTGCACTGTGCTCACACATATGTAGTAATCGGAGAGTACTTCATCTCTGAAATATGTAACTCCATGTATCTGCGTCTGAAATTTTACTCCCCAGAGAAGCAGTAAGGAGAACTTTGTGTCTAAGAACACAGTTAATGCTATTTTATTTGATTTGTTTCCTTATCACAAGTCAACTAACTCTTATTCCTCTCATCAGTGTGGTTTACTCTACTGTTGCACAAGACGTCTTCTGGAAAAGTCCTGATGTTCCAAAGAATTCATATTGTGCAGGAGAAAGAGAGTAATTTTCTTACTAGAATGGAAACTGAATTAAAATAACCCTATACTGAAGTTCCAATAAAATTAGAAAAAAACAACCATTCCCTCACTTTATACTAAAAGGAGGAATAAGTATACTCACAGCATTTGGAGTGAACATCGAAACAAGCTTCCCATTAGGAGACACAGCAGGACTAAGTACTGCAGCCTCTTGCTCTCCATATGCTACAGACGACGTTAAGAGGCTGGAAGGACGTTGCAGATTCTCTGAATAACTGGGAAATTTTTTTTGTCTAATAAAAGCTATCTCCCAAAAACTTTCAAACCTAAAATTAAAATTAAGAAAGATTCAACATACTGTATGCTACACTGTTCATAAGATTGTACACTACCCTCGCAGAAATTACATTTTCCCAAACACCGTGTGTGATTTCATTTATTTATTTTTCTAAAAGGATGTTCTATTCCCCATCATTAAAAAAGGCAAATACTGTGGGTTTGGGTTTTGTTTTTCTTTTCTATTGAAAGCAATGACAGCATCATAATTTTACAGGCCTAAAGGTGTATTTGAGTCTTTTTCTACAAAATAATATTGCATTTGAATATTTCAACAAAATGAATATCCCTTGCATTTCCTCTAAGTGCAGAGGACAAGACATTTCACAATCTGATCATAAATATAGTATAATAAACCCTCAGTTTGACAGTAACAGATACCTCATCTTTGGTCTGTTGATTATACTTTCTGCCTCTTCATAGGAGACACCAATCATTGACTCTTTGTTTATGGATACAAGTTGATCTCCAGGCTTCAATCGTCCATCCTAAAGTAACAAATAAAAAAACAAACCCACACATTTTACATTAATTGCTAACACTACAGAAAGAGCTGTAAAATAACAGCACTTCAACATATTCCTCTGGATCGGTTAAGACAAGAAATATCAAGAATGACTATACATTTTTCCTGACAATCTTCCAGAAATAAACAGCGGATCAAGCAATCATTTCATCACCATGACAGCAGTCGTTACAAAAGCTTCGTCAGACAGAACTGATCTAGATACTGTGTGGAGAAGAAATTTGGACCCAGATGCATATTTTTGTTAAAAAAACCCCAAACAAACAAAGTACAGAAAGCAATTTTTCCAGCAAGGAGTATCAACCTGTCAGACTACAAGGAGCTTCTTTACTAATTAATTCAGCTGGGAGCTGGATAAATTTATATTTCAAAACCAAACCTTCTTGGCTATAAATGGGACTGTTCAGGCACTTATTGGCCATATTAATCTTAATGAGAAAATCAGACCAGTCTATTAGGGGTTCACCAGTCAAAACCAAGATAGCAATAATATTGGCCGCTTTGTGCTTCTGTTGAATTCATTGCAAACTTTCTACCAACAGAGGAACATATCATGTTTCTGGCTCAGAGACTGTAAGACAAGACTTTAAGCGTGCTAGGCTAGATTTCTAGCTAAGATAAAGCTTTCTTTACGCACATGTTGAGAGAGGCCTCAATAATTTACCTGGAAAGTCACGTAATTCTCCTGTGGTTACAGAGTTAGTGATGACATTTGTCTAATCTAATACATGTTAAATTACACATAACATGCCTGTTTTCTTCAGCTCTTAAGAAATCAATCACAGGATCAATCTGATCACGTGATACAAACTGTACAGAAGAAGATACCTAGGAAATAAGTTAAATACCTTTTCAAGACCACTGTAATTTTACATATTTAATACCCACATACCATAATTTTAGCTGTGTTATTTCAAACCTATGATAAGATTTTACTACACTTTTTTGTCACTTGGTGTTTTGATTAAAGAAAAAAAGTCATAGGTCATTTATTTCGCCTGCATCCAGCCTATTAAAAGATATCCATTTCAATGCTGCCCTCATGCGGCAGAGATGCAAAATATGCTTGCTACTTAGGTTTCTCAAACAGGACAACCAAGACTGGGAACTTACCTTTAATTTTGCTAATACTAGAACCTACTGCAAATTAATGTCTCAGTCTCAACTCATCAGTTATGTATGATACACTTTAAATTGTAAGTTTACAATGAGAAAAATGTTTCAGAAGCCACAACAGGGGAAAACAAAAGACAAATCATTACCATTTAGCTACTAAAATTAGTCCTGGAGAAACACTGTGTTTTCTTCCTTCCACCTCAGCCTTTTGGGATTACTCTTAGTTTACAAAAATTCAGTCACAAATAGTTATAGACTGTTTTGGAGCAAAACTCATTGCTTCTGAAATTACCTCGTACCTTCTTGCTTGGCAAGAGGCAAAACCTGGTTATCTACACATCAAAATAACCGTAACAACTCAGGATGCAAAAGGAGACACTAGGATAAACAGCCTTGTGTACCTGAACCAGACAGTTCTGTTATTTACTTTTTAAAACTGACAAAGCCTCCCGATTTAAATATTGCATTTGTCATAAATGAAAACAGTAATCAGTACCGATTCATACATCTTACTAGTCTGCACTATCAGAATATTTTTTATTCTAATTTGCCTATGCAATGCTTTCCAACTGCAACGATCCATCTAAAGTCCAAGGGAAAAGTGATTTCTGAATGTCCAAGAAAAAAAAACAAACACAAAAAACCAGAGAGATGCAATCTGTAGCTCTGCCCATTCATGCTGATTTACCTTGCATCACGCAACCTCGTATAGATGATACTTTCTGACAGGTAAACTGGGGAATAAGAACCTTATTTAGCGCAGATGAACTCAGGAATAGTTTTCATTACCATGTAACCATGCCATGGTGCAGTGAGAATTCTGTTTAAAGAGAAAGCACTCAGAAACACAACCAAAATTTGTATCTAACCGTATATGTGAAATACTGAAGTAGATACTAAATGACGGCAAAAATACAGGTGGACTGAAGGGGGAGGGAGGGAGGGAAAAAAGGTCTTTACCTTATGACAGTCACCACCAGGGATAATATCTTGGATATACACCAAAGGCCCTTCATTTCTATTAATTCCTCCTACAATATTCAAACCTAGGCTTGTTCCTTTGCAAACAGAGATAATCTGAAATGCACTGTCCCTACAAAGAGAAAGGAAAAAATAAAAGCATAATTACTTCACAGAACCAGACACTCAAAGACTGAAGTGATATAGTAACTTTATCTTACTGATTTCACAAATATGTATTAGAGCAACAAATAGAAATAGTGGACTTTTAATCCCAATGTTCAAACATCACACTGCCTACTTACTACAAAATCAGCAACTTCAGTTGTTACTTCTGGCAATTACAGAAAGAACAAATACATTATTTTACAAGAATAAAAGCTCCTCTCTATATATTCAAGGCCTATGGGAGTATCTAGGTACACATAAACCAGAAGCATTAATAAAGTAGGAGAGACTAAGATGAAAAGTCAATTTGATTCATCTACTTCTACCATGTAAACGATAAATAAATAAATGAGAAAAATACCTTATTAAAACTAAAAGTTTGCAATGTCAATGGCATTATAACTTACAGGATTAAAAAACAAAACAAAACAAAAAAACAGAAAAGGTTGAACACTTGGTGCTCAACCCAAGATCTTCCTGCGCAGCCAAATACACCATTTCCTACAGCTCACACAAGAGAGTTACAGACAGTTTCAGAAATTACTTTGCAAGCTTTGGGGACGGTGCTGGAACAGAATTATTTCTGCTGATGGTCGTAATATTATCCTTCAGATGCAACTGAGGACTCAGTGACCTTGAGGATGAGCCAGAAGGAGGGCTGCCTATAGATTTTGCTTAAAGAAAAGAAACAATGAATAAAAGAAATAAAACACACATTTGGGAAAAGCACAAAGTTTCATCTCACGTAAGCAAGTTCAGTGGGACTATTTTCATGTTAGAAAACAGACAAACTATAAGCGATCAAATAGCCAAAGGAAAGCTGAGGTGTACGCAGCTAAGCGCTGCGAGGCACCCAGGGTTCCAGGAATAATTCTTTAAAACATAGCAAGTGATGATTGTTTTTTTCCAAACCGGGTGCAGAAATAATCTCAACTGAATAACGGCTCATGTTATCTGAAGACATCCTTATTAGCCAACGATTCCACGAGGATTAGAATTTATGGTATTCTAGCTCAAAATTTACCGGTACTTTGAAATCTTATGGTACATTTAACCTACAAATACCAAATACTTTTCACATTATTCATTAATTATAATTGCTGAAAGTAGGTGGTAGTATATTTACTTTAAGCGTTGGAGAAGCTGACACACAAACCCCTCAAGTTACATGTTTAGACTACAAATTAATATTAAAGTCTCAGTAAAGGTGTGTTTTGCCTGATTTTCAGTCACTTCCTCCAATATACCCACCCCCCCAAAGGAAAGGAGTTCTAAGCGCAAGCTTCTACTCCACCGCAGTACAACTACTGCCCTCCAGGATTACGTCCGGCTAGGAAGCAATCTCACCGACTGATAGTTGTGTTGGAGAACTTGCAGAGTTGGTGTCGCTGTGAGAGCCATACTTATCCATCAGGTCAAGAAATTCTTTCCTGCGGCAACAAAATTATCCTCTTTGTCAGGATTTGGCATTAGTTTAAGTGCACCCTTTGAAACCTGCTGCTGTTCCTACTGAACCCTTACCCCTCCTTGGAGAAGGAAGCTCAACCTCAAGTGAAAGAGGAAAGCCCTGGCAAACACTCGGAAGAGGCAAAAAAAAAGATAATATAATATAGAAGAATAAGGATGGAATAGCAATGGAGTACGAATGAGATGGATTATTGGTAGGAAAGCTCAATTATTACCTCTCTTCACCCTGGATTTCAAAACTTTAAAAACTTGTAATGCAAGTCAACTACAGATAGTAACAACAGTGGCATTACTTCAGTCCAGAACAAGTTATTTATATTAGAAGGAATCAGATAGTATAGCTATAGCATACTCATATTTTTAAAGAATGCTTTTAGTTCAACTATACTGAACAAGAACCCAGAAGAGACTGGCAAACAAAACTGTGGCACCTCAAAAGAGGATAGAAAAATATTAATTATTCAAGAATGAGTACAACAGAGGCAAATTCTTAACTTCTGTTTAGCTTTCTCAGAAACTTGCAGTCTATTTCATCTGAGGTAAATACCATCATATACTAAATATTGTATGTGCTTGGGCTTTGCTTATCTTTTTCATTAGAATATCTTTTTTTAAAAAGCCTGAATAGACAAAATAAAGGGCAACAGTGAGGCGCACTGTTGAAAAAATAATAATTAAAAAAAGAAGCAGAAGCTCTTGCAGAAAGCAATCATATTGTAACGAACTGGCAAAAAAGCAGCAAAAACATACACCTTGTATTACATGCATTAAAGAGAAGACAAAAACTCTTGATTAATCTAATATTGAATGCAGCCTAATTTATATATTTAAAAAGTTGATAATCTGAGCTATGATTACGTCAGTGATAACAGATTAAAAAATATAAATAATCCTGAATGATGTAAGCCAGAAACACCAGCAAATTAATATTACAGAATTAGAGAGAACATAAATTATCTGATTGCAGGGAATGTAATTCCCAAGGAATTCCAGTGACTGCAGAGGATCGTTGAAATCTGCTGGATGCATTATTTTTTAAAAACTGACAGAATTTATTGAACTAATGCCAGACCCAGGGAACACACACACACACAGTTCTGAGTGTAAATCAAACAATCTTTTAGCACAGGAATGTACAGTCACAAGAAATTAACTCACAGCTGTCTGTGTGTAGTGGCAAGTTCTGCACAGGCCATTGGGCATCCCACCAGAACAGTAAAAGGACTGATGGGTTTTAATTATTCAAGGAGTTTAGAGGAACTAGGTCGGTACACTTTAGATAAGAGCAGATTAAGAGTGGACCTCACATATATCTAGGCAGTCTGAAAAAAACAGGCGAGATCAGAGGCTACAGAGTGATTTAAATACCCGTCAAATACAAAAAATAAAGAAGCAGAAAAAGGAACCTTAAATTGGACAAAAGGCTAAAGGAATTTAGAGAAGATTCCTTTCTGGAGAGATTACTCTGCAAGCAGAACATCCCAGGAAATGCAAATAACAGCAGATACCCTTGCAATGGTTATCAAATATAGTTACACAACAGCCATTTCCTCCAGAGATTTAAGTCAAAAGGAGACACAGACCTGGATCACAGCATTTCCGATGATTCTCTGCCAATATTGGCTTAGACGCTTAACTTTAGACAGCAGGGCTAAAGCAATATTTAACATAAATGTCCTTACAACGGATGTATTTTGGACAACTGCTGCAGTGAACAGTTTAACCTACTTATCCAAACTAACTCGAAGCTCATTAAAGATTGAAAAGCAAACTTCTGAGGGGAAACAATGATTAAATCTGCCTTTTTTTCAGAAGGCAAACCAGCTTAAATCACACAGTTCTGTGGTACTGTTGGTCTAACATATGCCTCATTTTTAATTATTTTAAAATGTGAGAAGTATTTACAAAATTATTGCAGCAAATAGTTTTTAATAGCATTAGCTGGTAACATAACATTTCAATCCTCTTCATTAAACTGAAATTGGCCGGAGCTTGCTACTTTAATTGACGCAGATAGTCTCAGAATGAACTGGCATCAAATACCACACCGAAAAATGTGACATGTGGTGCAATTTTGTGATTAAAACTAATGTGAAAGAAAAATACATGCAAGCCCGCCCGCCCACCCAACCTTAGGTGTAGCGTTGGTTTTTTATTAGTTCTGAGCTTAAAACAATACTTTGTTTTTCTCTTACTTTGCTTCTTCATCTCTAGCAACTAGCAGAGATATGTGATTGGACGCTGATGCTGTTCGCAAGATGTCAACAGCCCTAGAAGGGGGGAAAAGCAACCAAATAAATATACCAGGGTGCTGTCAAGGAGTATGTGGTGAGTAATGCTAAAAGTGCAGGAAAACAAACAAATTTTTAATGTAGTTAATAATTTTGACTACATAACCCAAATTAAGCATTGGAGAACTGAGCAAAAGGCAGACTGTGGTGAGTCTGGGACTGCCCTCCCTTTCCCTTCCCTTTTGTCTCCATCTCTCCTTGGCCCATCCTACTGCCTTCCTGGACCTCCCTCAGGATTAACAGCCTACACCAGAGAAAAACTACTGCCCAGGTATGCGTCATTGCTCAGAATTTCCCTCAGCAATATATACTGTGATTTTAATTTCCATTTTAAACCTACATCACCAACACTAAGCTGCAATGATCTCTGGTGATCCAGATTCAGAAACCATCCAACATGTTCTACAGATTGTTCTGAACAATTTCTCCTTTGCTGTCCCATTGCAATGATACTCGCCAGCTGCCTCATTTACCTTCACCAGTATTGAACCTACAGGTAATTATAAAAATAACACCTTTTAGTGCTATTTTCACATACATTCTATAAACTAAATAATTAAGAAACTAGCTTATTCTGTCATTATAAAAGTATATTCAGTCCTGTCACTTTTCCACGGTAGTTTTGCTGAATTAGAGTTGTAGGATTAATTAATTGCCAGTTGAACTCCAAGGACCTCAGTGGAGTTGTGCTCTTTTAATTTATGCTGTCCCAAAAACCCCCATATAACATTCCAAGCTCAATAAAGACTTAGTAATCAGCACAAACGTACCTTTCATTGGTTACTCCAATTAAGTTTTCACCATTGACATCCAAAATTAGGTCACCAGTGAGCAAACGGCCTTGTAATTAAATCAACAGTAATACATGAATCAACAGGAAAATGGTGAACATATTATATCATGGTAATAAAAGAGGGCTTTTTCTTTCAATTTTATGTTATCTAATGCAATAAACAACCTTATGACTTTTTGCAGATTAGGTTCTGATCCTAATTAAGCTAAATTATTGTGATAAGACTAAGAACTATCGATAGTCTTATTAACCACAGCATAGCCACTGCAAGTAAGTGTTATTCAGCTATTTGTATTATTTACACATAGCACAAGTATTTTTGGGACTGGAATTTCCATTTCACAGTTGTGGAATTAACTGTCAGCTGAATTTTACTCTTAACATACATGTAAGTTACCACATATAGATGCATTAATGTTTTATATATTAATAAAGACACCTAAAAGTTTTTTTTAGAACCAATTCTATTTTTAAGCTTCTGTACATCTCAGGTTTAGGAGCCATCACTTCTGAAGTAGATTTAGATTCTTTTAAATGATCATTCTGCACCAGACCAGATGGAATTTCAAAAACCCCATATACAGACCTAGGACAGAAGTATACTCCGTACTTTATTAGCGCAAACACTACCAAGTATAATTTCTTCTTTCCACACTGAACATTAAGAATCACTGGGGGGGGGAGGGGGGGAAGATGTTATTGGAACTCATTAAAAATACTAGTTCTAAAAAGGAAACACCACTCTTGCCCCTTATGAATTGAAAGAGGTTCAGCATCTCAGCGCTTATCTGGCAGTGCTGAAAGATCACCAACTGCTTTCACACTGGCCATATCTAGATCTGAACACATTTTCAAGAACGGAGACTCTTAAAATCTGACCTATCGAGGGTCCAACTTTCATTTCTCTATCTTAAAGTAAGCCACAACACCATGAATCCTGACTAAACCATGCTATTTTAAATAGCCTTATCCACAAAGTAAAATAAAGAAGACTTCTTCTGACAGCTTTTTATATGCAGTGTGCTTGTAACAAAAAATCTAAAATTATTTACTATCTACAGCAGCAATCCCTCCAGGCAGAATTCTCTTTATGAAAATCCCATAATCTTCTGCTGTTTGTGCCCGATAACCTCCAATAATTTTAACTCCTGCAGAACAAACAAAAGAAACAAGCAAGAAATTGGTTATGCCACCTATTGTGCTAAATCGATTTGCAGTCAAATCCATAAAAGCCAAATAAATTAAACTTCTACCGATGGCAGTGTGAACTGGAAAAGCTCACCAGGTGCTTTTAGATTTGGTTTAGTCTGAATCAACCGGATGTGAAATCTCATTACCTAGTCCATTTTGACAATCGGAAAAAGAAATGCGGTGAACAGCTCGATTGATTCCATGAGGGCCCATGATAGTCCTAAGGAATAAAACAAAAGTCATTAAATCCCTAGTTACAGAAACATATGTAGAGCTATGTTAATACAGAAGAAATTACAGTGATCATGTTTTTAACTCTAATACAAACCAAACCCAGTTTTTTCCACTGACAACTTCGTATTGTTGGACACCTCCGTGCCACCCCTTCCACCAATGCAAAAACAATCTCCTGATAATATATAAGATGGCAATGTAAAAAAAATATAGGCAGTTTATTTCCTTTTCCCTCAAAACACTTCAGGCTGAACTGTGAATCCCACTTTGATTATAATAAAAGGATTATGATTAAAAGAAACAAAATCCCACAACCTGGTCCAGCTTAGCATTTAGGCAAGAAAAACATACCATAATGACTTAGATCAGGTAATGAATATTAAAACAAAACCACAGCTAAGACAGCATATATAAAAATATTTTCTAAGACATCTAACATATAATTTTGTGCTTATTTATGAATGTAGTCTTTTCCCTGCAGTCTCTCAATTCTTCACTCAACACCTTTTTCTTTACCTGTTTTAAAAAAATGTTTCTTTCCAAACCCTATTGCTTACTCCCTTGTGTACCCTCCCACCCCAAGACAAAATACCAGGATGGAACTTGAAGTTGTCTAAAAGCAGATGAATGTTTTGGAGGCAGTAGATAATGCTAAAGAACTAAGGAAGAATACAAAGTAAAATTGAGAGTTTTGAAACCTACGTTTGCAGTTCCGTCAGAAGCATGACCAGCATACCGTGCTGAGAATGCAAAGCGATAACAATTCCTATAAATCCAAATTACCCTTTACCATTTTTATTTTCATTTAGATAAATTATTATTAAAAATCCCAGTTGTATCATAGCTCCTTTGTCCTCCCACTGTACCTCTTTTGGAGAAGGCTCACCAGATCCCTTCTAGAAAAAAAGCAGAAGCACCAGTTAGGTTTTTCTGCTTTGACCTACATATTGTTCTGTATCAGATAGAGAGTTGTGTTTTCCAGAGCATGATCTTAAAGTGAAACGGAACAACTCGAGTTCATTGGGCGGGGGGAAGGAGATCGATGTGGAGGACATAGTGACCCAAATCCTCCCACACAACCAAATCCAGCACACAGCCTGAACCCCCTGCCTGAAACCGGGTATTTCTGCAGAAGCTGGAGTACATGTCATTAAGAGGTGGTGTGCCAGAGTGAACAGAGAAATCCAGAAGGTCCAAATATTCCTAAATTCTAGCACCAGGCAAGAGATCCAGCTTCCAAAGAACATCCCCAGTTCTTTTGGCTTTCTATAAGAAAACTGTTTGAGTTTTTTTATAAAGGCACTTTCTCTTAAAAGCAACAATTTGTTCCACAAATGCAGATTCCCAAGTATTTGCAAAATTAGCCTTTGCTTTCGAAAGGCTAGCCGTAAGAACAACCCTAATAACTGATCTTTCGAAACAAACAGGAAGCCTGTGCTTCAAACGCTGTATAATTTCCACTTCAGTGCTTCTTGCGGTGTTCGTTCCATAGGCTAAAACGGAATTATGAAACGTAGTCAGTATTTCTGGCCACCGACAAGACTGCACGTGACCTTGTTACTACTGTGGCGGAGCATAAGGCACACTTCGTAAGGCTAAAAGCAAACTGAACTGCCTTTACTTAATCACAGCCTAAAAGGAAGAATAAATCCTTAAGTCTGCTGTTTCTCTAACAAAACTGTTCTGATAAGCTACTCCTTTACTACAACAGCAGAGTATTTTGCATCACCTCCTAGTACTGTCACTTCATTTATCCCATGAATTTAAATCGTTTTGAAGCTGAAAGACAACATATTAGTCATGTTCTTTACAGGTCTGTCCTGATCTGTATCCATCTTTGAAAACTCAGACAAGGTACACTGATCTTTAAAATAAGCAGACAATTATTCTCTTTTTTTTGTCCTGCCTTTTGCCACTCCCCTTCTCTTTCTTGCTCTGCCATACTCTCAGCTAGTTTGACAAGCAGTTTTTTATTAATAAAAAAAGCAAGAACAAATGCTGTTTCAGCCTCGCACAGCAGTTTACTTTTGTGAAGTCTTGAAAGAACTAATCTCAGATTTTAAGTCTAAAGTTTTCCAAAGGAAAACAGAGTTCACCAGAAATAGAACCTATTTAGGTACTACTATATAAAATGATCGTGACGTATGACCAAATAGGCACAGAACACTTAATAGGAAAGGATCTACATTTCCAGAAGTAACAGGCAATACTTTCAAAAAAGATCTGAACTACCATAAAATGGATTATGACAAAGAGGATACAGACAACGTACAAACTAATTCACAATGGAGAGGAATAAAGTATCTCTAAAACACTGAGATTATTACGATGTTGCCATCTACAATTAGAAAGGACTGACTCTTTGAACAGACACCCTTACAAGGCATTCAACTGTGTTTATGCTTTGAAGACAAATCCCTCCAATATATGGAGTTTAAAAATTACTTTATCACATACAAAGTAAAGACAAGGATCTTCAAATTCCCCAAATTCGTTTAGCATATCACATCTTGCCGGCTTTCCGTGTTAGTTTTTCTCCCATGTAACTTCGATACAGATCTTCAAGTCAAGCTACTTGTCATAGTTGTTCTGAAATACACAGGGCTTTGCAGTGTCACTATATGAAGACTTGGATTTAGCGCCCATCCAAAGCTTATCTCATGTTATTTAACATTCATTAAATGTTAGAATATTTCCCCAAAACCATTAGAAATATGCTCAACAGTATAAATAAGGAAATAGGTTTCTAAACCAATTGGCAGAATTAACAAATAATAATTTCAATGTTCTTTGCAGAAAAAGACGCAGATTAAACAATCAGATGCTGCTGCTCATTCCTTGAGAATTCATGCAGAAATACTTGTACACAAGCTTTTAGCACACAGAGAAGAAAATATGTAAGGCAATAGATGAAATAAACAAGCAAAACTCTACAAAATGTACACTAGAACTTTGTTACGCTGAAATAATTGAAAAAATATTAAACTCAACACTCCACCTGGAGTCCTGGAATGCAAATAGACTAAGTCAGTATAATTTTGTGTAGATGTTCTACTAAAGGCAATTAAAATGAAATCTTTAATACTTTTTTTTTCTGTTACTTTTTACCAGCATACACAAGGAAGTTCAACAACTTTATATCTGCTAGAGACTTATCAAAACATACAGCTCCAGCTAGTCTTCTGAGCTGTATTCCCAAGACATAAATTAGTCATTTATGTCCACAAACAAATTAGATTTACCAATGGAAGAATAATACCCTTACCTCACAAAACAGAGATTACTTGACCCTTAAACAAAAATCAAAATGGTAAGTTCTGGCTGCTTATGAAAAGAGAAAGGAAGCTGAAAAAGGCTACAGCTTTTCAATTATCTTTACCGTACTCTTCCCATCACAGACTAGAAAAACGCTGTCAGAACCTAATGGCTAGGCATACCAGTATAAGAGAGAAAGACCATCAAAACGCTCTGGTTCATCTTCATCTCCTGGTGAGAGTAAGGACATTCTTCAGTACAGCAGCAACGACAATGACAAAGCAACCAAAATACACCAGAGGTTTCCAATTCAGAGGGAGAAAAGTTACGTGCAGGACAACTTCTGCTACTAATGGAAAAAACCAAAACAAAGAGACAGAGCTCCAGGCGAGTGTCTCTGCCTACTTAATCTTCTCTGAAACCCTCTGCGTCACATGGACTAATTCACCTATCGAGGTAACGTTTACTTTTTCCCTGTTTGAAATGACAATCTGTAACAGCTGTAAAGACTGAAAACACAAAGGAGAGAAAATTCACTTGCATTTACTACAGCTGTGATTATGCAAGCTATGTCTAGCAGCAGAAGCCAAGTAAAGTCATTAAAATGAACTTCGTTACTCATTTTCTTCCAATAATTTATACGTTCCCTCCAAACAAGGTCAAAAGCAGTAATTCATGACCTTTCTAAAGCAATCCTCCTAGCAGGCTGGATTACCTACATCCACACACAAAAGGGAAAGCCAACAAAGCAGACAGACCGAAAGCATTAACGAAACAAATGCCATTATGCTCCTCCTTTGCTTCTCCATCAGGGTACTGACTTGTGTTGTGCTTTAACCCAGTTTTGAGTCTTTCAATATACAACAGTCAAAAGTTAACACAGAACTTGGGTTATATATTTTCTCTAGAAATGGAAGCTGACACGTCTGGTTATTTGTCAAAGCAAATAAAAATGGTGAGTTTGTATCATTACACTGAGAATAATCTAGTTGGAAAAGTAAAAAATGCACCCCTATTTCCAGAAGTACGCCCCTCTCTGATACGAGGCTTGGTCTTGCAGGGTTACACGTATTTTCAGAAGCTCTGAGCACCTGACATCACTTTGGTTAATTACTATTTTCTTCCAGGCTTGCATCAGAAGATGCACACCGATTCAGAAAGAGGGGGGAGAAAAGATCTTAAAAAGATCACAGTTTAAAACGAGAACTAAATATTCTGTGTTCACTGAGGGCTTCATTTAAGCAGAAAGGTGAATCCTCTGTAAAGCAGGCAGTAACCCTGTGATGAGACAGCATCTGTCAGCGTCTAGAGCTGCACAGCAGGACAGCTTGGCTACGCCAGGAACGCATATGCTTATCTCACGCACTTTTTTTTTAAAGTTGTAGTGACTGTGGTTTCATTAGCACGTAATTGTTGTGGGGAAAGGATCTTTTTGCTGTAGGCGACGTGCCGTGTAGCGCTGACACATACTCAGGTCAGCCCCTAGAGCCGCCAACCTGCGCGCACATGGTGGGCAGAAGGGTAAAGCGACCCAGCACACGTTAAGGAGATCAGTGCTGGAAGTGGGACCACAAAGCAGCCCCCTCAGTTCCCAAAACGTGAAGAGCTCCACCAGCATCATTTGGCTTGCTCACATCCAGGCAGGGATGAAAATTTGGCCCTCTGTAGCCTCTTCTCAATCAGTTTAGCTCTGGCGGTGTTACTGGCATTACAGTCTGATGAAAAAAAAAAAAAAACCACTGACATTTTAAGCATCGTATCAATTGGATTTGCTCCGGGCAAGGGTACAGAAGACGAAATACCAGTAGCCTTTCTCCAACAAAATTGTCACTGTTCTTAACACCAGTGGAACTCAATTTGTGGTGTCAGCATCAGGAACTTCTGGCAAAACAAACCACTCAGACGGATATGGCTGGTATCCAGTGTCATCTTTCCTGCCACAGAAACACACACGCACCCCCAGTTGAAAGTATGACTCAAGGCTATGCATTTCGATCATTAAAAAGCAAAAAGTGGTGTTTATTAAACGAGGCCTGACAAACACCCCAACAATTAAAGCAGATATAAAGTAGCATTGAGCTGCTTATTGCTCCCACCTCTTTTTTTTAGTGTTATTATCACGAATACATCACTTGTTCAAACAAGTGCTCCTCCGTCCCTTCCTCAAAGTAAACTGTGCATTGTTCGGTTTCCAGAGCTCATCCCCAAGGCTTCTAGTCCTCTTTACCTTAAAATTCAGCTGCTGTGCTACTTTTAACGTTCCTAAAGGACTCATTGAGAAAAATGGTATTATTGCTTCTTTTGCAAGTTCTCTGCCTTTCAAGAACATACTCAGAGGAACATAAATTACTCTCTACTTCCAGAAAGATCAAGGAATACTTCAACAACTTAAAACCCCATAAAACCTAATATCAATAAATAAGACTAAGTTTTCAAGAGACATAGTTTGTCATTTTATGCAGCAAACAAACTAAGATTCTCTTTCAAACAGCCAGTAAACTGTTCTATTCTGGCAGCATTATTAACGATGACTCACCTTTCCCAAAGGAAGCTTTGTAATGCTTTGGCAACTGAGATGGATTACAGGATAATTTAGCAGACAACAAAAAGATTTGCAGAGTCTTCAGAAGCAAGATTCCCAAGATCTTTTTGTTATAAATAAAACAAAGGTCTTTTACAAAACCCCTGTACAAGTCAATTATGCAACTGTGGCCTTTCAGGTTCACTAACCCTAAAAGCTAAAAATTTAGTATGACACTAAGGACCACAGCCAAGAGAACCCCGTATCATATAGCACAAACACTTACTTCTGATCTATCCAAACCCACTAATTATTCAAAATACATTTTGCTGATTGGGTCATAAAGACGAAAAGAAAACATATGTCATTATACGGCTACTGTTAAACAGGAAATAAAAGCTTGAGCAACGTTGTAATTGCAGAGAAGCATGAATGGTTTGAGGCTAACCCTGTGTGGAGAAAAGAAAGGTATTATTTAAAGTTTAGGTAAACCTCCATCAACATACAACCAAGTGCATTCTTGGAGCATTGTGCATTGATACTGTCTCCCAGGGGGGAAAAAAAGTAAGTACAGAAAATTATAGGCTTCCATCTTCACCTAGATGAAGTGCAGTTATATGTAGCTTTCATGTTCCTCCCCTATGTGAAAAATTGCCTGTAGGATACAGTGATTTAGTAACTATTGGTATAATAATATACCTTCCACATGAATCTAGCAGGCCATAGCTGTTTCACAGACGTATTGTTGTATTACATACCCTCTGTTTCTATTGGACGAGCAGAGTGTTTGCTTCCTCAGATCCCAGTAAAAAGCAAGTTAATGTTTCTAACTGTTTGTGGATTTTTTTTTTTAAATCAAGTTATTTATGAAGTGGCATAATTCAAAATCTATGCTAAATTGTTTGGCATGAACACTGTTTGCTTGATTCTGCTGCACAAGCACAGCAAACATGATCGTCCAGCAAGAGCTGACTGTGCCTGTTCTTAATTATGGTTTTGATGACAGCATTGGGCACGGTTACTTCGCAGTTTGGGAAGGGTCTGGAGCTACAGTTTTTCTGTCACAACTGAATCCAAGTTTGCCATTTAGAACCTGATCCAACTCAAGTGAATAACATTTCAGTTTATAGAATGATTATTATATATTCCATAGCATTGATAAAAAATAAGATGGTTCTACAGCACTACATAGAAAACATTAAAGGCATGCAGACATGCCTTCTGAAAGAGCAATGCATTAGAATACATGAACTCCGTACAGCGTCTTCTGTTACTGTAGTTACCCTGTACGTACAAGGAACTAATTTCCTCTGTACCTTACAAGTATGTTTTCATAGTTGCAGAAGCACTAAGGAATTTCTATGGGGGGTTTTTGTCTCTACAGAACCATTCCAAACCAAGCACTGGTTAACTTAATGAAAAGCTTAAGAGCTATTTCTTCCCTTTATGTGTAAATTCACTGGTGTTAGTATAAGCTTTTCTGAGACGTTGCTTCAGACTGTTTCAATATCAAAGTTATTTTTCTTTAAGATTTAATCAAAACAAAATCCTACTAATGAAACGGCAAGAATTTCCATATTACAATCCAGTAACTGTTGTATTTCTGTACAGGGGGAAAAGATACTTACTTTTTATCTGTATTTGTTAGGGGATCTGTACTAGACATCTTCTTAGGTGCACTATTTTAATAAAAGTTCAAAATGAAGAATTCTGACACATGAAGCACTGGCTCGTAACCAAGATAATAATTGCTGTAAGAAAGGAGAAACCACTTTTTGAAACTTACATAGCTGCGTTTATTTTCAGTCACTGACAATGATTCTTACTTATTACTGGCTAGCTGAAATCACCTGGGAAAAGCACTTTCATGATACAACAGATACACTTCATTGCTGAACGCAGTAAGCAGTTAACAGCTCAGGCTTGGCTGTATATTGTACCAAAACAATTATGCTGTAGGAATTGGGGGAAACATGAACCCCCTGCGATTTAAAATTTCCCCCCCGCCCCCCAAAAAATTAAGTAACTGAGATTACAATTCCAGGATAAAGTAGTGTAACTGCTAAAGACAAAAACAATCTCATTTTTTTCCAGCAAAGGTTACCGGGGTGGGGGGTGGGGGGGGAGAATGTTGTTTTGAACATGACAAGGTGTTTTGTGTGTCTTTATTTCTCACATTTTTTTTTTAAACTTACTGTCTAGTATTCAGTGCCTATGGAATTCTCATGTGAAGTATGTAGGATATAGGCCAAAACGCATGCAAAATGGGGTTACGTTCCACTAACGTAGCAAAAACCCAGTCATTCACTTTTTATTAATGCATACGACAGGTCGACAAAAAATACAACCGTAAATGTACTGAGCTAAGACCGTTTGAAAAATCACTGCAAAAGCCTTAACGCAAAAATCTCTGTAACAGTAACAAGCCTTCCCGACCACCTGAGCTGTAGGGCCAGAGCCTCGCGGGGCCACCAGCCGGAGGCGACACCACCCCGAAGCCACGGCACGAGGGACTCGCCGAACGACGCGCGGGCGACAGATGGCAACGGGTGCTTGCGGTAGCGCTGACACGCTACAAACCTGGGCTAAAATCAAGAAGGCTCCCCAGAGCACAGCGTCAGCCTCCGCACAAACACACTGCCCGATTCATCAGGTTATATATATCTGCACGACCAAAATATTATATTCACTTTGGAATACCACAAGTTTTCCTGCAGCGGATGTTTTCAGACCTCTCCCCAAAGGATCAAAACCAACGCCATCTACATACAGAGGAAAAGCTGCAACATTGCTTCGCTCTCGGCTTTATCATTCTCCTATTCAACGCAACTAAACGCAAAAGCGAAGCGCAGCGGGAGCTGCCGAAGTCACCGCGCGATTCCCGTTACCGGAGCGGAGCAGTGCTCTAAAGCAATCAACTCAAGGGTTGCTACAGCCAACTTTGTTACGGTGCACGGGAAGAAAAATTGCGTTTGCGGGTTTGCCTAACCTTGCCTGCCCTGAAGCCATCGCTGTTTACAAACAGCGCTCAATCCCTGCCCGACGCGCCAATATTTCTGCCTGAAAGAAAACAAATCCGTACATAAAGAGAGGAAACTCAACACGAACCAAAGCACCGCTGGAAAAAAATAACAGCCGGCGTCAGGGAGACAAAGGGCCGAAGCCCCTCGCCCCGCAGGGCACGAAGGCGGCGTTACCGGCGCCGGGCCGAGCGCTCCCGCGGCCGCCGCTGCCCCGCAGCGCGCTCCTCCTCGCCCTGACCCCGCTGAGGTACTCCGGTAACGGCTCCCCCTCACCGTGCCTCGCTACGGTAACCCGCTTCTGGCGGGCCCTTCTGCCACCAGCGTCCCCGGGGGTGCGAAACCCCGCCGACCTTCAGGGCTGCCGCAGCTCCCCCGGTGCGCACCCCGCCGCCCGAGCGGCCCCGCCGGGGAGGGAGAAACAACGGCGGCGTCTGGCGGGAACCCGCGCGCGCACACACACACACCCGCGCCCCTCAGAGGAGCGAGCACCGGGAGGCCCCTCCGCAGCCACGCTCCCGCCCCTCACGGCGCCAAGGGGGCGGCGGCCCCCCCGGACCCCGCCGCGGTCTCCCCCGGTCCCCGCCAGAGCCCGAACGCCGCGGGGAGGAGGCGGAGCGACCTGAGCGCGGGCTCACCCCGCCGCCACCGCCTCTCGCGAGAAGAGCGGCGCTTCCCCGCCCGGTACCGGCAGCCGCGGGCGGCGATGGGGCTGTGCGGGCGGGGCTGGGCGCGCGGCGGCGGCCTGCAGCTCCCCGGGGCATCGGGCCCGCTCTTGGCCCTGGCGCTGGGCCGGGCCCTTTCCCGGCCGGGACGAGTTGGCGGGTGGGCGCCGCCGCGGCCGGAGGGGAGGGCTCGGTACGGCCTGTGGGCGGCGGCGGCGGGCGGACGGGCGCCGGCCCCGCCGGGGAGCCGCGGGCTGCGGAGCTCCAACCCCTTCACCCGCGGGCAGGAGGAGGAATGGCGGCGCCGGAACCGGTCTGCGCTGGCCTACATCGCCGCCGCCGCGGTGGGCATGGTGGGCATGTCGTACGCGGCCGTGCCGCTCTACCGCCTCTACTGCCAGGTACCGGGGAGCCCCGCGGCGCCGCTGCCGGCCGCTGCCCGCCGGGAGGCGCGGGCCGTGCGGGGCACCCACCGCCTCTCCTCTCTGTCAGGCCACCGGCCTGGGCGGAACGACGGGCACCGGCCACGGCGCGGAGCGGGTCGCCAGCATGGAGCCGGTGAGGGACCGCGTCGTCAGGGTCACTTTCAACGCGGACGTGCACTCCAGCATCCAGTGGAGCTTCAGGCCGCAGCAGAGCGAGATCTACGTGAGTGAGCGCCCGGGGGGGGGCGTGGGGCCTCGCCTCCGCGCTGCGGCCGCCGGCACCTGCGATGGGGGGGAGGGTGCCGCCGCACGACTGCCCCCAAGGGGCGGGGGGTACACCACAAACTCTGTGTGCGTACACATTTATAAAAAATACATCTGGAGTGGCTGCATATCTAAACCTGGGGGGTTGTGCCAGACTTCGCCCCCAGTACATCCCCTTCTTGCCCCTACCCTTGTAGGGCTTTTTTCATATTTAAAAAAAAAATCTACTGTTTAAAGTTAGTTCTTAATAAAAAGTCAAAAGGAGACATGCTTCCTAATTGGTTTCTGAGTCCAGTACCAAAAGAATTAACACCTCAAAACTTAAATGTACACCACATATAAATCTGCATATTAAAAAAGCTCCACCTGCAGCGAAGTGGCTGAAAATAGAAGCCTCAGTGGCAAAGTGGTTAAGATTAAAAATGCACACATGTAGCATTGTGGATGCGTTTAGTTTTGAAGGTGGGTATATAAGCAGAATATTTGTGAAGTTGTGAAGTAATCAAGCTGAAGCAGCAAAAGAGAGAATGTACTAATTCTAGCTAAGTCTAAAGAACTGCTTTGAGGTGTGGAGGGTTGCAGTGGATTTAAAAAGAAAAAAAACCCATCACTCTGCAATTGCTTTATCCAGGTGGTACCAGGAGAGACTGCACTGGCATTTTATAAAGCAAAAAATCCTACTGACAAACCCATAATTGGAATCTCCACCTACAATGTAATACCCTTTGAAGCGGGACAGTATTTCAACAAAATACAAGTAAGTGTGGACAAAGCAAAGATCACATTTTCCTTTTACATGAATGAGAATTATTATCCATAAATTAACTTTTTCCTCATTTTAATCCTGGAGACCATTCTTTGTATGCCAACATTTTTAAGAGAGTAACTTGATGTTTTTTCATATGACAGCACGACAGGTCATTCTTCGCCTTACTGACTTCAGAACACGCTGAAGGACACGGCCAGCTAGAGTGGCTCCCAGATAGGTGGTATTTAGTATCACTGGCTTTGAGGGCAGGTGGTGGTGATGTGAGCTGGCCCGGCCAATTTGCATGTCAGGTTAACTTCATTAAAAGCTGATTGTTTTCCTGTAACACAGAGGAACAGAATTGCTGCCTTGATGCTCACATGGTTGATAGTTACCAGGATTTTAGGATTTTAAAAGACGAAGCTTTCCTTTGCATTGGCAGAGATTAAGTTTACCGTAGCTTTTTGTTGTTTAATTGTTTGGGTTTTTCTTGCCCCCCTTGCAGTGTTTCTGTTTTGAAGAACAGCGGCTAAATCCTCAAGAGGAAGTGGACATGCCTGTCTTTTTCTACATTGATCCAGAATTTGCAGAGGACCCTAAAATGGCTAAAGTTGATCTGATCACCCTCTCTTATACCTTTTTTGAAGCAAAGGAAGGACAGAAGTTACCACTTCCTGGATATCAGTAAAGGGCAATCTCTACACCATTTGACTTCTGCTACCTGACTGCCAGTTTTGAAACCATTTTTCCATGGAAGGAAAAACTGCAGGAGTACGATACAATATGAAATTATATTATTAAACCACTGTGGGCACATGCTGCTGTTAGGAAAGGATGTATTTCTCTTTAAAAGAAAAAAAAAGAACAAACCCCAACAACTTATGTAGTTGGAATATTTTTTCTTAGGTATAGTATTTCTTCATCAGACAATAGAAGGGAACACAGTGTTCCTGGGTGAGAGAGGGTTTTCTCAAGCTATCTTTTTATAAGACGATACATGTTACCTGAATACAGCGAGGCAAATTTTTAATTGCAAGTGTAAATTGAGATCTTCATTTAAATACAGAGGAACAAATCCGTTTAATAAGCATCTAAAATTGCATTGCTGGCTCTGAAGAATAACTTCCATGTAAGTTACTTTATAAAAAGGTAAAAACAGGTAATCAGTTCATGAAGTTGCAAAACTAAGCAAAGTTAGACTGTGTTGCTGTGTAGCCTTCCCATGGCACAGGAGCATAAGATGATTCAGATGATTATGCACCCTCTTGAATTATTACTGAATCAGTAGTTCATCTGGTAAGAGCAGACTGCTCTCAAACTGTTATCATTTGAATGAGGGACAGTAACTTAAGTGTAAGCACGTCAAATCCATGGTATGGTTTCCATTTGGAAATAACCATCTTCAAATTTCAATGTTGCGTTCAGCTCATTTAAAGTGTCTGTACTGCTAACAACTGCTCTTTCACGCTGCAGAGGGCTGTACACTGGGCACCTCCACACAGAGACAAGCTCGGCTTATGTATGAAAGGCGCTGAAAGGAAAGGCAGTACAGAAGCAACTGCTCTAAACTGCAGGCTGAATTAATAGCATAGGAGTCTCCTCAAAAACCAGAAGGAAACCAGCCCCATTCAGAGGTTAAGTCCGACAAAGCCTGCCCAGCAGCGAATCAGTTGTTCAGAGGTACTCCTAGGTACTCTGTTTACCATCAGAACACGTAAGCCTGTATTTATGTAACTTTTGGTCATTATCTGTGGGGTAGGGATAATAACACTTTATCATAGCTTTGCAAATGAGGAGCGAGTTGCAGAGCAAGTTTAAGTGACCTACTCATTTTCAGACAGGAATTAAGCTCAACCCAGTATCTCATCTGCTAGGCCAGTCCTTCCTACCCCTTTCAGCAGATGAGATCTAACAAAGACTAATGTTCGTTTGTTTGGACTCAGAAATAACTGTCAGTTACTCTAGGCTCAATGATGTTTGCATACCATAAATTTAAAAGTGCTTTTTTGAAAATAAATGGATGCTGCCTTTAAAATGCATTATTGTACCAGTTATATGTGGGGTTTAGTTTCTGGATGACATTCATGTCAGGTCTTAAACTGTATTTATTAAAGTTTTAAAATTTTTCATTCTTTGATCTCTCTAATGCATTTTATCCAGCAGAACTTGGGGAGCCCACACAAGTGAAATATATCTGTATGATATATTGATAGTGGCAAGCCTTATAATTCCAGTTGTGCTTCAGAAAAAAAAAGGTATCATAACAAATCTTTGAATCCAGGCTAGGAGAAAAAAAAATTCTTACCTGGGTTGTCTTTAGTCCGTTGTCTTTTTGAAAGGTCACCTGATTGTGACGCTTCTCCACACCTTGCTTTATTTTGGCCACATGCTTCGGAAGAAAAAGAGTGTCCCCCTGGCAAGTGCCAGGTTCATAAACGTGCAGGTTTTCCGCCGAGTTTGAAAGCCCAGGTTTGCACAGACACTGGGCACATTCCAACTGTAAAGCGCTCTAACCTCAGTAATTAGCCAGCTCCCTTCAGAGCTTTCATCTGTCTGTGACCATTTTGCTTCTTCCGTATTTATGGAGGAGTTCGGTTAGCGATCAGCCATTATGGATTGCCATACTCAAACAGCCTATTTTAATTTGTTACGCTTCAGTGTGGAGGGTTTTAACAATACAACCAAGCTGTAAGGAAAAATCGATCCACCTCAAAGCCTGTTTCAGCAGTTTTCCCAGGCTACTGTCCAGACCATTGCAAATAATACAAGAAAAGTAATAAAAAAAGCAGCTTACCTTTTCACCTCTGCTTACAAACCCCCCCCCATGTCTCAAGGTTGTCCTTTAGATACATGTAAGGTGTTGTAACGGTCCTACGGCAAGCTGCAGAAGTGCTAACCACGCAAGGGAACGCCATGGATTCGCTCTCATGCTTCCACCACTGTCTGTATTTGCTCTTGCGTGGAATACGCACGTCATCTGGTAAAAAACTCAGAAGTGACTGGGATTAATTTCTCAGTGAGCGTTTGTTTTTATTTGGAATTTTATGCTACAAAAATCGTATAACAGGCTGAGAACTTCTTATCACTTAAAGAGTTAATATAGTTAAAATGCAGTATTTCACAGAACTAGCTTATATCAATTATGAACATGAACTAAGTTCTCAAATTTTATACCAGTTAAATTTAGAGAACTATACCTGTGTTAAAGTGCACATTTTACATTCAGCATTAAAATAGATAAGGCACTTTAATTATTTAAACTGTTATTAACAGGGTTAAACAACTTGATTAAAAGAAATGGATAATATTGCTCATCTGCATTGTAGATGATTATTTTTTTCCTTCACCAGAACAGCAATCTCTGCAGGGCAGGAACATGGAAAGAAATGATTGCTCCCCCTCCAATATTTAGTGAGTAAATAAAAGCAACAGCAACAACGGAACAAGCAGGGCTTTTTCTCTTCTGTTAAGCACAGATGACAGCTCCTCGTGTCCCTACCAAGACAAAAATCCAACTATATGGTGGGCTTTTAGGAAGAAAATAAAACCTGTATTCAGAATATGAATGTAGGAAAAGTAACACTGCACGTCTTCTGACATCTATCAAGAGACCCGATTTTGGAAGAGTCCCACATACCAAAGCCCCCTTTTAAACTTCTGGGGAGATCAACAGAGAGCACAATGAGGCCAAAATAGAAATTGGATTCTGCAACTTCTGTAAACATAACGTTTTGCTTTGTTTGCTGCATAAAGGGGTAAAGCAATACAAAGGAACAGTTAACTTGGAAGCAAAGCTTTCTTCTGTAGCTGCAGAAGTCCTTTTTGTTTACTTGTGTCAGGTGTCACGTGTTAACTTCCTACGCAGGTGAATTTGGAAATCCTATTTTAAAGGCCCCCAAAATACTTTAAAATACTGCAAGTCACCTTGAAGAACATGCAGTTGAACATTTAGGACAAATGATCAAGGTGTAGATCCAAGTAACTCTTCCAACTTCCATACAGCTTAGTATTCAATTTGTTTGTTGTGTCAAAATACAAAACCTGTCCTGTTATTCACTTGTACATTATAGGAAGCACTGCGCAGGACCAACATCAGAGAGTAACGTGTGTTCTGTAAAAGATTCCACCTCCACCTTCAGCATTCTGTATTCTTTTTAACTTCTGTCTTCAGCATGACATCAATTTCTTCATAAATAGCTCTGAAAGAAGAGAAACAGGGCGACTTCTACATCACAGTTGCTTCATTTTGGCAAAATACACCAATGAAATCCTGCCCAAGCATGAACTGCACAGAGTTTATAGTGTTTGCCTAACAGAGCGGCATCAGCTGCGGGATGCCCAGGTTTCCATGGAAACAAAGAGCCAATCCTGTGGCGTGTCTGTGACTGTTCAATGAGACACCTCTGGACATTGTCACTTTTGATTAATCAAGCTTGGGAACAGGACTGCAAGACACAAACGCAAGCATACCACATGGCATGCAGCTACTGCACTCGTTAAAAAAAGAATAAAGCTGTGTTGAGATTATTCTACCTCAGAATTTGATAGTTCCTCAGAAATAAGCTTTGTGTAGATGGCTCACATTTTTTGCGATTTACTGGTAGAAAGGAGACTTCTGCCATCCGTTTAGTTTTGTATTAGTTTTCCATCTGACCACTTGGCTCCCTCCAGAGTCCCAGCATCCATTCCCTTTTGTAGCTTATATTTAAATTGAGGATTTTCTTGATATGCAGAACAACAACATTCTTAAAAATCACAATCGCTGTGAACAGGAATTACTTTGGCTACCTTGCTCGAGAACTATCTGTGTTGAACCGTCAGCTTCCTCCACCAGGACCCTGATTGTGTTTTATTCACCTTTTAATATCACCGAATAAGATTAGCAGATCGTTTTTGACTCAGCATTACTCCGCCGTTTTAACAGATGCTGTTCAATGAACACACTATAGGAGTTTATTCCTTAATTGGTTATGCCAGAAATATTCGAAGAAAATGTGCAAGACGCAGCCACTCATTTGCATTAGGGCCCAGCTGGTCAGCTAACTCAGTCTAAATAGTGTGGTGTGTTTTCTCACTAAAAAGAAAAAGCCATCTCAGAAGCCTTCTTGCCTTTGGCACCTAGGAGAAACGTATATTATCTATTTTAAAAGTTACTTACTCAGTGGGAGCCAAGGGATCAAATTCCATTATCTCGTAGTAATGAGGTGACTGTGACTTGTTCTTTGATGCAGCTGAAGAATAAAGACAGGCAGATAAATCCAGATTTAGATGTAAATGAAAAGCATGGTTACTCATGTTACTTTTTTGTATCTTCCTGGAAGCAGCAGGTTATCTCCTACCTATCTAGTTGCTTTAAATGCTACAATGGACAGACATTTGTCAATGTTTGTTGCTGCTCCTAGTCTTTAACAGCCATTATTTAAAGCCCTTAAGTTCTAACAAGAAAAATACATGTCCATGAAAGTTAGGTGGTCTGCAGTATTTATTACCTGCTGGTGATGGTCCATTTGTATGTCCAGTCTGCGGATTTACTGGATTCAGAGGCACTGGGCTTAAAAGGGTCACCAACTAAGAACATCAAGCAAAACAGGGCATAAACAGATTGGTCTATGAGAACTGGTTTGACTTAACTTACATAACTGCTGACTTATCTTCAGACTCTCGGACTATAACATGTAAATTCTAAACATCAACAGTTATCAATCTAATTAATCTCCATTCTCCACAAAAGGTTCAAAACATCTTTTAGTGTTGTCTATAGCACATCATTTATGTATGATTTACTTCTATGTAATTTGTTACACAGACTCAAAGACTACAGTATTCAGAATCCAGGTATCTGCTTCTACTTGCTGTTTAACATAGGGAATATGCGTACGTGTTTGGGGGCTGCTTCTCAGCTTTTCTATTTCATACTGCCTACCACAGAATAGCATTCCAATTCATAACATTACCTCAAAGCCCCTTCATATTCTTTCCATTCCTTCTGTCATGGGTGTTTTGTCTGCAGCATATACCATTTGTCCTACACTGTACTTGATTTTTAAGTGTTTGGGTTTTTTAGTGGGTTGTTTGGGGTTTTTTGTTTGGTTGGATTTTTTTTTTTTTTGTTTCTTATTTGAGGTAGGAAATATACCAGAGTAACATAATGGCAGCATGAGACCTCAGCTTGCTTCACACAGCAACGGATTAAACACAAATAATACAACAACTGCCTTCTGCAAACTGCCCTGAGATTGTGCTGGACCCAAGAAAACATGCTTTCATATTAGCACCAGGAAAGTTGGCCTGGTCACTAAATGCAGGGTGCTCCCTGATGTAAGGGGAAGGGCCACAGAACAGATCCTTGTATCGCATTTGGACAGTAGTCGGGTTAAATCCCAACAGTTCTCATTCTGACAGCTGCCAGCAGAGAATGATGATTCTGAACATGAGCGTTACTCACATTGCTATAGGAATGTCCAGCTGGGTTGCTTACACTATTGTTTTGTGCTTCAGCCGCAAATCTAGGAGAGAGTAATACATTGAAAGTCACCCAGAAACCATCAAACCTGCATATCCTGATTGTTACATTCTTTTTTTGCTGGTCTGTCTTTACCTTATGCCACAACCGAGAGCAGCATGGGCAGGTGGGCCAGCGTCCCATTCACATCAAAGGTAGGGAACTACAGGGACACCTCGCCTATCTTAAACTCTTCTTACTGACCTGTACGATTCACCTATTTCTCCCTTTCACTGCAGCGTTGGCAGCGAGCAGAAAGTCATAGATATCTCAGGTATGTTTTGACTGTTGAGATAAATTTATGTCTATGACTAAAAAGGGCTGCAGAAGTAGCATATTTTTAAGCATATTAAGCAATGCCTAGCACACAGTTTTCTCTTGTTTTACTGGACTAAAGTGTAACAGTAGCAAGTCTGTGTTCTCAGAGCTTTCTATAAACTTGTCAGATGAATTACAGTGTACTAATACCTCTGAAGATCTTTTATCTGTTACCATTTCTTGATAAGAGATTACTCACGGGAATTGCTGAGCTTTTGCAGCAGTTGCTAAATCTAGCTGTGGATAAATTGATGGATGATGCCTGTTTTTATCTTCAGGATGTGCAGATATGCAATCTGAAATTCAAAAAGAGGTAATTAATGATCATTTAAACATAATTAAGCAAATGTTAGTTACTTGTACTGTGAACATTGGAAGGGTAAAGTTTTGTTCCGAAGGCATATAAAGAATCTGAAATTAATTGCTTTTTATCACATGAAAGGCAGAATTTTAGTAACTCTGAGAAAGTTTTAGATGCAAATATATTTATCTCCTTAAAATGTCAGTAGTGCTATATGTGGTAGATACCACTTAAAACTCCTTTCACTATTTCTAAAAGGTTAAAATGGAATTAGAGGCGTTTATTCACACCTTTAACTTCAGGACACGGACCCCCTAGAGCAGATAAAGGCGGGGCTTCTGCAAACAGTAACTCCAGGTACCTAAGTTAGGAGCTTTACTCACTCCTCTGACTATGAAAGGAATCTAAAGTCAGAGGAAATTAGTACCTTTCTCAAAGTGAACTATTTCCAACACCAAGTGCCTCCTGAAACAAAAACTTAGGCAATCAAGAGGGTATAAGAAAAGCCTGCCTGTCTGTCCGTATTGCAAGCCTACGAAACAGGCAACTGCTACAATGTTTTACAAACTTCACTGTAATAGAAAACAGCATGTTCCGCTGTTTAAGTATAATGGGGGAAAAAGATTATTGCTTCCACTGTAAACAAATTACTGGCAGCCCTCTGCTACCTTACATTTTTGTCCTATGTACACACATCAATTCTCCTTGCAAGGAGATACGAGGAACATCCTTAAAGTTAAGGAGTTGCTTTGTTTTCTTCCTTGCAAGGAACTTCTTGATTCCTCCACTAAGTCCTTGTTGGTTTGGCTTTAGGAAACCAGACTGCAAGGGGAAAGTGCATTCATCACTTACTGAGGCCTGAAGGAGACATGGCAGAGTCAGTTTGCTGCCCTGGTGACACAGGAGATGGAGAATCTACGGAGAGGTCAAGTAGATCGCTTGAGGGAGCGGATGGCTGTTTCCTGTACAGCTTCACATTCGAAAAGGAATAAAGTTGTTTGTGGGGTTTTTGGTGATTTTTTTTGTTTTTTAAAATGGATCTTACATAGTTTTAAGCAAATTACTATTTTCACAGAATATAAGCTTTTACAATCATAATACTAAAATTGGAAAGTATGAGAAAGGATCAGTACTTGTTTATTTTTCCATGTGAAAGACAGCTAATGAAACAAAAAAACGCTTTCTAGAAAACATCAGTTTCAGCAAGGTTGCTATTTCAAAAAGTTAAGGAAAACAATTCTGAAGTAGAAAAGAGAATGGACTCAATTCTAAAAAGAAATCATGAGCTTGTTTAGATACAGGTTCGATACTGATCTTCTGATTGGTCCTGTACAATTATTTTCACACTACTTTTTTGTGTTATTGACACACATAATTAGGAGATTGATTTTTTCAGTCCTGTTTTGGATAGGAAAAGTTCAAAAACACAAGAATGTTTCTTAGGACAAAGGGTTCCCTTTGTTTCTCCTGTGAATGTGTTAGAAATAAAACAAAAATGTTGCCAATCAAAGATTTTAATAAAAGTACATGCTTGAATCATAAGGGTTTGGTCACACCAGATTAAAAAAAACTGATGATGCATTTTAAACTTGGAGACTCTAATATAAAAATGCACAGACTGCACCATTTGGACTATTAACTAATCCAACAGTGCATCATCAAGCAAAAACATCCACCAGCATAACCAGAATGTAGTAATAGCAGCTCTTCAAGGAAAACAAGATCGTCTTCTACCTTTTTTTAATAATTGTCAGCTGTGTTTCAGCATTCACAATGCAGTCATTTTCATATTGAGTCCTAGAGACTACACACAATTATGGCTTAGCAGAAGCTGAAAAACATGTGCAAAACTACTTTGGGCGATATAATTAACAACCATAATTACCAATCAATAAAGGATAGTCATTAAAGATGTGCTACAAGCCATTATTCACAATTCAGAAAAAGCTTTGACTCAGAAAAAACCATCAGTACTAGTGAATTCGGGTAGGGTAATAGTATTTCAGTCTATAAATGCTTAACAGAGAACAAATGAAAAGAAACATTATGGTTCCTCATTTTGTTTATGGCAGATAATAGCACCTAGCTGTAGAGGTAATAAACCAGCATTTGAATAGATCTCTCTCTCCTTTTTCTTGACCAAGCTTCCATCTTAGATTTGACATTTGCTACTTTAGTTACATGAATTTGCATGAAATTCTGCAAGTGAGACTTCAGAAAAATCAATGAGTAGTATCAGCCTGCTGTCTCCTGTGCCTCTCTGCTAGAGAATAAAAGTCTGCATGTATCAAAAGTGTATTTTTCACAATGAACAGGAAAAAATGTTTCAGTCCTGCAGTTCACGAGTTAATCTGTAATTACTCACTTCCATGCGTTCACGTTGTATTCTCTGATTCTCCAAAAAACGAACTCTGTTTCGAGAGAACCTGTTGAAGTTAGAGTTAAGTGTTCAATTTGGACACGAAATCAGTTATAATCAAGGTTTGATTATCAAACGACTCCAAGGTACCAAACAACCACTACAGGTCCTTTTCTGTGGGGCACTTGTCTCTGCACTAGCAGTGTGACTCTCTTCGCCAGGGCTGTGGTCCTCTGATCACCTATACTAACGCCAGTTTGTTCTTGGGCTCACTTTTGGAGACAGCCACCTGTTTCTTCCAGAAGAAAACCAACGCACAGCTGACAATAAAGTTTGCCTCTGTTCATGCCAGACAGGCAACTATGAACACACGCTGTGCCAGATCTGGCTCCTTCTGACCAGAACACTCTTCCAGCTGAGTCCCAGGAAGCCGCCTGTCCTCAGAGGTCCCACCACCACATGCCTACTCTGGGGCATTCTATGCCTTCTCATTATTTCAGGTGTTGGAAATAATTAAAAAAAAAAAAGAAACCAGAAAATCCACCTGCATAAATATTTACATATGGGGAGTCATAGCAGTGCTACACTGGGCCCAGAGGAGAGACAGTCAAGTGCTATTCAGCATCCATAACGCCGACCTGTTTCAGAAGTAAGAGCCCTAAGTGGTAGAGGCATGGGACTGTCTACACAACTGCTATTCAGGGTTACCATACTGGTGAGGTCCACAAAGATAGTACATATACAGGGGGGAACAGAAGAAGAAAAAACCTCTCCAACTGCAGAACGTATTTATCTGAAATACGGGAAGAACGGAAAAGTTGCAGAGCCACTAGAGGGAGTCATTGTTACACACACGAGGCCAGTTTATTGCACAATGGTGATTGCTCCTGATGTAATTTGGACTCTATGTTAGAGAATGCAGCACGCCTTGTCTTCAAACAATACACATAATATAAAACAGATGCAGCTGGTTAAAATCAGTTTGTCCTCTACACACTCACTGTTCAGAGGGAGTTCCACAGAACAAATCTTCTGCAAACATTAACCAAATAAATTTTAACACTTACCAACTCTCAAGCGCAACACAGCTTCACCCCAGAAGACTCATTACATATAAACAGTAACATTATAGTACTAAAACACGGAAGTTTTCTGTCCAGTTTCACATGGCCAATTAATTGCTCCTTCCATCACCAGGCGAGTCTTACATCAGCAATTTATTGAATTGCACCCACAAGCTACTATTCACAGTTCAAGAGGTTCTTGGCCTTGCCAGATTCAGCATAAGCCCACATCTGATTTCAGTGGATTTACAGAAGCTGAACAGAATTCTGGTTTTGCTTTACTAAAACGAAAAACTTCCTAAAGCAAGAAGTGAGCACACCATTCGTTCAAGGAGTTACTGTAAAGTATGCTAACGCTGCTGTAGACATAAGATTTAAGGATAAACGAAAACTGAATTTGGTCAAGATAAGGCCCAAATTTTGTGCAATGACACTTAGAAGAATTAGTGATATTTTCAGTGCAGCATTCAGAAGAGGTTTAAAAAGGAAAAAAAAAAAATGACTGAACCCTCTAAATCTGCTAAATTTAATCATGAATCATTGCACTTGATGCATAATGATTTTTGGAACATTTCTTAGCCATGGAGGAGATAAGCTACTTAACATGGAAGGCGAGTTCCTGTTAAACCACAATACTCTACCTGAGGATACTCACTGTGATATTTTGGGGGACAATACTGGAATTTTGAGTTAAAAATTCATTTCAGTTTTGCTAGCATCTAGTCGTGCTACCGATAGCATAACAGACAAATACACAGGATGTCAATGCAAGCACCACGGTGCTTCCATGTATAAAGAAAAACATTTTCTGCTGTAAGACAAGTAGAACAGCGTGTTTCAATCCAGTTGAGAAAAGCAAGTGACTCTCTTAAGCATGCAATGAGGCAGAATGCTATTCCATGGCCGATTTCTGCAGTAAAGCTGTCAAAGTTGTTTAGAAAGGAGAATAAGTAGTCTTTCCTGGAAGCATTTACACTTAACAGAGATAAGAACCACCACCAGCACCAAAGGGTTTGTAGCAGACTGATGACAAATTCACTGCGCAGTACCAAAAAGGGACGTCAAGTTCCAAAGTGCTTTTTGTTTACGTGCCTCCATCTGATTTCCTGTCTATGCTGTTAACTTGTCTTATCCCATTCTAACAGTTTTCCAACCACCTTTATGAACCGCTTCTGAAGTGTTTAGGGGAAGGCAAATATATATTTTTTCTCTTTTTGCCATCACGTTTCTTCTCTGTATTTAAGGACAAAATCTGTCTCCTGGTGGAGGATCAACATTGGATGTCTGTGGCCATTCAGTTAGAATACCAAATGTGAGGAGAGATGCTCTGCACTTACCTTTCATGGCCCAGGAGGACATTATTCAGATCTTCATTTACTTGTATTAACTCAACTATCACATCTTCATTCTCCACTGTCACCAACAATTCCATAATCCTCTCCTGCATCATCCGACAGGTCTTATACAGTTTCTGCCCGAGACAGTGAAAGAAAAAAAAAAGACAAATCATAACTGTGATCTCCCAATTTGTCAGTTCTGGAGAAGAATGATAAGACATTTGAGCACTGCAGACTCACGGGTAGCATTCCTTAATTTATACAAACCACACACATACCAAACATTGCAAATAGCATAATTTTCATGTCTTTGATCTCTGCAAGGCAGGCTGACAACTCCTATCATCACAGGCAGAACTTCTACCCCTAACCAGTTCCTACCCCTTGACCTACCTTTATTTCTAAAGATGTATCTGTCTCTAAGGCCTAAATTACAAATTGCAAAATAACAAAGACCCCTCTGGGTGACGCAGAGCACAGCACATTTGATTTGATCTTGTGTGAGGCTGATTAAACTCAGCAGGATACTTCGCATGGATGTAATGGATGTGATCCTGTCCAACATCTGCTTGGAGAAAAGACAACAGCAATCTAAAGACAGAAGTGCTCTGTGACACAAGTCTAGCTCTAACTATTCCTCGAAGTGGAGAAGTTTAGACGCACTGATTTTTCCTCAAAAAACATATACTTCATGTAAATAAATTATTTTATTTATGTAAAAAGAAATTTTGCACCCCTTTGCCAAATCTGCATAAGAATTAAAAAGTACTGTACCTTTCAGTACTGTATCTTCATAGACTAGGATAAAACACACAAGTGTATTCAGTTTAATGTCAGTAATTAAATTTAAAACCTCTCCAACTTTACTACCTGATCCACATTTAAAAAATGTGTACTTCTTACGATTCCATTATACAGGCCGACTAGCTTCTTTGTAAATATCATTTTTCAACAGAGAAGGAAATCGAGACACTCATTTCAAGCACAGATTTGCTAGGCTTTGCTCCTACCCACAACGATGCATGCACTCTTATGTTTTGAAAACTGGAGTTTTACAATGACGGACTACCAGCTGGTATAACAATCATCAGTGATTCCAATGGATTTGTGCTAATTCTTACCAGCTGATGATCTGGACCCAAATTCCTGCATGTCCATCAAGTATGTCTATTCACTGTCCAGTACAAAAGTTTGTTACTCTTCTTGGCTGATACTGAGCTCTAGCTATTCTTTAACTACTGTTACTGGCCAGTGCAATATTTCAAGTGAGATCTATCTTAAGCCTTGTCCAAAACAGGGTGGAGAAAGGGAGGAGCCTAGCCACTAATGAAGTTACAGAACTGAAAATATGTTGCACTGCTGAAGTATACCCCCTGTTACAGTTTTTATTGAGAGACTCCAGATCATCAGAAGGACTGAAATTAATGTCTCCAACTCACTCAAAGCCTAAACAAGCAGCTCTTATAATAAAGGACTTTGTTCTCTGACAACAAAAGCCTAATCCAAGCAATCCGGGTAGAGCTACAAACAAAAGGGAACATTAAACATCGTTAAAGGAACAGGCTAGCCATGCTTGATGCTTTATACCACTCAGCGCACAGGGGAAAAGAACAGAAAGAACACTGAAATTAACACAGAAGGAATGAGTTTTTAGTCATTCTCCCACAAATGGGAACTCCACACCCTGTCCTCAAACTTTTGCCAACAATTTTATTACTGGGAGTGTTAATAAGAATCCACTGGTTTACTGCGGGAAACCTAATCTGTGCCTACATGCAGAAGGGCCATAGTAAGAGACAGGAAATGAGAGATACTTTTCCTGTTTCGCAATCGAAGACACTTATCTTGTCATGGACTGGACAGAGGTGGCCAAGTATATTAAACCAGTGTATTCTCCTACCTGGGGTATCTTTCACTGTTTGGTTAAATCATCAAGGCCAGTTTGCACCTTGGCAGCCTCCCTGGTGGCAGTACCACTACAGCAGTGAAGTACTGTGCATACAACAGCCATAGATTAGCTGGTGGTGTCCATTGCTGGAACAACCTATACCCAACCCTTCAGTGCAGGCAATGCCAGCCCTCTGTAATCTATTGCAACAGCTGTTTGCCTTGCCTGTGTTTAAAGTCTACTCCGCTCAGATCATTGCTTCACAGGCCCTTCCTCCTTGGACTCAGAGCTCCACAAATCTCTGCAAAAGAGACAGTGTTGGAGATGTGAGGAATTTCCAGGGGAGCTAAAGCCACTGAGAGTTTGCATCTGGCTCCTATCTGGTTCCTCCAGACCAGCAGTGCTGCCTGTCGTTAAAGATGAGAGACAGTGGCAAACTGCTGCTGTCTCTCCATATCTCACCTCTACTTGTGAGCCAAAGCATAAATGGCCACAGCTGAACAGTACAACCTTGACAGCAAACCAACAGCACCCAGTGAGGGCTCCTTGCAAAGGAAAAAATTCTCCACTGGGCAAGAGAAGCACTCTGAAGGCTTGCAAAAATGAGATCAGTTCTCCAACAGATTTAATGCTGACAAATTGCCAAAAATGCTTCCTCATCATAGAGGTTTGGAGGTAAGTTTAGAAAAAAAAAGGATGTGGTAAAAGCTTTTTAAATTCTTGAAGACAATATGAAACAGAAGAACGTCCATTGATATAGTTCACTACTGAAATGCTAAAGTAATACCGCATTTTTAATTTCTAAAATAGAAAATACAGCATGAGCAAGTAGAACTGACACCACAGAAGAATGCCTGCATATTCACTGTCAAATCTGAACTCGACTATTGCAATACGCTTCCTTCAGGCTACACTTTAAGAGCACGTGGATTCATCTATAGCACAGCAAGTTCCCAAGCTTGGAGGTCACACACAGAACAAATGCTTCATATTCTTCACTGGCCTTCAGTCTGCCTTTAAGGTACTGGTAATAATAAAGAGAGCACTGAAAACTCCAGGACGGATATGAGAGAGAGACTGTGTCATCATCTATTTTCCCACAAGGCAACTGCGTTCAGGTGGAATGTTCTCAGGGCTGTTTGACAGAACATGCTTAACAGAGAACACTCCATTATGAAATTCCTTTGCCATTGGAATTCCCTAGAGCTTGAACTTGCATTGCAAGCTGTATTGTGCTTTCCTGACTATCTAGATGTCAGGGGAAGGTGAAGGCGACAGGAGAAAGCTGAGCAAAACCAGGGATAGAAACCTGTTGTCGTATTTCATCTGACAATCTGAATCCAGCTGTTACGAGAACGGATACAACATATTTTAAAATCAAAACTTTGACCAAACCAAATAGGCCTTACCAATGAATTATCACATACCTGTAAAAGATTCATATCATCTGGATTTTCAGAGCCAGGAACATTTTCTTTTAATATTGATGACATGACTCTCACGTTCATTTTTGCCATATCTAGTTCACTGTATAGTTTCCCAATCTGTTGAGTTCAACAGGACAGAATATTGCGTAGGCGAACAGAGTGAGCAGAATAATTCTTACCTCTAATACATACTTTCTTCCCCATTAGGTATAATATGGGCCTAATTAGCATTATTTTACTCCAGTGACATGCCATGAAAACAAATGGCATTAGCTCAGCTTTTACATGTGCAATCACACACAGAGCCAAGTCTGATAGTACTACTCATTTTCCTTACAGTTAATCCCTCTCACTGATGTTACTGCTGCTCTTTTTAGTTACCTACTGGCCAAGCTGGGATGGAAGTGAACTTCCTTTTCCTTTCTGCTTTTTAGAGTAATCTCTTCACACAAGCCTTACGCAAAAGTACGTTTGGCTTTCTCACTTATCTTTGAAGTAACTTTTATCAGTTTGCATAACAACATCATAAGAGATCATTAGATATCCTCATGCTTGAGTGCATGATTCCACTTTGTGGTTGGGGTACTGCCCAGCATTTATTGAATTCACTTCTGTTGCCTACTTTGCTTTGGCACAACACCATAAAAAACACCTTCAGGAGAACGAACCTAAAGCTATGAATATAGAACTATGCCACTGGAATTGATGGTCCCTTCCAGTGGCCTACGCACCCAGGTTGTCAAAAACACACATTACCAGGACATTTCAAGTGGACCTGCCCCCCCCCAAACCTGTAGTACTGCACCTGCTCAGGAGTCAACAGTAATGTTGGGCCTGTGGGAAGAGGCAGCAAAGAACGTTTTGCAGGATTAGCTGAAGATGGTGATGACTTTGTAGAAGGCTGAGATGAAGTCTGCGGAAAGACAAAACAGCAGAGCTTGGGTTTAACAAAAGAATTGAAGCAGACATCCAGACGAGAGAGCTACAAAACATCTTTGTCAGACTAGACAACTGGGCATTAGCTTTCGCATAATCAATGCTCCCAGGGAAATTGTTGAGCAAGGTCTATTTACAATAATAAATGTAATGGCTGTTTTGTAATGAAATGGGGCTTGGAAATCAGATAGTTTTTCAACACATTTGGAAGTAAATTCCATCACAGAATAAAGTGGGAATGGCTAAGATCAGGCTAGCTCCTTCAGCTCTTCAGCCTTACAACAGCCTAGAATCCTTCCCAAAGTGCCCCTGCAATTTTACAATGAAGAGTAGTTTATAATGCTTGGAAGTAGTGGAAAGGTTGGGGGTTTAAGTCTGGGTCTCTGCAGAAGATGAATTACAAAGGCCGCCTGGATCAAAAAGCTGGAACACACTGTCTGCAGAAAGGTTCACTTGCATTGCATTTGAACTGATGGCTATAAAGAAATTTCTAATTCAAAACCCAACCTGCACAAGACTACACATTTCAAGTCCTTCACTTCCTAGGGACGGAGCTAAAACCTGTGTTCAGGTCTACCATTGCTGAGATCAACAGAAGGTTTGCCACTGATTTAATTGGCAGATATATGCGGTACGGAGAATCGGAGAATCATCTCTACTGTACCAGGTGAGGGGAAAAAAAAGATTGTCTATTGAGGGCATTCTCCACATAGCTTGTTCAAACAACCTTCAAATATATAAGTTTGTGTACAGTCCACTATTCAATCATCAAATCAAACTCATGATAAATCTGAATCATTCCTGTCTGCACTGATCATAAACACCTAATTCTGTAATCGCAAAGTTCCACCCAGTGCCGGATGGCATTCACACTTCTCAAAACTCTTGGGGAAACTCTTCTAATAGAGAAAAAATTCTGGAAAGAATGGATTTAGAACATGTACTGTATTTTCAGCTGACGTCCAATGCTCAAGCCATACTATGCTACATGTCCTAAATCCTACACAGTGATACATATGCTTAAACAACATTTCTTGTGTACAGGTTGTGCAAACAGCTGGAGAGATACATAGACAATAATCTTTTCTTATAGATTTCTACCTCTCCTGGTTTAGTTGTAAAGATAGATAATGTTCATAATTCTGAACACTACATGTTTTTGTTAAAATCTTACTCATTTTAGTGGAGGCTTTCAGAAGTTGACAAGTTTGGAGCACTCAGCTCTCATTCATTTTGAGGTAAACCACATACCCAATCCTTTACACACTTTGAAAGCTTCCTTTTTGAGAACGTATCCACTAATCTGTGGCTTGATATAAAATAAACTATTATATAGGCCAAGTTCCTTTGTTGGTAGCTTAGCTGTTATAATGGAAACTGACTCCTGCTCACATGCTTAAGTAGGTTGGTCATATTCTGCCTTGGAGCATTTAAATAAATAAATAAATAAAACCCAACAAAACAAAACAAACACACCTTCTTTGTCTACACAGCTCATACAATTAACACATGTGTCCGATTTACAACGGTTAATGAAGTATCCTTGTGTATCCCTACCTTAGGTCCCCCTCTGCTTGTGTCAGAAGATGGAAACTCCACTCCTTTCTTCAGCAATTCTAGGTAAACTTCTTTTACTTCACTCACATCCACCATTCCTTGGAAACCTCGGGCCCACGTCTAGTTTTGAAATAACAGGAACAGTAACAGTCACAGAAGCAGACAGTCAGTGGGTCAGACAAGTGCTTCTAAAATATGTGGTCCTAAAGGCAGTTTATCCCCTCCATCCACTCCAGCTAACTCCAATCAAAGCAGCAGGAACCAGAAAAGCTCCCAAGTTACCTCTCATCTGCAACCACAGAGGGAGCACATACACAGACTGGGAGGGGAATATAAAAGGCGGAGGTTGACAGTTTTCCAGTTCTCTCCCTTCGCCTTCCAGTCTCTGCTACCTCTGCACAAAGCAGTAGCAGCAAGAATAAAATCTGCTTTAGGAAGAGGTTCCCATGAGTATGTTACAGTAGAGAAATGGGCCGCATCATTAAATGTTTACCTTATAGCAGAGGCACTAACATTTACTGTTTACTCTAGACTTACCATGATAAAGGTCAAGATTTTCTCCTGCATGTCAATTGGCAGGTTGTATCTTGGATTCAGTAGCTTCACCAGCTTGTCTTTACAGAAATCTTTCTTCACAACTAAAGACTGGAATCGTGGGCCGCAGTTCTCTATACACATGTCAAGCAGCTGCACACACAAAAAGCTTCTGTTACTCAGATACTAGGAAAAAAAAAAACCAACTTGACTGCTTTTGTTTCCTTTTGTTTAATTTGTTCCAAGGTGTTATGGGGAAGAATACAAATGGATATGAACAGATTATTGCCAGCTATCTCACTAGAATGCCTGATGAGGTTACTATAGGGAAACAGTAGCTCACTGCGTGTACACCTACGCAATACAAAACGAGATGTGTTAGCCAGAGTTATACTATTTTTAACAGACAAGTATGGTCACACTTGTTTCCATATCATAGCCGTTACTGAACACTGGGTCCCTTAACAGCATGAAATCTGTCCATAGCTTAAAAAATGACTTGTACAGATTCAGTAATAGAATTAATTCACTGCCTAACACATAAGTACCCTGGTCTGACCGCTTCTGAAGAGCTCTACAAGAGAAGAAAATAAGATTAGTAAATGCCTCTCTTCTAATCTGCCCTGTAAGTGAGAGATTCATGAAAAAAACAGAAAAGAACAAATTCAACAACTCAGAGTACAATTTTTCCACATGTTTTAAAGGTCACATTGATTTGAAACAGAATAGCTGAATTGTTCCAATTGTCAGATTCATCTTCATGAAAGAAGTCTACTTCCAAAACTCTGCCTGGAATGCTCAGAGTAGGATCCCTGCAAGCAACATGTCCACTCTATCAAATACAGCAGTACCGGATAATGACATAATACTTCTCCCTTGTACACCTGCAGGTGGCCGATTACAATTCCCATTTTACAGAAGAGGTATCAAAGCTGTCTCTACGTCCCAGTCATCTGAAATCAGGCCAATACAAGTCCTGATAGGAAACTGGGGTCAGGCAGATCAGGTGCAGAATCAGGAATGTAACTCATCCTGTCTTGCTCATGTCTGGAGATTGACCACAGGACTATGATGCCCCACGTAGAGAAAAAAAGGTCACTCTTGTGCTTTTTGCTCTTCAGCCGTACCTTCAGTTTCCCTCCCAGTTTACGAGGGAAGATGGAAAGGTGAAAGCAAAGGGTAGAACTTAACAAAATTTTGCAAAATTTCATAGCTTGAGACAAAACTTCCCCTGAATCATGCAACAGACAGGATATCTTTTCAAAAGGAAACACAGATTTTAAAGGATGCTATTGTAATCTTGATAAAAGTAGGTTAAATATACTTTCCTATCAGAGCAGACTATATTTGGCTAAGCTGATATCATTTCAGTAACTAATTTTCTAGCCTCACGACTTGGGGATTTTTCTCCCAGTGTGATCGGGAACTTATGGGAGAAGAGGCTTAAAACCAGAAGAAAATAAATTGCTGAAATGAAAACAGGGTAGAACAAAGAGACACTGGCAGACTGCTGTGCAAAAAACTGAGAGATAATTATAAAAAAAAAATCTTGGCTCGAATCATTATTTTTCATTTGAAAGAGTACATGAAACATATGCTAATAAGCCAAGTCATTTGCCTGTGCAGTACTTCAAAGATGGTCTGTGTAAAACATTTTCGACCCAGCGCATGGGAAATTTGGTATGCTACTCCCTATTATTAATTCCCTACTTCAGGGACTGAGTATTTACCCTCTGAATGAAAATACTGAACTAATGGGCGAGATCCTCCACTCATTATGCCAGTACAGCCCACTCAGAGTGAAACTAAACTGGTGTAAGAAAAAGAAGAATTTTACTCAATTATTTTTAAATGGACCATTCAGGGACGAACCACTTTCATGCTAATAACACCTTTCATTAGAACTTAAATATGGTTATTTATCATTGCAAATAGGACTTCACCTTCCCAAGCAGTTCCATGGGAGTGAAGGTGGCCATCCAAGGTGGCCAAGTCAACTATTGCTCCACATAACACTATGGAATCTAAACAGAAACAACTTTTAATAACAGAACAGGCAAATTAACTTCAACCAAACCATTAAATTTCCTCTAAATGACAGGCAGGACCTGAGAACTGTTGGAACTGACAGAGCTGCTATGTTCCAGGCTAGCTGATTCCAGACATCCAGCTGAGAAGAGATCTGCACTGAGCAAAAACGAGGACGAATTGCACAACCAAAGCCCTCTGGTTCACATCAGCAACACAAAACTAAACTGATACAAGGCATCTGAGCGGAGGTGAAGAGACAAACTGTCAAGCAGAAACAAAAAGGGGAGAAGTTGGTGGGGATAAAAGTCAACCATATTTCTTGTCTATAGAGACCTCACTCAGAATTCAGTAGTACTATCTGCTCATCTAAGGCAGCCAGGTATGGTCCACAAAGCTGTAATGAATGGATGTAGTTTGTGACAGATACTTCTCAGACCTAAGGTGAAAGCAAGAAAACACAGATGAACAGTTTGCTTCTTCGCATTTCTGACTCAAACGGAACAACTCATTAAGCCCTCTCCAGGATCCCACTCTATCAAACATATACCCATGTCTACCCAGTAGCGTTTCTGAACAGCAAGAGACTAGTTCCAAGTGCCAGCATTTAAAAGAACCCTCTACGAGCAGCTTTTTCAGCTGACATTCATCAACTACAGCGTAGGGGCTATGTACACTTTACCAAGATTCTGCATTTCAAAAATATTATTTTTTTTTTAAGTCCTGAATTTTTCAAATTATATACATAACATTGAAATATGGATTTATTTTGCTCCCACTCAATGTCCTTTTCTTTCCCTCTTTGCCCTTACGTACCATAAAGTGTAATAAAATTGACTTGGACTTTTTTTGATGGAGGAGCTGGAGGGCTCCCTTATGTTTTTGTTTTTTAGATCCTCTGCTTTGTGAAATGTTAATTTAACAAAGGAAAATCTGAAGGCAACGTTTGCCATGCTAAATTTTTTTCACATCTGAAAACATATGGAATACTAAAAGAAAAAACAGAAAAAAGCCTAAGGCAAAAAAAAAAACCAAACTCCAAAATTTAAATCTAACCAATGAGTTCCTTTAAAATATTTTCCAACAATGTCATGCAGAACTGAAACAACAATTTCATTTTAAATTTCTGCCCACTGCTTTGTACATAAGAGTGTGCACGTGGACACAGGTAGAGAGCAGAACCTACAATAAACTACTTCCCCATGTGCTGTTCAGTTCCTAAGACTTTACAGGCATCAGAAGTGGGGCACTGCAGTAAATGCTTTACAAAAGCAAGGGAGATCTACGGAGCCAACTGAACAGGTGTCTCAGCGTTCACTACATAAACAGAGTTTACGTATCCAAAGCCTATTAGTAATAAGAAGTCAAATAACACATACACACTTTGTTGGATTCCTGCCTAAAAGTTCTAATCCTCCTCACTCTGATTGCAAAATCACCACTGCCAAGCCTGATTTCTTGGCTTTATCAAACACTGCATGAAGCAACTTCATGGCCTGACACACATACACCCTGATCCCTGTGACTTCACAAGCACTAGGTAACTTCAGGGGATGAGTGCATGAAGTCAAGCCACAGCCAACACATTATACAGCTGGCACTCACCCTTCTTCCTCCAAGTAAACAAATAAGCATCTGTGAGCCAGAAAGATGATGCCACTGTTGAGATTTAACATGTCTTGATGACAGTATCAGGGCTAACACATGGAGTCATGCTACTTCAGGTGAAGACCTTCACATTTCACCCTGTGTGTATTCTCTGGAAATAAGCTCCTTAAGCAGTTTTATTACAGAGACTAAATTCCAGAATTTCAAGGTTGAATAAATAGAAGTGGATCAGAGTACATTTCAAAAGAAAAGTGATTTGTAGATCTGTTGCCTTCTTCATTGTATCTAATGTGGGCAGGAGACACAATTTGATGTAGAGTCTCAAAAGCTGGAGGACCATATTTACTGTAGGAAACACAACAATAACTTACAGTTAATCAAAAAAGGGCCCTTATTTTTGTAGAAATCTGAGAGAAGAACAATTTTTAAGAGATAAGAGTTGCACAGGGAAGGGGGTCTTGTGTTTTAGGAACTGAAAGTTATTTCTGTTTTTCTATTTGCAAAGATTTGCTGTTCCAATCCAAGCATTTCAAAATGGGAAATAGGAACAATTTCATTACAGCAAGCAAGAAGCCAAAACAGAAGATACAGCAGGTAGAAAGACTATTTGGGAACAAAGTAGTCTAAAGTCATACATGGTCAGCAACGAGGTCATCAAAGGAAAGGTTTTACACATACTGAACTGATGGCAGTACTGGGAGAAAACCTGAAAAATGAAAGGAGCCAATGGTAGAGGGAGAGGCAAAGGATGGAAGATCTTACATAAGAGTAAAAGTGGGAAGAGTTGGAGGAAAGGCTGGCACTCATTTAAAAAAAAAACAAATAAAAAAAATAAGGAACTCGGGGAGAAGAAACCTGCAGTCAAAGACCAGAAACTGGGCCAAAAGGATGTGATTATCTGGCAGGCACAGTTACACGTGTACATGTGAGTGGGTGAGAACAAACATGGAGAAGGGAACTTGAACAGCAAAGAGACTGTGAGAACATGTTGAACTACAGGCACAACTGCAACCAGGTACACACTCCATCGACAAGTAAATACAATGAGCTTCTGGGTCAACGCGATAAAGCTCTTCCTTGGATACGCCTGAAACAAGATCCTTATCCCATTTTTATGTTCTTAAGAGCTAACCCATAATATCACCTTGGGTATATCTGCAGAGTAAATATCCAAAGAAAGGCTCCTAAATCTAAGCACTGGGTTATCACAACTCCAGGTGACTGCATCAGATATTCAGAAAAGGACCAAGGTGCACAAAGACTGCAGGAGAAAGAAAGCAGATCTCATACAAGGATTGCAATTACAGCGGAAACCAAGCGTTTCTGTTATGCAAACACATAGAACACACAAAAAGGTGACTCATTAGACAGTGGAGGAGGAAGCCAGGACAGAAGTATGGAAATGGAATGAGCTGAAGGTATACATCGGTATGTTTAACACATTTATCTGCATCTCTAACTTGTCAGGAGGCACTTGGGCAATTGCTAAGTAACCTACAATTCGACACTATCAATCACCTATCTTCCTTAATCACTTCTCAGCACATATTGATGTAGATAATGATTTTGCACAACAAATACCAAACCCATGAGTAACAGTACCCAGAGTGTAATGCAGACAGGCCTCTACAACCTCAAAAAAGGAACTGGCGAGGAAAACACTTCCAGACAAACAATGAAAGACACAAACCCCCAACACCTGAAAATACAAACAGCTCAATTCTTCCCGCCATTGCATAATTGTTAGTCAAGAGGAATTCAGGTGGGGAACTCTGGGCTTATGGTAGTGTTAGAAGCTTCCTGCTACTGCCTACATTATCAGTGGAAATCAGAGAACTGTGTTAACATACTCCAGTAAATGTTAACCTGACTGAAATCGCTATACTTCCCCAAACTCTGGGATAGAAACACTGTCAGATTCTGGAGGCCAGGTTATCCCAAATGAGGATATTCTCAGCCACTCCAACCTTTCGTCATAACATCTGAATCTTATGTGGCTTACCCTGGGTCTTGCTCCCTTGCTTAACTCGTCATCATTACCCTTTCATTCAAGTTTCTCATTTGTACATAACAACACTTTTACCAAACAGGTATCGCACATTCCACCGCACTGCATACCGTGCTTGCTTTAACCACGATCAGTACCACAAGGTGAGTAACAGAATGGTCAGATGTAGCTTTTATGTAATATCCCAACCTCTGTATCTTTCGCAAACAGTTGGGGCACTCACAGAGGGACAGTCACTACTGCAAATAAGTAGTACGCTACTTTTATATAGTATAGGTTTAAAAAAAAAAAAAGCTACACTAAATTTAAGAATTTGCTCTGTGGAATGCCAGCAGGCCATCTGATCTGCACCATGGTAGCGCTGTACACACAAAGACAAAACACCCCGGCGAGTTCTGTCAGTAATAATTTGCATGCCACCTTATCGTTTAAAATGTTTTCCTTCTTAGTGTCTAATTAATGTAAATATAGCTGTACTTACAGACAGGGTAAGCCTGATTTCCTTCTGGTTACAGTTTTTTGAAAGCTTTTTCTTTAGCGCTTTAACTGCATCTTTAGGCCTGTGACAAGAAATTAAGTAGAAAAAGTTACCAGAGGTGTCAGACTATTTTTCTGATTTGTAACTTCATCCAAGAGCCAAAAATATCAGCCTGAGATACGGGACCAGATTCACCCCTGTATTTACACCCACATAAAACTAGAGCAATTGCCCCATTGATTTCAGCAAAATCGCTTCAGCGTTGAACTGGAGTAACAAAGCAGTGAAATCAGGTTTGTTACTGCAAACTCCGCATTACTCTAGAGACTTGTACAGAGAAATAAAGTTATTCTCCTCTGCAGAGTCTCCTCCAAAACTATATTACTTTCGCTGTTGTACATTAGATTTACTTATCTAGCTTTTATTGCTACGAAGGGGAATAACAACTGCCAGCTGTATCAAGAGTTGACTCGTCCCTATTTTTCCATATAGGATGCAATTAAAAAATATTCTCCTGGGAGTGCTGTCAGGAGTAAGGGTGTCTTGGCTAACTTCCAATCTTATAATTGCAGGATGCTTTTAACTCATCTGAGTAATTACCATGTATGGATGAACAACCCATTCCACCCCAAAGATAGTGGCATTTCTAGCCTAGTCATTTTGATTTCTATATATACACCCCTTATCTTTTAACTATCTATGTAGGAGGAAAAGGGTAGAAGATGGTATCTAGCCTATCGTGTGCAGGAAACAGTTTGCCTGATTAACAGGGGCTATCTATAGCGTATAATTATTAGGGCCAGCTCAGTGCTCTTGGTCAACAAAAACAAGTTGTCCTAAAGTCTCTTTGGGATCTCTCTAGAATCTAAGACGGAGTAATAGAATGTTTTGATAAGAAGAAATCTTTGTTGAAAATATTTTAAAGCCAATGAAATTAAATGGGTATCTACCATTACCGCATTCTTGAGTTTAAAATATTGCTGTACCTCATCAGAAAAAAAGACTTCTCTGTTTTTTTAATCCGATGGCAACAGAGTTGCCACACCCAGTCATACCAGTAAACCATCAAGTCAAAACAGAAGTGATGGATGGGAGCATGAGACAGGGAAGGAAAACTTTCCCTTGCAAAAAGCTATACTACTATTCCACTCCTGCTTCTTGTTCTCTCTGAAGCATCTGGAAATGCTCTGGTCAGGAGCTGGATATTGCATTAAAATAACCATTTGCCTAATTAGATACAGCAGTTCTGCTGTTCCCAGTATCCTGTTACAGGCTGTGACTAGTAGTAGTTGCCTAGAAGGAAGTTTTGAGAAGCTCCTCTGTAAGCATAAGCTGTACACAAGAGGAAGTAGTTTATTAAAAAAAGCTCTGTTACATAGAAGCTCTACAGAAAAATGAACAGAGGGTCAAAGCATGCTGTTGCTTATAGCAATGACCGGAAGGGAGTTATTACTGACCTTCCAAACTCTAAAAGCCACACGTGAGAGTGTTGGATCCGAAAAAAAATGAAAGGAAGGAAAAGCTGATATAAAAGAAGATACTTGTGCAGAAACTAAGGCATACCTCATGTTCCTGGAGAGAGTTCTCCAGTCGGTGTTAAAATACGCCACTGCTAGCAGTGAGTTCTTCCAATGCAAGGCTGAAGCAGACCTTACATGGGAACAAACTTCCTTCTTCCCTTTTTACAGGTAGGAACAAGGAATCACAAAGCAGCAAGCGGCTCAGCAAATCAGAACGTGGCCATTTGGTGCAAGAGGCCAACGCCGTCCTGGGAGCCCCAGGCAGGCACGTCGGTAGGATGGATCCCACTGAACATGAACGCAGCCAGCGCTTCGCTCTGCCACCATGATGAGGGTTGGCTGAGTAGTTGTATAGCAGGGAACTCCGAATGAGTTAAAAGCACAGAGATTTAAATAGCGTTGCAGGCAACTAAACTCTCAAGGTCTTTTCCAGTCTGGGTTTCCCAGAGCACGAGGGCATGCGTTTTGCCTGACAGGCGGCGCAGGTTAAATGAAATACGTCAGGCTCGGGGAAGAGACCTGTGTTATCACCTAACGCTTATCTATGGCGAAGAGCCTACAAGTCTAATCCCTACAAGTCCTGATGGCGCAGCAAAAGGCACTGAGGCAGGCAAAACTCTTCGCTAGGAGCCAAAGATATCTGCTCCCTGCTGCTGTTTAATTTTAGGTGACTTTAGACACACACCGTACGTCGACTGCTCGATTTCGCCCTCGAGCAACGCTGGCGCTACCTCCGTGATGGAAATCGGCTGTTCTCGCTTCCCACGGGAGAAGGGTCAGGTCCCGGCCCTGCTCGTCCCACCGACGCCCCCCGCCCCGGGCCCGCAGCCCCCTGCCCCGCTCACCCCTCCTCCGTGGCGTTGATCACGTCGCAGATGTGCATGAACTGTCCCCACTCCTCCGTCTGCAGCGCTCCCAACGTCGCCCGGTCTGAAAGGCCAAGGGGAGCCGCCGTACAGCCGGCCGGGGACCCCCAGCGCCGCCGAGCCCCGCCGGGCGGGAGGAGCGGGGAGGCGCCGTCCCGCCGCGCCCCTCACGGCCGGGGCGGGAAATGGCGGCCCCCCCGGCTCCCCTCAGGCGGGCGGCGGAGCGGCGCGGGGCCGGAGGCGGCGCCCCCCTCGTTACTCACCGACCAGGCTGCCCACGGCGGTGCCGAAAGGGTCCTTCGGAGCCTTCCCGAAAGCCATGGCCGCTGCCGGCGGGGTCGCGCAGCCTCTGAGGGGCAGCCCCGTCCCGTCCCGCCGGATCCGGCCGCTCCCCTCCCGCCCCGCCGGTCTCTCCCTTCCTGGGACTGGGGGCGGAGCCGCCTCCAGGTGCCGTCGCGGCTCCCCGTAGCCGATCGCGCCCAGACCGGGCCGCACCGCCCCCGCGGGGCCGCAGCGCTGCTGTCCCGGTGGAGCGGCGGGGTGAGCGGCAGCCCCGCGCCAGGCCGGGCCGGGCCAGGCCAGGCCAGGCCGGAGGGTCTTCCCCCCGCGGGGCTCCGGCAGCCCGGCCCCTCACGGACGGGCGCGTCCCGCACCCACAGCACCCCGTCGCGTAGCCACGTCCCCCTTTTCCTGCTCCTTGGCCAGGGCTTAACCTGTGACGAGACCTCCCGCTCATGGCAAACTCAAGAGTTCCCTCAGCCGTCTCCTAGGTGGGCTTAATAGCTGAAACCACGAGAAACTTGGCATTTCGTGAGTCAAAGCCCAGAAACAGCTGGGTCGAACCTACCCCGTGGCTCCAACCTGCCTGCTGGCACCTGTGACCTGCATGCCTATGTTAACTTTAACGGAAAGGGGAAAAAACCGCCTGCCTTGCAGCACTCGCCCCATGGATCTGTTCAGTAGCACAGAAGACCGATGGTAATTTTGTCTTTTCAGGTATTGTGAAGAACTTTTTATAGCAGAACTGACTTTTAAAGCGTCAGCTTTACGATATAGCTGTTAAGACCTTCACTTCAGATACGAAACCTCAGAAAATCAGGCTTTTCAAATGCATCAGAACAGCATATACACTTTTAAACTGGTACCTGATGCAATTTGCTTGTTAAATTGATTACACACAATTCATTAATTTTAAAAGAAGACTGCATATGCAGTGAGAGCGACGACAACTGCTACACCTTACAGCGTGCTGTGTGCAGACACATTTCAAGCTTTAACATCCACCGCTATGAAATCACTGGGGCTGACCACTGCTCCTGCCACGTTCATACGTGTTTTTGCAAATCTATATGTTCTGTTCTTTTCTGTTTCAGATTTAACAGGAACAGATGCACAGATCTCAAAGAAGGGGGGGGGGGGGGGGGGACCAGTGCATGTAAGTTAGTTACATTCATAAAACCATCCTTTGTATTATGTAGAAACCACTAACACATTCCTCTCGCCACATCCACGTTTCCACATGTGGGACTTTCTTGCTACAGTTACGATCAATGACTTCCATTGTGTCACTTCATCACAAATCTGACTGTATCTCAGACATATATAATACTCCAGAATGAATGGGACATGAATGAAAATTAAAACCTCAGCTCTAATTTTTGTTGACTGAGAGTTCTAATTATTTCAGTATCAAACAAACACGGAATCATATTAACTAGCATTTGAATACAGCTTAGTTAGTCATACAGTCAGAACATGATATAACCAAATAAATTATTTGCCTGACGTTAGAATTGCATGAATTAACAAAGCCGTATTTGCACTGATTATGAGAGTTCTTCTTAAGATAAACGCATTTTACTTTTGCATTTTGTGTAACTCTATGGCCCCATCTACTGGATGGCTTTAACATAAAGGCTGGAGAAGAACGTACTTTCCTGGGTACCTGCATCTCTACAAAAAGCAAGGTATTACAAGAACTTTTGGGCAAGTTGATCATGTACGATGAATGTAGGAGCTGAGTCTTTTTCTTACTCTTTCTATGGCAATGGGTGGAGTTTGTCATACAGCTTGGTGATGTTCCATTTGAGACTTTCTAATGAACACATCCCAATTTTCCACACTTCTGTTAGTCTCGCAATTTAGTTATATGCCAGACATGATCTGTCAAAACAGGAGTTTGTTTATTTATTCTTGGTTGCAGAATTCTGAAAGACATCCTTTAAACTTGGGTCTTTATTTCATTTGCTTTTTAACACCGAAACTGAAATAAGGGCCTATTTAAATCAGCCTTTGTTAAACCTGCAATGCGAGTCAGCTCTTTTTTCAGAAAGCATATTTTATTGAGCTACTCCTGGGGGAAAAAAAATCTGATGAAGCCTTTTTTCATTGGAACTTAACTGATTAAAGTTACTCATCGGAATCAGGTACTGGTCTCGATCTATGAACTCCTAGTGGGCTTCAGGTTTGGCTTGAAATGAGCCTGCCTGACTCTTCAGCCTTCTCTGGTCTGGAGTCCTTGGTATTTAGGAGTCAGTGATCAAAGAGTCCCAGGAGGGTCTTACTGCACTCCTTGCAATTTTACTATTATTGCCAATATAGTATTATACTTAATTATTACTATTAAGAGACATTTTCCATCTTATGCAAGCACACCTAGTATGTTATAAAAAGAAAGAAGAGGCTAAATAATTTCTCTTTGCAAAATGATTTGAAACAAGAGTGTTTAGTGGCATAGTTTATGTCTGCCTCTTGAGCTAACATGTATTATACCAAAATAAGCAGGCTTGTCAATGTAATTTTATTTGTACTAGAGATTTTGTTGATGCTGCTATGTCAATTACAAATGTAAAATTGCATCCCTAATTGCTGTAGGTATGCAGAGGTTTTTTCCAACCTAGTTTTGCTGGTTTTAAACTTCAGAGTTATACATCATTAATCTAGTTTTTTTTAAAAAAATCACACCTTTATCTTATTTAGTCTTCAGTCCTACTTTCAAGGAATCACATACACAACACATTGAGTGAAATAATTAAGCAGCTGTCATATTTGTAAACTGATTTATGATATTGACTTGTACCGGCTGCTATTTGTTATATGACAATTACAAACCATGGTGATGATTTTTGGTTTAGTTTAAAAACCGAGAGAGATTCTCAAAAGATCATCATTCAACAGAGATTAGGTGAGGAGTTACAAAGTATTCCCCCCTCCATCTCCCAAGAGCTGTATTTACTCTCACAGTCTTCACCAGAAGTCTATTTTAGTGTGATGCTTCCTTGTTATCCCATACAACAAAGACACAATCAGCAGGATTCTCACTGTAGCTCATTAGACCAGATGCTGGTTATGGCCTGTGCGGGTAGCTCAACTTGAAGAAACAGCTAGAGGGCTAAATCAAATCCCTTCTGCATCATCTCCATTAGCTCATTGCCTTCAGATAACAGCAAACCTAATCAGGAGCTATTTGGGCAAATTAAATTAATGTTTGGGACCCAGTCTCACTAAGAATGAAGAGCTGTCCCCAGATATCTATTTAAGTAATTACTATTTTATACAAAAAAAAATAATATCTAAACCCCGTCATGTTGGCAGCACATTTAATTTGCCTGTGTAGGAAGGGGGAACAAATACTGGAGCGGAGGAGGGAGGTGCCCGTGGCCTGCAGAGGGCAAGCTTGTCCAAGGAATCTCCTCATTTTTCATGCGGTGGCTGCTCGAAGTGAAGGATGGTTTTTGGAAAAGGCAATACCCTGTCAGCCATGTTGGGTTTTCTCATATACACAGTGTGCTTCAGATGCAGCTCGTTAGCATTGTAATGCTTTCTTGTCATTTGAAATAAACAAAAAAAATAATCTCTGTATATGCAATGCAAAGCTCTCAGAAGGCAGAAGGGGGTGAGGGGAGGGTGTGGTATTTTTCAGGGCTGCCAGGTGGCTGACAGGTTTTCCTGCTCTCGGTTCAGTGCTGCACTTCCTGGACCACACAGCCTCAGCACACTGTCACTGCCCTGGCACTTTCGTGTGAAGTTGGACAAATCTGTATTTCTCCCTGTTCTAAACACTGAGAATTCCAAGAGAAAAACATTTTTTAAAAAGAACACACTATGGGAATCCCAGCTAATTTGAAACTAAAACCATATGTACCTTGTTTTACCTAGGATGAGGAAGAGTAAATTCTCTCAGAAACAAGTTTTTTACATCTATTGAGACTTTTTTTAAAAAAGATATTAGATATTACATAATACCTCCCTCTGGGATTCTACTCTCACGACGTGGTGTTAATCCAAAAGCTTTCCTGCCTCTCTTCCATTTCCTTTCAGGAAACAATCCTCCTTTTTCCCTGGATCAAGGCTGGAGATAAATATTTGTTGTATATTTAGGAAACTTACCAATGCCTTTCCTCAAGTTACTCTTCTCAGAGACAAAGATGCATCATCCAGTTCCCCCAGCTTCTCTTCAGAGGCATATTTTCCTGCAATGGATTCTAGATTTATAAAGAAACAATGAAATCATTATTATACTGCAGAATATTTTGAGTCTTGACTCAACTTTCCTGTATGAGATTCATTATTAAATACACCTTATCCACTGGAAGGGAGAATCCTCTGCCTGAATCTCCCAGGAAAACTTATAAAGAAATAAAAAACTCCCTGAATCTTAAATTTCAGGAATTGTAGATAATTTTCCCGTGAATGGGATGCGACTGCTATATATATACAAACTGCTGGGTAAAGAACAAGCTCAAAATGGAAAATAAGCTATGAACTTGGTAACTCAGATTTACAGCAAAGTAGCATGTGGGACGTTGGGAACCTTTCTGTCATCTTGCCTGCAAAGGAAAATGGCAAATAACTGGTTTGCATTTAAGACATTTAGTCTAATTTTGTTTTCAAATTATTGATGTTCATGAAAAAAAACCTGTCATATCTCACTCTTGCTGCAATACAAATTTCTTTGCCTTTAGTGAACAAGCTTGAAAAATTCTGCTATATTAATTGGTGCACTTTTTAAAATTAAAAGAATACCTGACAAGTGATGAGGGCTTCAGATAGCTGTTTTCATCTATAGGTGTGCTAAAATGCGATACAGCAACAAATATTTTTGTCTGCTGCTTTAAACAAAAGAAAAAGAATCCCCAAATCCTTAGGTATCAAGTATGTGGTATAAGAATCCTTTCAAAAGCTGCAGGAACCAACCTGCATCATCCTGAATCAAGCCGATACTTTCAGTACCACAATCTTGATTATTTGGACACCATTGCAATTATCAGTGTAGAAAGCAATCCTGGAAGAAACTGAAATCCTCAACCTTTGCACATTAGCAGCAGGTACGGCCTTTACCAAGGTGATTTTCTCTTTGTGACACTCCCACTGCCACTTGAAGTGTGAAACAGCTCTAGGCAAGAGCTTAGCTCAGCGCTGTTTCTTCTCATTTTCTTACTATTTGGAGAATAGCAATAACTAACACCAGATCCTCTGAAAATACACATTTCAAGAAAACAGTTTTCAGGCACTGCGTCCTAATTAAATAATTTCAGCAATATTTGATTGCCCACAAGTACACACACTGGCTACTGAAACAAATATCCAAAAGCTTCATAGTTAAATCATGGTCTGGTAGCTCCGTGTCACCCACAGAGCCCTGGTTCAAATCCAAGCCTTCTCCAACTAAAGTAACGCCATGCCGCTCACATGGCTATCTCCTGTCCTAATTAACCAGGAGTCTCAGCTGAGCTCTCTGCTGGATTTTAATTACAGAGTTATTAATTTGTGGGGAAAAAATTGACAGATGTTTCAGATTGGCCGTAGCAAATTAAAAGGCGGGTGCTTGGCGTAAAAACTCAGAACTGATTAAACAAATGACTCGTGGATGTTTAGCTGTTTTACAGTGAGCGTGTACACAGTACCACTTAGTGTATTGTGGCGCAGGGTGACTCCTCGGGATAAAAATAACAATAGCAACAGATTTTGCTCTGTCTAGTTTTTTAAGGTAAAGAAGCTTATCAACTCTGTTCTTAATTTGATTTATAGCTTTTGTTGGGTTCTCCTGACTCCCCTCTAAAAAGAAAATCCACTATTTTCTTAGGTGATTAGTTTAAAAAATTATGTTATGCCAAGGTAAATGACAGGACTAGTTGGTTACTCTACAGTTATTGTTATTCAAACTGAGCATATATACACCATAAAGTGAAAGACTAATTTTCTTCTCATATAAGGGACAACAAATGTTTTCATAATTTTACTAATAACTTCAATCACTTGACAAAGCAGCTTAGAAAAATGTTAGCTTACATCAAATAAATGCATTACAGGAAACAGGCAGGGCCTGAAAAGCTACCAAGGTCAATATTTTAAGGAAAATAAGCAGCAGCCAGTGCCATGATTTTGAGGTCCCCATCAATTACGCTGTTCCACAGGAGTCTCTATCTAAGGTCTCAGCAAGTCTCATCTATCATGATGGTATACACAGCCTCTGAGCTGAACTGAGTAAACAGCCTTTCGGTGGACATTTGGTTATTAGAGATGGTCATTTGGATACAGGTTCTCTGCCTCTGTTGTGGTGTTTTTCTGCTGAGGAAGGAAGCATTACAGGGTTTGTGTGGTTTGTTTTTTAGACTGAACACGCATGTGCAACTTACGGTACCATCCTCTTCTGAATGAGCCATTTTGTGCGATATTAAAAAATGACAAAATGTTTTGCCCATGATAGGATTTCCCTAGTGGGTTTTTTTTCTTTAACAAAAGGACAGTTCAAACTACGCTTCTTGTTCAAGTCAATCCAAAAATTATTCAAAGCCAAAACCCATTAGCTTTCACTTTGACAATGTAGACCCAGATATGTCGACAATTTCAGAACCAGGATTGAATGAAAACAGATTCCCAGGAATGGTTTTGATTTTGACAGCTCAGCATTTGCTTATCAGAGGTGTTTTGTCAGAAAAATTCCCACCAGCTGTAGGTTTCACCGCACATTAATTGCCTCCGAGCTAACAGGAAATTAAAAAACCCCAAAACAAAACCTCTTTCCAATAGTGAAGACAGAGCTATGGGAACCTACCAAAAGACCCACTTCAAAGGCAATGATTTTCCTACTGGCAGAGTGGAGGATGTAGAGAAAATTTTGCCAACTTGTTAAATTGAAAGACTCAGCTACGTATCTGCCAGTTAACAGAGGAAGCAAATAAATGCAGATTTTAATGCCGTAACTCAATGAGAGCTGAAGAATATCTTCCCCTGTTGCTAAGGGAGGCAAACGTTCATCTGGTTTCTTAATCTGAACACAGAGACACAGTCTGCCCATGTTTGGGCTGAGCCCTCTTCTATGGAAGAAAGTATTCGTATTTCTTTTACTTCACCACACTTCTGCAGGGTTAGTGACTGCTGGCCAGTGCGCGTGGCTCTGACCTACGGGGCTGCGGGACAGTTCGTGCTGATTAATACGTGTGGCCTAAATGGAGTTTTATGGCACTATCACCTCTGTGTCATGCTAAGCCTCGAGTACTGTGGAGCAGGGGAATCGCACACATCTCACGGAGTTCAGACTCTCACTTCGCCTTGCAGTTCACTGGGTTTTGCAGCATGTATATAAACCAAGCAGGTTGTACAGCAGCCTGTCACGGAGCCTTAGCTCACTGTAATAAAGTTCAGTAAGTAGAGAAATTGCAGCAGGTGCATCCCCTGTATCAGGATAGAGCAGGGTGAAATTATTGCTGGTTGCTCCTCTGAAACTTAAGGTAAAAATCTCTGAATATCTGCTCAGAACAGCTGTAAACCTCAAAATATGCTTACTGCTTTGGCTGCATCTCCACACTGATGTTTTTGGCAAACATTTCTCTGCAGTGCATTTTACCCAGGGTGCTGGAGCACTGGCATTTGCAAAACCATGCAGCTACCAGTAATTTAATGCTGTGTGAAACAACTCTCATTATGTCTAAAAGGTACAGTTCACACACTGCAGGAATCCCACTGGTATTTCCAAAAGCAGAGAACCGTTTTGGATGCACTGTGCATGCTCACTCTAACAGACAGCACATGTCCTGTAGGCAAACTGGAAGTTTTAGCTTGTCTGTATTTGAGTTTTCACCACTGCTATCACTGGGTAACAAAGCACCCATGTCAGCAATGTAGGAATTTTTTACTGAAATATTTAATGCAGTAGAAGAGCATACAAATTATTTGAACTGTTTGTTGTGACGACAGGTGTGAGGAAAAGCCTCCAAGAATTGCTTTTTCCACCATGATCAATATGTCAGAGGTCTTCCCATACTAAACCGTTACACCAAGTCTGTTGCTGCTTACTGATGTGGTTAGTTCTGAATACGAACAAGAGTTCTTCCATCTTTTCTACTAATTCAGGACACTCATTTTTTCCTTGCAATGACATTCATTTATATGCACTCCCCACTTCTGATCTTGCGAGCAGAAAAACTGCTAAATTGTACACAGAGTTCTGCTCAAAAGACACATGAAATTCAGAGCTGAACTATACTTTTGACCACTCAGCTTAGAAAAATCATAATCTTTGGCTTTGCACTGATGTGTTCTGAAAACCATTGCTGAGTTCCAGCACAAAAGCCGTGTTTGTGAAACCAGGCTAGGATCCAGCAAACCTGAACTCTGCTCCTGCTCTCTCACAGTCCGTGTTTGTTCCGACTAACCGCTGAACAACCGTCCCAGCAGGGAGATGGGTATTTGCATTGCCTGTAGAAGCAGGTATGAGAGGTCATAGGAGACGGTAAAGGGAGCGACTCATTACACACATGCTGGATGGTGCAAATGCCTGCTCAGGAGCAGCAGTTTGGGCAGGAATTCCCTGCCTGAACGATGCCCGTTACAGAGACAGGGAATGGCTAGCAGAGTTCCCACTGATTTTGGTAGGGACTTCGTGCAGTTTAACGGCACAAACAATGAATAAAGAAAATATGCCAGCTGCAGAGCAATAACCATTTCTGCCTTTTCTGCTTGTCTTGTAGAGAAGGGCCAGTTTAAGATGCCTGCAACTCTCCCCTATGTGCTTTGTTCTGTGCATATCAATATTTGATGCATATCAATATTGTTATGCATATCAATAGTTTGGTGCAGGCTGTCCTCATCACTAAGGACAATGCTGGGCTCCCGCTGACACAGTCGACAAATCTCTGTCTTTTGGCAGTCCTACTTAACGGAGCTTTTGAGATCCAGCAATAAGTAACTCAACTGTAAATTGCCACACTTCTCTCAAAGTGAGATTTAGTGCCAGGAAACACTCCTGAGTAGTCAAAGTGGATATCGATACCTGTCCGTGGTCAAATGTGAAGAGGGGCAGATGAGGCTGGAGAAAATGCTGTAACAGAGAACAAATAACTTTTTAGTTCATGGTGAGATTTTTGACAAAGCAGTATCCTGCATGACGTGCTCATCCAGCTGCGTGCTGGACATTTTGTCCAGGAGGAGACTGTGAGAGGCAGTATCGAAGGCTTTACTGACATCCCAAAAGATCACATCAGCTGGCTTATGACAGCATCTATTAATTTCAGCTGCTTATATGGTCCCTATTGCTACAGTAACTGGACGCTTTATACTCCTTAATGCATTTACCTTCCAATTCGATCTTGAGGTTGTGAAGCAACAATAGAAAGATTAAATGTCAGAGTAATTAATTTCTCTGAAGTCCCTCTTTTGATTCCTAGTTCCAGAGATCTGATGCTTGAAACATCCTCTGAGCTGTGGCTTGACCAGAGACTGGAGAATTTTGCTTCCATGCCTGCCCACAAAGTCTTCTGTCACAACTGAACTGAATAGCTTGGCCCCTAATTCACACCTATCCTCAGGAGCAGTAAGAAACTAGGTGCTCTGCTGTTGATGTAAGAAGCACCAGAGGATTCTCATTGGAAATATGTAGAATTATGACTTCTTTCATAGAATTGGCTTCCTAAAGCCATATGGAAATTATGTGAGGATGCTGAGGGTGCCTCCTTAGTGTCCGTCCACTACGGTTTTTATTCTGCATTCCATTTAACAAGCCTTGCTCTCCTTACGCATCATGTAGGAAGTCTGAGCATCATCAGGATTCAAACTTTGTTCAATGTCTCTAAACCCTTTTTTCCATCTAGATATAAGGAATTTGCCCAAGGTTACACAAGAGAGCTGTGTAAGCTTCTTATATCCTAGAGTAGCAGCCTGACTTTTGCTTTCAGAAGAGCTTCACTACATTACACCAGCTAAGTGTCTGGCTCAATCACTATTCTGTGGATTACCGGAGGGCAGATTAACTGGAGTCTATTGAATTTTTAAAACATAAAATAAATACCTGCCATAAGCTCTTAACAGGTTTCTCCTAGCAAGGTTTTGAGGAATTTCCAACACTGTCTTAATTCTGTATATACACATGTATGCACAGAAACTGACGGTGCATGTGCCTACACAGTAGTAGAGCAAAGACGCCTAACATTATTTAAGGTTAATAAAAAGCAATGTCATTCCTGACATCCCAGATAAATAATGTTTTCCATTGCTATACACAAATGCACTGAAATATAGTTAGCGTTTCATCTGCTAGCAAGAATAACCTCTGCCCCTTTCAATTTGGAATTCTCTAACCACCCATGGACGATAAGATGTTGTGCATTAGCATCAATTTTCTGATTTTGTGGGGAATGAGGGCTGAAAGGAAGGCGGACGGAGCCTCTTCTGCTGTGGCTTGTTACTTATAATTTCTTTACTGCGAGTTTGTGCCTACCCCTCAGCTGAGCCAACTCCATATTCGGCTGCATCTGATAACAGAACACTCACAGCTCAAGGTCACTAGCTCTGAATTGGTGCTTGCGTTTTAACTGGTCTCACTTGAATGGTAATAAGCTTCAAGTAGTGCTTAGTCTTAGCTTTGATTCAGTTAACTGCACCATCATCTTGTGAACAGGGTACTTGAGCTGTAGTTAGACTCTTGCTGTTCCTGTTGCTCAAATCAATTGCAGAAAATAGGCAATATTGTGCAATATTGTCAGCAGACTTCCGAATATAGATGTACGCTTACCTACACACCAGGAAAGCAATCACTAGTTTCTCAGTGTTTCACATCGGTTCTAGCCTTTTAGTAAATCATGTGCCAATGGAATACAAATCTAAGAAAGGAAATTAGTTCTACTGCCACAACCTGAAACAGCAATGCAATGGTCATAAGCGCAATGGCACAGATGCAGCGCACAGCTCTGGCAGGCTGTGATCCTGAGGCTACTCCCGTGGAAGACAAAAGCTCTCCTTAGCTCTTCTTTCAATCCTTTTATTTCTGAGGCCTAAAGGCAAGCCCAGTAAAATATGGCTAATTAAACCTCTGATCTTAACCATTGTGTGGCTGGTGTAGCCCTCACACACAGCAGAGCTGCTACAAGTAACACCCTAATAACCTGCTAGTATTCTTTAACAACTGGTTGAGGGAGTAGGTTTCAAAGCCTCTCTGTTTAACACAGACCAAGACCTTTAAGTCTCCATACTGAAACTATTTTTAAAAACCCAGCTTAGTTGCAAAGTGAAAGAGCTAAACCCTGTGAGAAAAGGGTAATGACCTTTGCTGGTACACAGTTTACTTTACCCAAGGATTGCTTCTTGATTCAGTCAGTCATTTTGGACAATTCACAGTCTGGCAAGCCCTTTGTAATTTTCCTCGTTCTTACGAACACTGTTAGTGTTTCATATTTAGCTATCAGTTGAGTCAATCTTTATTCCCCTGTAATTTTTTTCAGTACTTTCTATATTTCTAGTGCCTGATTGTAAATATACGTTCCACAGAATGACTGGTTTTATATTTTTTGCCAGAAAATCTTGGTGCTCAGCCCTTTGCATTTTAAAAGGAAACTTATTAGGGGTTTCTTTTTGATTAGGACCATGATGTTGTCAATCAAACCTCTACAAATAAACAGTCATTCAGTACCCTCTCTACATTCCCAAACAAAAATGTTTTACTTATTGTGTACTTTATCTAATGCAAAATATATTATTTCTAGCCAACACACATTTCTATAGCTGTGGGAAGCACTGCTGCAGAAGTGCATAGGAGCTCATAGGAGCTACAGTCGAGATGCTTGCACGTCCCTGCTCTGGATGGAGGTGTGTTTGGACTATATCATGAGGAATCACAGCTTTCCTTCAGGATGAGGTGTCACATGAAATCATGGGATATCCATGAACTCGGTAATATGGAAAGCTCTTCAGCCTTTTGGTATTACTGATGATTTTCCAAATGTTTCTCTACACTGCTGTCAGCAGGATAAGAACAACAGACACTGGCTCCTAAAGAATATTTTAGGCCATTTGGCTAAACATTAGCAACTCTAATCCTACTGAGCAGCACCTCCTTCTTCTTTTTAAGGCATAGGGACTAACAACAAGTATAGACACAACTGACTCATAATCAGAAATTATATTTAACGCACAAAAATTACTTACCAAGACTCTGTTAAATCAGAGATAGTGCAGCGCAGGTTATAAAGGAGGCAGGAATCTCGGGATCTTGCTTCTGGCTCTCAAGCTGGCTTGCTGTGGTCTCAGGTCAAAAAAGAAAAAAATATATCACTCATCTCTATGCTGTAATTTTCTCACCTGAAAAAATGAGATAACTTTACTGATTTACCTCACAGGCACTGCATGAGACTTCAATAATATTTGTAAAACTATACAGTGATCTCTTGGCAAGAAGTGTTCTAAGGGAGCACAAATGTCGAAGATTGCTTTCAAATCAAGCAGTATGGGAGCAAGCGAAAAGCATGTACCAGACTGACATGGATGGTGCTGTAGTTATTTCCACTATGATGCCTCTCTTATTGTTTCATCTCTTTTATGGCCTATTTCATGGCCTGTTTTCATGAGTTACCATCACCGAGTACTTCTTTTTTCCCTTCTCCAAAATTTCCCGTGTCCTCCTCAGCCCTGCTCACTTTTTTCCCCCTCACAAACTGCTCATGAACTGCCTTGGCAGTAAGACAGCAAAGTGATAAGTACTCTTAGAATATGGCTTATGGTTCACTGGACATCAGCAAATGCTGTCAAAGCTGATAACCTTTGGCTGGGAAGGTAACAGTAGTTTCACTCACGCAATCACTAACGTACCGTACTGCACGTGTACAGTTTTATAGAGTGGAGCCAGGCTAGCAGCATGCTCAGCTTGGCAAGGACAGGCTAGGCCACTGTCATGACATTTTATTTATGAAGGTGACCACCGGCCATGAAATTTGAGTTCCCAGATAATTGTGGTATCATACGCTGAGGAAAACAATCACCTTTTGAAGCAGCTCCGTGCAGAACTGAAAGAGTTATGGTTATCCAGATACAGCCACTAGGCCAGCAGGAGCGGGTGGGTCAGACAGCAGGCTGGGACGGGAGCCTGAAGGATCACTACCCTTATGAAATATAAAAACATGGACAACCGTGACTGCCGCTTCACGCTCTCTCTGCAGCACGCAAGAGAACTAACTAGATTGATCTCAGAAGTTTAATACTGTGCTTGTACATTGACCTGAAGCCTCTTAAGTACAGAAGAAAGGTACTGCTATATCATTAGGTGCTTTCCTTAAATATAAATTTTTTTCGAAAGGCATTAAGTACCTACTTACCTTTGGCATGTGGCTAAATCTTATTAAAATCCATTGAGTTTAGGGATATGCTTAAATAATTTAGTAACTTAGATTCTTAAATGAAAAAAACCCCCACACTTATTTGTTCTGCTTCTCTATCTGTATCTCTGTGCAAGCTGTATGTGGTAAAAGAACAACCACCCCATAAATGGAAACCGCAAAAGGAACTAAAATTCTTCTAGGATGAACAGATTGATCTAATACTATATTTGTTGAGAACTTTCTGATGATACCAGATGCTGCTGCTGACTAGCAGGTCTATTCCAGGAAGGCACAAATCTGCTATGCAAAAATAAGTGCACAGTTACAGTGACATGTCCTTTCACAGACTCCTGCTGGAACTCAGGTCTAGTGGGAGATTTACATACTGTGCACAGCAGGCCAGTGCCCCGTGACAGAAATGCCTGATATTCCTTGCATGTTTAGAATATATTGCAGATCGAACCATTTTGATTAATATAGATTTGGGAAAGAAATTATATCCACATGATTTAGCTGTGTGGGAAATGATAGTACATGTGAAGACACCCTCGCCCTTTCTCAGAATCACGGCCAGACCTTTTGGCTGCCCTTTCCCTTTCCTGTCTGTCCCACGGGGTCATACCCACCCTGGAGTCCCCATGCAGCCCCTCTTCCAGCACAGCACAGCACCAACGTAGCACTCAAAAGGGCCTGGGCACACATCTACTGCCGCTCGCTACAGCTATGAATTCTGTCCATTTATTCTGAGTCTTGGTTATACCTACTTGTCTTTTTTTAATAGAAAGTGGACTGTGATGCAGTATTTTCCACCTGCTTTCAGCCCTTCTTAATGTCTTTAGGTGCTATGGAAATAATGATGATTTTAGCCCCTAGATTTTAGGGAATAAGATCCAATCAAAAGTTATCAAATGCTCAACGCTCCTCTGCCCTCTAAATATTATTTGAAAAGGGAGAACTTATTTTTATTTCAAAACAAGTTTCTATTTAATAAACTTCGTAGTTTTGAACAGAAAAATGCTAGAATTAAAAGTAACATTTCAAATCGATCCTATTCCATGAGACATATGAAAATGCTCCAATTCAGAATAAAAACCAACTGTTGGAGTCTAAAAACTAAAAACTGAGGAGTCTAAAAATCAGTCAATGTGGAGGTCTGTACAAGTGCAGGGCCAGCTTGGCTTTGGAATTGGAGAGAGCCTCACTCCATATACAGCCCGCACTGAGAAGTAAGCTTGAAGTGTATGCCAAGTGTTGCACAGATGCAGCTTGTGGGTTGCTTTTGGGACCTGAGCTGGCATCTTCCTGCAGAGCTGTGCGGGTCTGTGTACATGGAACAGAGCGGGTCAGAGATCTCTGCTGCACCGTGTAAACACACCCAAGACATCTGCATCTTTATCTTGACTCTAGAGAGCTACTTTGATCAAGAAACAACTGAAATAGCCAAAAAGCAAAAAACATCTGTGGAACTGGACATGGTTTTCAGTCTTGTTATAGTAGTTAGTGTTGCTCAAAGCAAGACTTGTGGTATATTAACCCTTATTGATAAGGGCAACTGGATTTGCTCACCTGGTGGGGATTTTATGTCACGACCAAGTTATTTCACACTTCAATATCTGTGTGTTTCCTTGAGAACGTTTGCAATATATCGGTTACCTATTTTTCTTCATATTCCCGACACTGTTACAGAGCTGTGGGACCAAGGACGATGGAGGAAGAGAAAATCCCACAAACTTGAAAGGAGTTAGAGATTGTATTCATGCTACCGCACTTCCCTGTGGCACAGCGAGTGATCTGCTCTTTCTGACTCCCATCTGGTATTTAATGAAAAACCAAACCCTGCCTGTGAGATGTTAGTCATGTAATTTAGCGCAGTACTGAAAATTTCTAAGGTCAGAACAACAGCGTGAGGATCTCTAAAAAAGAGAACAGAACAGGAGCTGAAGCTGCAAGAGGCCACAGGGGCAGCAGGGACGGACTTTGAGACCAGACCGGCAAAAATCCACTTAGAGTGACAAGTTTGAACTGCACTAAACTAAGTGGGAGCTCTTCCAGTTCTAGCCTAGAGATGGACCACAGGGGCAGACACTTGTTTTCCCCTTGGCATAAGAAGATCAATATTGCTTCTGCTTTTCCCTGGTTTTAGTTCTGCAGAAGTACTGAAGGGGCAAATTCAGCTTCACTAGAACAACGCGAAGAACGTAGCAATAGAGTTAATACAGAAAGGTAACGAAAGATCACACTGTTTCAAATTTTAAATTTTTTTGAAGCCTATTTGAGAAACATGTGGAATTTTGACCTAACCTACAATATCACACAAACACAACCAAAACCTTCCTGAAAAATTTATAGATGATTGCACAGAAAAAAATATATCCAAGCAGCTGACCAGCAGAAAAAGAGAAAGGTCAGACACATCTGGAGAATTCAAGATGGAAAAGAACCATCTCCTAATTTTGTAACAAAGACCAGAAACATCGCATTTAATTTCAGACCTCCTTGTTTCAATCAACTCTGCTTTTCATCTACGCACCTCCCTTCCTCTGAGGGCTTTTCTGCTAAGAGCCTGCATCAGCAGATTTGACTTTAAGTTTGCATCAAGCTGTTTTTTATAGTAGTAAGCACACTTGGAAGCTACAAAGACACAGTGTGTTTCTTGCTGCCCTGCTTATCAGTCACAACAAATGGTTTATAGCTGCACTTTTAAAAAAAATTAAATCAGTACGGGCTCTATATAAGGCAGGACTTAAAAAGGAGGGAAGTGAGTCTCTTCCGAAGTTTTGGCACAGAACCCAGTTGCAAGTCAGGTAAGCTGAAAAATTACATCATCTCAATTTTCTGAAAATGTTTTAAATGACTTATTGAGATTTTAGCCTTCAGTCTCAGCAAATTTGAAAGCTGCTGTGTTAAATTATCCACGTAAAACAGGATGTGCTGAATCAATTTCATATTAGAACGCAAGCTCCGTTATTGATGGGGCTACAAGCCCCCAGGCTGACCCTTTTACTTGCTCCAAAAACCTAAATCAGATTGCCCTGAAATTTAATTTGCCACATGGAGGCAATGGATAAAGTAAGTATTCCAAATTTGCACTAATGTATTTTAAAGATCCTGGCATTTCATCTCCACGATCCCAAGAAAAACACACAGCAAAACATAACACTGAACAAAACCCACTGCTAACGCTGACACCTAAGTTACCGATTATTTTTCTGCATATATTTAGGTAATCTACCCACAGTTTTCATTAGACCTTAAAACCATTTCACATGGATCCCCAGACCCTGACGACGTCTTCTGAAAGGTCTCACTTTCAACTACAACTAGCCAAAAGTAATAAAATCCAGAACATCACACTCTTCTACCAATTTCTTTTTTATAAGCAGGGTGGCCTGTATTGCTGCAGAAAGATACAGTCACAGCCAAGTCTTTGACAGTGTTTGCCCATTACTTAGAGCTTGCTGCTGTAGCAGAATGGCTGTTAAAGATGTTTTTTTCCTGGAAACTGGCACAAATTAGACTCCCTTCCTATGTTTTGTTGCCTTTTTTATTAGGATTAACCTTCTCAAATATCCACCTCTCTCACATCCATCAGATGGCTTGCTTTCCATGGCCCAATTTTCTCTTTTTTCCTACCATTGATCCGGATTTCAGCTCAGCTCTTGCCAAGCATCGCTGCCATTCTCACATAATACTAATGCCGCTTCTGGAGAGAGCTCAAAAACCCTACTATTTTGCCTGTGTGCCTTGCTTGCTTGCCTTACTTTCTTCCTTCCGTTTACCCATTAATCTATCCACATACACACACACTTCTAGCTTTACAGGGAAAACCCAGTCTTAGTGTGGACAGGAATGGTGCCTATATAATCACTAAAAGGGGACTAGGAACCAGAAGTTTTAGAAGGCAGGCCTGAGACTGGAGCCTGCAGAGTATTAACAACATTGAACTTGGTACCTGCACTCCAGCCTGTTCAATAGAGACAGACGGGCAGCTCTAGCAGAGGATGCAGAACGCCTGTGAGATAGTCCTTAACTCCTTAGTCATGAAGACTTAAGCCAGCATTCACCTTTTCACAAAGCTTTCTTTGCAGAAATCATGAGTACAGTCAATAAAATTTGTCCTAGGTATTTCTTCTGTAGATAAACCACAGCAGAAGGCAGGGTTAATTATACTGCCTTAAGCCACAGAAATTCTCTTACTCTTTTCAATAACTTTTCAATTGTGTTGGGCTATTAAATGCTACTCACAGCTGCTCTCACACTGATTCTTCGGAAAGTGATGTTGGAGGTGCTTAGCTTGTGCCATGGCAGTCACATCGGCATTTGCAGACAGGGCAGGGGTTCGCCCTTCTAACCTATGCTTCGGCTTGATGACGGTGGTAGAATGTGGACCACTATTAGCCAGACAACGGGCATATATCCCTCATTAACTCTTTTTTCTAATTGTGATAAATCCTCCTTAAATTAGCTTCAAAATGCCAGTGCCTTAAACATTCCCTGTTCCCTGTCTTGTCTCACGGGATAATAATGCTTTTCCAGCACCAGGAATTACTACCTAATAACTTAGCTATTTAACCAAGATTAAAGTGAAGGCTTGTAGGGATCGTGTGTACATTAATATTACTATAAACAGATCCCTTTCCAGAAATATCATGAAATTTGCAGAGGACTACTGTGTCAACAGCAGCAGCAGAATACGAGAGGGTAATCTTTTATGGTGCTGTATGTAGGGAAGATGTCTTGGCTTCAATACTCTTTGTAGTTTAAAAAAAGCATTATAAGTCCAAGCAGCAGCAGTACTAAGCAATTAATGAAATTACTCTTTTGGGAGGGCTCAGTGTACACTCTTAAATATGTTGAAAATTAGCCACAACTCCTTAAGGAGTCTACTTGGAACAAAAGCCACATTTAAATCCTGAAGTTAATATAATAATGTGGAATAAATCTTGAGACTGCTGGTCCAGAAGTTCCCTCAACTCATTTGGTTTGGTTTTTTTTAATATTTAGATTTAGCATTTTACCTTGTGCACATTTCGTTATCTCTTTATTACATTTAGTTTAATATTTTATTCTTCCTAATACTGTTTCAAATGTAATACATTTAAATACCATCATCTCCCTGGGTGACAGCAGATAAAACAAAAGTGGGCTGTATGCAATGCAGAATCAAGTTCAAAGCAGCCAGGCACAGCCTTGTAGTGCTGCAAGCAACAGCAGCCCGTGTCACCAGCTGATACCTTCACAGAGAACGGCAGGAGGGTTTTTGGGTATCCCAGGGAAGAGCTGTTCCGCAGCATCACTCTAAACTGCTTCAGTAGCATTTACAGTGGGACAACAGAGAAAAATCCAGCCACCTTTTTCGAACCAAATTCATGAGCTGGCATTTGGAATTTGTGGTGCTTACTGACCTTTTGAAACTGTTCCCCAAGTAGCTACGGGAGGATTTAACCAGCAGATCTGGACGGAGCTGTGCCGGTGGCCAAGAACTGTACTGTCGTCAGAGCACTTCTGCCTCTCAGGAGGTAAGGGTTTCAGCCTGCGTGTCCATGAATACGCCCTCTGTGACAACCATACAAAACTTTCCCAAACATCCTTAAAGAAGGATACTTTTTAGAAAAGAGATAAAATTCTGTGTGTCCTTTCCTTTTTCTGTTTGGCTTATAATGTCCTAACTACAAGGGATTGGCCACTTTCCAGTGCTTCATTAAAATGAGTCTCTGTGTTTCATTAACATCTGTCAGACATAGTTATTTTCTTTTTCTTTCATCCTGCCTCTGGGGAGCACTGTGTGAGACATGGAGTGCTCTGTTTTATTTTCACGGGGTGCATGTGGTTTGGTGTTTTGGGTTTTTTTTTTACCCACTGCTCTGTACTCAGTGAAGAAAAACGTAATTCAGAGATGCCTTTGACATAGAAGGTGGAAAGGTCGGTGTTAATCATTTACTCTTAGTACTTTGCTTTGCCGCCTCAGACCAGTAGCCAAAGCAGGTTTGCCTCCTGCACCAAAGAGGTGAAGTTGCCTTGCATCAGAGCAGGATTTGTGTCGGGAGGACAAATCCACTCAGGTGGATTCTTAGGTCCAGGAGCTCAGGATATTTTGCAAGTCATGGCATTGTCTTGCAGCAGTAAAACAAAGTATTTTTATGGCTACTGGAGAACTGGGTGTATTGACACAACATCATAAAGGTAAATAACACAGCAGTGCAAAGCCCATTTCAGGTAGAGAATTGGACCCCGTCTAGGCTGATATTCTTCACTTAAACAGAAGAATTTTGTTTGTTTCAAATGCTACTAACAATGAACTTTGTTTGGCTGATCTGTAAAAGAAACAGGAATTAGAGGAAAGACAGAGTTTTTTGCCTAATATAGAATGCTCATCTACATGCCAAGGGCCAAACACCCTTCCAAAACAGACCAAGCAGCAGTTGTTTTTATTAAGAGTTTCATTTACCAGTTACTGAAGTTTACTTTTTACTTGTATAATGTTGGGTATTGCTTTTATGCACCTAAGGATGTCGCATCTCCATTTGACAAAGCCGATGAATGTTTGATTGGTTGAAAACGGAAGATTGCTCTCACAGGCCAAGAGAATATGTGAACTGCATATCTATCTTCGGCTACACTGGAAGTTGCAGCCCTGTGTTTAAGAAATACCCTGTCTTGACTGAGGAGTGTAAAGAGAAGGGTCTTAGAACTGAGAAGTAAGGTTGGAAGGAAACACGTATAATTAACTGAGTATTGAGCAAGCCGAAATAAACTCCTTGGGAAAGCAAGGCCTGGAAAGGTGTACTGCCCACACACGGGCTGTGGTAAACTCCACTGCTGGCCAAGGAAGGCAGCTGTACTTGGACTTCAAGGAAGGACATGGTTTCTCTAAGGGAAGTCATTGCAAGGTATGATGGCATTTGCCACAAAGCAAAAAATAAATTAAAGAAAAAAAAGCAAACCATTATTGTTTTCTGTCTTTCCTTGGCTAATTCAGGTCTTTGACATATCCAGGTAGTCTTTCTTTTTTCCCATCACTATCTCAAATACCAAGAAGGCTAGATAACTGAACAACTGGTGCAGGTGGTGGGTTTTGTACCAGAGATTGCTTCATTATATAAACCAGGGTGAAATTATCTTGCAGTATTTCAGACTATGACCTTTCAAGTAGACAGACCCAATGATTTTCAGTCAATGCTCCCTCTGCTTGATTTAGAAGCCCATTCAGAAGGTAAAAAGGCCAGTTCATTGTGGCAACTCATTATTCCACTGTGCTGCTGCAACCTGATAGATAACAAATCTGACCTTTGCTACAGAAATAGGTTGTTGTGGGCAGTAAAAGTTCATTTTGAGGGACACCACGAATGCTAACTCTCCTGTAGACAAAGACAGCATGGGGGCAGAATGTACAATCAATGCTCCATCTTGAGGTGCTCACTGAAAACCTCTATGAGAAGACTTGTGTCGTCTTCCCATTTCAACAGACAGGACTGAGCCCTTTGAGTCTCAGGCCTTAGTTTATTGTCCTGGGAATACCAGTAAGCCCAGAGAACAAACCACAAGTTACTTAATTTTTGTTTTAAAAAGTGGGGATCAGTAGAAATTAAAAAAATACAGCGAGCTCCTTCTTAGGTCTAGAAATGCATTGGCTACATTCTTGGTGCCAATATTAAAACTCAAGGCTGGACTAGATGATCTCTGAGGTCCCTTCCAACCTGTGATTCTGTGAAAACTGTGCTCTTGAAGTTCTGGCTGCAGCTGATGATGGTGAGTGCTTAAAAGTGGAGCTGTAACTGTAATTCAGCCCTAAAAAAGATGTTTATAAGGAATGGACTAATTAATTTTGGCAACATTCAGTGGATCACTATTCAGAAAATTAATTCCAAGCATAAAAATTGATTCTTGATATTATTCATCACATCAATTTTTTTCTACTGTCATCTGACTTGGTATAATGACATATTATTTGTTCTCAGGATGTTTTTTTCAGAAGTCAGCCAACTGAACAAAACGTTTGGATAATCCATTTTGCAAAGTTTAGATAATATTTCCAATACCTATCACAGTCTAGAACGTATAAGCTTACAAGAAAATGTTCCTCTGTTCCTCACGCAGTGCTCTCTACTCAGTCAAGGTACTTCTATTCTCTGCCTTCCAGGTGAAAACAAACAAAAGCCCTGCTGAAGCCACCTGCTGAAGCACGACTATATATCCACTCGCAACCTGCAAGAACCGATGCGCCAGAGACATGGCTCTGCAGCTGAAGCACGCACTGGCCACCACTGTCCCAAGACGGCAGTAATAATGTTGATGAGCTCTGCACACCTCTTACTACTTCACTGAAAGTTTCTTTGTTAGTGAATGTTGACATCACCTCAGCAATTATCTAAAAACCCTATATACAGAAAGTTATCGGCAAAGTAAAGATTTTGCTAGGAGTGAGAGAAAGGTCTTTGCCATTTTGGAAATAATTATTGCTTTTCACTCTTGAAGGCTTGTGTGATTACTTGAAAGGTTTTTGGCTGCAGTTCCACTTCAGCTGCAGATGATATTTTCAATGACACATGCCAATGGTCTCTATCTTTTTATGCCAGCTGAAGATCTGGTCAAATCATGTTCTTGCTCCACTGTTTGGGTAAATTTTTTTTATTTTTAACTGAAAAACCTGTACTTTTGTGAATAGCTGAAACACTCAAGTTTCATTTCTAGGAGTCTGTGCCTCAAAGTTTTACTCCTGGAACCTGCAACAGCTAGTGAGGGTGGTGCTTGTACGGCAGGGTTGGCTTGGTGGAAAGCGAGGGGCATCAGAAGACTGAAACCCAGAAATTATTCTAAAGATTACATCCTTACAGGCCACAAGAGTCAGGACAGTTATCCTCCCTGATATAGTGTTGGGTTGTTCATTAAGCGCTGGTAATTACAGTACCCCTGCTGCCGCCTTATAGCACTGATGGAAAAGCTATTACCTTGGCTTCCTCCCAGAACAGCTTATTTCAGGGGAGTTCCTCCTACTGGACTGTCTGTTGTGAGCAATCCCTTTTAATCTGCTGACTTGGATACTGCTTTAAGGCCAGTCCCTTTGAAAAAGAAGAAAAAAAAAAAAAAAAGATGAGAAGACAGCTGTTTTATGGATATTTTAGCACTTAAAGTTCACTTGCTCACAGCTGTAACTTGCTCTCTGACTAGACCCGCAGACTACAAGGCAGAATTTTCAGAAGTGTAAGAGCAACTTGGGAACACAAATCCCACCGGTGCCCAATGGGCTGCTGCCCCGAACAGACACCTGAAAACCCAGCCTCACCGACCGCCCTAGTAAACTTGCCAAAACTCCTCTGTGAAGCAAGATGTACATTAATTTGGTAGGTTAATGCCTTCGCGCCCCAAGGATCCACTAGAAGTGACTTCTAAAAACTAATGCCATCAGCAAGAGAGTCCGGTAAGACACTAGCATATTTGCAACATTTCTTTCCACGTAACAAATTCCCCGCAGTGAGACATTTTACTGCCTGGACTGACCTTACTTTTTTTTCCTGAAGCTGCACAACAGCAAAAGCACGAGAGCTGATCTGGTCACATGTGTCACCCGAGCTGAGCTGCAACACAGCAGACCGACAGCTACAGCAAGCTTACGGCCTGATTACAAGAGGAGTGGTTTTTCTAAAAAGCCCTTTCATAAGTTAACACCAATTAACCAAGAGGGTGCACAATCCTTCGCTGCTTTCACTTAGTCCACACCAAAGGAATGATACGTTAGAACAAATGGTCTGAGGGGTAAAATATCAGATTTGAAGTATCTCATCTCTCTAGCTAGAGCCATGCACCAAATCTTGCTCGCGTTCTATCTCACTGTTCAAAGTTATGCATGTTTCACAACTCCTTTATTTACTTTGCAGTTAATAAAATCTTAGAACTTCTATTTTGTAAAATTTTTCTAAACACATATTAATGTATGTTGAGACAAAAACGTCAGCAAAACCCAAAAATGTCCTGGAAATAAAATAAATTGTGTATGGAAAACTGCTATTTGGTATATAATTTTATACTTTTGTCCTCTTTCATATTTTTATATGGTTTTATGCCAAGCCGGTAGCAGTGATTTATTATATGAAATTGGAATGTTATAGATTCAATACGGAAGCATTTGTCTTAGTGATGGGAAAGGATCCTTTAGGTCGCCGAGCCATTTCCCTGCAACTACAGGAAATCACATAAAAGACACATAAGCTAGAAATATCCCCAAGAGCTTAACTCCATTCAGCAGCGTACCCCTGGATTTACAAACCCCTGACTATCCCACAATAAAATGAAAGCCATTGTAAATTAGAAAAGCCTCAAAGGTAATCTCTGCTGTGAATCTATGCTATAAAACAGAGCCCAGAAGCATTGACAGTGCACTAGGTCCTGGCACGGGCACAGGCTTTGTGAGGTTCCATAAAACAAATATTCAAATCATAAATGTCTGGTGAGCAGAAAAGCCCGAACTTACAGACAAGACATTAATGTCCATGTGCGTTCCTTTCCCTGCAGGGCCATTTAAAAAATGAAAATCCCTCGCAGCCTTTTTCATCCAAGCTCCAGTGACCTCAGTGCCCTCCCTGCTGTTGTATAATGCACTATGAACTTGAAACTCTTGCTTCAGGTCTCCATGAGTGGCCCCTGGGGCTGTGTGCCTGTCATTTGGTGCACATGGGAGTGAAAGGAGTTCCCTAAAAGTAACAGCTGTCAGCATCAGTTCCTGCTCCCACAGCAGGCCAAGCCATAAGAAGAACCTACTGGGTTGCAAAGGACTGTAATATAAATAGCACTGTTGTAGCATTATTTTTATTCCCCTGATATCCTGTAAATGAATTGGCAATAGACATTTTACTGTGTTTGATTCTAGCCTTATTAACCACACGAAAGAACCATAATGTCTTTCAGAGAGGATATCGAAGAGTAGGTATGGAGTATGCAAAGGCAGGCGCCAGACAGGACAAAATCTAACTGCTCTGAGTCTATGCAAATAGCCAAGAAAAATGGGTTTCTATTCACTACAGATATTCCTGCAGTGGCATAGCTGAATTGGAAAGTGCCCTGAGGTACCCTAAGAAATGAGATGCTATAAAACTATTTGGGATCACAAAAGAATCTGGAACACAACATTTTTTAGAAAGGACGAAAAACTCAGTGACTTTGAGAGTTTACCTCTTTATCCAGAATAACCGATTTGAAGATGGCAATAAGAAGAAAAGACAGAAAGCAAATTGCAAAACACTGGCTAAGCATGAGTGATCTCAAACCTTTATGTTCTTTGGTTGGGAATTCGTTCAAGTTTCCATGTAATCTCCAATGAAGGAAAAAACACACCTTTCCAGTGTCCAGAATTAAGTTACATGATTGATTTCTAGATGGTGGTGATCAGGAAGAGTCATACTATTTTAAACTAAATATCACCTCAGCATCAAGAACTGCTTAGCGTCCTTCAAGGAACAGCAGATCGCCTGGCAGAGATATATTGCTTACCTGAAAATGCCCTCCCAAGCTCTCAGAGCATCAGCTACACTTCACTGGTACAGAAGATGTCCTTGTACAAAAGCTCATATCCAACTCTATTTGCACAAGTCTTTTTCCTTAGCGGTGTTCTTCTGATGCTTTGACAAGTGAAAAAAACCACCTAGAATTTTGAAAGGAACAGAGGGAAGCATTGACCTTGGTCTACCATCCCACTAATGATTTAACTGAATTATGTATCCAGCTCCAAAGACTCTTTCTATGCAGAAGTCTAAATATAAAAAGAAGAATTATATCATATAGCCAGCTCGCAGAGCAATCTATGTAAGGGCTAGTGCAACTAAAATTAAGTATTATTCATTCAAACCATTTGGAGTGCTCTGAAGCTTTCTACAGCTTTTTACAGAGGCAAAGAGAAAACTTTTGGTTTGGATGAAATCAACCGATAGAGATGAGTGTTTGTAATGCTGCCTCTTCAAACAGGACAGGGCAAAATTCCCACTCTAAGCTCCATGAACTCATGCCCAGACCTTACCCATAATAGCACTCAGTAATACACCAGTGATGCGCCATTTGTTTGTTCACTGTAGGCTTTAGATATTTTCTAATACTGAAAAGAATTGTAAGGAATATGCTGTGATTTTAGAAACTGCCATTTAACTACTCAGACTCTGGTGGGTAACCAGAATTTCTAGCTGGCCAGTAAAAAGAGCCAAGGCTTTACCTGGTTTGTCTGTGGACCCACTCATTGAGGGGAAAGGTGAGAGAAGAATTATGAAATCTTGCTTTCCAGGCAGCTGCTCCAAACCACGAGATACTGTTTTTTCACTTCTGAAGCTGCCAGCCAAATGTGTGCTTATAGGTACTTATAAATACATCCATATTGCAGTCTCTTGGGTCTCAGGTTGCATTGCTCTCTCTCAAACTCTAAGAGGAAAAATGCATTTGGAAGTGTTATATGATTATGAAACATGCATGTCATTAGAAGTGTAATTACATTGCATTTTGATATCTGTCAGCAGCAAATGGTGTTCTTATAGGTGAGACCATAACATATGCACTCTCAACCCTAAACCTAACGCATTTCTCAACTGCCATTTGAAGGTAATAATGGAAATCCATGTTTTAATTTATAATATTTTCAGTGCCTGTTCTTACAGCCATTATATACTTTGGGAATGAACTGCTGAATCCATCATCCTGTCTCCAATTGAATCTCTAGAGGCATTTTACCTGAACCTTGCTGCTTTTTTCTCCCTCCTACACAGACTTGCGATATTTTCATTTTTTATAACCAGGCTGTATAATAACAATAAGGACATCAACTCATAAAAACATTAACTCATTGGGGGAAAAATACACTGAGAGAATGCATCCAACTCCCCCATGTATTTTGACATTCCATTTAGCAAATTGTGTTATCGTTTTAAGAGTGTGTAATCCCGGTTCTGAACAAGTGCAAGGGAAGTAGAAGGCATGTGAAGAGGAAAAATGTAGACAGATACACGTATCAAGTCTGTTTTAAATGATGTCAGAAGTGAGTGTCAGAGCACAGAGCTTTACCTCCCACACAAAAGACCTGGATGCTGAAATGCTATGGGGCAACTCTCATGGCCGTGCCTGGCTGGTAACAACAACAACTGCTGCTCATGTTTCTCGCAATCACTAACACACACTTACAGCTTTCACATTTTGGCATTACTCTGCACCTGCTACTGTTCATCCTCTTTCTTACCCCGCTCAGAGCGGACCAGGGGCGTGGCACCCCTACCCCAGCTTTGCTCTCAAGTTTGTTCTCAACTACGGAGAGGTGGTCAGCCCTACATTCACCTGGTCACCCCAGACTTGAGGCTGTAAAGGGCCAGCGGCCACAAAACCTGCCTTGCACTGCTCTGAAATCAAGGGATCATGTGGCAGAAAAATCACCACTTCAGGTACTTTAAGGTACACGTGTTTTTCTAATGCTGCCAGATGCAGGAGAAATATGGTTCTGTTTTTGCACAGCGGTTCGGTGGAGTGTGTGCCCACAGTGAAAGGTGTAGCAAGTCTACACAGCGTAAGGGTTGCTACAGTCCCCCATGAGAAGCCCTGTCCCACGCTGAACCTGTGTGAGGTGGTACTAGCAACAAACAGCAAGGAGCTTTTGAATTCACACGAAAAGCATCCAGTCGTAACCATGCCTTTAGGGGTGGTTTTGCCTTTAGGGAAATGCGGAGGAGGCAGCTGTGGGCAGGGCAGAGCGTGAGCAGACAAACTCAAGGCCACACAACACTGTAGAGCAGGGGAAAGCAAGCGGTGTGAGGCTGCTTGGACTGCAAAACTTGGTCACGCTTAAAGATGCTGTCATGTAAAAAAAAAAACCAACCACCATTTATTAGAAAGTCTGTTAAGGAACCATGACTAGGAAGGACCGGGAGCATGGATACAGGCAGGGCGCACTAGCTCCTGTGCACAGAGTCGACTGAATAGCCGCCATTCAGCTGCCATCAGCTCAACATGCACACACGAAACACTATGGGGTATATTAGCTCTGGAACAGCACTGCCTTAATGCATCTCTATACATTTCCAGAAGTGATCTGGCTTGCACAGGGGCCAGAGCTTTTGCAACCATCAGTTTAGAAATGCCTCAAGAAATGTAAAACTGAAACCAAGGAGCTACTAACTGGAAGATGCTTTTTAATGAAGAAATGAAACAGCAGAAACTGATGGAAGTTTTGATGTTTCCCCTCAAATCCCATGCTAGCATTAGCACTAAACAGATGTCCCATATTCCAAAGAAATGGCAGGTTTGGCACCTCTTCACGGTTAGCAAATTTAATTATGGCTTCAAATGCAATAATGGAGCAACCTTGCTTGGCTATAATTGGATCTGCAATTGGCACCAGCTTTCCTTCCCTCACTGTGCCATATGGGGAACTGTAGAACAAGGTGCTGCATATGTTCCTGCTGAATTATACCAGGTCAAATCAGGGTCAGATTAAGATATTATGGAAAGGATGGGAGGGACAATCAAAAATGAAAATTGGGGATAAACTCGGTGTCTTCCTGCAGTTCCAATTTCTCTGACCAAATTACCTGGGATCCAACTGGATGCGAGTTCCAATAAAACAGCAGCTTTAATTAGGAGAACTCCCAGTCTGTCTGAAATAACACCATGTTCTGGGCAGAAGATCAGGAAAGGCAGAAGAGCTGGCGTTGTCTGAATACAAGGCAGTCCTGAGATAGGCACAAAGAAAGGGAAATAACCCTTTAAGTAAGCCACAAATACTGGGGGAAGTGATTTCTCCTTTTCCCCCTTCCCAGAGTCAGTGCTGTTTCAAAAGATTTGGAACAGGGTGGAAAAAACCCCTTTCTGTCACCTCACATTACGTGTCTGCAACAGCATGGCAATTAATGGGAATAAAAAGAAGAATAATGCCTATTTTGTTATTTGGTTACATAAAATATGCACCTTAGGCAAGCCAGGTAGCAGTATCTAGGAGTACGACTGCCTGGCATTTTCCACTACAAGACCCTGTATTTTATTGTTAGTAACTTCACCAGACTTAAACCATTTGGGCTGAAATTCCCCTTGCTGACTTTCTGCCTTAGGCTGAGTTTGTCTGCAATGTTTCATGATGCACGTGTATACCTAATTGGGATGGCTGATTCTAATCCAGAGTAAGAAAAAACAACCCATAAAATAATTGTTTCAACCACTTCATAGCCCCAGAAAGGATAAATAACATTAAAATAATCATTGCGACACCTTTCCTGACAGAAGAAGAGGAAAACTCACTATGTGCAAGGCGGACGCTACTGAAAAAATTACCTGATGCTAATGCAGACCTGCTTACCTCCAGCCAATGTCAGCAATATACACAGGTAATGTTCTAACCCCACTTAATTTTAATTTAGTCATATTCTGACACATCATTTTCTTTCCCCTGTTGAAACTAATGGGACTTTTCCCTTAAATTTATGGCATCCCAAAGCCTCTTGTTTTCATGTTTTTTTTTAGAATTGTGTCCCCCTGTGACATCTCTTAAGGCACCATGAATTACAACCCACTTATGCTATTTACTATTTGAAAGCCTGTTTTTTAGCCGTGACATTGATGAGAAGTTAATTGTTCTTGTTTTCCTTTTTCAGTACTTTTTGCTTAATAATTTGAAATTATAATCATTACAGATTTAGAATAAAACATGAAAATACCCCGATAGCACTGAGACCAGAATCAACACAGGAGTCAAGCCGCACTACACCACACAGTAGTTATCTTCAAGAGTGGGCCTGTTGACTCTGCAATTAAATAATGTTGCCATGGTATCGGGTAGGTCTAGGGAATAGCACGGTAACACTAATTACAGAAGGCACGACTGGAAGACAGTTGCAGGTGACTGCCGCACTGGAATTTGGTCTATCAGAAAACAACAAGGCAGTTTATAAATATTAATCACAATTTGCAACACCTGAAAGTAAAGAAGAATGCTGCACATTACAGGGAAGAATAATGAAATAAGAGAGCTGTTACTTTTTATGGCAGTGTCTGTCCAGGGTTGCACAGCAAGTCATGGCAGAGCCAAGGCACTGCGATCCTTAGCTCCATCCTATATCAAAAGCCAGCAGCGTTGCCCCTCTAGATGTCTTTGTTATTCCTAAGGAAAGTGGGAACCTTCCTCTCACCTGGGACTGGTCCGTGCTTCAGCCCAGGCTGCTCTTACTCAGACTCGCTCATTCAAGCCAAGCAGAAAAAAAGAGAAGACCCCAGTAATGTCATTAGGTGCTGTGGCCACCACCCCATATGGTTCCATCCCAGGAAGACAGGAGCTCTGGAGGCTGGAGGTGACACCCCGCGCTTGCCGACTGGCACACGTCGCCGGCCCTGCAGGGAGGCTCAGCTCACCGCCATGCTCTGTTAAGCAACCTGAGGGAAGCAAGTTACGTCAGATTTGCCTCCAAGTGCTCACCGAAGAAGACAGGACCTGACACATACAAGCAGTTAAAAGTATAACTGACCCTCAGTAACTTCATAGAATTAGTACCCAGTTCCTTCAAAAAATCCCAGAGGACTTTACAAACGAAGCAAGTGCCACTAGCCCCTTGAAGGGCGTGTGGGGGATGAAAAGGCTTCTCAGGGATGCAGAGGTTGAGGGAGCACAAGGAAGGGGAGTCAGATGCCAGAAGTCCCCACCTGATGACTTTGACCCCTGTCAGGGAGACCCCACCAGCCCCTTTCCTCTTTCTGTAATGCCAAGGATTCTCCACTATTGCTTTTGCTGGTGCCATTTGCATGCGGGACACTGGTGCCGCTGTCATCAGGCCACTGAACAAGCACAGCCAGACAGAGAGCGGACAGCAAAATAATGATCCTCCCTCACTTCCCCCATTTCCCAGAGGAGCTGGGGTGGCTTCCACCAACAGCCGCCACGCACTGGGGAGCATACCCAGCACAGCGGGCAGCTCTCGTTCTATATTTTAAAGACACTTCTTTAGCATTTTAGACAGCAGCTGCCTAGAAGATTATCAGAGGGAGGAATGAGTTTGATAACACAAGGGACCAGTCTTGGATTCATGCCCCCTTCTTTTGTCAGCTTATATCTTAAAAAAAAAAAAAAAAAAAGAATGGGAGAAATTCAAATGTGAAATATTCTCGGTTCACCTCGGGGGGAAAAAAACCAAACCAAAACAAATAATGAGACCTGAAAACTGCAGTTTGGAGCTGAAGCTCCTTGTAACTGCACACATCTGAAAACACTCACAGACAGCTCTGTAGTGAAATAAGCTGCATGTTAATATCGTCCTTGGAGCAGCGCGAAGAGACTGCTTAAAACTCAGTAACCAGGAATAAGGGCAAAAGTCTGGAAGATATATTTCTTCATTACCGTATCTGGATATATTATGCTATAAAATAATTCAGGACTTTCAGAGAGAGAAGAAAGTCTACAGTGGTGTCCTGGATGCCAGTCTGAATCCATATTGGTACTTTCTGAGTTCTTAAGAGCAGAGAGCCTTGCTTCAAGAGGCAGGGCGTGGCTGCTCGCCTGCGTGTCTCAGCTGCAGCATGGTGCCAGTTCTCTGCCTGGCTTGCAGCAGACCCTGCTGATCCACTGTCCCCAAAACGCACAGGGTGCTAAAGAGTAAGACGGACTGAAAGTTCGTGCCCACAGCTCTGCAGTCTGGAAGTACGAGATGGAGGCCAGGAGACCAAGGCTTCAAAGGTCTCTACAAACCAGTTTATAGGACTGAAGCTGGCATGTGGGTACATAAAAAATATTTTAAAGCACATGTCTTCCTTTGAAGAAACATTCCCTAACTGAGAGCTATCACTGATGCCAAGCGTGCAATGGTAAGTAGTTTTCATTTCTTTGATTAAATGTAAAATGTCTTGGAAATGGCCATTCCCTGGGCAGGGTGGCTTTTGGGCAGCTATAAATTTATGCTCTGGCCTTTTTATGTAACATTTCTGGAACAAAAATCTTTACGTGAGACAACATAAAGCTGACAACAGCAGCTTTATACTTGTATGCTTCTCAGCACACGTGCCGCAAATTAACTGTTTGCTCCGAGAGGAGGGACTTTATCTATGTCTGTGCAACCCCGCTGGGCAGACTCGTCCGCTCGCTGGAGCCATCACCTCTGAGTACACACGTGAGTCTGTTCCACTGCACGATCGGAGGAATTCCTTTGTCTCCCTAATACATTTGCTGTATAAGCAGGTAAAAGACAGGGAGCGGAATGTTCCTAGTTCAATTATATTAAAATAATGATGATAAGTGTCAGTGCCCATGTCATTTGTCTCAACTCCATATTAGTTCAGCATGTCAACGCAACCTTCCTGAACGTCTCCTGCAGCTAAGATGATTGTAGAAAGATTATCGTATGTCAAATTTTGTGCTACAGCTCAGCAATAGCAGCAAAGGAGCTTCATGCCAGGTTCCTGGACCCAGCTGTCTCTCAGTGGGACTTTCCAAGGGACATAAACATAGCCTATAATTCTTTGGAGGACAAGGGGGAATTCCATATACTGCATCCTACTGGCAGAACGGGCCTTGCCTTGTGTATCAGATTCAGCTGGAGGATGCTGCAAAGCTGCCTTTGCCACTCTAGAATAAGGAAAGAGCTGGTATTTGAAAAAAACAGGCATTGGGGCATACATTACTTCGGCCTTCGCTTAAAGTACAGAAGGTGTTCAGATACAGCTTTCTCAAATATTGCAGTCTCAGTCTACTCATCACCAACAGCAAAGTGTCCATATGACACAGCAGGCTATAAAACATAACAGGCATAAATCATGATGAATTCACAGTCCCTCTCAGATACAACACTGCTGATAAATAGCACTTTTATGTCAATATTTTGTACTCGTACCACATATTCACCTAAGGTCAGATTGCTGACCATAAGGTCAGATAACTCATACCATTTTCCTGAAGTCATGGTACAGAGAAGCGGACTGACCAGCACCGGGCACATGGGAAGGACAAACCATGCCTTTCCTCTCTTTTTTCCTTTCTTTCATGGTTAATGGTTTCTTTCATGGTTAATGATTTCACTAAACCTTGAGTTCAGTCCCACACACAATTCTGAATGCAATACATAGTGTAAGGGATTTATTGTGTCATAATAGAAGCACTGTTAGCACAATTAGATTCTATGTTGGCTGTATGTATGTGGAATATAAAAAAACCTGCTTTAAAATGTATTCATTTTCTAGGACATATATTTACTACAAAATCAAAATTAAGACATTGTTACAAAGACCACAGCCTTATTCTCAGTACCTGGATTAACATTGTGCTCCTTCTGCAAAAGCACAGGATATAGTGTGCCTATATATTCAGCAGGAGGATGTGCTCCAGCAGTGGAGGTAATGTGAACAGGCCAGAAAAAAACTCATAAATAGTAAGAAATGGCTCTGCTTCTTGAAAAAGATAATTTGCCAGATTTTCCCAGCACAACTCTGTACCTGAATCTTCAGTGATCTAACAGGTATTAACCTACTTTAAAGGAGCTGCTTGTCAACCAGATGATGATCTCAGCTAAATCTAAGACCTATCTCTCCTGGAAAAAATGCCATTTTAATCTGTTCTCAACAGCTTGTTGTGTTGCTGAAATACCTCTACCAGTCTGGGCTGGAAAGTGGCATTCAGCATCTTTCAAAGTCTGCAGCTGGGCAGGAACCAAGGGGAAGATGTTGACTTCAGCTCAGTGCCTTTATCAACCCCAGAGGTAGGAGATAGATGGAGCCTCTTGAGCCACTGGATGAATTTCCCTGCTGTTATAGGAAGATTGCTGCAAATTTCCTTTCATTAACCCTTGAGTACCCCTGCCCCTGCTCAAGCCCCAGGGATGCAGGTTCCTGGGGGAGCATCCCCAGGCTCGTGGGAAGGAGTGGGCTCTAGCCCAGTGCCCTTTGCCTTCCCAGTGGTCCAACCCTTTACCCTGTTTTACTGCTTAACAGTGGAGAACACAAGCACTTGCACTAACAATGCCAATCTTTGCTAAAATTGAAGCTATGTTTGGCTTTACAACTCCGGCTGTTTTGCTGCTTATTCCATTAACAGCCATTAAAGTCCTGCAACTGCAAAAAGGAAATTACTTTGTTCTCTTTCTGGCGCGCTGAGCTTGGCCCAAGAAAGATGTCCGGGCCTCAACCTGCGACTTCCAGAGGCAATTTGGACTCGGGGACTAAAACAGTAACACGAAGCAATTTTTCTTTGTAATGCAGCAGTATCCCATTTGTATGAGCAGGTCTTACGGAATGAAAAATGATGATTTATTCTCATTTTAGTAGGAAAATTCTCTCTTCTCATCAGTCTTTTATAGCTCTGTAACAGACCTTCTGGAGATAAAGCTGGGCTAACAGCTCCTGGTGGAAGTCCTTCAGAGAAAAGAAGTAAGTTCCAGTGGCTTTTTGATTAAATTCTTATAGAAAGAAATAAAAAATAAAGTTCCCTGATGCCTCGATATTGTAGTGATGGCTGTACTGGTTATTAGAAGGATATTCACGCCAGAAACATTTCTGCAGGTCTACTCTATTGTGCTGGTTTTGGCTGAGAAGGGGTTAATTCTCCTCACCGCGGGGGGCGGCTGCCTTTCCAGCTTCCCGCGCTCTGCCGCGTGGCAGGGGGGGCTGGGAGGGGCAGGGCCACGGTGGGGGCAGCTGACCCCGACTGGCCAATGGCAGGTTCATTCCATACCACGTGACACCATGACCAATATATTGAGGGGCGGCAGTGGCAGCGCAGAGACGGCGCGGCGTCGGGTTGGCGGGCAGCTGCCGGTGCGTGCGGTTTGTTCTGGCGGTTCGTTCCCCCTCTCCCCTCCCCTCCCTTCCCCCTCCCCCGGGGCTTTGCGCCTCTCGTTGTTCTCCTTTACATTGCATTTCTACTGTTGTTTCTTTTAATTTTAATTATTAAACTGTTCTTATCCCAACCCACGAGCGTTACCCTTCTGATTCTCTCCCCCATCTACCGGTGGGGAGTGAGCGAGCGGCTGTGTGGGGCTGAGCTGCCACTAAACCACAACATCTATGCAATTCGTTTTACCTCTCCACCACTGTTCCCAAATGTGAGACAACCAGCCTTAGATTATTCAAGGATCTTTGTTTTAAAAAACGGGAATTTACAGAGTTTCAGTTAGTGAGCTAGCTCATCATTCAGTATTTTCAGTGGCAGCCCTTGGCAGAGAACAACCACCCCGTTAAATTGCTCTGGGCAAGAAACTGTCATTTTGGTGAATCATGAGAATTACTAATTCTATTATAATGTGTACATATATGAGGAAGGTAATTCAGTGGGAGTTTTAGTTTAATCTTTATGGCATCCTTCAGAAGATTATAAGCCTTGCCGCTTTTCCCTGTTGTCCGCCCGATTTCCAGAGCGGCTGTTAAAAGTTTCAACAGCAGCAGTTAATAAAGACAAACAAAGTATAAACCTTTGCAAAAAACTCATTCCTGTTTTTCTAATCCCTTGGATTTCTGGCATTAGCGTCTAACCATCGTGTAAACCTGATATTTTCGAAGCTCAGGGAACATGGAAGCTCCTCCACTTTCCTCACCGAGCACGCGTTTACCAACACGATGCAATGCTCAGGTCCCAGGGCTGCCCCAAGGCTTGCGTATGCTTTAACACCTGTGGGCCACGTTCCTCATGGTCTTGTACAAAGAGACACTCGCATTTGGAAGTAGTTCAGGAAAATCAGCTGGTCACCCAGAAAGGGAGTGGACTCATGTGTGCCCGTGCTTGTGTTGAGGTAGCGTACATCCAGGAGGTAAATCCTTGCTGACACATGAGCTCTCCCTATTAGTCACAGATGAAGTTAGTCAGGACTGCACTTTATATATTATTAAGACGTTTAAACTTTAAATTAAGAGCTCTTTCTAGCCTAATACATATGATCACAAAAACTACAATTAATTAGAGAACAAATATTAACATTGAACTGAAATTCTCACAGTCCAGTGGATTAAAAAATAAAAGAATCAAACAATAACCCACCCTTAAAACCAAATCAAGAGCAAACAGTCCTATCTGAACACTGCACATGGAGCTAATTTTTATGGTAGGTTCTGGTAGCAAATATTTAATTTTGCGCTCAATTGTTACTTGGTGAGAGATGCAGCAGTAACTTCTGTTTGACCTTAATAGTTCTGAGAGATACAAATGTATGTGAAAGATCCAAGAAATTCTGCCATCTCACCATTACACATAAAATATATAAATCTTCTCCCAGATCAAATACATTTACACTGTTAAGGAGATACTAAATGAATGAAGACAGATTTGATGTATTAATCCACCTGAAGTAATATACGCTACATAATTCAGCATTAGCACATTTAATGGGAAACTGCACGAGTCCGAAGTGTTGGTAATTTCTGGTCCATAATTTAAAAGTACCTGATTTAATTCAATGTAAAGGAAGAGATAAAAAGCAAATTTGTTCTTTCCTCCACTAATGAAATAGTACTTCAAGGTGCAATAAAGAAAAATTTGGCTACACTCTTAGTGCAGTCTGTGTTTGGAAATGGCACACACTGTTCTCGATTCATAAAACCTTGCATGTGTTTAGGTACTAAAGAAGTAGTTGATGCCAGGTTTTGTCACTAGTGTTTGTGAGACAAGTTCATCCATTTTTGCATTAGCAGATGTAAATTGCTGAGGCAACTATCAAGCACAAGTAAACATGTGTTGCCTTTTAAGCACTGTTGCTGCTACAACAGACCAATGGTATCATTATAAATACGGCCAAGAGGCTTTCTGTGAATTATTTTAATTCATTTTCAAAGTACTGCTCACATATGTTCTGTCTTGCTTCCAATATGGTCCCTGAGCCTTTTGTCTTCAGAGACCCCAGTTTAAACAGTGGGGCAGGGAGTTATTCCCTGGTACATCTTACTGTGTATTTCTCTTAACTGCCCTCACCCTTGTTTGTGAGACACTTAACTACCCTTTTACTTTCCCCTTATAACAAACCAGAAGATGAGCAGAATAACCTGGGACTGAGCTACAAAGAGATTAAGGACATGTCTGCACTGAGCAATAGAGCATGGTGAAAATGCTTTTAGGGAATATGTGCTTGTGTCTAATAGGTGCCGCAAGCAGTTTTGCCCACTGCATGGTACTGTCAAGGCACTACGCAGGTCCAAAATACCAGGGCTAATTAGCCCTGCTACTCCTGCGCAGCTATCTTGCTGCTGGTTTTGGAGCTGGCTTGCAGCATCCCCATAGGCTTGCTTAGACCAATGTGCAGAATTACATGCTCAACGTCACACCAGAAATCAATGGCAGCAGCACGAAAAGAACCGAGATGTGTTTAACAATAGCCCCAGCTAAAAGTCACTAGGCTTTCTCCTTCCCAAGCACAATAACCCTCCTTTTCTAGTACACAGACAAGTGTTGGAGAAGCTGCACATCTCGTAATGCATGTAGAGAAAAAGAAGCATATGCAAAACTAACTCACAAGAGTACGACTTAACCACTAAACTGTCTGGTCCAGGACAATGGGAAATTTGGCCCTTTGCCTCTACCACCACAATGGACCTGTACAACTAAATTGCGTCTGTATTAAACAGTTGAGAACTCATACAGCCTTGGAGAATAAATGAAGTTTTACTTGGCTACGGACCGCCACGGTTACTCACGTAAGAGCCCTGAGAGGCCGCTCCTGCTCGCGATGGCACAGTGGTAAATCCCGAGCTTCTCCGGTCACTGCTGAGTCTCCACTGGAGATCCTCCACACTCGCACTTTTGTGGCTGCCAGCAGGATCTCACTCTTAATACATGAACTAGTGACACTTAATGCCTAGAAGGAGAAATTCAGTTATCTACAGCAACTAAAATAACACTGTGCAGCTTGTCATACCCAGTCCAATTTGTTCCATAGTTTTTCAGAGACACCAGGGAAATACTCCATTCTCCCGTTCAGCAAGCTTCATCTACAGTATATATTGCTTCCCAGAGAGTTGCTACAGTGGCGAAGGAAAAAGAAAAGAGGCTTAAAACAAAACTACAAGCTTTCCACCATGACTCCCACCAACTTCTGTTACTGAATTTAAATCCAAAGCCATTTTATCTTTGAGACAACTGCCAGTCTCTTCTGTTTTCTTAAACTACACATTTTGGTACAATTCTGCACTGGTTTATACTTGCCTTTGGCTTCACTCATTTAGGTGTAAGTGATGGGAAAAATGGCTTTAAATTTCATTGCTTTAAACATTTCTTGAATCCATAGATAACACAGGCAGACTGACTTTGTAAGTTATTGTCATCTTAGTTTCCCCAAAATCACAGTAGCTGAAAACATTATGGTTTTTTTCCATCCACAAACAAAATTCATATCCTTTCATCTTAAATTATTTTTAGATGGTGAGATGCAGAAGTAAGTACAATGACAAAGCACAGTGGGTTTCTCTCAATGCATTTGGAGCAAAACCAAGATGGAGGTGTTTTCAGCACACAGCAGACTCCCGGAAAATTGCACTCGCAGTACATGGCAGATGTAATAAATTTCCATGCCTCTAGTCAGCACATCCAAGCTCTGGCTTCTCTGCTCCAAACCAGCAGAGTAAGAGGGAGTTCAGATAAAAGGTTCTTTTGGGGGCTGTTTTTCTTCAATTCATTGCCACTGACAAAGAGTTCCTCCTGATTTTGTAAAAACTCTTTGTGGGAAGTTTGTTTAGCAGCTGCTGGCACGGGGTGAAGCAGGGGTAACTATCCCATTCGCCGCAATCACCCTCAGGGTGCTCGTGAGCAGCACCAGGACCTTCTGCAGACACCAGTGGAGATAACAGAGCACTTAGAAGGGAGATTACAACAGCAAGAATGAGCTGGATGAGCAGTCAGGAAGAAATGAGCAAAGGAGCGATCTAATTTTTCTTTGGGGTATTTTATTTCATAAATCTTAAGACAAGCCAACAACTTCCATTTCGGAAACCAAATCTCAACTTGAGATTGCCAATAACAAAACAAAAGATGCTATATCTGTCTGCCCACAGAGCCTATTACATGGCCTGCAGTTATGCCATCTCTTCTCAGTACTGATACCGAAGAAGGGAAAATTAGAGCACAGAAGAAATGCTTTTGATGATGTGCGAGCCCCAGAAGGATCCAGACCACACTAATTTAAGCTCTCAGTGCTAACAAGGAACAGCTATTACTGTGGGTACTTACAAACTAGAAGAAAGAGTTCCTTCAGTGGGAAGAACTCAACAGCTGCTTCCCTGGAGGGTCTCAACTGTTTTAAATCATGTTAAGGAAAAGGAGAAATCAATAAATACACTCGTTAGAGGAGGAAGTCAGAAGCTCTGGCCCTGCTGAGGCCAGTCCTGACCCAGGAAGCTTAAAAATGGGCGCAAGGTAAGGCCTCTGGACTCAGACAGCAGGAACACAGTGAGGTCTGTAGAGAGTCAAGAGAGGGTGAGTGTGCCTGACCTTTCCCGGAGACCTCTCGCATACGGCAGGCCTCGCTGCAGGGCCGCCGGCTTCTAATGGTGGTTTTTGGAACTCACCTGTGAGGTCATCTTGAAAAATATAAATAAAATTTGAACACTCCCTGTTGTGACTGCACGTAAAGGTTTTGAGAACTCACACTGTCCTTGACTGGAAATCTGGGGAGCGGGTCTTTACCCCGCATCAGTCACACTCACCTTGCGACAGCATTTCCTTTACTAATAAAAAGGTGCCTGCACTGCTTCTTACAATGCTGATCCTGTGGTATTTCAGAACCACTTGCTTTGTTCATTGCTATTTTAACTGGGTGGAAATACAAGGGAAAAAACAGCCACAAACCAAAGCTTTCTACACCGTCAGAGCGCCCAGTGCTGGGCTGCAAACCCGCCTGCCTCCCAGCAGCCATCCTGCCTGCCAAGGACAGACTCCTCAAGCAATCGACATTAGCAGGTAGCAAATGTCCTCTGACTGTGCCACCTGGCACGACTGCTCATTGCTTCCTAATCCTCCTGGAATAGCATTTTCCAGGCAACTCTTATCATACACCGAGCATTCTCCATATGTTTGCAAAATGAAGTCAAATACAAATTTGCCTTGACATCTGCATGAATCCTTTATCATCAAAATTCAGTAGAAGCAAAAGACAGGAGTTGTTTCTGACCTAATGATTTCCCTCCCCTTCAGGTATATTTTTACACTGGGAGACATTTGCATCTCAGAGCTTATTTTTCTTAGATACCAAACTAACTCCGTGCAAAAAATCCAGCACAGCATTACATGAAAAGGGTAAGATGTGTTCAGTCAATTTTCCTCTCTGTCCGAGCTATGCTGAATGCAGACAAGTTCACAGCGACCCTTGCCTCTGCACCTATCCAAGTTCCTCCCTGATTTGTGGCATAAAGTAGCTCCAAGTCAGAGCTGATTTAACTTACTCTGCTGTGGCAAAACTGCAGGAGCTATTGCAGCAGCTGGAATATCTGAAGATTTGCAGATCTCTAAGCATAACCGCCATTCCACATCTATATTTCTGATATTTCCATGCATTTAAGTTATTTCCTGGTGGGCCCATCTGCTGCATTTATGGCCTCATTCTACCACTGTGGAGAAGACATTATCTCGTACTCCTGAACAGGAACTACTAAGGGAAGGAGTGAAAGCCTCCCGGCACATGCCAAGAACTTCAAGGATCTTTGGCTGCTAGTAATGGCAAAATGCGTGGCCTCAAAGAGAGAGGGGCCTTGCACAGAAATTAATGCCTCTCGGAAAACCTGACCTCTAAGCCAGCTTACAGCCGTTGTGAAGGGAACTCCACTGTGCTACTAGACTGGCCTCCACAGCAAAGAATTCAGAGTAAGATGAGATAAGTTCAGTTCCCACAACTGATTATAAAGTTTGCCCAGACAGCTAGTTGACATAGAGACATCTACCGATGGATACCTTTAATCCCATAACACAAGGAGCTGATTTTCTGGAGGCTACACACTCCCTGCTTTCATACGGAAGAGGTGGATGACAAGCAGAAGAAACAAACAAGATCTTGTGATTAACATGCCAGTAATTTCATGAGGAAAGCACAGTTCCTGCTGTAGATTCATAGCGTGAGTTTTGCCGAGCGCCTCACTTTCCCACCTACAAACTGGCAACTGGAATTCCCCCATGCCATGCTGTCAGCGTGGACTCCAAGGTCCTCAAGGCGGGAACTGCTTTTTAGCTGGTGCTTATATCATGCTGTGCTCTAGGATGCTCTAGTCTCAATGGGGGCTGTGGCCTCAGCTGCTCCTCCAAGGATGACTTTGTCTCCCATTCCTCAATTTCCTACTTATCTCAGCTGCCTGTTTTAAAATAACAGTTGTGCAGGGTGTTGAGGTCCTTGGTTGATGTGTTGTAGGAATTCTTTAATTACTCCTAAGCCCAGCTATTTGCAACTCAGAAGCTCATGTTACAACATTAAAAGGCTTTGACAATGTAACCTGGAATTTCTGGAGTAGGCTCCAGCAACACAGTTTCTCCTTTTTATCTTGTATTTCAAGGAAGAGTGACAGCAAAAGTTAAATGCTGTTTTTATTTAGTGCTGTTTGATTGAAAGATTAAAGGTTGAATTTCTAATTTGAAGAGCAACTCCCAGTGGAGATGCAATATTTGTATCTATTAAGGACAAGGTGCCCCTGAAATTGCAATCTGCTTCTCTTCAGAAGTTTTAATTTTCAGGAAATTATAGCTTTCTACCTTCTCTACAAAAAATATATGTAGTTTTATGATAACAAAAGTGCCTCAAGCAGAATATACATGCATTTCAAATAAAAAAGATAACCCATTTAACCTTCAAACAAGGCATCTCTTGCAGCCACTAGCAGCCTCACAATAAAGCAGCTGTTGATCTTATTTCATGGCCACCTCCCTTTGTAGCATGCAAATCCTGTTATATGCAGCTGAATTGCCCATTCTCAAGCCAAATCCCTTCCAGTTCCAGATCATCCCGGTCTGCTGCACAGCAAGTGAAACGTGGGGATAACTATAAGGCAAAAATTTGGAAATGGACAGTATTAAATTCCCCAGACATCATCTGCATAAGGAAACATCTTCCTCATCATTCTGCAACATCCTCATGCCAAAGGACGTCTTCTTCTATGCCAGGGGTTCGGGACAGACAGACTCTCCTCCTGATCCCTGTACAAGGCAAATATGCCTACATGGCCCTAGGAAGACTCCTGGACTGGTAATGGAGACGTGGAAAACAAACAAAAAAAAAATCAGTCAGGCTATAAGGGGTGAACACCCAGATGCATAGGAGCTCGCCTTAATCTAACCAGTCTGCATAAAAATGGGTCAGCACAGGTTTCAGCATGGACTGATGTCCCGTCACCGCTCCAGCTCCTACACGAACTCAGAAAACTAGCAGTAAAGTTTAAGTTGCCACAAACTCTGTTTTTTCACCCAGAGAAGCTCAGCCATGCCTACAAGAGCTGTGTTCCCTACTCCAGTTGTCACACAGCCACAGCTTGAGTGATCCTGTTTGCAGGAACTGGTGCGGAGAAGAGAGCGCCTTGGCTGAGCTGCAGAATGGTGGCAGCAGAATTGCAGTAACGGAGACATCCTCGCCCCCCGCGTGAAAAGTGCCTTTATCTTAAAGGCTGCAATTACAGCTCAACGCGATTGATCCTCACCATGACAGACCCTGAGACACGAAGCTGTCAAACTCATCATCCGTAACACAAACAAAACACTAGGGATCTACAGGCAGCACCTCCCCTCCCTCAGCAGATTACTTCAGATCATTACAAAATAGCTGTACCCAGTCTGATGGTTGCGATTAACTCACGGAACTGTCAGAGGTTTCAGAAACATAACAGTCAGCCTAGAGAGAAGAGGAAATGACAGACAACAATAAAATCCCAGACATTTTGAATGGGGAAAAAACATTCCAGCCTTATTCTCAACAAGATCTTTTCTGTCTGGAAAGCATTATGGCTATTTATATGAAATATTTTGTTACACTCTGTATAAAGCAACTGCCCCAGGCCATAGCAGCTTGCATCCTAAATTGGGCAAAGGTGGCGTCGTCACACCCTCATTTTACAGATGCAAAACACAGGCACAGAGAGAAGAGGTGACTTCTACAAAACAAGCATGACAAACACACGAACTGGATTTGAGCTCAGATGGTATATGGGAACGTTTTAACTGAACGCTTTCCCTTTACTGTCAGTGAATTTCCTGACTGCATACATCTAAATTCCTGTGGCTTTCGCTGCATTCACAGATTCGGATTCCTTCTGTTTCTACCAACGTCAATCTACCAAATGAGGTAGGCTGCCCACTTAGAAGCAAAAACTACCAAGGCTGTTAGAGTTATTTCTCTCTCTTTCCATTTCCTTAAAGGAAACTGACTCCAGGCATCAAATACAAAGGCAGTTCTTGTAGGAACTTTCAAAGTTGCTTTTATGTCCGCCCATCTTTGTGCTAAAGTCACAGGCTGAATTACTGCTGTCACAGAAGGATGGGCAGAGCATGAATCCAGGTAGTGTGTAGGCGTTTGTGGGTAGCAGCTACAGGCTGCTTTCCCTGCACGGAGCAGGCAGGATGCTCCTGGCCCTCTGCTGAAAAGACTGACCCAAAACTCTGCATGCTCCATCTATGGGAACTGGCTTGGGGTATTTAGGTGTGCCCATGTCCTGTTTTCAGCTGGGTTAGAGTTAATTTTCTTCCTAGTAGCTGGAATAGTCCTCTGTTTAGAAAGGGAAGATGGAGGAAGGTGCCTCCCCCATATGTTGGGTCTCTGAGGAGAAAAAGCAAAAAGTGTGATTATTAATACTTCTGATACGTGGCTCCCAAAGTATGGAGGTGATGGCAATGCTAAGTACAAATAACAGATTGATCTCACGACCAATAATTTTATCATACCGTAAGCCAGTGTTACACAGTACATCAAAGTGATAACCTTTATCCATCTCCCTGAGGTGATAAAAGCAGCACAAAAATACTGATAAACAATATATATGGCAAGTAAGGTGTTATATAACACAACTCTGAGAATAAATACAATGACTTTGAGAGCAAATAAATCAACATTGTGACCAGCAACTACTAAACGACTATAATGAATGCTTATAACAAACTTGTTTTAATGACAGATCTGACCAGGGCATGTTACCTCAACCCTTCATACCCTACTGTGCCAAAACCAGACTGTTGCAGTTTAACCCCAGTTGGCAACTAAGCACCACCCAGCTGCTCACTCACCCCCCAATCCGCACCGGTGGGATGCGGGAGAGAATTGGGGGGAAAAAGTAAAACCCATGGGTTGAGATAAAGACCATTTAATAGGACAGCAAAGAAAGAGAATATAATAATAATAATAATAACAACAACAACAATAATGACAAAAGAATATACAAACCAGGTGACGCAACCACGCACCACCCGCCGACCGATGCCCAGCCCGTCCCTGAGCAGCGATACTGCCCCCCGGCCAACTGCCCCCAGTTTATATACTGGGCGTGACGTCATATGGTACGGAATATCCCTTTCATCAGTTGGGACCAGCTGTCCTGGCTGTGCCCCCTCCCAGCTCCCTGTGCCCCCGCCAGAGAGTGGGAAGCTGGAGTCCTTGACTTAGTGTAAGCACTGTTTAGCAACAATTAAAATATCAACATTCTTCTCATCCTAAATCCAAAACACAGCACTATACCAGTTACTAGGAAGAAAATTAACTCTATTCTAGCCGAAACCAGGACAGTATGGCAGGCAGACACCGTGGTATGGCTGAATACCACTCCCCTGATAACACATCTTGCAAATCTTATACATCTACAGTAACTGCTTGCACACTAGAAGCAGGAGATAAGAAGAGTAGTACTATAGGAGGAAAACATTAGATGAGTCCTACGTCTTTCCTCCCGAGTACAAGGAAGTAGCAGCTCCACCACTGTATGGACCCACCGATACTGCATTACATGGTTGGAGCATCTGGCGGGCTTTTGAGGGACTCCGTTATGCATCTGGAGGCATCAGAGGTCTGCTGGACCAGGAAGTTTCTAGTACTTTCTCTTGATCCCAAGTAAAATTATAACAACGTCTGGCATCCTGCCTCTAGCATAACCCAAAACAAAGCTTCCTAAACTGATGCTTCAGAGGGCAGCAAAAGAATAAATAAACCCCTTAGTAATATGTCTAGCCAACCATACGATGCTTTACATGGAGAAAAACATCTTTCCTGAGCCCAATAGGAAATAATTTTGTGCCCTGAAGCATGAGATTTGTTTACCCTTAACTTAACATGCATAATGCTAGTTTCGTCTTTTTGCAATGAAATTATCCATTCCCCTTATAAATCTGGCTCTTCAGATTCCCCTGAAGAAGCGTATGGCAGAACTTGGAGAAATAAACCACTGGAATGAAACCATGAGGAAAATTACTGTTATTTCTCCAAAACTATCTCAACACCTGTACAGGTTGGACTTGCACATCCAGACAAGCACTTCCCTGAGCAGTATTTTGCTGTTAACACTGGCATACTGAAGCGTTGGCTAAATAACAAGATATATTTGATATTTAATTCCCCTTCAAATGCAGCATTTAAAGTTCAAATAAGAAAGAAAACTGAAGGCACTGGATATTCTGGATTCTTTTCTTTTTTTCTTTGTAGCCAGCATTAATTTTGGAGGCTGATGTTAAGGATATCACAGACACACAGACAGAGACCATTCCTTAGTGCACGGGGGTCACACCACTGAGGACCATCATATCGTGGGGTGGGTCAGACCCAACAGTGCAATTCCATTTTACATTTTAAAGACCTATGATTTTATAGAGGAGACAGCTTCTACAGGATAGTTAAGAGCCTCCACGGCAAGATTCTGCTAACAGGCCTTTTCCAGAAATGTAGATTTACACCAAAAATTAATTTGTTCTAGCAGCTGCATGGTGTTTTGGCCGCCCCTAAGTTTCCCACACACAGATTTAATCAAATCTCAGATGCTCTTTTGCTCTCATGGGAGACAAAAGGGTAGAAAAATCTGCTTGCAAAGTTAAAGATCATCTTTTTGAAGACTCTCCAGTGAGAACAGAAAACATTATTCCAGAGAGAATGAATACTGCTAATCCATAGCTGATACACTTGTAAATATTGGCGAGAGCAATATTTGCTGAAGGGCATAATAAATATCTTTCATATTCACATCCAAACAACAATGCAGGAGAGTAAACAGCATGGCCATAGTAGCACGGCTAGGTTTTTTCCTTGCCTGTACCTGTTTGTGTGCTGTGGGTGCGTAGCTCCATTACATTCCTGGTGTTAAGTCTTGTAAGAACTTGTTGCAGTTCCCAAGGGCATTATTGCCATTACGAATAGTGACTGCACTGTTGCAAAAAAAAAAAAGGAAAAAAAAAGAAACATCAGTTGAGGCGATGCAGAGATAGTGGGGAATCATAAGGGCTACTGCCAGCCTGGTGAGGTTAAACTCCCTAGGCTCCGCTTTACAGTTAATAAAGAAAGATGGGCCCTCCCAGATGATAAGTCTGAGCAGCTAAGTTAAGCTCTTGCTCTGACTAGCTCTGAGGTGCAGGATCCTGTCTTCATTAACTACAAAGGGAGCCCAAGTACATTAACCATAGTGAACAGGGGCCTCGCACCATCCACTTCAGTTATTTGACTTGGATACAGTTCAGAGCATGCAAAGGTAGGAGTCCTGGTCCTACACAGACTGTGACCATCAGGCCACTTCAGACAGCGATTCAGGACACCTGGCTTGGGATGTATTTTCATGCCTATTGTAAGCCAACCCCATCGTTTCTACTTTTTTAAAATTTTTAATTGATCTCATCTGGGATGGCTCCTGGACTGAGTCACCCACGCAGGCACCCAGGTGCCAATCCTGGCCCAAGGGAGGCAGCAGCTCAGTGGCAGCTGGTGTTTAGATCACCCAAAAGCAGTTATGAAACTGCAGCCTCAGGTACTGGAAGTCGGATGATATCAATATCCTCCTGCTTCTTTACTGCCATAATTTTGATCACTGCATTCTTAATCCAGTCCCTGCCAGTCACCCTGCCGTACCTCACTTCTTGCCAGTACTCAAGAAGAGGAATTTCAGAGAAAGACAACCCATACCAAAATTTCATTATTGCTGTAGGATAAATTCTATAATCAAGGCTTAAGGTAGGATACAAAACCTATATGGGGAGAGAATGTCTCCACTGCAGAGTATATGCATTAGGAAAGCCACATAAAGGACGGGAGAACACCACCTTATCCTTTGTTCAACCAAAGGCAAATTAATGGCTTAACCTTCCTTCCCATGTGAGCTTCTACAAAAACCCAACCAACCAAAACCCCCTCTTACGCAAGCATTTTTGTTAGAAGTGTTTGTATGTTTATCCCAACGCAAAGCAGCGAGATGACAGCTAAGCTGTCATAGCCAACCATCCCAAATCACAGCTCAGCTAGTCACGGTCGGCTCAAAGGAGGAATTAAAGAAAATTTTTAAAGAATCAGTCACCTAACTAATTCAAGGTTGTAGTATTATGTAAATAGATATCAGAAAAGGAGAAAGCCCTAAACCTGTTAACACTCACTCATGCAAACATTGACACTGAATCCAATAGGATTATTCCCCTAAGAAATGTGAAGTGTATACCTAAGTCTCTGTGGAATTTGGGCTTAGGTTTGTTGAATAGATAGCTTTCTGAGAATTATTATTTTTTCATATGTTGCATCATCTGTAGGAATACTGGTACAGTAATTTGAATATTACAGAAATACTGATTTTATAAAATATTCAGCTGCTTTCCTAGTTCAGGTGAGGGATCAGACAGATACTCCTCAAATGAATTCAGGAAACATGGCAAACTTAGTCACATTATAACAAACATTATTCATTCCCTTACAATAACTGGGTTTATTAAAAACAAAGGCTAGTTAATATTTTAGATTTGCAAGCTTCTTTTCACACTAATGCCCTAAAGCATTTTGCAAGCTACATGCTGACATCTTAAGTGCTGTCCCTTCTCCTGTGAACCCGGCTGCAAAGCCCTCAGTCGAGTACTCAGCTGCCACGCCACGCATTGGCAGCAGCCCTCTGCGAGGCACAAGATGAACCCATTAAATTTCATCTAAATGCTACCGCTGACATCCATGCTAATTCAATAATTACAGCCTGGTCAAAAAAAAGCCCTGTTCCCAGTGAAATGAATAGCAACCAGGAAGGCTGAATGTGCTGGCATCTGTATTAGGGTGCTCAGAGCTCCTCAGCTGGGAAACCGCGCTTCAAACCAACGGCTTCGGCACCGCCACGAGGGACGAGACTTGGGGAAGAGGTGGAGACGCGCATTCAAGCTTTCCGGTTTTTGGATGGCTGGTGAGTGGGAAGAGGTGGAGGAAAGCAACTCCACTGAAACAGCATTTCTCATCAGAGGAACCCAGGGACCAGCCCAACAGCTTGCAGGGCCTTGCTTGCTCAAGCCTGGCTCTGGATCCAGCTCGGGCGAAAGCCCGGCGGCCGCTGGCGCGGGCAGGGCTCGGGGCGCACCCGGCAGAAGGTTTTGGAAATGAAGCACCGCTAGAGGACAGTGGAGGCTAAGAAATGCCTGGCAGAGCCCCTGGAGCTTGGAAACGGGCTGGGGGGGCTGCAGAGATTTGCTCCAGGAAATTCAGTCAGTAAATAACTGCCCACGCACGTTTCAGCGCATCGTGACGACTGCGAGCGGCAGGTAGAACCCGACTGGAGAAGATTCAGCGGGGAGAGTGCCCAGTGCTGCTAAGGTGAGGGTTTGCTAAACGGGTTTGAGATTAACCAAAATCCACTGCCAAGGAACTGTCCCCCCCCCCATCAGCAAGCAGGAGTGGCAACCACTGCAGTCAGTATTTAGAGCCTGATGGGTGTAACATGCTGGACTGTAATTGTTATGACTCAGAAAAAAAAGACCCAGATAGCAAAAGAGGTGACAGCTGTACCTCGGATTCCATGTGCATCTGATTCGTAGTGTCTACCTAATATCTTAGGTGCATTTCCAAAGACAGCTAAGAATACCTTTGCATTTCAGCGACCGATAAGTAAAGTAGGTTTAATTTCATGTGAGTGACTACCATTTCTCACTAAACAGCAGGGATACAGACAGGGGAAAAAAAAAAAAAAAAAGATGAAAAAAAGGAAAATTGAAAATCTCTGTTCTGGTTTGCAGAACATGCTGCATAAACTCACACTGGCCATATCTGTTTGCATTAAGACCTTGTTTGCAAGCTCTATAAAAGATTACAGAATCACAGAAGATGTAAAACATGAATTTTGTAAATGTAAATTTGTAATTTACATGAATTTTGTAAAATTCATGTAAACATGAATTTTGTTTCATGAATTACAACATGAATCATGTTTTTCTGTGACGGCTGGACTTGATGATCTTAGAGGTCTTTTCCAACCTTAATGACTGTGTGAAAAGGTGTTGTCATAGATCTAAATACAATCATGTCAATTAACCATGATCCTGAAGAAAGTACTTACCTAGAAGAACATTTAAGACATTTAACTAGTCATCATACAAGTGTGGTTAACCTTAGGTTCATCATATACACATGTTTAAGTGACATTCCTTGAGTGGCAATATGACACATCCCCTCTCCTTCAGGGTAGTTCCAACTTGAGACCTCTCATGGTTTTAGCCCAAATTTTGTGCCATCTTTAATGTAATTTCACATTCTGCTCATTTCTCCTGTTTATTTAGGACTAGCTTACTGCTTGCAAGGCAAAATATATGTAAAAATATACGACAGCTGCCACAGCACCTTTCACACCTATGTGTCCTGGATCACTTTACAACCATGGGAAGAGTCCCAGCATCACTATGAAAAGGTTGCATTTAGATTTACAGCTGTAGTTGCCTCCTATCCAGGATGGGAATGATCTTCATAGCACCGTGGCATTGTAGCGGGCTGCCCCACAGCTCTGTAAGGAGACAGTGGCAGAGCTGGAGAGGGAGCAGAGAGTCCTGCCTTCTGATGCTCTGCTCCACTCCCTGGTGGAGGTAAATGCCACAATATACATGTGGATAGTTCCCTAAGAACATTCCTCCAGAGCTATTAATATTTTACTGGCAATTTATGGATCATCCTTCCTGCTCTACCCCTTACTGTTCTCAGACATCGAACAAAATTTAAAAAAAAACCTATCATGCCATTTTGCATTTCAATGAAGTACAATGGAACAGATTCCCAGGGGCTAGACTGGGATTTGCTGGTATAGTTCTTTACGAACAGAAGCAGGACAAATCCCAGTTTGGTATTGTGAAAAGTACAGCGCCTGCTCTGCACCCTACACCGCTGGATGCAGAGGCCAGACCTTAGTCTGGAAATGCGGTTTTGCCTTAGGAGGTACGGAAAGAAACTGGCACCTTGTTACGCTTTCTCCCAACCTTGCTCACCCTCAATGAAATAATAGTAAAGATCTGAAGCGACAGCATACTATGCCAATTTCTGTGGTTTTGGCTGAGCAGCTTACTATTGGCTTTTACACACACACAGCAGTTTGATGTTTTCTGGCAGGTTGGCAGCCCAGGGGTATGATTTTTAGCATTCTCTAATTACAATGCTGCTGTCAATGAGCTAATGCCCATGGGGGAGCAGGGGAGAGCCCGTGCCCCAGGAACGGCTCCCGTTCTGTGAGGAGTTGAAGCAGTAAAAGATGTACAGAGAAATATAGCCTCCCTTGATGACTGCAGATTAAAACATGGACTCTATTAAAATTCACATCCTGCAGGTCTCAGTTTTGGTAATGGTGAAGATAGGAACAAATGCAGGAAAACAAAGCAAACCAAAGGGAAAACTGGAGGGCAAACGGACTTTTTTTTTGTTCTAAAAAATTTGCTTACAGAGCAGAAGGACAGAATCACGATCTCTTGACAAAAGTACCTGCCAGATGTACGATGTACCAAGGAAATGGCAACCACGTTGGTGTTTCCCTGCTGAATATAGCATTCAGGGGATGAATCAAGGGAAGCGATCCAGCCCTCTGCAGTCAGGTAGCCACCAGTTCAGCCACTGTTGTAACCTGTTCTCTACAATAGCACAGAAGGAACCAGGTACCTGTTTAGTCCTGCTATAGCAAGGCCTAGGAAATACCCTTGGAAAGGGCATCATGAAGAGTAGGGGTTGTATACCTTCTCTGCAGAAAGGCTTGGATTTTTGAGGACTCTTTGAGGATCTCTACCCACTGCAGGGTCCTAAAAATGTCAGTTCTTTATGCTGTTAAAACCTCTTTTACTTAAAGCAATGGAAGAAGCGGAATATGCAATGCTCAATGTCTCAGAGTTGGGTATGTTGGTCTGAGAGATCTAAACTTAAGGGAAACATCTGAAATCTTGGCACTCTGTATTAATGAAACATATGCTCAAGGGATTATTTCAAGTGCCTCCACAAATTAAGGAATGCCTTGGTCTCTCTGATAAGGCCTCTCTTCTCAGTTCAGTCCTGAAGCAGGGGTTATCTGTGAAACACTCAATGGCAATGACTTTGTGACTAAGGAAGAATAATGCTCTGAAAAAAAAGAATGGAAGTAGAAAGAAATGCAATCTAAGTTCATTTTAACTCCAGGATATTATTATTAAATTCCCAAGGTAACCTCTATTTCCACATATATGTAATAGTTTTCAATTTCAGCAGGTTTAGCAAGGACCGTGAAACTTCAAATGAGGACCAAGAAACCTGGCTGTATGTATCACATTGTAGCAGACCTTCAATTTCTATGACCTTTCCAGCATGCTTATAGACGGATATTATCCACCAGGGAGAACTGAATAATGATTCCTCCTCCTTCTCCCCCCCGCCATTTTTTTTCCTTGCAAAACCATTTCTCAGCAAACCCAGATGGTGCAAAGGAGCCTGATGAGATGAACGACTTGGTTCTGAGTGTGGATGTCGGAGGACATGGCCTGCATGCCTGTGAAACAGCAAATGAAGCAGATGTTTGTCATTATTGCCCACTCTTGAGGTACCAGTGCTTCTTCCTCACGAACCACACGCTGCAAGCAGCAATCACGCATCACTTTCTCCTCTTCTAGTGGGTACTCAGGTGTATAAGTTGTTGAATTTCATCTTGCTGATGAATCTTATTTTAGTTGTTTGGCATGGCAGGGCATTTCTTTGTTAAAAAGTGAATGCAGACCTCTGGCTTTGGCAGGGTGACTAAAGTGAGCTGCGTTCGGCCAATGTCTCTCCTGTTTCGCCTTAATTTGCTGACACTAGATCCAGCAACGCTTGCAGACTCAGAACAGGAAAGCAGACTGCAGAAGTCACCCTTTATACCTGCCCTATTTTGTCTTAGACAACTTTATCTCCCATGGTGTAAAACGCCTTAGGCATTCCTCATGTCACTTAAATGGTGCCAGTGCTGTATCACCACTAAGCAAAGGCACTAAACCTGTAAGCACAAGGAAGATATTCCCATTACTTCTGCTGGCTCCACTGGTGACAGCATTACTGTTAGCCAAACTAGCACTGAGTTCAGCTCTTTCTTGACCACTTGTCCCAGCTCTGCAGTTATGCAGGGAAGCATGAGACTGTTCTGACTCATTAGCATCTTACAGGGTTTGCAGGGCTAGTGTAAGTTACTGCACAAACGAAAGGACTGAGAATCAGACCTGTAATCTAGGGTCACTGGTGAGAGACTGCTGCCGTTTCATCCCCCTTGTAATAGCTTTTTTCCTTCAAGATGAGTTATTGCACTGCTATTTTTGGCTGTGCTTCATTTGGAAAGTTGGCACAGAAATATTGTTTGGCAGACGCAGACCTGCCCTGGCAATCTACTGTTTTGGGGTTGTTTGCTTTTAACTAATTCATTATATCGCTGTACTGCAATGTATATCACTTGTCTTCCCCTACAGCATAGAGTGTTTATTAGGCAACTACTCTCAGGAACATTCCCCAAGACAAACATTTAACCCCCAGCCTGCTCAGGAAGGCTGGCAGTCCTTATTACCAAGCACTAGAAAACAAAGGCAGCTCAAGTACATTAACGCATACATTTATTAATAATAATATTTTGCTTGTTGTTAGTGAAAACTTGCATCAACATCAGTGCCTTCACCTGGATTCACCCCTGAAGTAACAGGAGCTCATTACAGAGAGATTTGTCACATTAAGCCTAGGTTTCCCTGGCTTCTCTCCCTCTTACTTCTCTAATGTGATTGTTCTCCATGACCCTAATATATGACAGTCATTTTAACGCTGGTAACTACCCTTCTGAGTGGAGAAGGTACTGAATGCGAAAGACGTTTAAAGATATCACCAGTGAGCCCTGATTCTGGAGCCATGAAGCAGTTCATGTTCCTTAAAAGCCAATTCCAGCAATTTCCTTTTGGTGAATCACCACGGAGGTGGGAGCCAGCCACTGGAGTTCCTGAGCCTACCAGATCACATTAAAATTGTTCCCTGAAGCAAACTGGCTGCCCATGCGAGACAGGTGCAGCGGGCTCACATCATCTCAGCTCCCTCCTGCAAAACAGCCGTGCCTCCTGTGGGCACAGCCAAACGCAACGGCAGAGAAACTGCACAACAGGACATCACAGAGATCATTGATCTATCAGGTTTCTGCCCATCATAATAAATAATTCACTAAAGAACATTCTAGACCAGAAGTTATAAGCTTTATAAAAGAGAAAAAAACCCACCCTTTTTCTCTTGTGTAGCTCCTGTTGCAGCATGGCCCCGGTTCTCCATGAGACACTGTGGGTTCTGCTGCAGTTCAGACCAGTAACGGTAGGAAGGTAACTTTCAGAAGCAAAGAGCTGACACATCACTACAGCTTTTGATGCCTGCGTTACAGCCTGAAGTCAGGCAGCGTGCTCATCGCTAACTTTGTTGTCATTTTGCATATTCATTTCTCCTGCGAGTCACCCAGAGGAGTACAGATCAGCAGAGAAACACGAAGAACAGAAATGCCATTAATAATTTCCCCAAATCTTACACTTTGCGTCAGTTTGGAAAACATGCCTTGTGACACTAGCTAATAAAGCGCTGCACAAGAAAGCATAGCTTTACTCTTCGTACCTGATTCTAGATCTGTAGTTTTCAGTAAATGCGTTTAGATGGTTAAGAAAAGCCTACCGCTAATCATCTGGGTTTACGCTGCTCCCTTGCCATTTGTTGACATCAGCAGTCCTTGAAATGTTCCCAACAAAGCATAATTTTTTTTATTTTTCACACCTGGGTAATTAAAACAGGTATGCACTGAACACTGGGACCCATTTTAAAAGACATCATTTTCTCATCCCATAAATGTAATTTGCTATCAAATTAAGTATTTCCACACTCCATTTCTCCAGCACTTTAGCATTTTAATTTGAAATACAGTTGATAGAAATTACTGTTCTCAAGCAGCAGCCAGGTTTGGACGCAATTCTGAACTAAGTGAGTGCTTGCCTTTTTCTTATGCACCTCTGTAGTTTATTGCCTTGGTGTGCAGCAGAGACAGTGAAAAATGGAAGAAAAAGCAATAAGAAGGGGAAAGGTACCTCATAAAATGGAGAGAGGAGGGCAGGAAGATATGATTTGTTTTATGGGAGAGTTACCACTATAAGCCTTTCTTAGTAGAGATTCCTGTTGTATGAAACCTGATTTTCAGTGCAGCATTTTGGAAGTAAGCTTGGCCAATTCAGAAGATATGAGACATGATCCCTACAGCAAAATCATCACCTTAAAAAAATATCCTAACTTCAAGTTTTGCAAGGCTTGGATACCTTGGCTTCATTCACAGATTCCAGCTGAGACCCAAACAGATAATATACCAGTATACACAAGAAATAATTTTCTCACAGTATTCCAAGCAACACAGATAATCTAATTTATCTTATTCAGATAAATTGTCCTGGAGACCAAAGTTAATAATTTAGGTGCAAAGGGCTACTGAGACTGAGTTTTAAGAACTGATTTTCCTTTTGGGAGTGTAGCGTACAGAAGCACTGCACATGGTGTTATAGTGACTTTTCTCCAAAGATCAAATCAAAAGATGCAGCTGAAATTCAAAAATTGAGTTTCTCTGCTTTAGTGGATTGTAGTCGAACTATAACTGTAGCTTAATGCATTTTTTTCAAAGTGCTAATTTCATTAGTTTTATTTATAGTTGTAGTGGAATGGTAACAAGTTACTCTATAATTCATGGATCACGCACATAATAGGAACCATTAGCTGTCACATCAGTGCAGATGAAGTGAGCTTTGACCTGTGAATTACTGTCACAATAAACTCAACTCCTGCAGATACCAATGCTATTCTTGTGGATATAGTGTATGTTAATTTGAAGTAAGTACTTTAGTGAGGAACCTGAGAAATTAAAACGAATCTATCTGCTCCTAATCTTTGGTCTTATTTGAGAGCTATTTCTAATAGACCTATCTGAATAATGCAGAAAGTAATGAGTTGCCCAACAAGGAGGACTAGGGAATAACAGCAAAGGGAAGGACAATTCCTTGCTTGACAGATGATTTACTGCCAAATGTATATTCAGGCAAAGAACAACAAAGGAGCACGAATGTGAACGACACTTTTGTCGCTAGTGAAGAAACCCAGAAAACAAAAATGGATAAAAGAAAATGTAAAGAATAATTGGAGATAATGATGGTAATTTGTTTCCCTATTCTGAGATAATTGATCCACACTGAAGATGTAATTATAGTACATTAAAGAGATTAAACATAAGGTCTGCGGCTCAGAGTGAAGACAAGTGTGAGTTGAGATACTGTAATTATGACATTTAGGGAGTCATAATATTTTGATGTTGGCCTTTCAAAATTCAGGGACAATGGCAATACAGCAAGGATCATTTCAGTTGTCAAATGCCTGCTATTTCTTTCCCTTCTCTTGTTTCTTCGGGCTGCAGTCTCTGACAGAGTGCCTGCTGCCAGCAAGAAGGAAATTAAATGATGTGACAGTCCATTTGGTTAGGGACGACAATTGTGCTGCTCAGGTTGTCATCATTTGATTGCTAATCACACTTCAGAAAAGGCGATTCATTTACTCAAGGGGCTTCTAAACCTTGAAGTCTTTGCTTGTTTGTTTCCAGACCTCTTTCTTCCCTCCAGGTGATCCTGTGCCTTACTCCTTAGTGACGCAATACCTTCAGTGATGTGTAGTTTCGAGCCATTAATGTTCTACCTGTCACATAGGGCAGCATCTGACATGCAGGGCTGGGCTATAGCAGCAGCCAGCAGACTTCAGCCTTAATTATCCTCTTTTGTTATCAGCCCTGGAAGGGCTCCTGAAACAGGGAAGCCTCCCATCCTGCCTAGTATGGCCCTGGATATTCATTGTTAATGCATTGCAGATACATACAGTGACAACAGCTTTTAACTATTTAGAATATACATTTCTGTGCTGTCAGTCAAGCAGCCTCTTAGGAAGGATAAAAGGAATGACTCAAATACAGAAATTCAAATCCTAGGAAGGAAGGAAGGACTCCAATGAATTCCATACTAGCTGTTTGCTATTAATTCTATTATTCTGTCTATTTTTAACATGTGCAAGGCATCCTTTATTTACTTTATTGAATGATGAATATAGAATGCTAATTACAGAACATACCTAGGTTCGGACTTATTTGTTTGTTCATTTGATATCTTCGCTGGGGTTGTATCTATATGATATCCTGATTGATTTGCAAGTTCCTTATCGCTTATCTATAGACTACTCAAAGTGGAAACTGTTCCTCTTCTAAGCCTGCTCTTTTCTGACCACACAAATTCCAAAAGAAGTGTGCAGGCTGAGAAGGATACAACGCAACTGCTCAGGAAATGAGGGGAAAATCTGTCAGGTCTACTACAACCAGCATTGGCAGACTTGGATCACACCAAACATTTCAGAAGAGATCAAAAGTTTTAAAACACAAAAAGATTTAATGCATTCAACCTATAGCCAACACCAACAAGTGCAAGGAAAAGGTGAAAGCTTTGATCGATAATCCAAGAGCTGCAGGAGAAGCTGCCAAACAGATAAACCAGCCTTAAATTTCTGGGACTGCAGCTGCCTCCTACCTGCCCAGCAGATGACTTGTTCCATGAACTAATTTGTCTTACTAGGGCTTTGAGCGGTTGCTCTGCTGATCACCTTAAAAGCAACTTTCATTTCATTTCATTTCATCAGTTGGCATATGCACTGAGTGTGCCCTTTAAAGTTGTTAATCTCGATTCCAATTTCTTCTGTTACTGCCTTTGGGGAGAGTCATAAGGAAGAAACAAGGAAGGAAGTTTTAAGCTCCTTTGCAATTCTGTGCTTTAGACATCTGCAGCTTACCTGATTTCCCCAGGTTTCACTTACACTCTCTTAAGGCCTCGGGGAGGGCAGACTACCAACATGCTGTGTGCTTCAGCCTAGTCAAAGCCTGCTCAGAAAAGCCCTCCTACTGCAGAGAAGGACTGGAAATGGAGGGAAAGCCAACTGACACATAAATATGCAGCTTCATGCTCAAGTTTATTCTCAGGAAGCTGTTGCCATCCTACTGAAACCAAACAACCTTAAAGAAGATTTCAAGAGACAAAAGGGCATTGGTACTAATGAGCATAGACAATTAAGTAATAAAAAGATAGCTGAAAAAGAAGCTGAAAATTTGCTTGGGGAGACAAGAGATTCAGCTAAATTAAAACCCAGAGCTGCTGTTATATTTACTACCAGATTCAGTATAATAATAACCTTTTAGGATCAATTTTGCCCCCAAAGGGACAATTAGGCTGCAGGTTGCAGTTACTGCAACAGCTCTTTCAAGTGTTTACCACGTCCCTTATCTTACTTAACCTGACAGAGGTGGCTGAAACTTGCTCTCGATCTCCCCAAATTCTCTTTTTTTATCTGAGAGTTCCTTAAAAATTACTGAAAAGTCACAATGTTATAAAACCCAATTTATTAAAAACAAAGGTTTACTCCATTGCTCAGGAGAGTGAAAATGTTGTACTTAGGGGAGGAAGAAACAGTATTGAAATAGATTAATGGCAGGAAGTAATGAAGGCAAGAAGTAGTCCAGAACAAAAGGCCAAATGCTTCGTATTAGACAGGAGGAGAGAGAAAACCGTAAGGTCATATATAATCTGGTCAGTTGAAAACTGTAAGCAGATGCATAAATGAAAGTAACAGCGAACAGTATCTTAAAAAGTAGCTGCCAGAACTGCAAAAAAAGAAAAGGTTTTTTCATGAGCAATGCAACTAATGAAATCCATTTTCCAGTGGCTTTGTGTTCCGTATCCCCTCCCCTACCTGCACTATTCCCAAGTCCCTGCCATGGCCACCGTGGCCGGCCGGGCAGCGTGATGAGCCCTGGGTGCTCCCGCAGACTGGGTGCTCCGCTCTGCCGTGGGTGCGGGTGGGATGGGCACCTGGTGTCTTCTGACCCAGGGCAGCCTCTGCTCCTCTCTCCATGTGCCTGTTTCAGCAGACGCTCTTATCGTGCCTTATACCTCTCTGTCAGATTAGTCTGGGTGTAAACAACTGTTATTTTTGTTACTAAATCCCTTTTCTCTTTCTTTTTTAAAGTTGCATCTACATATATGTTCTAAACTTCTTGCAACATTTAGCTTTGTAAGCTCTCTAGGACAGGGGCTGCCTTTTAATGCCTCAAATGATGGGTGACAACCTGACCGAGCTCCGTAAGTGCTGCCACATGATGAACTTTAAATCATATTAATAATGGAAGAACATGGAATTCATGCCCAGACCATCTTCAGCTTTGTTTCTAGAAATGCCCTTCTATGCTCAAGAACCAAAGGAAAGAAGAAGAGAGAGGAATTTCCTCCACCTTTTCTCCTTGCCTTGCTCCTGAAGCTGCGGGTACTGATGGTGAAGATGCTGATGAGAACTCCATGAGCACAAATATAATTGTTTAAATCCTCAGCAATGACAAGCAGCAATTCAACGGCAGGGGTGGGGGGAGAATAATCAACATTTGGATTTTGCTGACTTTTATAATGCTGCTTTTATTGAACTTTTTTTTCCCCCCTTACTGACTAGAGGGAAGAAAGAAGAATGACTCATCATTGTACTCCATAGATGAACAGAGGCACAAACTAGTTTTTATTGTCAATAAGACAATATAGTACCATTTCTTTTGGAGAGATCCATGGCTCTCTGATTTTTTTTTTGGGGGGGGGGGCGGGGATAAAACTCTCTGTACACTATGTATGTAGTGAAATTGCTTCTTTTGAAATTCTGTAGACAGTAAAAGTTCCTTTGATATAAGGCATGCACTGCACCTCTTTTCACCTCTCTGCTAACAGAGCTTATTCTTGTTAACTGGCTAAGAGCTGTGGAAAGATCTATTCCAATTTCGACAATATCGTTTACCGTTGCTGTTCAACCAATCTTCACAATATCCATGTCTACCAATTATGTGAAGAAAGATGCCATACAAGTTCAAGCAGAAATGCACAAAGTATTTTACTTCGTATGGATGCAGTCTCAGATACAGGAGACAAAAAGGGAATCACACACTGGCAAATGTCACTGTTACCCTTTTTCAAATGTAAGAACAAAAACTATAGAAAACATATGTGCAACACTTCATCAGGAAACAAGCAGGTCCTTTGCCAGGGTTCTTAAGGGCCTTACAGCAGGAAAACATGGCGTGCTTATCTCTCTCCCATTTCACAATTTCAGCAATACTGCACAATATCTTCCCCAGCATAACATAGTGAGGCAGAATGTTTTACAGAATAAACTGAGGCCAGATGTCGGGTGCCCCAAAAGGGCACATGGATTTAGCACAGGGACCAACTCCAAGGCTGTAGCACTTAAACCTCTGCCTTGCCAGGGTTTTCTTACTAATAAACTAGGAAACACCAGTTTTGCTTTCACACATGCCAGACCTGTCTCCATCTCATGTGGACTGAGCCGTTTGGCCTAACCATCCCACAAATCAGGCTTTGCCTTGCCTTACAGTTAAAGTCACTGGCTCTTGGCAGCACTCTCCTTTCTATAGACACTTGTTTAAACCAGTCTTAAAGGCCAAGATTTTTGATCACATATATCTTACAAATTTTCAATATGTTGTTTCACAATTAGAGGAAGAACCATCAGAAAGACAGACACATCTTTGGAGGATGAAATCTTCAACCCTTTAAAACCACCAAACTGTATCTCTGGTTATTGTACGATGCTTTCCTACCCTCACCCCAGTCTCCTACACCAGCCAGCAAGCACAGATGCTCACTATCACTTCCTAATTAAAACCCTGAGGCAAGAAAACATTTACTGTGTACTATAAACCACCCTGAAAAGCATTTAAATACGTGTTTAAACTTTAGCAAGCATTCAAGAACCCTTCTTAACAGGGATGGTTCCTTGAACTAGAGTGTTGAGCTACAGCCCCTTCCATGTCTCTTCGGCACATTTAAAAGGAGCTAATAAGAGAAGATGGTTATTGCTGGTGGTGACAGAAGTGGATAACCCTCTTGTTAAAAGCACCCTGCACAGAGAGGGGTTGTTGATGTGTCCCAGCTTGCAAAAACACATCATGATATTGTCTACTTCATTAACATTGAGGGCTGTCTCATCTCTAGAAAGAGTTTCTTCCACCTGTTTTGTTTATCTGAAGCCCAAATTAGTACCTTTTTCTTCTGTTCAAAAGCGATCCTGTAGAATGCACTGAGATCTGCTGCTGAACTCATACAAACGTAATATACTTCTAAACAAAAATTAAAACTTGGCTGATTGCTCTGTGTATCTGCAGGTAGGTCACTAATTAATCTAAAAATATTTATTCTCAGGTCAGGTCCATATTACTCTCTGCTTTGTGATAAATGCAAGTTCATATTCAAAGACAATGTTTACATTCATCACATGAGCTAAGCTTGTCTGCAGTAATTATCAGTTATTCAGATGCTGCCCATTATTACTCCAAATAATAAAGAAAATATTTTTTCTTTATCATTAGCTAGCTAGGTCAGTGAACACAAGGGCAATGTATATCTTAAAATTCCCAGGAAAGCAGAGATTAGTTCCAACACTTTAAAAGCCCTAAATCACTATCAGCTGCATTACAGATTCCCAGATGTAAAGAAAGAAGGAAAAGTCATAATTTATGAACACACACACGCACAAATAAGGTAATTGCTTCCCCTCCCTTTCTCCCCGCACTTCAGAGAGATCACAGAGAATAATTACAACTATTTTTTAAATTCTGTCAAATGAACCCAGTTTTGCTTCCAAGAATCAACTCTGTGCTGCTGCTTTAACATTAATCTAAAGGATTATTTGGATGAGTGAAAATTGTCTAGGAGCGTCAGGGCAGCCGTGCTCTGAATAGGAAGTTGACTTTTGAGTAGAAGAGGTTATAGTCGAGATTCACTGTGACTTTGAGTTTCAGGTGATGAGTCTGGTTTGATTTCCATGTAGGTTAAAGGCAATCATATCTTCAGAAAGACAGGGGAAAAGCTCCCAGAAGTTTAGCATGTCCATATTCTCCTCCAAGAGCTCCCGAAATGGATATAGGCACCTAAGCTGTACTCAGGCCCTGACTTCCCACTGAGATCTCCAGGATGTTAGGTGTGAATTAAAGTTTAAGAGCCTAAAGTTCTTTGTGCCAGCTGCCGGTACTGGCAGGGTGGGAGATACTGCCTGTTGTTCTATTATGGATTGTTGGGGTTTTTTTCAACCCCAGTTGGGGAAACACAAACAAAATCATCCAAAACAGCCACAAGCTTGTGCAGAAAGGAAAAGCAACAAGTTTGATTAAATTTCCTTCTGTATTAAGCAATTCCTCCATCCTTCAGAACGATATGCAGCTAGCTCCGTAGTTTCTTCAGGAGGCAGAGAATTTTTGTGTTGCTTTTCTGACCGGACACACTATAGGACCAAAATCCAACTTTGAGTCCTCTTCATGTCTGGCATGAGACTACAGCTTTTCTTTCCCAAGACACAGCTGCTACACCCTGTTCCACGTAAATTCTCGTACTCAGTAGAAGCAAAGGTCATTCAGGACAATTTCCACTGTCTATGCTTTTACCTGCAGTATGGGGTTTTCCAGGAATTGCTGTTCTAGGATACAATGTTTCCCATCCAAAAGGCTGTCCTGATGTTACCTAAAATCAGGCAACATAGTATTACAAGCACCTTGTAGGAACATGGAAAATAAACTGCCTCAATATAATTTGATCTATTTTTCTAATAACTTTTCTAATGAATATTTTATTTTCTGTAGTGCTGGACTTAATTTGCTTGGAAGACAATTGTCATTACATTAAGGAACAAACAGTTCACTAGAGCTGAGGAGTGCAGTAATTGATTTTTCAACTGGGTGGATGAATTAAGAAATCATTATTTTTATGTTCCAAGCCACATCAAAAAAAGCTGCTGTGGATTCTGAAATCCTTCACTTGGAAAGATCAATCTTGATGTTTTCTAGTTGTCCAAATATTTTTTCTTTAGTAAATTTGGATCAATACCTACCTGTTGTAGTCAATATTGCTTTTCCAGTTCAGGTTAAGGTGTTTGTCACTCTCACCGCTCTGAACATCTGGGAAGGCCTGTCTGGGCAAGCGGCTCTCCCAGAGAGCGAAGCTATTACTGATGTCTTTGCAAACGGCATGTCTATCAGTTATATTATCTTCCTGGACATCCTACATGACCGATGAATAAGGAATGTTTTAATTTATATGGGATAAGGCATGGCTCAGAGCTCTATGCTTGTTGCCTGTATGCATAAATCTTTTAGACTGAGAATTTTAATACCGCTTACTTATTCTGGTCTCATGACTGAATGAACTCCAGATTAAAAAAAGGTGAGTTCTGTCCCATATATGGAAGCAGAATAATCCATGCAGCTTTGCAAAGGTCTTTGATGTCTTCAGATGAAGAGCAACAAGCATTTGCCAGGATAAAATTACAGCTATACCCCCTCTAGCCCTTGAGCTGTGTTAAAGAAGGCAATGACACTTAATTCATTTGATGTAACTATGTAAGAATGTTCATATATACACAATTAAAAACATAGTTTTTATCAATTATGCAGTAGCATCTCATCTGTACTCTACTAATTAGAAACAGGAAGAAAAAAAGATAGTGGCTGAAAATTAATTATGCCAACATTTCTATACTGTTTAGAACCTAGTTATAAGAATTAAATATTTATATCATTATGGTTTCCATTACGCATCCTAATGTGATTCCCTGGAAGAAAATACTTCAAGGTGCTCCAGCACACGCAAGTTTAGAATTTAGATTCTCCCATGAGCTGATGATGCCAACAAGGTTGTATCTAAATCTAATATCTTCAGACAAGAATCTTCTTTCCATATTGAAGCAACTCATTTCAAGCTGATGTTGTGTCACAGATCTCAGAAAATAAGATGACTTTCTATTCAATTAAAGAGTGGTTTGAAAATGCAAAGGTAGCAAAACGGTTCTAAATCTAAGTTAGAGATCATGGGCTGAATCCAAGGCCTGTTACAGAGTCCTTCCTCAGAGCTGGATGGTTGTTACAGTATTTCAGGATCAGAGGCTTATTATGCTTAGAAGAATGAAGTTATAGGTGTTTTGAGAGTTTTCCACCCATCTTCTATTCATATTTGTTTCATACTCCCCTCCTAGCTTTTATTTGCCTCGATCTTTTTTTCTTCATTTCACCTCTTGCAGTCTTCTTTCAGCAACTAGAAACACAACTTTAAAATTGCATCAAAACAAGGCTGTTCACCTTTCCATGTGCACATCGATCTCTGAATGCCAAGTGTTTATGTAAAACAGGTTCAGCCCTACAGCTCCCGGCAACTTCCCAGCGCAGCTCAAGACTGGCAAAATTTATGATTGTTATTCAATGCTTTGCTCTTTGCAGGTAATTGTTAAAAGGTGAGGCCCTGACCCCACTGATTACAGAATGGGTTACTGCCTAGCTTTCACCCTGAGGGGTTCTTTACTTGCAACTTTTATAACAACTATAAAATGAACCTGCCTTTTCATCGAGGAGATTGTTCCTCTGCCATTTTTTCCTCCAGAATCTAGCGTCTCCCTCTAACTTTCCTTAATTTTTAATGCTCATCCCTTTGTACTCCTGAGTTGAAGTTAATGAGACATATCTAGTTGGCCCAGCATGCTGGGCTGAATCAGCTAATTTCTGGACTACACAAAGGTCTGGACTCTACAAGTCATCATCCTGCACACTACGCTATTTTGTAATGAACACAGATGCATAAATAGCAAATATACATAGATATAAAGTCTCTCTCATGAAACACATTTCACTTAAATACTGAGCAATTTAGGCTGCCAAAAAGGCACTTTAACATAGAAGTTGAAAAGGAAGGATGATTTACAAAATTATTTTAGGCTTCAAGAAAACACAGAAACATATGGTTAGTGTTAAATATTTGTATACATGATATAGCAAATAGAGATGTCTCATGGGTTTTGAATCAGATATTTAAAGGAAAAAAAAACAACCATGCTGTGTCCCTTCTTTAGCATAGTCTAGAAACAGATTTTCTTAAGACATGCTTATCTGAGAGAAGCTTTGATTAAAACAAGAAATAAAATCTCTGAGACCAGCATCAAATTTTAAAGCCATGTTTTAGCACTTCTCCCCACTCGTTGCATTAAACCCCTTTGGCTATAGCAAGCACAGCCCCTGGAAGGCAGGGCCTCTGCCTGGGACAGGGACCCAGAGACTGACCCGGGACACCAACCTTCAGCAAAACCAAGTCTTTTAAAAGGGATGGAAAGTCTTTGAACAAGGAACCCCTCAGGTGTGTGAGCAACGATTTTTCTCCAGTGATATCAGGTCCTCAATATGAAACAGTAATTTAGAGAAGAGAACTCTTTAATTTGGAGAATCCTTAGATATTATATCTTTGGAGAAAAAAGGGGAATGTGTCTGAAAAGAATAGCAGATAGGAAAGGTACAGCAACAAACCTGTGGGAACATCAGCTGTTTTTAAAAGAGTCAGGACATTACTGATACTGTGCAATCAATACTTTTGCTTTGCATCACTTCGAGTGTCTCCCTCTTCCTGGAGGGCAACCTGCACCATCAGTCAACCTTCCCACCCACATACATCATTCCTGGCTATTGGACAAGGTGCTTTTAGATCCCAGGTGGAAATGGCCAATTGTAGGACACAGTGAAATCCAAATATGTCCCCCCCCAGCCCCCAAAGGCAGCGTTACAAATGCTAAGTGGTGGAGGAGCCTTAGCTAGCAGGTTAGAAACATAAAGAAAGTAGGAGAACTCCCTGTTAACAACATGGTGAAGGTCCCAATCAACAAATCACTAGAAGCAATGGTCATAGTTCAGTATCAAACTAAAAATGATGGGTTTTGTCTGTATGCGTGTGTGTGGATGTGAACAAGTGCACACGTAAGCACGGAAAATCCTTTCTGTTTAATTCTCAATATTCAGAAATCATTAGGTGCTTAGCAAAAGGAGCAGGGAGAAAAATGCAGCACATCAGTATTACAGAATGTCACCTGCCTATTTATATCCAGTAGTCCTTTACCGCTGTTTAACTTCTTAAGACAGCTGCAGTCACACATGGAACGATGTAAAGGTTGCTCTAGGTTGACAGGCACCTTTTTAGCATATGCCATTGTAATATTAGCAGTCATTTTCTTATTGATATCAAATGAGATTTTTCCGGCCAGAAGGTCGGGAGGAAAAGGATTGTGTAGCTCTGATCATACCTGAAGCTGATTATCAGCAGCGTAAATAACGCCTGCGTTAGCCGCGTGCGAAGACAGCAATCTAAAAGGAGGGTTATTCTCCTAGGAGCCTGTGTGTGGGGCATTGAAAGCGAGGTGGGGGTATTATGCCTTATACAAGACTCAATATTTTAAATGCTGTTTGACACATACAAAGTATGTACGTTACAGTATATGCAAATAACTCCCTGGACTAAGTATGTATATCGGTTTACCTGGAAGTTCATTTGGGCATACCCTTCTGTCTTTCAGGTCATTGGGAGGCCAGTATCAGGACTTGCTTGCTCAGTGCAAGAAATAGTTTGAAGAGCTGCATTTTCAAAGGATGTTACACATTTTTCATTTTTACAGAATTTTAATTTGAATGCCTGACAAACATGGATCATTTCTGACCAAGGTGGCATTAGCTCTAACAGTACTGTCTCCCAGTGGGAGCCAATTGATCTGGATGCAGGAATGATTTATGGGAAGAATTTCCATGGCACAAATTGATATTTTCTACCCCTCCTATTGATTTTCAAGTGCCATTCATACCTCTTCCCACTATTTTTAAATTGTGTTGACATCTGTTTACTGACCCATTACAAACAATTGGTCCAATAAAAATACAGAACGGGGAACGTGCTAAATCAATAGCTAAGACCAGTGAAAAATAGAACATCAAAGCGATGAAAGTGAAATTATTATTTTGGCCATAATTAATCAGTCCTGAGAACTACAATATCAATGAGTTCAAGAGCGGGCAGTGATATATTGTATTTCACGCACACACTCACTTTGGTTAGTGGGATTTTTTGTTCATATAAAATTATGAAAAATAGCCGATATTCACTCCTCTGAAGCTCACTGAGATCAGGGCACTGAATGCTGTGCACATATCATGTCACTGATTTTCTTTTTGGTGTGGAATGAATACAGTCAGGTCTGCCCTACTGCTGCAGAAGGACAAAGCCCTGCAACAGCCAGATCTACCTGAAGTCAGGATTTTATTCTACTCTGGCATGTTACTAAATGGGACAGTGAGGAAGGTTGTGACATTGCCCAAAGTGCCCTTCATCCCCACCTCTTGCACTTTAGACACTTGCTAAGCCACCTTCTTGTATTTCTACAGTCCAAGCAAGTTCTGGTGTCATATTATGGAAACAGGAGTGAATTATCTCTTGGGGTTAATTGTACTTTTTCATTTCTCTTTTTTATTTTATTGAATTTTTATTTTATGTTAAGGGTGGCAAAGAATTTATAATTAAGCAGATGCCCATCAACATTTTTTAAGCAGAACTTCCATTTGAAAAGCAATGAACATTTCCCTACTATCCCCCTTCAGCAGATGTTCTGCCTAATCTACATTCACTTTACTCACTGTCATACCTTTGACCTTTCTTTTGAAGGTATTCATAGAAGAGAATGTCAGTATTTATCTACCTGCTGTGCCTCCATCTGTCTATGCAGTGCACGAATAACCACAGATTATATTTCCTTTGTGAAAATTTGAGTGACAGAAGCATTTCTAAGGCTTCATATCCATGGAATGATCAGATGCTATCTCCTTGTCTTGGAGGAATTATTCATCCCATATCTGGACATCCTAGACCAGAAACAGCTGCCAAACCTGGATTTGAGTTACCAGTGTCTCCACTGAGATTTTCTACCAGAAGTCTTTCTTGGATGCTTTTCCATCACCCTCGTTTTACTCATTTTCTTGACAGGGAAAATGAAGCAGGAAGGTTCATACCTAAGGCTGCCACAAGAAATGTAGAGCAACATAAAGCCATTTTAAAGAGGTCTCCTTTGGGAAGGATTATCAGAACAATGATCTGCAAACCTGTTAAAATTTATACAGCTTAAAGTCTGGAAAACAGGTCCCTCTCTGACGTTCCAGTGGAGCCATATGGACACTAGATCTGGTCTCAGGATTTATGTGCTCTAAGATGTACAGAAGTTTCCTGTGTGAGATGCCAAAATATGCTTCTTTTGGACAACTTAGAACAAGAAAAAATAAAGAGGCAGCGTTCCCTGAAGAAACTTTGGCCTTTGGATTTATTTGAAATGATGTCAACTCCTTTTTGCCAGGTTGGCAGAAGAGGCCATGGAAATGTGTCCTTACCAAGCCAAATACAAGTAGTACACCAGAAAAATTTACAACAATCACACCAAGGCTCACTTCTACATTTCAAATAGACAATAAAAACTTATTTTAACTGTAGCAAAGAAACACGAATATATTATATAGGAACAATACCAAAGTATAGTATATTAAGACTTTTAAAAATAGATTAATCTGAAACAATCTCCTGATCCCATGATTTTTTGAAAGATTGGTTCCAAATCTCATTTTCAGAGGTTAGGAAGAAAGAAAATATGGCTTTCTTTTGCTCAGTCCACAAGCTAAAAGAGGGTGCATTTTCAAAATTTTTTAAGGATCCAAATGGAAATGACAAAATAAAGTCTTAGATGAGTTCATTTTCTGTGTATATTGACACCCAGTATACACTATCATCCAATATCTTACTCTTCTAATACTTAAAATGAGGTCTTTCATTTTTTTAACTATTGAATTGAAAAACAATAGAAGTGTACATAAAACATACACATATAATATTTGTCAGGAAATATGCAGTTCAGATCCAAGGTCAGCAATAATATCTAAAATATATAAACCTTCCTGTGCATGTGCCTGTCAAAATCAAGAATGTTTTCCTCCTGCTTAATTTTTTTGAGCCCACTAACAATGCAGAGCTTGATTTATTTTAATTTCTTTTAAAAATAGTTAAATATAATTGCATCTATGGGAAAACAGGATTTTCTCCTTCTTTTCTGACTCACAGAGATGCCAGGTGGAAGCCAGGTACTACAAACCAGAATGCATTCAGAAAGAATTAAAAGTCAATGAATCACAGGAATAATAGTCCATCTGCCCACTTGTGCTCAATGTCACTGTAATTCTGCAAATGCACCTGAAAATACCAGGGTGAACACAGCGAGTAGCAAATTCTTACTCTACTCAATATTTGTCAGAAAGGTTCTTGCTAAAAATGCAAAGTGAACTCGTCATCTAAGTTCATAATCTGTCTTCTTCAAAGCTGGTATGCAGAGTCCTCTTCAAGGCTGCCAGAAGAACGACCAATGAAGTGACATTTTAATATCTTGGACAGAATCCTGGTGAATGGGGTAGAACTGATCAAATGTTGATTTCTCCTTCAAGTACTCAATTCTTTTTTAAGTTTAGGCTAATTTAGTGCTCATGAAAAGGGTCCAAGCTAACAACTGTGCCACATCGCAGAACTGTGCACAGTCTCGATAAGAACTGCTCCGGCAGAACGTACAACAGTCAGGTATAAACGAGACTGGACAAGCCAGTGCATTTGCTAAAATAAAGAAGCAATTTAATCTACCACTTAGTTGCTCTGTGCTACTGGAGGACATAATCCAGCTCAAACTCCTGCATCCGAGATATGTTTGATATTAGTTTTACAGGAGGCAACACTCTCGCCTCTGAAACAAAGTGTGCCCTGCAGTGTCTGCCTGGGGAAGCCGGGCTCCTAAAAAAGGAACAACTGAGAGAAAGGGAAAGCCATAATCACATGTTATCTTTAATGTTCCCAGCACATTAAAGGTAAGTATGGGGCCATCAATTCCTCACCCTGGCCAAATTCCAGAATCGGCAATTAAATCTTCCCGAATGGCTACATTACAGTCTAAAGCATACTCCTGGACACAGTGGGACTGTGCAAAATATTACTTATCTATTTCACTCCACTGACTATTAAAAGATTCTGGTCCAGTCTGGCTCTCTAAAATGCAGACATCTCATTTTTATGTGCAAATGTTAGGATAAATGAATCTCATGCCAAACTCCTGGGAACAGAAAGGAAGAGAATCATGCCCAACATAATGAAAAGGTTTACCCATAGCTGAGCCTGAAGACTGAAGGAGGAAAATCAAATTGGAGAAACTAGGGAAAGAGAGTAAAAGATCCCAAATTATAGCAAATGGAACAACTTCAGAACATCACTGTAATTATCTTCTGTTAACATGAGAAAATCTGGTGCTAATTCAGTGTCTAGTTAGAAAAATAGGGAAACGTGTACAGTGAACTATGTAACCAATGTTTTGACCGACTAGAACACGAGTCAGTCTGGTTTTCATCCAAGAGATGCCTAGTCTTCCGGGGCGGGGGGAGGTAACAATACTATTAAAAAAAAGTTTGCAAGGTGAAGGGTAGGTTAGCCAGTACTTCTGCACTTGATATCACCTAAAGAATTACAGATATTATGCTGGATTTGTTCCCTTAATGCATTAACAATACAGGTTTTTGAAGAAGCTCATTTGCTAGGCTCAGGCATACCACAGGACCAAAATACCCATGATACAATTATGCGTGAAGAAGTGCAGAAGTGCAGAAGGTCAGGAGAGCTCTGAAGGATGCCACACTAAGAAAGGCAAGTGACAATCAGCACCTTCCCCATCGTTGTCCATACTTTGAAATTTTTCCATCTGTCAAAGGACTGAACTGTGAAGCTTAACTGAGTAGTATCTGGACATACTCTAAAAGATGTAGAGTTTTCCCTACCACCCCTCAGGATGGGGGTGTCCCCTCTGATTTCAGTCTAATTTTCCATTCACTTTACTTCTCTTAACAAAACAAAAGACTAACTCCTTTAAGTCTTGGTGCCTCTAGGTTTCACAATGCTTGAAATCTGGCCCTAGAATTGCAAGACAAGGAATCACTTCCATTTGAAAATAGTAAATAAAATGCACCCCATACAGATCACAATTCAGTGATGTGTTATCTTTATCAAATGAAGAAATGTATCTTTAACACCTTGACAGTATTAAGGACTTGAAGGATTTTTTTAAAGACTGAGTCTAAGGTTGCCAGTGAGAGCATTTGACTTAGACTTGCAGGGCAGGTATCAAAGAGAATACATTAAATTTCTCTGCAGATTAAATAATTAGAAAGGAAACTACATGAAAGACAGTATTTCTAATAAGGGAAGAGTTGAAAACTATGTCAGAAATTAGTCATGATTTTTGAAAATTAGACTTTCATTTCACTTGCTGTCAAATAATTGGTGTTAAGTTATCCTCCTAACCGGACTGAACCCTGGAAACTCAGCAATAATGGTGGTCCAAACCCTCAATGGCAATTTTGGTCAGGGATGTAGCAAATGAGCTGCACGACTTCTGTTAATTTGGGGCCTCCTCCTGCTTTTGAAGTAAGTAGTTCTGTTGACTTCAAGGAAAATGAAACTGAACTGCCTTTCCTGGCAATCACATGAATTCAGTTCAAAAAGAAATCAAAGCCTCTGCCCAAAAGCTAGTCCGAATTTCTGGAGTAAAACTAATTAAAAGAAAATCCTAATATATGCATGTGTTCTTGCGTATCCTAGTTTCAGGCAGGTCCAGGAAACAACACTATTCAATGATTAGGTATTTCTAGCCTTTTTATCCTTAGTTAGCTATGAGATCCCCTGCCAAGGCATTGGTCTCAGACTTATCTGTACCAGGCTCTTGGCTTTTTTATTGCCTCGGGCTAATCTCACTTTCCCTGTGCCCATTCCCAGTTTCAGAAAAGGGGCAGAAGGGGCTCTTTTCTATTTAGATTGTATGAGACCACATGAAGGCCTTATTGCTCACTGCATTATGCAGCATTACAAGACGCTAACATTTGTTAAGGCTCTTCTAGGCATCTCTAGCACAAAAATAAAAACTCCCAGGCAGAGAAGAGTTATCAGAAGTAATATTTGCTTAACTCCGGTTTGATGAAACAGAACAAAAGCCTTCCCAAGGTTTCCTCAAATGAAGGGAGAACAGAATTGGTCAGAGGCTTGCAGCCACCCAGCAGCCAGAGAGAAAACATGCACTGCTCTTTCCAAGCTCATTTCTGCTCTGGCAGCTCAGTTATACATTAACTCCCGCCAGCTTTGCTCCTCATCCTCTAACTCCAGGCTACATATGCCCTGGCAAATCCTGCAACCCAACCTGACACCTGTGGTACTTCTCGGGTTTACTGATAGTAAAGGAATAAACCTCCTGCCAACAAACAGATAAACCTGACGATATAGCCCAGTGAAGAAGAGGAGAGATGAGCTACTGAGTGCTTTCCAGACATGATAAACCTGAATCCAGCCACAGCATTCTGAGCTGGAGAAGTGGACGTATATTCAGTTTCTGATTCATAAATGAATGTTGCCTCTGAATGTCTCCAGCTATGTAGCTAGAGGCAAAGCAGGAGCTATTTCTCTTGCACAAAACCTATATTTCTGACATGATTACAGCAGCACCTATTAGGCTTTCAAAAGAACACATTTCAAAGTCAAGATGGGTCAGACCTGGTACATGCAGTACTACCTCTCCCCGAGCTTATGAAATCCCTACAACTTTGACAGGGTGGTAATTCTGGATGAACCAGATTGATTTTTGGGAGAGCAGTCAGCTAGGATTATTTTGGATAAAAGACTCAATTCTTCAGTGTAATTAAGGAATGCACAAGTAGAAGGGGGCGGCACTTGGAAGGTTTATGAAATGCTGTCTGTCTTCACTCTGAAATACACTTTCTGTATGGGCTGACCTTCCTGCTGATGCCTGATGTTAAATTATATGATTCAAAGAAGAAGCTGAGAAGTAACATGTAGGATATTGCTTGAACTCCCTACTTTGAGTACGACTACAGAGGTCCCAAAAAGTGTCCAGTGTGACCCCCAGTTAATACCATTACGCCTTTTGCGGTGCTGATGCTCACTCCTTGCCAGTTTCTCCCTCCCCAGCATGAAAAGGCAGAGAGCTGCTGGTGCCCAGGACATCAGTCCCTACATGCCTATCTCACCTGTAAGGGCAGAAAGGACTCGGGTACAATTGCTGGCTTCTTACACGGAAGTGCCATCAAACATATCCCTTCAATTCTCTACCTCAAAAGACATTTTTCTGACCCCTGAAATCCTCACGGCTCCCTTGAGAAGACTGCCTTTGCTGGCACAGCCTAGGCAGCACCACGCTGCAGCCAAGCACCCCAGATGGCTCAGCGCGTGCAGCACCCAGCAGAGGCGTGTCAGGACTGTGGAGATATGTCTTCCTCAAATTAAATTTGAAGCTAAAATTTTGCTAAATCCTATATTCTGAACGGTGCCAACAATGAAAAGCCACCAGTGAAGAAACAGGAACAGCAGACGTGTTATACATACAAACTGAGATTGTTGTTAATGTGTGCTCCCTGGGGAGAAAAACAGGGTGAGGGTAAACACAAAAAAGCAGAAGTATCCCAGGGAAATTATTCTTTTGCCCTCAGTCTTCACATCAGATTTAAATCAGGCTGATAAAGAGAGTTAATTTTGGAACACCTCAGTCCTGTTGCACCACTTGTCTTCATCAAGCTCTACAGGCTGTGGCTTAACTTCCAGATGAGACCTGCCTTGTGGGAGTTTTCATTAGGCACTGCAGTGCTACAAACTTGAGAGGTGTCTTACAAAGCTCAGCAGTCCATGCAAGTATGTATGCTGGGACAAGATTTCACCAGCATTTAACCCAAATACAACTTCAGCTTAAACCATGAAAAGCTTCAGTGAAAAGACATGGAGAAAATTATTTCTTGGGCTCAGTACCAACAGTTTCTCTTGCAACCCTCATTGCCTTTCCCCCTTTGCTTCTCCTTTAGAACTGGATGGCCAATCTCTTCACCTTATTTTCTAAAAGAAAATGTTAGATGTGTGCCATGGCATAAAAAAGGAAAGGTAATAATAAAAGAGCTTAATTTTTATAGGCTTCAGAGAAGATTCATGTTCCATCAATTCTGAGTTTAAACAACATGAAAATGGGCCCAACCCAGGAGTAAATCCCCTCAGAGTGCAGCCTTTTGAGTAAATTTTTCATCTTAGCTTTTCGAGCTGGAGACATCACACATAAATAAACATGTGCAAGTTATTGCCAGCATGCTCTGCTTTATTAATTTTGTGTAGAGCAAGCTGGCTTTCGGGGAGGTTAATTTCCTGAACTGAGAAGAAAATGGCACCTCACCAATTTAAAAATAAATAATTGTGTGGATATCTCAGTTCATTATTTTTAACTCTGCAGAGTCTTTGCAGACTCCAGAGTCATGCTGAGACCTTAGAGAAACGGAGCTACTTCCACTAACCAGTTGTTCTGTGGGTGTGTATTATACTATGTAACAGAAATTAATGGCTGTTTAGAAACAGCAGCACCTTGTCTAGGTCCTTTTAAACGGAGCCCAGTCAATCCTGGGAACATCAGTTCCAAAGATGTAGCTACTGTTGGAGTAAAAACCTCTTAATACCACATTGTTTTAAAGAAAATATTCTTAAACTCTAGCAACACACTCATAACCTGTTGAGCTCCTCTGCCTCAGTGGACATCATGTCTTTGCTGCCTCTGTTACTCTTTAACCTTAAAAATCCTTAGGTATGAGGAGCTGTGACTTGAGTGCTGGGGCTTTTCTGTTGAACTACCTGTGAACCTGGAACCAGAGCACACGCGCCCAAAGTGCTGGTTTTGTTTGAAATAATGAGAAAATGACATTAGTCCATATGGCATTGGAAATCCTGGTTCAGACTTGTCTGTTGATTAAAAAGCATATGGATGCTACAGGGCTTTGACAGTATTGCTTGACTGTGGCTATTTCGGAATCCAGGCAAAAACAGATGGCAGCATTTCTGAGGTTTTGAAACATATGCTGTGAAACATAATTTTTAAATATATTTATTAACAGTGGGGTTAATTTTACTAGAAGTCCTAATGAATCTATATTGGTACATTTTTTTTAGGAAACACGTGGTGTGAAAGCTTGGAGAGGTGCAAACCTATGATTCCAGAATTAGTCTTCCAGACTAAAAGTTTAATAGGAATTCTAAATAGCACTCCTAACAATCTGCATTCTTGTCAGTTTCAGAACAGACAAGATTAGAGAAATAATGTAAATTTGAAGCCATTTAAAATTCATGTGTCATTTTGAGTTTGCAGTAATCTTTTCATCATCTTAACTAATGTCAGGTGATAGGCAAAAGTACATTAATTTATCTGTCTTATCAAAATGTTTAACATAGATAATGCGTGAAAGAGAAAATATTATCTGGCTGACATGATGCAAAAATGTCATTCTGTTCTTCTCTGTACAGATGGTTTTTCACTTCCCACGGTGTTTCGCTGTGGAAAATCTGTTGTGTTCTTGGTATTTAATTTGCCTTTTTGATGCAGTTTTCTCAATTAAATCTCATGCAGATGATGCAGTCATTTATATTCAGAGAATCAGACTTTCTGCTCTTATTGGATAAACTTTAATCTAATCCACAGGGTTCAGATTTAGCTGCGTGATATTAATTAATTTTAAATTTAGATAAATGTTTCTTTGGTGGAGATCAAAAGGTAAATGTGGTCCCCAGATCTGAATCCTATAGGGAAAGCATGTACTGGATGACTTGCTCGGATTTTACTGAACTACGGGGAATCCAGGTGAGAGAGGATAGGAGAAGTAGCTCAAATAATTAACTGATCCGTATAGCAGGTACCGCTGGAGCGTTTGCTCTGCTTTTGCAGCTAATGACCACTCATTAAGAGAAAGCCAAGCAGAATGATGTTTTCATGACAAGGACAGTCTCATCTAAATACTGATTTGTAGTGAGGACATAGCAGGGGAATTTTTATCTGCTAGTGCAGTGCAATTGTTGGGTATGGAAATCATGTAAAAAAAGACAAGTAAACTTGTAAGAAAACCTTCATTTTCCCACTTGTGACTTTTACCTGAATAACACAAGAAATCCCTGTCCCCCTTCAGGACACCTCTGCATTCAGGGAAGAGGAGGGAGCAACCAGTAGGCACAACTCAAGTTGCATATAGAAACTTAAATCTGGTGCATTTTTGTGTGCTTGACTTTGTCCATGCAGCTGCTGTCAGTAGCTAACCAGAAGCATGAAAGCCAACGATACATTCTGTACAAAAACAGCCAATTTAAACTGGTATTCCCTTGATTAATCTGTGTATACTAGTGAATTCAGCCCTACGTCCTTCACAGGACCATAGGAAATGTCTTTATTAAATTCAGTATCTGGTCCACAGGATGAAATGCTTTTCTTTCTTTCCTCTGTAAACCTAGGGAAAACCTAACAGCTGCCCTAGAACCTCTGATTTTCATAGCCACAATGAGGACAAGCAAGGTTTGCTTCATGTTCATTAGGATCGTGGATGGGGAGGACACAGCAGGTTAAATATTATACTTTTGACTTTAAAGTTGTAACGAATCCCTTTCTGTGTCATATGAAACAAAGAATTCAACATGAGAATGGGAAAGGGGAAGGTGTCTCTCCATTCATTTCTAGAACAGTTGCAAAATGCTGATGTCCCCCTTTGCCCCTCAAGTACAATGCATCCAAAGAAGTTCATCCTAAAAGACATCTCGCAATTTCTTTTATCTATTTACAGAAGGATTTGTTTTTCTCTCTGACTTTGAGTTATGAATAAGATATTCATTTACGTGGCTATCTGCATATAAACATTACCACTGGAGAGTAGCGCAGTGGATAGCGAATATGGATTTCTTAGTCTTATCATTGTACGTCTTTTATATCAGGTGCTCATTTAGACAGAATTCATTGTATATTATTCTCCTGTGACAACATTAACCGGCCTCCAACTTTCCAGTGCTTGTTATCATTTTCAGAGTGTAAAAACCTCAAGGACTTAAAAGGACAGCCAGGCAAGTTTGCAGAACATTTCATTAATTTGTGGGAAATTCTACTTACTGTAAGTGTCATGTCTTTGCTGTGAAGACTGAGAACATCTGCCAAATATAATACCACTTTCTTCCCTCACAGTCTGGCTCCTCTTCTGTTTGACATTGAGGGACTAACCATTAACTCACAGTGTCTCAGCCTGAAGAGGCAACTATGTATATATATCTAAAGCTTAAATTTCAATTTGTATTGGAATGTCAGTCATCAGATAAATCCAGACACAGAGGAAAGTGAATAATAAATAGCTGTGTGGGCCAAGAGAGAATTGAAAGCACCAGCAATAACTTCTTTCTAATCTATCCCTGGTCCTATAATGCTGTGGATGTTATTTCTAGTGGACTTCCCTGTTACTTCTAGCCAGAATGACAACAAATCAGACTCAGTGGTAGTAATGTCTGAATCCATTCATCTGCCTAAGGGAGTTGTCTCAGAAAAGCAAACATTCAGATGACACTTGTCCAAATGATATAATAAGCTCTGGGGTTTGTCAAAGTGATCTGCTTGTATCGTGGGGCCTTTCATGGGCTGACTCATCATCTCCTCTTTCTATTTCAAGGCTCTGTTTGGGTCCCCAAAGACAAGTGAGAACTAAGAATATTAAGTGGTTGCAAGTTTTAACCACTATCTTAATAATAATAATATAAAATACACATACCAACTTTTTACTCAAATAATGCCATCAAGCCTAATTTATGCAGCATACCATTCCAAAAGCATGTGTAACTAACCATGAGCAGTACTGTACCTTACAACTTCAGAGAAAACAATACCAGAACACACCACTCCAAAGTAGCTACAGGATAACAAGACACAGCTAGATCTGGCCACCTTTGCTATACTTAGGAGCATCATTCTCCACAGATTGTCCCAAGAAATTTGGTCCCTACCAGAAGTAATGGGAACTCAGAAAGACCTGCACTGAGACGGGGATGTGAGCAACACAGGATCAATGTAGAACCACTTGCAACACTACTGGAAATTGTTAGAAATCTCTTGCAACCAATTGTTTCCTGTTGCAGAACACGTTATAACTTTGCCATTTTGCTCATTTACTGTTCAGTTTCCTTAAAATAATTGAGCCGTATCATCCTCAGTAATTCTGTTCATGCCTCAGCATGGTCCTGATCCTCCGTGCTCTGATGGGTTTGAGCCTAAGCGACCTGTTATTTTAAGAATAATTTAATAAAAAAACCTGGAATGATTACGATCTTTTATCCAATTTCATAACATTCAGAGATTTTTATCTATGGCTTGTTGATTGAATGCTATCAGGCATGTTGAACCGTAACATCTCCTTCAGAACGCATTACAATAAGAACAATGCAAATATGTACTTAAGGAGTTCTGGCCAGTGAATTATTGGTATGATAGACTGTAAAGTCTTTAAAGTAATATAGTTAGTGAGAGAACTAACACGGGTATGAAATGAAGAGAAAAGCATGCTCTACCACTAGCTCTTTTGGAGTTGCTTGCCTGTCTCTGCTGGCAACAGAGAGAGCCTATGTATCAAACTCAAAGCATGTGCCTCATTTTCCAACAGTTAACACTGGAGTGTTCATCTTCAGTAAGACCATAAAAATCACACTGAAAATTAGCGAGCATGCTCGAGACAGACCTCAGACATGGTTTTGGTCCAAAAATATTAATTTATACTTTGAGTCAGTAACTTCAGAAAAGAAGGAACTGTCACAGAGATAAAAAACATGGTCCAACATACTATTTTCTACAGCATCCAGATACTGCGGAGAAAGACACAAGCAAGCTCATCAGAGCAGAATTCTGTAATAATTTCCCCACATGACTTCTTCCAAATTCCTTCTATTAGGCATATCTATGTCATCGTGAATAAAATTTTAACTGTTTTCCAGCTGAGTTTCCTAATCTTACATAGCATTATTGAGTTTTCCAAAATCCATAGGACAGATACAGTTTTTATAAAATCTATTAAATTCTAGATGTAGGTGATTTACAGAATAAAAACACACTTCTAGGCTTGTTCTTTCGATCCCCCGTAACATACTAATTCTAGAGCAACTCACATTTAAGTAACACTTGCATAATAAAGATCTCAAAAAAAGGTAAAAATACCACAAACAGGAAAGAACACCCAAATCAGTCTTCCCTCAAGCACTGCCACAGCAACTTTTTAACAGCTCTGAGCAGCACTGCCAGAAGGGAGGTAGAAGCAAAACCAAGCAGGGGGTTCTCAATGAAGGGCTAGTCCCTTTAACAGTGTCTGACTGAGAATGGCACGGGCTCTTTAATTACTATCCTTCATGAGTAATTGTAAAAAGCAGCGATTACCTGACTTACTCTGAATAAACTCAGTATAATTAATGAATGTTCAAGCTCTAATTATGGTAAAATCTTAGCAAACAAATTCCAGACAGTAGAGTGGCTTTTTGGCATGTTTTCAAATGATCAGCGCATTTTTATTACAACTATTCCCTCTGTTCTTTTGGATGGTTTAAATTTATGGCCTTCACTTTCAACTGGGTTCAAACATTTGACCATAAAACTAAAAGAACCAAGAATTCAAGGTCTGAGGCGGGAGGCTGTACCACTCAGTACACAACTGAGCACTTGCATCTGCTTACATATGACTTGTCTCAGAAGACATACGATCACCCTGGAGGACTATCCAAGTCAGCAAAGGTAGGTGGGTGCTCAAATTCATCATGTACTGGCTTAATATGCTCAGAAGGAAGCTATATAATAGGGAGTCAAAGATGAGTGATAGACCCAAGTCCTACCCCTTCCCTAGGATTTTGCTACCTCCAGTTGTGCTAAAGAGATTGCCATTTCCCTTAGGATCCACATCAAGAATTCTGCAACTACTCCTCTAAAGAACTGGGAATGGACTGGCCTTGTGTTTTAAAACACAGACAGGTACCTTTAATAGCCTAAAGATTAGGACATTCATCCTGTGAACGAGGTTGTCATGAGGAACATTATGTATATGTACACACAACAATATATTACATGATACTCCAAGGTGTTCGTCAACAGAGAAGCAATTTTGCAAAAGAAACAAGAAAAGAGGTATTGGAAGGTTATAAACCCAGTCCCTGCCACTGTAGTTGATCATGCAACAAGGGTCAAGCCTGGAAATATTCATGATCTTTACTCTGCCATCACCATATCACCTTCCCACAAGTTACATCTGACAACAAATTAACCAAATGCCACCAACCTTTAATTTGCCAAAATAACAGCTGTGCAATTTTATTTACCTACCTATGAGCAATCGGAACAGATTTTCTCTGTGAAAACCATAACTAAACCCCCTGAACAAATGTTTTACTGGCAGATAGCATGTGTGATCATCTCTTTAAAATGTGCTATTTTAATGCAAGGTCTGCTCTTTCCTACATTGCCTGCCTGAGACTGCTAGCACCAGCTATGGCCACCGCTGCTTCCTCCTGAAGGAATTTAACACATGGTCACTCTTTGTTCCTGAATTATTTTTGTTAAAAGTCTCACCGTAGGCTGCAAAGAAGCAGATGACAAAGGCAGTGCAAGATTATTTTGCAATTATCCAGTTTATGTGCCTCTGCAACTTTTGTGTCAGTCCTCTAACTCCCATGGTTGCATATTACAGGAGTTGCCAGGAGTTACAAAATGGCGCTTAAGAGAAAAAAAAATTCAAGAACCCAACAACAAACAAACAAAAAATTCCCTCCTTTGTGCATACAGCAATGTAAAGAATTAACAGTTCTAAACTTACAGGAATCCCCCTGCCAGGCTGTAGTTTCTTCACTGGTGTGCTGTGGCCTTACATTTCTTGTAATCATTCAGCTACCTAATGATCCCCTTATATCAGGTGTAAATGAGTTTTCCCACTCCAACCTGGCTTTTGTCAAAGCTGTAATGTAAGCAGTTAATGAGCGCTACTGCTCTGAGTTTTCTCATGTGAAAGAAGGGTATGTCTAGCTAGCGATACAATGACAAGCAGGAGCTAACAGTTACCTGCCCAGCTGTAGCACAGAGCAGAGACCTTAAGAAAGATGAATCTCCCAAGCAGAGGAGGACTGAGGACATATTGGGCAGACCCATCCTGACAGCCTCACTCTGCCTCTGTGGTATGGGTGGGGATCCAGTTGTGCTTCATCAAGGATCTCAGTGGAGCTAAGGGGAAAGAGGCCAGTTTTCTGTGAAACGGTCTAGTTAAAATCGTCAACAGAACCGTTAGCCTGTAACAGACCAACAGATTTATTCAGCAGCAGGAGACAGCACAAGGATGCTCAGATTTATCACTCCAAATACCATCATTATTTAGTGTGCAGAAAGCCTTCTTGTCTCACAGTTAGCAAAACAAAATTACAAATTAATAGCCATATATTTCCCCCCATGTCCTGGATCTATCATCCAATTTCCCCTGTGCTGTAATTTTATTTTGGTACTGAACATATGGGGTCTGGAAAACTGGCAAATTTAGAAATTACACATATTTTATCCACGTTCTCTCACATAAATTTTCATCATGTACTGATTTACTGAAGGAGTATATTACTTTTCTTAAGAATTGGTGACATAGAAGAAAAAGAAAGGACAAAAGACATTTGGTTTGTACCTTTGACTCCAGGTTACTTCCCTCCTATGCTTTCAGATATGCATTGGATTTGAAGAGGGAGGAATGACTCCTGCACATAAATTTGTAAAAGGTAGCAATCCCAGCTGGGTTTATGCCATGGGTGAAAGAGGAGGATATACAAAAAACCTCCCATGTGCAGAAGCTTGCCTCCTTTCAGGAACACATAGGTAAAAGTTAACCCAGGAAAGCTCTTGCCAGGGGAGCCCAGGTAAAACTGTCGAATGTCAAAGAAGATTTTTCAGTCAAAGAAAACTGCAGCACTCCTTGCTCACGGAGAACAAAACAAAGCCTTTTTTTCTTGTCTTTTAGAATGCACTAAAATACTTCCTTGCATAGCCCCGGTGCAAAGGGAGACCTCAGCATGGACAAGGATTTATTTTTGTTCGTAGATGTTCAAGGGAAAGGTAAGAGCCCACCATCTCAGCACAGGAGCTCTTTGGCACTCAGATAGTGAGGAGTGCATCGAGGTATATCACAGATACGTAGGCTAAAATAAACCAGGATGTTGTAATTTTCTGACTCTTTTCTCGAACTTATGAAGCACCTGGTCACCAGGCTGGGCTCACTTTCCTTTTTATTATTTGATAAATCTAAATGTATCTAATTTTTAAGTGAAATATAATATTTAATGACAATAGTTAAATTTAGTTAAAATAAGATTCAAAGTTTAAGCTCAGATCCAAACCCCTCTGATGACAGGAATGTAATGGTGAAGGAGGTGTAAAATCTCTAGATCTATCCAGATTCATATATTCATCTCAAAGCTATCTCCACTGAAAACACTGGGAATGGGTCGTAGGAAACTCTTCCAAAAGTTCAGCAAAAAATAGGTGGTGTTGGAGACAGAAGATAGATTCAGACTTCTTATCAACACAAAGCATGTCACCCCTCAATGGAATTACACTTCAGAAAACTCAGATCAGAAGACTGCTCAAAAGGTGATTTACTTTCAGCAATATGCAAATTATTAAAGACATACAAGTTCCTTTAAAGGCCCACAGATGTGTCAGTGACCTTAGTAAGTAGCCCCTTATAACAGAGCAGGCTGGCTAGGGTGGAAGTGGAATTACAAGAGTTGAACTTAGGTAGCATTTAGAAAACTTTGCCTTTAAATCCAAGCCTGGTGCTTGAGATCACCATGAGAAGACGACCACCTCTGCCTGTTATAGAGACTATCTGAGAAGAACTATTTGAAAGGCAAATACATTTTTTTGATGTGTCAGAAATTAAGAGAACTGCCAGAAAAAGTGGGTCCTACTAGAAAAAAGGGCAAGATGGCAAATATCAGAAGATGCCTTCAAGAAGTTCTCTGTGCGCAGTACAGGGAATGAAAGCCCTGCTGTTAGGCACTTTGACACTTCTAACCAGCCTCCTCCAGCCACATTAAAAGACAAAATATTAGCTATACAGAGTCTATAACACAGAAGTGGTGTAACACTGTAAATACTGTTCATTCCTACAGCTCAGCTTAAACCCGAGACCAGATACACCAGGTTAGAAAGGTCTGTCTTGCCCAGTATCCTCCTCCTGCCAGTTGCCAACACACAGCAAAACTGCAGATGGCTCATTACGGCAGTTGTGGTTCCTTAGGTTGCTCCATCTTGGATAACCATGGTACTTCTAGAGCTAATACATGCTAATAAGCACAGACCTCCAGGGACAGATGCATTAATCATTAGCCAATAGCAGATGCCTAGGGAAGAGCATATGGACATCAGAAGCACAAACCATTACTTCCTTGCCGCACTCCTGCAGCAGAGTCTGTAACTCAAGGATTTTCTGAGACAGACCTGGTATCTTTTGTGTCTCATAGTCCCACGTGGATTATCCTTCTAGAAATTTGTGCAAGACCTAGGTTAAATCGAACACGAAAACCACATGCAACTCAGAATCAACATTAGCCTTTTGCTGTAAACCTCTGCTCTAATATCATTCTGAGATTAGCCCTGCAGCGGAGTGCGCTCTTACAGACCTTCCGCTGCTCCTGCAGCAGCGAGCTGCAGGCAAACCGGCTGCCTGCTCGTCCTGCCAGCTGGGTTGGAGCCTTGTGCTGTCAATAGATGTCACACTTGTGCTTTTGTTAATGTCTTCTGGAGCAGATTATGCCAAGCGAGTGCAGGGTAGCAGCATGACACAAATTATTTGAATGCACTGCCTTTATATAATAAAACCAAATCCGTGAGAGATTTGATCTTCTGTAGGTTTTACGATGTGCATCCCCAGAAAGTATTGAACACAGAAAGGGAAAGAGGGAGGAATGACAGCAGGAATCTTATCTTACAAGGCAAAAGTTCATTTTGCCCTATCAGTTACTAGTTCATAACTGTACAGCTAAATGTACATGTGCTTTTTTGGAAAGCAAATGCATTTTGAATGAATTTTTGTGATCTCTGGCGACTGCTTTTTGTAATAAATACAAGGCTGGGGGGAAGCCAAACTATTTGCGTTCGATGCACAAATAGCAGCAGATGAAGATATTTGCACTATTTTTTTCAGGGAAAAAAAAAAAGTTTAATGCCTTAGAACAGTAAAAACATGGGGTCTGACTACAGTTGTCCTAATTCTTAAATCTGCATGCAGATCTGAAAAGTGAGATGGCATGATCCACGGAAGAAAACCTAGGAAAGTCTTTTTCCTGAGCCATAACTTCTGCTTAATGTTCAGGTTAGAAAACCAGAAAAGATAACTTTAGTCTTATTTTCCATTTGAAAAAAAGACTTCCCTTCCTACCTATCTGTCTATGCCAATGCGTATAAATCAACCGTGCATGCAGGAGACAGTCAGCATTAGCAAGAGTTTGCAAGACAGAGAAAAACATTGGGTTTTAAATCACCTAGTCAGTATTTGTGGAATTTCAGATGGAAGTGTTATTGCTGAATTTTGAAACACGGCACTGAATGTTTAATAGCCGTTGTCACTGTGAGGAGATGTAGTGCAAAGCTCTGGGCACTCTTCGCAACGAGAACAGTCTGCTGTTCTGGCCAAATTTCATTTGGACTATTATTAATTCTATTGCTGCAACATCTCTTGCTCTCTCTGGAAATCCAAAACTTTGTGTCACTGCAGTGGGTTGTACCAATGTGCACAGACACCGATTCTAGTGACTCCGCATAGTCAAAACAAATCACAGGACTCAAGCTCCAACTGGTTACAGAGGTCATCACTTTTTCATGAGTCAAATGCTGTTACTGAATTACTTTTTTTCAGAGCAACTCTATTCCATAAGTTGAATGAGGAATTTCTGAGTTTTACAGCAAGGGAGATCTCTATCTTACAGTGTAAATGTTTTCAGAAACAGAACCAGGCAAAAATGTCTCACCCACTAGAAATTTTTGCTCAAAACCAGATTTCAAAAAATAAGAAGTTCCCTCATCACAATAGTTTTTTGGCCCGTTCTCTTCCATATCAAACAATTCCTCAGGGTGGTAAAGCTCCTGGAAAGTTAACTAAACTCTTTCCTGATTTGCACTCATCAATAGGCTCATTCATTTAGCTCCCACTGAATAATTCATCATTACTAGCAGCAACAGTATGCAAACAAGGAAAAATCAAGCTTGACTTTCACAGCCCAGGATGAATGTAGAGTCAGGAAAACAAGAAACTGGAAACTTATTCTCTTATTTCAGCAAATGTCAGAAATGGACATGGCAGCCATTTCAAGCAACATGTCATGGCTCTTGATGAGTACAAAATCTGTTTCAGAAACTGAGCAAGCAAACCCAGGAGCAAGACAAGATGCAGGTAACGGCTCAGGATGGTTAAAGGGCTGCTTGGAAGAGCTGCGCCAGCCACGCAGCGGTGTGTTCTGCTTCCCCTCTGCGTGGTTTATGCAATGCTAGCTTTTTGATCAAATACAGAGTTAAAACTCCAGCTGTACCCTCCATATCTGCAAATGAGAAGAAAACCAGCCATGTGGAGAGTACTTCCCTTCTGTGACTATATGCAAAATATTAAGTGGCAATACTTCACCCATTACATTTCTGTATATAAATGTAGAATACAGTGAAATCACACTGTTAGGCTACAAGATTTTTTTGACCATAAACATGTTTTCTCTTGCTGATAACTCACAAACCTAAATCATTGCCTGGCCTGCAGTATTCCTGAATTGCCCCAAAGGTCAATTTATATTAAATGTTTGAAGAAACCAAACTCTGGTGTATCATTGCAGTAAGAAATATGGACGTCCCCATTATATAACATTTCATAACTCAAGCTGAATCTAATTGATAACACCTGAAAAATAATAGAAAATTCCTTTGGGCAAGAAAGTGACATATCTGAGGGGAGACAGCTTTGCTTAATTATTCATTGCTACGGCAACACAATTTTTCTGGATCATATCATGAGGAAAAATAGCAATTTTCTAGCTTTTTCTATTGCCTCTGATCCTTTCAGCACCAAGGCAGAACCTTCCTGAGTCCTGCCAGGCCTCTGTCACCTGCAGGAGCTATACGCTCTCTGCTCACAGGGACATGTCTTCTTTCTCTCACCGCACCAAATACAATGTCAGAGCTTGGCAAAGTACAACGTCCACCAGCCCCAAAGCTGTAACGTAACTTACTGCAATTGTTTCAGTCACCTGGAATATTTCTGGCACTTCATATCGTATCGGGGGGCAGGGGGGGGAGGAGAAAGGTCTTTCCTGCTCAGGGGCTTCAGGGCTGGTTCATAGCTCTGCTGGCTGTGGCTGTGCCTGCTCAGGAGATGAGAGCCCAGCCCAGCCTCTGCTACCTGCCCCAGCCACCCACAGGAGAGCTGCTCTCTCTACGCCACCATCTCAGCTGCTTTGGTGACCTGGGTTAGCTGAAGAAGCTTAAATAATACACATGTGCCAGCAAGCTCACTTTGGTTTAGGGAGTACCTGTTGAGCCATGAGGACCCCTGAGGAGTACAGGTGACCCACTGTTAGGTGGGTCACCTCCTGCATTGGGTGGTGATGGGTGGCTGGGGCGATAACCATCTCAGGTGGAAAGGGACAGGGGGCCAAGCCTTCAGTGGGGCAGTGGTGAAGGTACTCAGCTCTGAAGGCATGAGGCGTTCTGCTGCTCACTGAGCCTCTGCAGGCTACTCAAAGAGGAGCAGACAGGTGGAGTCACCCAATAGTGGACCCAAACCCAGTGGGAGCCTTGGCTCTGGTCCCTGACACTAGGTGAGAGAGCAAACTAGGCTCTGAAGGAGGTCACACCTAGGCGCAGGGCGCTCGCCAGTTGTTGAAGAACCACTGTTTGGATTACAGATTCAGTCTGTGGAGAAACCTGCCAGGGCTAGTTCCATGGATATGGCTTCCCTCCGTGATATTTAAGGATTATAGAAGAATGATCTCTACATCAGGCAAGAGTAAAACTTTGAATATAGCATCTTAAATTCAGTACCCTCCAGGTACTGACAGCATATGTTGATGTGGAAGGGGAAAAGATCAGGAGAAAAACACCACGAGCATGAGGGACTTACTGAGGATTTTGCTGCCTACTGCTCTGAACTCACAGGCTGGCTTATAGGCTGACCAGAGAATCAATGCTAAAGTATAAAAAGAAACTGAATTTTGCAGGTAGAAAGCTTTAATTCACTCTCTACTTGATGGGCAGCTTTCTATAGCTTTCTAGTTTTTTTTTCTTTTTGTATTTACCCATTTAGAATACTTCATTAGTTAACACTTTTTACAGCTGTCAGCCAGAGGCAAAATTGCAAAACAGAGTTCTGACTTCCCTCCAGGCATGTTCTTGGGGCTGCCGTGTCTCGCAGAGCTGATTTAACACAGCTCACACTCTGGAAGGTCAAACAAAGTAAATGCTGAACTGTTTGATCCAGGGCAACTTGCTTTTGCCTCTCCTTTGGAATAACTGGTAGAAATACTAGTGCATTTAGGCCAACCTCTTAGAGCTGAAGCTCCTCTATACATCAAACAGAAGGGAATACAGCTTTTCAGGGTGAACAGAAAGGAACTGGGAACACTTTGCAAATCCAGCATGAGCCTGGTGGCCTTCTCTCTCCTTTCTGAAACATCCTGTGGATTACACAATCTTCTGGAATTTGGCAGGTGGGCAGGGGCTGATTTTTTGTGGCCAGAAAATAGGTTAAAAAAAGAGGAAAAAGTCAGCAATGTCGAAATGCATCCATCAACAACCTAAATACTGCAGAAATTAAATTTGCTTTAGGAAAACATAAAATTCTAGAGAAAAATTCTCTCCTTTCAAACCACAGGAAGGATATCAGTGACGAAATATCCCAAGTCAGCCAATAAAGCTCCGTGCTAGGGGCAGCACATCCATTGCTACCTCCCTAGCAGTGGCAGGGAACATAAAAGCTACAGGACAGAGACAATACAAAAAGCTCTGTGGTCTGCATAATCCCGACTCCATACTGTGTTTGAAAGAAGAATAGCAGGAGAGGTTAGACACGAAGCTCTCCGCACCCCACCAGATCTCTGCTTTCTCTGCTGCCAGCCTGCCCAGCTCAGGAGCGCAAGCAGAACTGCCTGCTACGAGGACCCATTTCCAGCATATTCTGCTCCAAGACAAATCACACGCATTGGTCCGACAAGGAGCCATTTATGACTGTTACAAAATTAAATAAACTCTGGTTTTCTGGTGACACAGGAAAATCTGAGTCATATGCACCAGAACGCTCCTACAGCGTCCTAGAGAGACTGAATGATAAATCAGCGCATCTGCCTGCCACGCGGCCTCAGAGCTGGAATAGCACAATTTACTTTTTCTATGCAAAATATCCTGCAAAGAGAATGGCATAGCAGCCTAATTTCATAGGAAGAGGGGACAGTAATTTATTCCAGGAGTGAGATGGAGTGAGGAAACAGCAGGTGCTTTGAAATTCAGAGTGGGCTCAGTATTTTTGAACCTAATGGATTTTACCGAGAAGAAACAGAGAGTCTGCTTTATGAAACTTTGGAATATAAGTACAGCCCTCACACGCCCCCCAGATGATAAATCTTTGTCCCTGAAATAGCATCTTTTTAGGTTTAATTTATTTTCTTTAGCCCCATGAGGGCCTTCCAAATTTATATACTTCAAGCCCTAAGGACTAATTATTTTCTTCGGCCTCGGGAAGGTCTTCATCATTTATTTTCAACCTCCCTGGGAGTGAACTTTATGAAGTGTACCATGTTGCAGCACTGTCTAGAAAATAGGGATAAATAGATGGAGACTGTGACCACCGGGGGGAAAAGGGAAACCCAGTATTTTTCTGAATATACCACTGTCTTATAACCTTATCACACATTTAACACAATCTGCAATTACACAGAACATGTCAGGTTATTCATCCTTCAAGGGAATCTAGTTTCTGGCAAGTTTTTACAGGCAACTGAAAAGGGAAGAGGCTGGAAAATGGAAAGAACAAAGCAGTCATATCTGTATGCGTGCTTCCTCTGGCTCTCAGGCTATTGATAAAAGTGCTGTTTGTGTCTTTTATTGGTTTCTTTCTCCCTTCTGCTTCTTACAAGAGTTACCTGTGAGTTTCCAAATGCCAAATCCCTATAAAACTTGGGAATAGAAATTTCCTTGCCTTTACTGCCATGCTTTAGATTTGACTGTTTAGTCTGAACAAAATACAGAGTGGCATGTTGGAAAAGTAAAATGAAATGGAACAAGAACTAAAGGACAAGAAGCAAAAGTAGTCATGCTGCACACAGGTTATGAACGCTGCCTACACGTGAGGAAGATACCATTTGTAAATCTAACAATATTTATGGGACCACAGTTCTTTTCAGAGACTAATAGAAAAGTCCATTAATTTATCAAATCTTCAAAGTGTACTCCTGCATTGCCAGAGATGCCATTAAAATACATTATTGAAAGAACGTAAGGCACCAGGACAGAATATTTTATAATCTAATGGGGGAAATCTTGACATCTCTTTCACGCTGACAGCCCTCAAACTTGATGTGAATTCTGCCTTTATTTAAAATTGAGTAAGGATTACATCATGTGGCTTAAGGTCACTGCAAGCCATAACTATTTAATATATGCACTTCTAATGGAAAGTGCATAATGGAGATACAAACTCTTTATTCTCCCTCTGCCAGCAAAATAATACGAACATTCCAGGCAACAGAAGAAGGGGAGAGGGGGGAAGGCACAGAAATGCCAGTAACTATCTTCTTCCATACTCAACGACTGAAGTTGAAGCTACACATTATATATGTAAGTATCAAGAGTCTCTGCTTTGAATCCTCAAAAGTTCAACCCACCCAAACGAAAAAGCAGTGTGAAGGCTAAATGGGTGCGGAGAAGGCTTGAGGAGATGCAGTGTGCCTTTCTCCAAGGTTACGGAGCAGAGGAACAGCAGAGCTGGGGATGCAGCTGGAGCTTCCTGCCCTCCCAGCCCCATGTCATGCCGCACCACCGCCATGCGGCAGCTCCAGGAGGAAGCCCAACTCCACTCGCTTGCATCAACGCCACTTGTGAATAATGTAGCCTTTTGAAAACAGACTAATAAAAACAATATTGCTGTCACTTTATCTCTGCTTATGGATTAGGAAGTCTTTATTTTAAAAGATCTTTTCTTCCTACTCTATACTTTGTTCCAATTATAAATTATTTTAACAGCAGTTTTCTTTCTTCTTTTTCCCCCCTCAAAGCACAATTAGAGAATAATTGTTTTCAAATAATAACCACTACTTTTCCATTTAATTCTTTTTTAACACTAGTGGCATCTCCCAGCTGACTCACTCAGCATTAGATGAGGGTTTAGAAGCACTATAGAACAGAGAAACAGCTGTTTCTTTGAGCATTATGAGTTTTATTAATCCCTTCTTGCCTATAAAACGTAATCATCCCCTTTATTTCTAGAGGTACTACATATAGTTTCCAAATAACTGACAATCAGAAACAAAAGGTTTCTAACCTCTTTATAACAAACCTTTTTATAACATTATATATATATATGACCCTGCAGGGTGACAAGCTTCCTCTGTTTTCTCTTTGGTTAGTTAATAAAGCAGAATACACAGTAAAAGTAAACACTTCAGAAAGCTCAGTTTTAGTAAAATCTCTTTTGATTAACATCTCAGTAAGAGATGCTATCCACAGCAAGCAGGAATATGTTCATGGAGTATAATGAAAAAAATTCCTTCACAGTAGGAAACCTGCTTTTCTTTTTATATTACTGAGGTTTTCACTTCAGGCTGGAGTAGCATCCCACTGAACGGCTCCCCTGTACCGTCGATCGCAACTGAAGCCTGTTTCGAGTCCTCACCCCATCCCTTCCTGCTTCCTTTCCCTCCCCTTACTATTGCAGACGCTTCGGAAGCGACTGCAGCATCTCTAGAGCAGCCCGTGGTAAATGCCAATTGAGCTATCTGTGTGCATACACAGATTCTTTTATTACCTACTCACTCTGTAGGCACCCAATGCAATATTCATATTTTTACTCACCACCTGAATAAGACACTAGATGCTCTTGTGTTTGTGCTAGGAGAAAGTCTAGGGAGAGCAGTGGAAGGGGAATGTTCATGTGCCTTATGGAACAGAAAGCACTTGTAAGGAAGCATAGGGAAGCTCCTGGTAGAAAAGTAGCTTTGGCTTCACTAGAGGTGAAGTTGAAGCTTTACTGTAGATATTTTTTAAAAAAAAAAAAAAAGGTCACTTGCTCTCCTGCAGCGGTACCTCATACAGGACTACGGAAGGAACTGTTTTCTCCCAAACAGGAGTGAGCTATTGCTTTCCTTCAAAATCCTGCCCCTAATTTTTCCTGTGTTCTCAGATGCTGCTCAGGAATGTGAAGCTCTGCAGGGCTGGCCAGGAGCGGGAATGCTTCAAGGATCTCACCAGCTCACTGTCATGCTTTCTAACCCTCCTGCTTCCGCCATAAGCACAGAAACAAAAACCTTAAAGCTCACTGCAACAGATCATGAAAAGAAGAACTTCCTAAGGGCAGCAGCCTTTTCTACCAGTAACCAGCTGCAGCCTGTGACTTTCAGGAAGTTGGAACAAATTTCATTAAGGAAGGTTTTGTGAATTCAAAAGAGATATCTATTGTTATTCCAGCCAAATTTTCTCCATTACTGATGCTCTGAGCTTGAACTAAAGCTTTCCTGAATAAAGAAACCAAAGAGACTTCTGTTTATTTACAGGACTTCAAGAGACAAATGGATCTTTTAGGACTAAACTGATGCAAAGGTGATGAATACGTTGGGTCGGGAAATCGTATCCATCTGGCCAGGCTGCCTAAGCACACGTGCAGACGTGCTGCTAAGCACATGCGGTTGGATGACTCCGGCGTGTAACCACACATCCACATGTGTGGGCAGTGCCACTGGGGTTTTTTGTTTTACCTTCCCTGATAGCACAGTCATTTATTCATTCATCTTTGGCACTGAAATTATGTCAGTTTTATCCCATATGAACAGAAATCTAGCCTCTGTTCCTGTTGCAGACTGATTGACCCAAGCAGGAATAAATTCCTTATTTAACTTTTCATATTATATTTAATTAACCCGTTATTTAACAAGTAGGAAACAATTATACTGTCAGCTATTTCTAACCTCTTCCAATTTTTAAACAAACTGACTTGAAGAACCAGACCTGCTAAAAGAAACAAAATGAATAAGCAAATTGGAAGTAGCTCATTTCTAAGAATCGATGCTCCTACCTGTCTCATTTTTGAATTTTTGTTCATTTTGCTCACACTGTTTATTGTATTATTAGAAAAATGCAGAAAATGTGCATATTGCTTTTTAGGGGAAAAATCATATGAAAATCCAGATGATTTTACAGATAGTCAATTAAATATAAATTGAAAAGTTGCTACAAGAAAATCTTTATTCCACAACACTGCAGTCTTCAGCAAAGCACAAAAAAAATCCCTTCCAGAACTGAATTTAATATCTTTATACATATTCATGTCATATGGCATTAGTTTTAGTCTTAGCTTCGTGCTGCCAAGATTGTTAAAGCTCCTGTTATAGCTAGTCAGAAAGTCAGATAACGTGTGAATACATACATCATTTAATAACACATTTTGACAAAAAGCAGATCAGAGGATTTGAAGAACCAACGAAACAAATACAGTGTTTGGCTTTGGTCCTGGTAGCATAAATGCATGGTAAATATCTATTTCCATGTATTTAAATGTAAATAGAGTTTGAAATCCTTTTCTTAGTTCTGGCATGAGATATACATCGTTACCGTAAGTAATGACATCACTCAGTACATCTACCATCACTATGGTTATGACTCCTTCTTCCTCATCCCAACTTTGCCTACCTCCCACAGTAGCAGCAAGAGAAAGGCCAACCCAGGAAAGCTGCCCATGCAACAGAACTCTCTACATATAAAAACCCTGGGGAATTCAGTGCAGTAGCTGGGAAGCATCATGATAGTCAGCTCCTGCCTTGGGGTTCCCACCTTAGGGGAACCTAGTGCCTGGGGTCCAATCTGATTTGAACTTCACTTTTCTGGCAAGCTTAAGTTTCCCTTCTGACAGAGTATGAACCAAAGTGAACAATTTTTAAAGGATCTTCAAACCTTACTCTAAATTTCACTGAGTCCCCAGAGATCCCTCCAAGATCTTTATTTCTCAGGAGCCGCTTACCCTGGCTACCCCATCTCGGCAGCCTCCCCCGGGGACTAGTACCTGTGCCAGATGACCCAGTCCCTGGCCAGATTTGGAAGCTGCCCCCCAAAGCACCCTTCCCTTCGCCAAGGCTTCACAGCACCTTCACAGCACTCAATCATTGAAACAAACCGCAACTTAAATTCAAGAGGGGGAAAACACCTCTGTACCCAACAGCTTTGTATCATTTCAGCAGGTTCTACTAATCTGGCAATGAATTTCAAAAGTCTTAGACTTTCAAATAAAACACCCAGCAGCAGGTCCCTGTTATTTTACACATTTAACTTGAAGCCCAAGAGTATGTCACTAAAAAGAGAAGCCTGTGAGAAGCAGACGAATAGTAAGTGTAGCTTGGATCAAATACTCTTCTAATTTATACAAAAATTCAATACAGAAGAGAAAAGGAAGATACAACCATGACCAGAATTGCTAATTTGTGGCTCACTGTCAGGCTTTAGGTTCATATCCAAATATTTAAATAATAACTAGACACCACAAAGTCCCCCCAGATATGACATTCTCTTTAGATACCAGAACCTGCCAACCACAGAGGCGTTTGACGGTGGCAACACAGCTCCTTCTTTGCTCATTCCCAGAAGGCTGCAGCCGTTCCTATGCTTTTATCCGAACCATGCAGAGCTTGGGCGCGCTCACTGGTAACAAACGCCGATCTTCTAACAATGTCATCAAAGACCTCCCTTATTTGTTAATTTTTGCACTGAATAATTTAGTTCACGCTCACTAAGGGCAGCTTATTATGAGTTGGAAAGAGATTTTTAAACATGCAAGCAACTTCTGTACAAAACTCAACCACTTAGCACAACCCAAGTACAACTAAAGCATTTTAAAAGAGAACTGTGTGCTGCTCATGGCTGTAATCTTTTCTTTAGCCATTGCTTCAGGACATGGAGAAGGAAACAGTTATCCTCAAAAACTACTTTGAAACTAGAGCATCTGTGCCTTGCATGAATGGTTTATCTGGCTGTTGTTCTAGGACTTAATTACAGCATCAGTTTAAGGTGAATGTCTGTAATATTCTTCTTGCTCATCCCACAGTGGATTTGGAAGAACACTGAACCAAGTCAGCAAATAATACAAACAACCCTTGACTGAGAAATAAAATTATACTAGTAACCACATCAACCAGTGGATTAACGTGCTGTTCAAGGGATCAGCCTTCAATATTGGGTAAATTCAGGCTAAGCACCCCAATGTAATTTTCTGCCCTGTTGGGATGGTATAGTAGCTTACTTCTGGGCTTGGTGAGGCTTTCTGTGAAATCAGTGGGTGTCAGGAGACAATGTCTACCTCTGCTGTTAGGTTTTGAGCAGAGAAGGAAGGAAGAGTGTAAGAAATTATCAGAGCTGGGGGAAACGGGTGGTGACCCTGAGCTGGAGATGAGCGCCACAGGTAGACTCAAGTCCCAGCCTCACAGACTCCTGTAACAAATGCCAAATTTCAGTGCGAATATTCACACTAACTTTAACAGATATTAGGTAAGAAAAATAATCAGTTAATTAAAAGTAAGCACATGTGTCAACACTACAAACCAAACTATGCCTTGGAGGCATTTCGGCCTTTCTCACATGGCCTGTCCACAGCCATGGCTAAAAGCTAAGGGGATGGTTTTAGCTTTCTGTATGATTGTCTGGGAAGAGCCATGCTATCCTATCAGTACCAGTCCGCAGCCCTTCCACCAACTGCTGTAACTGGGTAGTCCCACCTGAGCTTCATACCAGACCTTCTCCCTGAGCACTTGTGAGGATTCTGATTAAAATGACTGTAAAATACTACTCAAACCCAAGAATCCTGAATTATTTTGTCCAAAGGCAAACACCACGCTGAACAATGGTTAAATAAAAGACCATATACAGTAAATATAAAGCATAAAGTATTTTTTTTACCTCCACTTTTTCTTCAAAATCTTTCAAGAATTTCTGTCAACTCCATCTCTGCAACATGCTGCATTTCTGAATCTTCACCTATGCTGTCCTTCTGACAACGGTCCCCTCCTCTTAACCTGTAAATGCATGCTTTAATAAGTGAGTCTTTCCATCTCTTTCTTCTTGGTTTTGGCAAAACTCATTAGCTTCATGACAGCTAACAAGGTACCATAGTTTGTGGCGATTGTGTTTTTGCCTGCTGAATGCAGCTTTTCTAGATCACTGTTTCTGCCCAGATCCCCTAACAATGCGTTTTGAAGCTACTCTACAACAAACAGCTGCCTGTTAACACACAGGACCTGCATCATACGCATTAACAAAACCAACCAGCCAGCCAAGAAACTATTTGCATAAACTTGTTATGGAGAATAAGGGAATTAAATGCTTAGCTGGATTGAGGCCTCAAAGTGTGGTTCTGATTACGAATTTACATTCATATAAATCAGAAATAACTCTGCCAACATCAACCGAACGACACTGCAGTAAAATCAACACAAGCAAAACCAGAATTAATCTCAAGGCAGATTCTGATTTTTGTTTACTTATTTAAGTTTTAATTAGAAGCAATCTGGAAATAAAAAATATATAACAATTGCACAACTTCCTCCATTTCAGAAAAGGGAAAAGGCAGATGTCCGTGCAGATATGGTTTGTTGAAGGAGGAATGTGACATTTATAAATGAGTCAGTTTCATAAAAATGAAGATGAGAAAAAGAAAGTTCTTTCAGAATTAGCACAGGATCTTAACAAGGAACAATATAATAATGATACCGAGCTGAAAGAAAATAGCAAATGAGAGAGTTTTAGTAAAAAAACTGAAGATGCTTGTGCAGTAACATACTTTAATGAAGGTATTAAAAAAGTTGCCGGCTGATGTTGTAGAGACCCATTAAGACAGGATTGAGTACAGCAGTAGTTTGACAATATAGAGAAAACATTTTTAGCTAATACATTATATTAAGGTCAGAACACTTTGGAGAAACAAGTTAACAAGATGAGAAAGGTCACACCACAACAGTGTTTTGAATTTGTAAAGATATTAGAGTAATTCTAATGATGTATTGGATTTTTTCATATTTTTTTAAGTCATTTCACGAAATTTCACATCTGTTTCACCGCCATGAAGCACAGCCTATACCAAAGAATAGCTGCAGACTGAGGTTTAAATAGGAAAAAAAGATACTTTATGGAGCTCAGCATGAGTCCTATTCAGAATCATCACCATTTTAAAATAATTTATATTCAAGGTAAAGTAAAATGACCAGCTTTACATGAGATCATTAGAAACAACACAAAGAAAGAAAAATAGCTATAGAAAAACACAGCAGCAACATTGCCAGAAAGTAGGCTAAGCAGCTCTTTGAATAACACAATGTGTATTATATTACATTAAAGATACATGTCAATCAATTACTTCTGTTTTGAGGGCATGTTACCGATTTTGAGGGTATAAAATTAGAAGTCCTTTTTGTCATGCTGGGTTTCAAAGAGAATGCTCTGTGGGATATCGAGATGCTCTTAAACCTCAGCAAATAGGAAGCCAAGTTCATAATAAACAATGTGGTTAAAAGCTGTCCATGCTATTGTTTAAGATAGTAGAGGTATCATTAGCCCTACAAAGCTTCTAACTTCACAGTAGTTCATATGAGAGAAAATTATTAGAAAATCCAAACAAATTAAAGGGAGAGAGGGTTCACCCCAATTTGAACTACGTTTACCTTACATGATTCTCAGGAGAAATCACTGTCCAGCTCAACTAACCACTCTTCCATGAGATTTAACAGACTCATAGGACAATATCTGTTGCTTAATGGATCATCTATGTAACAATCTAAACAAGGTTTGTCTCACAAGGAGACAAATTCTCATGCAGCCAGACTGATATCCAGCGTCAACCTGTCAGAGCTCGGTGGTAACAAACTGTTACTAGAATAGTTCACATTTGTTTCCCCTATATATGATAATTAGACATCATTAGAGCCCTGGCCTGTAGGCAGAGTGTATACACAAAATCAGGATCTCATCACTCAACAGATCAAACTTGTCGGGGGAACAGTGTTTACAAAGCGTACAATTAAAGGCACCCACAGACCTTAAAACTTTGATTTGGTTCAGTTAGGAGTCTAGCTTTAAAAACTGAGACAAGAATAATTCACACCAACATCTGGTGAGATCACTGGACACTTAAAAATAAAAAGAAATGTTCCCTTCTCTTTGGGGTGGGATTTAGATTGTGTTCTATTGGTCTTTTGTGCCCTTATTAATCAAATGACTGGAGGGACTTTAACACAAACAAAGGCTTAATTTTTTTCCCCATGACTACAACATGATAAGCATGGGTGTGAGAATTTGGTTTTCTGGTCTTTCTTATTGCTTGTTCCTCTCATTGCCCTTTCTGTCATGTAATGCTTCTCCTCAGAAATGACCGCTCTGTGCTGATGCTTCACTCTCCTTCCTGTTCCCATTTCTGAGCCATTCTCAGAATTTCCATTAAACATGATTCTTTGCTCCCTAACAATGTCACTGCAGCACAGAAGAGAGCCTGCTAGCTTCCACCTGAATACTCCAACAGACAGTTGATATTTATTTTCTTGGCACCTGCAAAAGCATTCCATGAGTTGGCTATACAGGAGTACTGATATGATGAACACATCTGTTTGCCAGGCTAGTTCTTGCCAACACAAGTACATAATCGTTGCTCTAGAAAAATCTCAAGCCTGTGAGACTTGGCACCTCTTTGTCTAATTCATGGCATAGCAGTTTTTCCTGCAGCAGCAAAGCCATGCTAGACTGGCCGATGGTTACATGTTGCCACACAGCAGGGCTTTTGCTGTCTTCATTTTACAAGCACTGTGAACACAAGGCAGAGGAGTGCTGGCCTCAGTAGATAACATGCTTGTCCTGCATAAATTACCACATTTGCATGCCTAATAGTGGCAGAATTTTCTCTAGAATTGATGTCTTCTTAAAACTAAAAGCAACCACACACCACAGAGAAACAAGGTTCCCTGCCAGTGCTAAACTGCAACGTTCAGTTATGGAGATTAAAGAACAAGACTCATAAACCAGAAAAGACTTTGTTCTGCTCTATTAGTACCAAATTCACTATGTTTTCTGTGATTCAATGTGACATAATTGCTAATGGCCGTTATGAGGGACGTGACATGGCATTTGATGATACATAATTTTGAAATTGCTGCAGAAATTATGCCATGTACCACAGTTTAAGATCATCTTTTTACAATACAGAGCTATTTCTACAGAGCTGCACTCCCTCAAGCCAGAGCTGAAGATAATTGCAGTAGTATAGTCCTACAGAGCTCAAATCCTCAGTCAGACAAACTTCAGAAAATCAGAGAAAGGAAAAGCCATCTTAAGACAGAGGTACAGGGAGACAATGGAGATATTGCTTGCCTTTTCTGGTTCATCAGTCATCCAAATACCTGATACACACAAAAACCTGAAGAATGTCTTCCTCTTAATTTGGACCACTGCATGCACGGGCATTTTCCAGATACAGCCTCATCGTTCCAGCTGCAGTGCCTTGGCTGCAGGTCCAATGTGAATACTAAAGGCATTTCATTGACTTAACTAGTTATCACATGAGGGTTTCCCACACAGAGAGAGTTGCTCTCCATCCAGACGTGCCTTTTTTTACAGGTGCTTCCACCCTCAGAGCTCCCTCATTCACCCCTGAACTGTGTGCTGACTTTTCAGTGCAGTGGGTCACCGTTGGATAGCTGGGACACTGCTTCTCTTTCTTAAGAAACCTATGTTCCTATGCATGTGAGGTCAACCATAGTCTGCAAACTTACAGTGATGGGTGATTTGCTGTGTAATTGCTTTTCTGGACAACTTATTCTCCTGAATCAATCTTTTATGCTGCTGAAAGTGCCAGAGTAGTTCATTTGTAGTCATAACAAATGTTTTATCCATGTTAAACCATCAAAGGAAGGATGCAAGCTTTTTAAGAATTCACCTGTGAATTTATTTAAATTTTTAGAGCTAAAGTTAAAACAGTCAACATTTTTTTGGTTGATATTAATATGACTATTATTTTGGTCTGAAAAAGTGATGTTGAGATAAACAAAGCATGACAGGAGATAAAATTCTCCCCTGTATAAAAGAAAATGTAATTCAAGTACAGTCTCTGCACACAGATATTCAGCAGCTTCAGTTTGCCACAGCGATCCACAAAAACAGTGACTTAAACTTCACCCACTGTTGTGGTTTAGCCAAAACCAGCTCACCCACGCACCTCCATCTACCTGATTCCAAACAAACCACACGAGCATGACAGCCCCACTGAACGTCAAGTTTAAGACCAGGTTACAATATAGCTACTGATTTTTCTAAACTACTGCACAGGTCACCCTCAATTGATACTGCTTAAATCTTCCTGCTCTGTCTAACCAGAGCATAGCTCTTACCTCTGTTTCAGGACATACTGATTTGATTTGTAACTCAAGGAAATGCAGAACAACAACTTTGAATTATACGTTCTTACCCCACTTGTATGTAGATATAGGCCGACCATTCTGGACTCATTAAGACTCATTCATTTTAACTCACAGGCTCGTGCCATACGCTTCTGCCACACTTTTAACACAAAGCTGATGCCACTCGCATGCCTGGGGCTCAGATGTTAGGATGACAACAAATAATGCCATGAACAAGGTGTGACGGCATTAAAGTTGACTGTCTTTAAAGTCATAGCGTACCTCTAACACATCTTTCATTCTGGCTTTTCAGTATACCCACTGTACCAGCCTGCAGTCTCTCAGAATCACTCCTACACGGGGAGTATGACAGGGTGAGTGATCTAGATGAGCCTGCGGTGGCATCAGGGAGTCTCAATTAAGGCAAAATACCTTTTACCACTTCACCGATCACCTCCGATGTGGGTACTCAACGCTTGTAAATCTCTTCTCAGTGGGCTCTCTCATTTGTCTTATTTTAATCCTCTCTGTGAAACTTTCCCCACCCTTTGAAGGTAACTAAGATTCATCTTGATCATCCGTTCTTTGCACCTCATTGCAGAAACTGATGCTTGAGATAAGGTAGCTGGGTAATGATCACAAATAACTTCGAAGAGCCGCTTTGGTGTTAAAATAACTTATTTTAAGGTACTTTCTCTTCCATCTGCTGGCTTTAAAAACTCCCCATGGCACACACAACATGTAGGGCTGCAAATTCTCGTTGCATAGTTTCCAGAACAGCTTTTTAAAGCTTCAGTGCCATTACAATCTTTAGCAAGTACATTAGGAATTTTGAAAACGATGCAGGAACAGACAGCTACATCACCTGCTGCAGGTACAAACACCCCCTGCACCACTAGTTAAACAGTGACCAGGGGTACGTTTCGCAGATACTGAGCAACTGTTAATTAAAATCATGACAAATGTTTTACGCTTCTTCAAATTGTATCTTGTAGCAACTTGCTGCTTGTTTCCTTTTGGGGTATAAAGAGTCTTTGGGAATCTGGCTGCTTGAAACGAAACAGAACCACAAGCTATGAGTAGAAAACATTTGATTGTTATAAGTTTTTTCCACTGCACCAGAAGTTAGTTCATCATATGTAAAAGGTTCTCTGATCCTCACAGTGTAGGACAGGGGGGTTCCCAGTTCCCTCATATCCCCTTGGATATCCTAATCTTTTCCTAGATCTTCTGGATATTACAGATGAGAGAGTGAAGGGAGAAAGAGATGCAGAATGTGAGGTTCACTTTAGATTTGAAAAGTCAACCTGCTCATGACAGACTTCTTGGCTTTTTCTTCATGTGGTTACGTTGTGATATTCAGCTTTGTATTTCCACAGATATTCTCCTGCTTACAAAACCTTGGCATCAGGGTAATTTGTTTTCTGCCTGTATGTCCCTCCTTTCTTTAGTCCTCTGTCTGTAAAACCAGTCTCTACCAAAATCATATCTCTAAGACAGTGCATCTCTACTGAACAGAACATGTTCTGATGTCAAGATTTAAGTATTTGGAGTTTCAATGAAATGGTTCAGTTGTTTCCAGGAAGGGGTAATAACATTTTGGCCATACTAAAAAAAATATAAATTAGAAAAATAGTAGCCTTCATGTTTGAGAAAAGGGCTTTGCAACTGATATGAGGGGTCACGCTCTTGGTGGGGATGTGCCCTTTGCTCTTTTGTTGTTGTTTTTTGTTTGTTTGTGTTTTTTGTGGTTTGTTGTTCGTTTTTGTTTTTAACAAAACAAAACCCTTGTTTCCGTTTAGCTGACCTAAGGCTGTGAGAGCGCTTGGTTAGCCCAGCTAAGTCCAAAGCTGTTAGTTTGGCAAAGACATTTTCTGAGTGTACTGAGATCAGCAACACTTCCTCTGCAATTGCTTTTTCCAGTTCAGCAGGAGAGGACAAGGGAGCCAGTGGAAAGAAATAGCTTGAGATGAAGAAACAGGCATGAGGGATGCTGAGCCAGGCTTAGGGAAAAAAAATTGAAACAGAGTGTGGGAGGGATAGCAAAGAATATTAAAGGTGTCTGGAAAACATTGTTTTAATTTCAAGGCCTTACCTGCATTTTAAGTAAAAGAAGAGGTCATTTCAAAATGGGAAGGTGTAAGAAACACTGTCCAAAGATTTTGTGCTGGAGTGAAATAAATTTTGCTGCTGCTGTGTTTTCTGATAAGAAGATTTCATCAAAATTGATCCAATTTTGTGAGACATCTTGATGTCCCTGGATCCACAGAAAAAGTGCTTCAGCTAAAAGTTAGTGCTATGCACTAACTATGCTCTCATTATTTGAAGCGTTACACATACTGCCCTAAAGAACTAGTTGTTTTCTTCTTTTGCGATTCTTCCCATTTGGCTGTGGAAAGATTTCAACATCTGATATATAATGAATTTCCTGTTTCATATCAACAAGGGTTCATTACAGAGAGGCTCCAATGCTACATGCTTTATCTGAACCTACAGTAATTACTATAGCAAGTTTGCTGGTCTTCACTTATCTTGTTTGCTAACGTATCTATTGATAGTGAAACAAACAACAGTCAACCTTCCTAATGAACACAATCAATCACAGCACACACATGCCACAACCAAGGCCAAAATGTTAAGACATGCTGCAGCCCTGAAGAAAAGCAGCCTCCAACAGTGGCAGAGCAGAAATATTGGAGGAAAACACCAAAGCAAAACAAATATCAAATTGAAACCAACAACTGTGGACTGTTTTGCAAAATAAAAGGGCTGCTGTCTTTGCGATGGCTTACTGAGCCATGTGCTTTAGGCAGAAAGCCAGGATGAAAGGGGGAGCAGGAAAATTGAGCTCTCTAAGCTGCCTGCAGTAACCATCCTTCTCTGAGCACAGGAAACACCTTTCATTTCTCCATGTCGTTTTTGTGTTCAATAGCTAAAAATATATTAGTAAAATATCTGAATTCATGTGAACAGAAGATTGTGCCTTGGAAGAAAGCTGTGAGGATATATTCCACTGTTGTGGTTTAAGCCCAGCCAGGGACTAAACACCACCCAGCCAGCAGCTCACTCCCCTGCGGTGGGATGGGGGAGAGAACCGGAAGAGTAAAGGCAAGAAAACTCGTGGGTTGAGATAGACAGTTTAATAAGTAAAGCAAAAGCCATGCACGCAAGCAAAGCAAAGCAAGGAATTCATTCCCTCCTTCCCATGGGCAGGCAGGCACTCAGCCATCCCCAGGACAGTAGGGCTCCGTCACACATAAAGGTTACTTGGGAAGACAAAACATATTGCTCAGCAGTAACTAAAACATCCCTGTATTATCAACACCGTTTCCAGCACAAATCCAGAACACAGCCTCATACTACCTACTATAAAGACAATTCACCTTATCCCAGCCAAAACCAGCACCAGCAGTGCTCTCTCCCTGCTTCCCCGAATCCTATATTTCTTTCCAAACTGTCTGCAACTGGTCTCTGTCAAAGGCTGAATACCTGCATTACTGAAACCCCTGCTCTGACCCAAGTATAGCTCTCATGTTCTTACATATCGTAGATCAGATAAATAGGGACTGAAGTTAAACATAGTGGCTGAAATTTCATCCTGGTGAAAAGAACTCGCAGACAGCCTATGCCCTGCTCGATTTCTCAAAACAGGCATTAACTGGAGGTTAGGCAGGGCAGTGGCACTGCATTCGTCCTCTGCTTCAACACGCTTTTCCTTTCAAGCTGGGAAAGGAAAGAATCTGCTTCTCTCACCATTGCAAGTTGCAGACTCCTTGGAGGCATCTGAGGAGAGGGAATGACCGCTTGTCAGGTCACCCAGACATCTGTAGCAATTATATAGCATGTTGCAGAGCCCAATTAATTTCCAGCCCTGTTGATCCAAATTCTCAACTTCATTTTGCAGACTACTTGGCACTTCAAAGCTCAGAGTAATTCCTCCCCTCCTTAAGTGTCGTTAATTAAGCATTGTCAGTTATGCTTAGAAATGCAGCCACGTAGCCCAGTGCATTTCACATCATGTTGATATCGGTAGCCCAGATAAGCAACTTCCTCCCTTTTATTTAGGAGTAATTCACTACACAAAGCACTGCTGGTGGCTGTTGGCATAGACCTTCGTGCCTGGCTGCAACATATCTGCCGGAACACGTGGGACCATGCACGGCTGAGCGCGCAGGCTGGTTTGTAGGTAGCCGGACATGCTTCCACAACTTCCCTGCAGAAAGTCACTCTGCGAGAGCTGAATGTCTGGGCACAGTAAGGATGTAGCTGCAAGATCTAACCTGAATCAAGTGCAGGCAGGAGCCTTCTGAGGTTTTGGAGATGAAAAGCATGCCAAGTATTGGGCTTTATGTCACTATGATCACAATATGAAATTGTCTATTGACTCTGTGTTGTTCTGCTCCATAAAATATTAATGTAGTATAAAAGGAGGGGAATGAGGCTGCTGTCTTTATGGACATGGATATTCAGAGTAAAGTACGTAGGCTAAAGCTTAGGGCATTATTCCATCCCTGCGTTTACTAAAATGAGATGGCATCAATGAATTTTAAAAGCTTACCATACCCATTTAATTTAGTCAGTCCTAAAACATTAAATATAATTAAACAGTGAAAAATATATTAATGGCTTGAGACTTGTCAGGAAGTTCTGAGCAAAAGCTGAAATTTTCAGCTGTCGCTCCACATTTATGGCATTCAATAGCAAAATGAAAAATTGTGATATTCTACATTTAGGCATAAGAGCCTAGTAATTTCTTTTTCGATTAAACTGTATTTATTGCTTTTGCCCAAGGTCTTAACTTCATTTAAAAAAAGCTTTTAACAATCACATTGCTGGAATTTCAGAAAAGGAAAAAATATATAGCATGCACACACGTGTATATATACTCATTCATACACGCATAAAAATGTAAAATACATACCTATGAACTATTTGAGTTTATACAGAGAATGGATATGCATATTTGCACATATGTACGTTCCACATTTTCCTTGTACAGTTTCCTTTGGAGGGGAAGGCTATGAATGATGGGTAGATACAGTTAGCTTTTGCCTACTTTCACAGCACATATTTCTAAAGGTTGTAGCCAGTTTTAATAACATCAGTATTACTGTAAGGCCTAGAAATCGCAGCCAAGGTCAGCAGCAATGGGCAAATATAACTCCACAGAAGGGATTTTATCCGTCAGAAAGGTGTTTATTGCACCTAGGCCTGTACTGGTGTGATTCTTCCATCCCCAATGCAGCACTATCCTTCTCGTCTATGTGGGTCTCTGGAGGACAGTAACAGCCTAGTGCATTTACTGGATAACCTAATGGTCTCTTCTGCCTTAAAAATTGCCTATGCCAGTAAAATAGGAGGCATTATTGTTGGTTGCGTTGGTGCCTAGAAGCTTGACTCAGAGATAAGAGTCCCACTGTGCTAGGATCGACCTACGCAAAGACATCATATCCAAACTCCAAAGAGTTTATAACCTACTTACATGATTTCAATATCAACTGTCGTATCAGGTCAAAGCAGTTTGATGGAATATTTCCTCATGCCAGAGGAAATGCCTTTGGAGCCGCAGGGAAGCCAGTTTTGCAAGGGGAACAAGTTGTGTTCTACATCCCAAATTAGCACCAGTTGCAAACATTTGACTATGCTTTTTTTTTTTCCCCCCACAAGATGGCTTTTAAAATCCATCTCTGCTTAATTTGTCCTACATCAGGAACATTCCTGAACTCACCATGCAGATCTCACTGTTATCAAACGCCTTAGCTTCACTTTGGTCCCCATCTACAAAACTCCACTTATTCCCTAGTACACTGCTCCGTAATAAATATTACTCAGTAATTACTGAGGGAGTCATAAAAGGGAATTGGCATCCTAGCGACAGAATATTTGCACTTCTTACAGATTTGCGACTTTAATATTGAAGAGATACATCTTGCCTTATAAAACACTCCCCAGGCTGCTTGTTTCCTTCAGCTGAAGACTGAGCAAACGTATCATGGTTTGAAGAGCAATCACAAGACAGCACAAAGTAGCATCCCATTTACAAACAGCATCACTGGCCAAACAAACAACAGAGGAGGATTTACAGGGACACATTCCTGAGAGCCTGCTGTTGAAATGTGTCAGCAAATCATCCACAAGCTTAACTAGGTTTGGCAGTCACACCGAGATTCAAACTATATTTTATTATACAGGTTCACAACTTAAATGTATGGGCATGGCAGTACACTAGGAGCAATCATGACTACGAATTGCTAGGAAATGAGCCTACATTTATCAAGGGAATCAACACAGAGATTTTCATACCTTGATCAAGAAGGGAAATTTATGATTCTTTCTGTGATAGACCATTAGAAGAAAATCCCTGCCCACACAAACACCCGCATCAGAGAGCTACTTTTTATTAAGATGTGTCTGTCAACCTCTAAGTACTCACACATGCATGTCCACTGAAACATAGGATGAGTCAAAACATTATACCAGCATTAAGACGAGTTCACAGCATTCTGGATTCAAACTTAATAAACTGGAAATACACTCTGAATCAGTAAGATCCCTACCACTCTATAATACACACTTCTCAGCCATCATCCTTTCTAAAACCCTGATTAAGTATAAATTCCCCTTGCACTGTTTGACACATTCAAAAAGATCAGGCTATTTTGGCCCAGCTGGAGTGCAGACTCTCTACAGGGAGTTTCAATCTTGAGTATCTCGCCTGGAAAATGCCACTCGTTCTCACGCCTCATCGCTGATCACCCATCCAGACTCACTCAGAGGGAGTCTCAGATAGCTCCCAAACCTCTAAGAGCTTTATAGGCCAATAACCAACAACTTAAACTCTTTCTAAAAATTAATAGGCAGCCTGAGGACAGACAACAGTGCAATAGTGTAATGGGTTCAGGCTATGAAGCACGTCTCAACAAGTATCTGACTAAATTATCCACCAGAGGCTTACTTCAAAGACTACTAGCTAGAAAAAAAAACCCTCTTTCTGACTTTCCAGGGCCTTGGATCATGCCCCTAACACTTTGGATTCACAGGAAAGCACCTGGAGGACACGCGCGGGTTCAGCAATAAAGGCTAGGTACAAATGCAAAGACAGCGATATTATTGGCAAAGAGAGATTAACAAGAAAACCAAGTCTCTACAGATCTCATGTTAAAAAGAAAGCTTTTCCAAAAATAGATTGCCAAACCTCATCAAATCTACTGATCAGTTATATTGAATAGAGCTTCTATTAATATACAGATTAAAGCCTCCACATCATATGTTATATCTGATTACATTACCTATTACCTTTAAAGGAAATGCACACACCCATCCATACTCCTTTGAGTGAAGGGGATTCAGTACCTCTTTCTTCACACCCAGTTAATACCATCTTAACAAAAGCATCTCCTGAATTATTGTTCTTCTGCAATTAGCTACACAAAAGCCTTTTCTGTCTGAAATAGCTAGGGAGAAAAATGAACTCTGTACCAAAGGCTGCTTAAGCTGCTACAAAGACCTGTTCTGTTGTGGTCCATCAGGAAGGCACCGGCCATGCCCAGCAGCCCTGGTTGGTGCTGTGCGCCCCTCGCACGGGACACCAGGCAGCCTGCTCCCAGCAAACCCGCACAAGACGTGCTGCTGCAGTGGTCTGACAAGTTTGGGAGCCACCTGACCGACTCACTCCACAGAGGGAAGGCCTATTTTGCTTCTTCCCCACAATGGAGCTACACAGGGACCTGCAATCCACCCCACTTCCGATGACCTCTTGAATGGTACTCAAAGGTGTCTAGACACATCATTTTGTGAGAGGCAGATGGTGCTGCTCACTGTGCCAACAAGCACAGTACAGAAAAGTAGGTAATAATGGTAAAAGGAAAGCCCTGAGCTGGGGATCGAGACTGGGCAGATGCAGTCAGCGTACAGTAGTCCTTAATGCCTCCAATCTTGGATGATTTAGTGAATTTTTAGTCTTTTCCTTTTAGGAGTCTCCTGAAGAAATTCAGCACCTCACAAAATAAGTACACATTGTGCTAGTACTGACAGACTGCTTTCACCTATTGCAATTATAATAAAAATTTAAAATTGTGCTAAACTGCCTTAAGCATCACATACATGCATTAGAAAAAAGTATTATAGATTGAAAAGAAGAATAAGGTCGTCTTTTTTTTTTTTTTTACCTAACATAGCGGTAACAACCTGCTGATAGATAATGAGAAAGACCAGGAGGCAATTGTGTTGGACTTTGTAAAAAGTTTGGAGCCCACTTGTGACTGTGCATGAATTGCAGACTTAATTTGTGTAAATGGGCATAACCTGCACATCTCACTGTTTTGAATTATTATGCAAAACTATTTGGAGATCATCAGGTTTCTTCAAAGTTTATATTCACTTCGTCTTCTCTTTACTTTACAAACTTCAATCCTACTTTATTATAAAGCCAATACCATTCGAGAAAAAAAATGCTTTAAAACTCAAATTGAATTAGAAGGGATTATCCACAATTATTTTCCTTCATTTAAAATGTAAATTTTAATGCCAGCTATTGGGAACCAGAATAAAAGACAGAATTCTGTTTGATGAGTCATACTGACTTGTAGGATACATCTAATAAGAAATGACAAGAACTCCAGTTCTACACAGCTGGATAGGCTCCTCTCATGCTGTGTTAATACATTTCTAACCCAAACTTTACATTTTCCTTTCCACTTCCCAAGTCTGCAGACCTCCTGGGTCAAGCTGGACCAAGCATCTTTAGTGCTGAGTGCATTAGTGTATCTCCTATGTGGCGTTACTGCGTACTCTTTAGTCTTTCGTATGTGCGCAAGTGTATGGGCACAAGAAGTGTGGCTTCCACACAAGCATGCATTTATCCACCACAGCTTATTAGTAATTCGAGTTATCTTGCTGCAAATAAATCTTGAGAGTACAATCACTGCTGTAACATCCATGAAAGCTACTTGCACTTGCACAGCTGTGAGGGCTGAAGCTTGTCCATTATTTTGGAAGTAAATGCATTTTGGTTGAACTTTTCACTGTTACCAGTGCTCTGCTTTCCCCGTCTCCGACATCAAGCCAAATTAACATTCAATCAACATCTCTCAAAGAACACGACAAAATCACATGAACAAGCTTGATTAAAATTCAGATAGAGTCTGAACTATGATATCAGTATCATAGATCAATAAGATCCAGACAGAAGTGGATTACAGACAAATGAATATATACATATTATTCCCTCTTTTCCTTCATTTTCTATTGTACTTTTTCATGTTTTCTTCTAGCTTTTTTCTTTCTGGCTGTGCCTGTGTCTTTAGAATGACATATAAAAAGAACCACACTCCCGTGCAAAACTCTATTTGCCATATATAGATAGTATTATTCTTTGTATTACAGTGCAAAGCAAAATGCAGGTCTAACGATGTTAAGACCTGGAAAAAAGTGTACATCGTGTCCTTCAGTCCAATAGAGAAGAACAATCACTGGTAGAAAAAGCTGTCCTCTTGCTCTCCTTTATGTGTGGGAAATGGAGGGAAGAGCAACAAGAGTCAAAATAAAAAGAAAAACAAGTAAATCAACTAAAAAAATTAATTATGAACTCAAGTAGAGCTTGTGCTTGATAAGTCACTGGATAAAAACCAAAAGCCATCCTTGGAACAGGGCTATTCCTGCTAAGCAACGTTTCACTCTTTCCCTAAATAACTTGGGCAAAGTCATGCAGGAAGACATTGGCCGAGTCACAATTTCCATTTTGCCCTACTAGGTATCAGTTCAATACTGAGGTAGGAAAGTCCTGCTCAGGAACTTAAAGACTTAGGAAAGTCCACCTTTGCAGAATTTACCAGCTGAAAGGAGCAGGAAAAACAGCAAAGACACAGCGTTAGGGCGATCGCTAATCACAGCCAGTTCCGCTGTGTGAAGGAGTAGCAGTAAGATGTTTGCAGTGAAATTTTCTTTCTCTTTCTTATAAAGCTCAGACCTGTCCTGGCTTTTTATGAGCTCACTATACCATCATCCAACACCACGCAGTAGTGACTGTGGAGTAGAACCTGCCTTTCTTATTTAATACATCATTTCAAACTCACTGCAATAAGCCCACAAAGCCAGCAGAGGCTTTAAAAAGTTCATGAGAAAGATGTAAAGGGAAAAAAAAAAATGTATTACACTCTTTCAGAGAGACTAACAATGTTGGTGGTTATATACTCTGAGACACTATGTCAGTTCCACACCGTGGGGCTTTATTGCGTTACTCTGGCAAGCAAACCAATGTATCATTAATGACCAAATATTTGTGTCCTTACCTAGTGCTGCTTTTGATAATAATGATGCCTGAATAAAGGGTTCAGGCTTGGCTCTAGTTCCAGTTTTCCAGCACAAACTAGGATGAATCCAAAACAAAGGCTATAACACAGTTTGGGTTTCAAATAAATCCTGATCTCATGGTATTTCTGTGCTTCTGGCTTCATCAAAATCAAGACCAGAGACACAGAAACATTGAGAAGGATACAGAGATGATAAGGACAGATGTAAAAGCCTTCCAAAAGAAACTGTCCCTATAGAACTAGGTGAAGGTGCAAAATGGGGAAACAATTTTTCATTTGTCTACATCGATGTGCCTGTACTCAGGAACTACCCTTACTGCTGACATGAACCAGCCCTAATGAAAAAAAGTCTTTATTTTCCATAGATTCAGTCAGCCCAAATAAAAGCTATTATTGAAAGAGACATTGGTAATAATGATTTTTGGTCACCACAGATAAACATTCTCTACCACACTTATGCCGCGCTTTCAGTTTTTTTACTGCTCAAAGCCCTCTGCTCCATGAGTCTGAAATTGAGAGGATTCAGTTTTAATATATCCTGTGATTCTCCTTAAATATTTCAATAGCATTTATACTGCACCTTATCCACAAATGAAAATTTTTCTTAGAGAAATATATGACATTCATGATATCTTTAAATGTAGAAGCGTTGGGATTTTTCAATTAACATGTGGAAAGCTTGGTTAAGGTAAGCATGCAGGAACCAGGACAGCATACATCATACTTGCCAGAAGATTTATGTGCTTTATTTCAAAATATTAAAGCACGCTTAATTTCTTGTATTTCAGACAGTGAACAGACTTGAGGGTAAAAATGAATCAATGTAGAATAAATTCATGTCTTGTAAATACAGTATGATTACTCCGCAATCTATTTGATGACAATACGTAACTAGAGATGCAGAGATCCTTTGTGACTAACGCACCTATTCAATGAATATAAATAATATACTGCACCTAAAATAGCTAAATCTGAAGTGAAGTCTATTACTTAACCAAAAATAGAACTTCTAGCACCACCAAATATTACCACCTTCCATTGCCAGGAATAAAATAAGATCCATGAATACCAGAAGAAAAGCCTGCTTTCAGACACTTCTGAGTATGCACTTGCTGTTTGGGTGCAGGTTATTACTTTCTACTGCTTTGTTTTTTATTGTGGAGGGTTTATTCCTCTTCCCTTTCCATCAAAAATGAATAATGGGCTGTTCCTGCTCCTACTGATTTCAGTGAAAGAAGTCTTTGTGCTTTGTGTCACACCTCATGATGCAGCTTTGATTCATACAGACAACAGACACACTTCATACCAGTTTTCTAAATGCTGCAAAAAATTATTTGTCATTTGTGGAAGAATATATTTAAACATGAACTTTGAAACAATGGTCAAAAAGAATTACAAGATGAAGAGGAACAGCTGTTTAGTTTGCTGTAAAGTCCAGCGAAATCAATTCACAGATTCCTGCTGGTTTAAAGAGGCTTTGGATCTGGGCCAGGCTGTGAAGACGACTGATTTCATTGACTCGTGGTAACCAATGACTTTGAGCCCCCCTATTGCTGACATTGAATGGATAACTGAGACCGCTCACTTTTCTTTAAAAATACATATTGTTTAGTTCAAGTTGTTCCTACAGAAAGAGAGGCCCAAACAGTACATTAAAAATTAGAAACTGAATACAAATAAAGGAATGCTTATATATGCATATACACACACAAAACACACTGGGTTTTGGTTGGGTTGGTTTTTGGTTTTTTTTTTAAATACTGATTTGAAAGAGCTCAGTTAATAGCTACTAGTAGCCAGAGCCCAGCCTTTATACAGAGATTACAAGTATATAGCAAAGGTGAATGGGCATGGTTCCTAGCACATATAGTGCCTGAAAAGACTCTGCCCATACTGCTTACTGGCTCTCTACACCAGCAAGATTGTCACCCCAGATAATGACAGCTGTAGGCATGGAAGATTTTCAATCAGACTTCATGTGCTCTGTATCACGATCTGATGACACTTTTACTTATAGGGCATGACCATACTGAATCATACACTACCTCTGCACATATATCTCATTGGATGAAGTGCAACACAAAGCAGTACTTTTTTCACGTGACAGACATTTGATGAATAGACACATGAATGCCAAAGACCACTTCTAAATGCTACAGTGCTGCTACTGCAAAAGAACCTGTGCTTAAGATGATTGTGCACGCACACGAAATCTCACAGAAGGCTCTTGCCTGAATAAGGTTTTGTGCAGGGGCTCACGGAGAGGCGGGGAGCTCTCTGCTGAAAAGGTTACGTTGGCCAGACCGAGATGGAGGAGATGTGCAGAAGTGCACCTGGCGTTAGAAGTGTCCAGGAGGGAGCTCTGACTCTAAGTGAGTTTGGGGACCTCCCTTCTTTCTCACAGCTCTTTAGCTGGGCCAAACTAACTGATTTTCCAACCACAGCTACACTAAAGATTTCATGAAAGCAGAAGATACTTGTTTTGGAGCCATAGTCTTGTTTGCTCCAGATGGGAGAAGATAACCCTTCCCTGGCTACCAGCTTATCCCTACTGCCCCAGCTATGGTCCAAAAGACAGGAACACAGGCACCATCAGCCTCGCCCTTTGTCGGAGAGACAAGTACCTGTGCCCAGGAGTCCTCTTTGCATGAGGATTCAGATGACATGACCTGGGCCAGGACTCCTCACACACTCAGAAAGATTTTTTTTATGCGTGTATGTGTGCTGTGCAACAAGCTGGCGCTGAGTTTCTTTAGATGTGTTATATCTCCATCATCCTCACAAGGTATGATGGTTGTTATGGCAACCCCTTTTCATTGAATGGCAAAGTACTGAATGCACACAATGCCTTGGACAGATGCACCAGCATCTTCCTTTTTCTTTACTACAACCAGTTTTCTTTTTTTTTCTTCTTTCTTTTCTAATTTATGCTTATCTAAGCAAGGTATAATAAATGAGATTTGTCTTTTAAATGCAACATTGTTTCCCTTCAACCTTCCTCTCACACCCAGTACAAGTTATTTTATAAACCTACCTCAGAACCAATGGGAGATGCAGGACTGGATGATTTTTCGTACATATGAAGAATTTATGATCCTACAACACATGCACAAATTCACTGGAAAAAACCCCTTTCGTTGATTTCACCAACCAAAATGCACCAAAATCTTAATATATTTAACTATTTTATATGCTCTTTCTAGTGCTGTGGAATTGCTCATGTGCATGCAACTAAGGCTGCATTTGCATACAACCGTTTTGCAGAACTGTGGCCTGCTTTATGATGTGTATTCTTCCTTTTCTATGCTGTATCTTCCATTTTCATTATGCCTCAATTAATACATTGAAATATGCCGAGTGGTTTCACATGAAATATGTTTCTCATTTTAATCAGTTTAGCATCAAAGGTTTTAGGCTGCTATTTTCTAGGTTAGTGCGTAGGGTGTTTATTAATTTGTCTGTGATGCCTTCTCTCATTAGTGTTTAATGGAATTTCAAGCAATCCCAGCAGCTAGTAGATAATTTATTTTTTAAACACATTCTTATCAGTGTATTAAACAATCAGGGTCTCTATTGTTTCTGAACAATCTGGAGTGCTTGTTTCATCTCCAGATTAGAAAGCCAGTACACTGCGAGTCCTGATTGCACAGGGCTGAAAGAGAACCATTTTCTCTTTGAATTCAGTATGATTGAAAAGTAGCAGCCTAACAACCCCTGAGATTTGTATACTCCAATATTCCTTTTGCAAAGAACATGACCAAAACAAATGCCTGCAAGTCCTGACCCAGCTAATCCATTTGCTGGCAAAAAAGGCCCCTGCCAAATTCTCCGCCAATGCACAGGACCTCTGTGCTGGAAATCTGCTCCAGCAAGGCTCAAACCAACACCAGCGCTCACCTCTTCTGGTCTCTATGGGTCTTGCCATTCTCATGATACCAAGGAAGCCTGTTTAACAATATTTGTTTTATGCAGATATTCAGCAACTGAGAATGTAGCTAGGTTTGACCTTTGCTGCATTTGAATCTAGGATGTTGAGTTCAGCACCCCTAAAATAATGCCAATAATTTTACAAAGAAATTGAGTAGTCCCATCACTAAAGCAATATTTTAAAAATCAGCTTGTGTTTAAAAAAGATTTTTAAAGGATCCCATAATAGCACAAATATACTTTTCAATACTTTATAAGCATTTAAATCATATGTTTGAAAAAACTGTCTTATTTAATACTAGAGTGAATTGTGAGGGTATGATTTCTGTTCATAAAGTTTTTAAATACAATAATAATATCTACAGGTAAAACAAAACCAATGTTTTTCTATTTTTAGAAGAGGGAATAAAACCCAAGAACACAGAAGGGGTTCTCCATGGACACAGCCTGTCTGTAGTGATCAAAAGGTGTGTTTTGGTGTATGGAATGGTGGTCCCGATATTGGATGGAGGTGAAACGTTACTATGCAAACAAATCTGAGGGTATTTTTGTTTTCATTCCTCTTAAATGGTCTTCTAGCAAGCCTACATGAATAAAGCACTGTCTCTTCTTGATCACAGTGCCATGAAATCCCATTTACATTCTCATTCCCAGCTCATGTTCTCGTTTCACTTCGTTTAGTGTGCCAGACAAGAGTCAGAAACTGACTGGAGCTGTATGAGAATGGCTTAGCCACACGTGTATGAAAGACAGACCAAGCAACCATTACACTAGGTCTCAGGACTTTGTCAATGATCTACGTATTGCTAAACTTTTGCTAAAGAAGAAAGCTCAGCATTTTACATAAAAACTTGATTCATCCCATCTGGTCCGCAAAGGGCACGCTGCAAAACAGCGAGGCTACTGTTTTCCAGACCTGATATTTAACATGTCACTGATATTTACAGTACTCTTTAGCCTCTGTGTTCCTCTTTCTCACTTCTGTCCTCCTTTTTTGCAAAGGGATCCTCTTGCCTTCCCCTATTAGCACATAACCTTGCACAGCCCTCAGAGAGGCTTTCCCCCAGGGTTAGCATTTTTCCCTTCCTGGGGATACGAGAAATAGGAAACAGCTGCAAAGACAGTTTCTAGGGGTACCACCCCCCCCGTCCCCTGTAGATAACCTAGATGCAGTACTGCTCAGGTGGATGGTTTTAAATCTCTGAGTGAAGAAGGTTTGAGAGATCCTTGCCACAGTGAAAGTCCTTCTGTCTTTGGAAACCTTGAAGTCAATACAGAAATTACGCCAGCCCTCACACAGCTGGTCCCTCTGCGCTGTGGAGGGGCACCAGCTCCTATCAGTGGGATGCCCTTAGAAGCAGAAATGGCAGAAAACAAAGAGAACCAGCACATTGCTCTACTTGCCAAAAAACCAGCTGAACGTTTACTGTAATTGTTACAGGACCAAACACCTCGGCAAGGTTGAGTGGAGACAAGAAATTACAGTAAAAGAAGAAGGAAAGCTACCCCTGGACTGCCTGACTAGTCGCTTCTCAAGAAAGTTATTCTTTTCTATAACAAGAAGTCAGGAAATGTTTAAAATCTGTTTTAGAAACATAACTGTAGCCAATTACTAGTTCATTGTTTTCACTACATAACACCTTGAAATAACCAAGGATCTGTCTCAGTTACAGAGACAAGCAGCCGTTTTGTACTGACTGCAACGGAAGTTGTTGCAGAAGAGTTGTGCACGTTACCTTTATCTCACGTGATGGTCAATTGCTTCTTTTCAAAACAGATGCAAATCATAGTTTTTCTCATCAGAGAAGTCCAGACACTACTATCAAGTGTGTTTTGATAAGAACCTGGCTCATCCCATCTTCTTCTGTGAAAAAAATGGAGTTCTGCTCTCTCTCATTTTGTGATGCTCTTCACCTAAAATAAGAGCAATTCCATAGGAATCTATCTTCTGGTGTATGGGAGAAATGTAACTATTATCAGTGCAGGATATATGGCTGTCAGCATGCAGTCCTTGAGTTTTTCCTTCAAGGAAAATGGCAGCAGGAAAAACAATGAGGCTTGACACCCAAGGAATGCTCTCAAAAGGCTAACAAATACCAACTTGCATAATTAAAATTATCTTTCTGTCAAGCATCAAGATAACATGAATATGAAATAACACCACATTTATATGCTCAATTATAGAATTCAGTTTTCTTTAGAATGCAGGCTGTTAAAAAAACGAAAAATTCAGCATAAAGGAAATATATGTTAATTCTTGCTAATCGTATGAACTGTTGGGGTCATACCCCACGTAGACCCCTTCCACACCTCCCAGACCTGCTTGCAAGCTACAGTACTAAAATTGGAAAGATTACCATATGTGTATTCACAGGGAAGTTACTAATTGCTATGCATTTCATTCTGCTTTCTTCTATCCTACATATGAAAACACAGTAGGAGTGAGTGGTTTCACCTGATTACACACAACACGTTCCCCTGAAGGAGTGGTATTAGGAGCAGAAGTTACAAACTGATTTTCTTGTTACTATTTCAAAATGTACAGTAAAATATTTCCAGTATGTGTCCAATAACACACCAACCTGATGAGGTTCCTGGCATGCCCAAATCTCAGATGGCAATTTAGAAAGCCCACACTTCAGTGCTACCGAATCCCAGCTGTGCGCAGTCTGTCAGTGCCTGCACAGCTCCCCAGGCAACGCCCTCACTGCAGCGGCGCACGAGTCCACCAGCCCAAGGATTAAGGTCACTGAATAGGGGTTCAAGATAAGGGGAAAGAGTAAAGATATTGGAACAAATAAAGAAGGTGAAGAACAGGAGATCTGAGAGACGTCACAGGTGTGGAAAAATAGCAAAGTTTGGTGGAAAAATAGAAAAAAACCCCGAAGGTTGTATTACATTCAAGACTAGAAACGCATGTGGATCACTTGAATGCTTTTATAATAGATTTGTTATATTTGTTCACTACCTCAAAAGTTATAAGCCTACACAAAATTACAGAAGTCCTCCCAGCCCTAACCATATATTCTTGCAGAGAAATGTGTACATGGAAAAAACTTTTAAAAAGCTGTAATTTCTGACACCTACTTGGAATAGGCTCTAGATTTACTTCCTTAGGAACTACCAATGAAACAACAGTAAAAAGAGGCCTTTTCCCCCATGGCTAATTCTCCTTGTGGTTTTACTTACACCCTCTGTCAAGCAGCTGGAGTGGAGTGAGTTCTGGAAGAGGCTGGAGTTGAGAGCTACTGGGCTTTCCTCCGGTTCATCTAATTTCCTGCGATTTTGTACACAGGAGGTGAGCGTGCATGGGCCAAGAATCACATCCGGTAGTCCTAAAGCAATCCTTGTTCAAGTGAATGGCCCCAGGCAACTTCCAATCACACCCCCAGTCAAGAAATAAGTGCACATATGAAAAATCAGTGGAAAAAAATATTCAGCAGACTCACATAAGCCATTGGTATTTGACAACAACAATAATAATTTAAAAATTCGTATGGCTCTGTCTCTAGGGGGAAAAATGCTAAATAATTTAAAATGCTCTTTTAAAATGGTACCACTGAATTGAATTTAAAAATATATGCTTCAGAAATCTTACAACTGACAAAAAATATTAGTGCTATTACCAGTCTGTGCAAGTATCAGTGCCTTATCAAGGAAATCTGACTTATGGACCAACTGATGGAAAAAAGAGGTTAAGTCACCTCAAACAGATTAACGTAATTTTTCAAGTTACCGTTGTTAAGATTCAAAACCAGTTTGGGAGAATAAATTATAAATGGCTGAATATAAAAAGATTCCAAATGAAAGGGAGAATGTGAATTATAGCAAGGGATGTATTTCCATTCGGATGTGATGAAATTAATGTGTGCAAATCCCATTAGCATCAATAGGAGCTGCACACGAATACCTGAAATGCAAATTACTTCAAATTTACCTACATAAACATGTTCATAGATACCTCTTTCAGCATCTTTTGACTGTGAAACGGGGACACTGACAAAAATACGACCAGAAAAAAAAAGCAGAAGCCACATGTGCTCTTTTCAATAGCAAAAACCCTGGTATGTGGCTTACGTGCGCCCAGGAAATTTTGGACACCTCAAGGGGAGACTCATCATATTTTTCCTTTGGCAGCACTAGAAAAATTCTCTAATTTCCTCCAAGCTCAATTTTAATTTGAAGAGTCTGATATAAGGACTGTTTAGCTCAAGAAATAGGATCTTTGAAGGCTTATATGAGGCAAAAATTCCTCATAAGATTACTGCAGAAAATCTTTACAACTTCTTAATGGGTTTACATTGGTTGGTGGATTTCTCAAAGCAGTTGCTCTGCTTTAGATCAGTCTTCCATGGGGATATGTTTGATCACACAAAAATTGAGAACAGGTTTGGAAATCTAGAACACAACTGGAAATTAGAACTTCCATTCCAGCAAAAATAGAAAGAACCTTGTGTGTCACATCAGAACAAACAAAAAAATTTCAAAATGTTCAGGTGAGCAGAAATCGTCAGTGGTAGAGTCCTGAGAGCACGGAAACATTTCACTGATAGGGTAATAAAAAGGGACAAAATTTAAAAGTCCAAGTGGAATGAGGTGAAATGCAATGACAAAGTTGAACCTACTGACTTACACATTTTTCTACCTATAATTTCAAAGGACTTCATGTGTCCCTGAGAAACACTTAAATTCTGATTAATCTGTATTTTCTGACAGGACACTTTTGTGTCAAGAATTTTTACCCATGCTCGTCATCGGATTTTGAACATCTTGTGACAGTCACGGAAATGTTCCCTACAGAGAGTGAGTCAATTCCCGCAGAATGACAAAAAGGAGGCAGAAGACACTTGAAGACACTTTCACTAGAATTAGTCAAGTTGAATGCATGGCAAACTTTTGGGGATTTCGGAATTTAAATTTTAACCCCAGAGATCCTTTTAAAATCTCCTGTATTTCTAGGGTTTTAAAATACACTACTTTAATGAGCAAGGATAGAACTTTACAGACAAGAAATATGGGATTCTCCATCTATATGCTTCAATGTTTTATTTTTCATCAAAATGTATTTCAAATTCTATGTGTCCAAGAAAAAAAAATTCAGTTGAGATTGATTTTTTTTTTTTCACAAGACAAGTACATTTAATTGCTTTTCGCCATGGTCAGTGCCGACTCAATTCGATTTTGCCAATAATTGATGAGTTTCATGAATATGCATATACTTTTCTGTACAGGTTAGCATTATTAAATGTAACTTTTTCCAAGAGTAGGGAAATGAATTGAATGAAAGGGAAATTAAGAACAACAACAATTGATAAACAAATGGATATGAAAAGAATACTGTCACTTAAGCTCATTTGGCACACATAGCCTGCTTGCCCCAGGATTCACTCACTGTCAGGTTCCAGGTAGTTGTTTACGCTCCTATCTTTTGGTTTTGTGACTGCCTTGATGGGAACCTTTCCAGCCAACTCTGATGACTGGCAATTTACGATGCCAATATCATTCCATTCTACTGTGCCAAAATGCTCCAACCCTCTTAATTTTAAAATAATTTATTTTTGCTTTCATCAGCTGAAGATCACCATAACTTTGTAGCTCACTGGAAAGTAAAACACTGAATACACACTTTGTTTCTTTCAGAAAAAAAGCGTATCTGTCATTCATATCATACAGTAGTTATCTTCAAAAATAAAACATTCTGTTCATGCAGGAAAACTGCCTGGAACCACAAAAGACTGATTTTCCTCCTAGAGCAACTCTGACACATTTTATGCTAGCATCTGCTTTGGTTTACATTCAGCATATGCATTAAGGACCTGGTATGCCACATCCAAATCATACTGAAGCATCTTGGAAGTAATGAATGAGGTCCTCATCCATTAAAAATTAGGACAAAAACCTGTGACCATCATCTTTAAGGGAGCCAGTCATCCTCTGCCATGTCCAGGATTTCAGTCTGGACATCTGCTCCCAACAAAAATCTAAGGCTCCAGATTCTACTCCCAAGCAGAGTAATGGGTGTGAAAGCACCCAGCACGCTCAGCTTGGCATTCCTGGAAGTCTCTCTCATCTGTGGATTCTCAAACACTTAGACGAACATTTTCAATAGGGAATGTCATTATCCACAGTTCAAATCAAATAGATCAATAAGAACATTCCCTCGCCCAAACACCCAACACTGAAACCTAAAAAAAGATAAATAAAAATCCTTTAGTTTTATGATATTGGAGTTCATGTATTTCAGGCACATGGAAGGAGAGAGCTCTGAGCACTGACAGCTTTTTAGGAAAGTGAATTGTACATTATGTGAATAAAGTAGGAAACGAATACTTGAGAAACAACAACAAAAAACAACAACAACATTAAGGTATCAAACAGCAGTCAGACTGCCAAGCAAACCAATCAACCAACCAGAGGTACCCCAGCCCTGCACCCCAACCCTAGAGCTGGTGTAAGACAAAGAGCAATATCTAACACAAAAGTGCATTCTTCTACTCAGGGAAGCCAATAAACTTAACAGAAGGAAAGTGAGGAGGAAATACCATATCTAAAAATCTAGTGGCTCACTTGGAAATATAACTCCCTAGTTTACTTTTAAAATCTCCCCCATACATATGCAGTGCAATGTATTAGATTGAAATGGATGAGTTCCTGTCATCTATTATTTGAAATGTGAGTTGAAGTTCACTTTAAATCATTCCTCTGCCAGAGAACAGATAAAAAAAAAAAAGGACCCAATAGTTTCTACTGTGAAAGCCATTTCACCATAAATGTATGTCTCTTGTTGACAATATCTTGGATGAGCTTGTTTACAGATTCCTGTTCCTACAGTCTCAGATAGTCCCCAGCTTCTTAGCTTTATTCTCATCACAACACGTACTTTGCGTAGACATGTACAGGGAAAAATTACTGGTTTAGAAATACTTGTTTCTTCCCCCCTGAATTAATAAAAACTAAGAGAAAAAAGTGGATAGCACATGCCGAGCTTGTAAGTGCACAACCGTACTTTGCAAGTGTAAATCGTGCTCCTGTACAGACTGTGACCTGGCCACTGCCTCTTTCCGCAGAAGGACAAGTGTCATATTTTATGTAATTTTTTTCAGTAAACTTGCTAATAAAAATAAAAGCCATTCATGGAGGGCTAGACACAATAAGGCACTCAGAATAACAGCAACCTAATTTCAATTAATTCTTCTCTCTTCCCTTGTACAGGACAGGTGGTACCTCCCAAACTCATACCCAGTGTCAACATTACCTTATTACTTTCTCTGCCACTTCAAACCTCAGCCCACGGTGATGGTCACCTGTATAACAACCCTGAGAAACTGGTGCTTCCCTTTCACAAAGAAATGAACAGTGGAAGACTTGGAAACTCAGAAATGCATTCACCGGCCATCAATCCACATTTTCATAATAATGATAAATATGTAACGTGTCTAACTGATGGATGGCTCAGTCACTGGCTGCTTCCTGGTTTTAGCATCACTATGACAAATAAATACGGATGTGCTGCGGGTGGGCTCAGTATTTGTGCTGTTTGTTTGGGTTTTTTGTAAAGAAATACTCAGTCTTCTCATAGATATTATCTGATAAAATTAACTTCAAGTGATATCCCTGAAAAAAACAACCAAATAACCTAGCAACATTTTTTCTAGCAAAGCTAGAAAATGATCTCCCATGGCAGCAATCAGGATGAAGACAACCAACTACATTTCTTGCAAAGATGCTTGCACATTTTGGTAAGAAACAATAGAAATTATTTGCCTGAATTTTCAGATCCCAAGTATTATATTAAAATTAGAAGCTATATACTATATATCACAGATCAGCGGGTGAAGCAACTGCTTTACATGAAACTATCAGAACAAAGATTAATATTTTGCATGCTAGAACATGAAGAATTACAGCACATTAATAGATTGTGTTTTCATTTACATTTGAAGGATTATTATATATATACACACACATTAAATTCTGAATTAAACACGCTCCGTCTACATACTATGGGCTAAATTACTGTTTTTACTCTGAAGCCACAACATCTTATAAAAAGTCCATTACGCTTTGGAAGGACTTGGTCACTGGGAATTTTGATGCACGCTGTTGAGCAGCATTTCAATTGTGAGGTTTGAATAAAGGTTTAAAAGGAGCCCTAAATTCAGGAAAGAATATCTAAATAATTTTAATGAAGTCACGCCTCTCTAAATAGCATCTTTGTGTGACAATAGCTCCACAGAGTGCTAGCCACAGAGCAGGACCCTGCTTTCCAAGGATGTCAAATATAGCGTTGTGGTTTATCCCCAGCCTGCAGCTAAGCCCCACCCAGCCGCTCGCTCACTGGCCCCGCAGTGGGAAGGGGGAGAGAATCAGAAGAGTTAAAAGCAAGGAAAGCCATGGATTGAGATAAAGACAGTTTAATAAGTAAAGCAAAAGCCGCGCACGCAGGCACAGCAAAACAAGGAATTAATTCCCTCCTCCCCAGGGGCAGGCGGGTGCTCAGCCGTCCCCAGCACAGCAGGGCTCCATCGTGCGGAACGGTGACTTGGGCAAACGCCATCACTCCCAACGCCCCCCCCCCCTCGCTCCTCCTTCCCCCAGCTCTATGTGCTGAGTATGACGCCATACGGTGTGGGACACCCCTGGGGTCAGCTGGGGTCACTGTCCCGGCCGTGTCCCCTCCCAGCCCCTTGTGACCCCCCAGCCCCTCGCTGGTGGGGTGGGGTGAGGGGCAGAAAAGGCCTTGGCTCTGTGTAAGCGCTGCCCAGCAGGAATGGAAACGTCCCTGTGTTATCAATGCTGTTTTCAGCACAAATCCCAAACAGCCTCATACTGGCTACTGCGAAGAAAATTAACTCTGTCCCAGCCACAACCAGCATACACAGATGAAAGACTACTGCTACACCCAAAAGCTTAGAAGGAAAAGATCATCCTCATCAATCTTCTGAACATTTTTCCAGAGCTACTGCTTGAATCTGCAGTTCTGCTGAATTTTGAGTTACTTGCAATTAGATTAGACATATTTCTGCCACACATTTTCTTTAAAACGCTGAATACATGTTGGATTACAAATATGACTTGTTTCACCATATGTTAAACATTCCGTATCTCTTTTGACATAAAACAACCAACTACAGTTATAACAACACTTTATTTTCTGTGCCAGGTTTTAATTACATAGAACAGGAACTTGGAGCTTTGCTCAGTCCAGTAAACACTATTAATAACCATAGATCATGTATATCAATTCCTACAAAGCAGTATGAAACACCGGTATGTATAATTTCAATCTTATAATTATTCACTCTGGGCTGTTTAATAGACCTGTCTCAATATTGTTTTACTGATTCAAATCAACTCTAATTAATGTCTGTAAAGCATTTGATCACACAAGACATTATGTGAATGCCAGGGATTTTTCCTGCAATATAATTTTAACAAATACTCCTCCTATTCACTATTTATGAGTCATGAAAAGGTGTTTGATACTTCAGTCACAGAAAATGACAGATTTTCTGCCCTTGGATGCTCCATAATGTAGAGAAATATAAAAATAAGTGTATTGGCTTCCTTTTTGTCAGATTATCTTGACATAATATCAGCTCAAAGATTTGCATCATCAGAACAACTTCATGGATCTAAGGAGAATCTTAAAACTCTTTTGATTTGAAATCAGCTGTATTTTGATTCCAAGTACAGAGTCAGCCACTTGATACTTTAAAAGACATTTAAAGGCTTAGAATAAACAATTTTTAAAACCCCAGCTAATTGCAGCAGAAAATACGAGATTTGCTTCAGAGAATCATCTTTTATTTTTCCTAAGCCGGTAATTCTAGCATTTCTCAGAGGGAGTTTTTCTTCCTTTAGGTATGCAAATCAATTTTATACATTTTGCTAATTAGAATGATAATGAATGTGCCTTTGGAAGAGATGTTGGCCTATTTGCTCATTAACTGGAGGGTAAAGAAGCAGTCTTGTGATTTGCTTTCTTGATTCATCATGTTGCACTCTCAGCCATGTGCCATCCACTCTGTACGGCATGTTCTGCAGGGTGCACAGCAGCCCGCTGAGGTTGGGGAGCAAATGCTCTTCTAATGTTGGAGAAAGGCTGAACTCTACACTGCTGTGGTGAATGTTGCAGACAGCCACCGTTGGGGTTTTAGAGTGTACATACATCAAGTATGACTCAGAAAATGTCTTTCCACAGAACTCAAGTCATCTTTTGGGGTCTGAGATACAGTTGCGTGTATATCTTCTACTGTCTTTCATATTTGGAGATTATTAAAACACCACTCATGTTTTGTACCCTTGTCAAAAGGCCTCCTTGCACAGTATATTTTTTTACAAGATAAGACAGATTCTTTATAGGCACTTCAGGTAAGCAGTCTGCTAAATAATAAAAACACTAGAAGACAAACACTAAAATAAAATATTAAAGGAAAAGAACATGCATGGAGACAGTTGCCATAGCTCTGTTCTTGATCTTGGCCTACAGCTTCAAGATGATTCAGGAGTTGCTTATGAGAAATTGTTCATTTAAAGCACTCCAGCATAACCCTACATGCGCCTCAACAAACCAGGATGGAAATGTTTTTGAATGACTAGCCATTTGGAAACAGGAAAAGATATAATCTTGGAGAATGCGGTTCCACAGAACATGTCCCATACCTAAACATATTAAAAGAAGAAAAAGATAATAATAAAAAGAGCTAGGAGATACGGACCTGGTAGATTAATGACAGGTTAGACATAACAGACAAATGCAATCATAAAATAGTCTCCTAACAGGTTGCACACAGGCTAAGAATGTGCACCACATGACTTCAACTAAAAGACTGGACGTGAGCATCAAACAAGCCTTGCACAAGGACCTAACTCTAGTGCACAGCTTCAATTTTAGCTCATTCGGAGTCCACATCTGGCAATTGGCATCTAAACTGATTCCAGTTCAGAGCCAGTAAAATATCTACTTGCTCCAGGGGCTGCCTTCAACTCCAGGTACAAATCCAACACAATCGTAATCCCTCTCCAGAATCCCCAGCTCGCCCCCAACCCCAATTCTCCCCCAAAGTCAACTGCTGCAAGATCTTTCACATATAGCCACCTTTATACCATCTCTGAATAACCAAGGATCTGGTTTGCGTTGTAAATACCTGCACCTGCAGTTTAAAAACAATCCCCTGATGAGCCGCAAACTGAGAAAAAAAAAAAAAGACTCGTACAAAAGTATGCAGGAAGACAGTAAATCTCGAACTCCATTACATCAGCTTTTATAGTCACTTGATGGGAAAGGTACGCCTAGCTATGAATATTTTAGCGAGAAGCTGCCACATCTTATCACCTTATCAAAATATATGCACATAATTCTCTTCTATTACTGTTTTATAAAACAAAACTATGTTTGTATGTTACCAGATAGGAGTATTAATACTCTACTCTTTTACGAGACTTCTCAAAGCACTTCAGCAAGGCAGGTATTGTTGTATTCATACTTCCAGTGCAGAGCACAAGGTCATTTGTACAGGGCACAGCTAGGAGCAGAGTCAGATCCTCATTCCTTCTTTATCTATAGCTACTGCACTTGACTGCCAATGCAAAGTGTTCCTAAAATGCATACTGTGACACTGGGAATATACAGATCTTACTGTAGCCATATTCCTTACCATTTAAAATATGGATGGAGTTGATTGTGAATAGGATGGAATTTTCTTTATGAGTATTACTTTAGGAAACAACCTTTGCTGGTTAGTAACAGTACGTTTTCATACCACTTCCCAGACCATCTATTAAGGAAACACGGAACTTTCTAGCCCCCACGCTGACATCACATACTGAGCCATTTGCTTGCCTTCAGGTGTTTGTTGAAGGGGTGTTTAGCATAATGAGAGCCAGCTACGTTTGCCATGAATTTCACAGCAACCTCCAAGAAAATCAATGGGGAAACTACTGGCTGAAGTTACGTGCACAGCATAGTTTTGGCTGCACTTGCGTGCACTGTGACTAGCAGACATCAGCGTATTCGGGACCCACTAATGCAACACACAACTGGTCTCAGCAGCAGAAAGAGGCAGGAATAAACAGTTTGGTTGATTCAGTATTGGATAAGTGGTACCGGGCACTTAGCAACCCTCACTTCTTCAAGAGATACAGATGGTTAAACACCTGCAGCAGTCTTCAAATTCGGGGACTAGATTTTTCTCTCATGCCAGTTTGACACTTCAAAAGCTTCTTCCATTTTACACAGCTTCTTATGCTACATCCTCACAAGAGGGAGGAGAGTCATCAATCAATTACTGTAAGCAAGGCTGGAGTAACCCATTCAGTCACAAGTGAATGAGTTAAAATGAATGCGAAGATAGTCTTGGGCAGAGAGTGTTTTCCTGGGGAAGGTTGGTGGTTTTTTTGCTTTAACTTCCTTTTATGTAAATATGTTGCCAGGAAATATCAATCTGTGTGTGTTTTATGCAATTCAATATAGCAATCACCTTTAGGCAGCTAGAAAGGACACGAATGAAAAAAGATGCTCACTTGACTCTCCCTAGTTACGTTTGTTTGGCATGTTACATTCTGATTATTAACAATCTATCAGCATTGACATCTGCGTTATATTCACTGCTTTTACTCCTCCTCTGTTAATTTCATACACAATATAAAAACCAGAGATTAGAGAACCACGAAGTACAGTGCTCTACTGCATAAAACTGGATAAATGATACACTTTGTCATGTTTATCACTTAGTGGTGGCTGGCAGAGACTTAGGTCTAACGGGCAGCTTATTAGCCCAGGTGAGCAGGGCTGTATTCCTAGTGCTGCCACTGACCTGGTGCATAAATTCAGGAATGACACCTTGCTTCCCCCTGCCTCTGGGTGGATCCACAGTTTAGGAACCTATGTGTCTGATGTATGGAGGGCATGGATATTCTGACAATCACTATTATGGTAACAGTGCTACTGCGCCCATTTTGCAGAGGGGGAACAAAGCTAACAAGCTCACATTCTTTCCAGCAGCACTAGATGTCATTCTCAAAACCGACAGCAAAAACGAACAGTCAGGCTCTGGGATTTCTTGACTCAATGTATCTGTGAGTCTGAAAGCTCATGAGGAGTTACAGAGAGATTAGACATTTGCAAGAATATCAATAATATCTGGGTTTGTAATTATGAATTCAAAACAAAAACCTCAGCCCTTCAATGCTTTAGAAGGCGTATAAACTCCTGTGCCTCAGGGAAAATTTCTAAAGCTTTTCCTATCTTTAAACGTGGGAGAAAATTTCCCTCTAGAGCTCCCCAGACTACAATTGCCTTTTGTTTGGTCTGCCTCTGAAGCCTGTGGTTTAAACCCTATCTGTGACAGCTACGGACTACATAGAGACTGCACTGATCCAATACATTAACTCCCATGTTTCTGTTCTCAAAATACTATCAATTTTATAAAAACTTTCTGCTTTCCTCCCTCATTGTATTTACTGCATGAATGACCCAGCATACAAATTTAATCTCTCTTTTTTGAAAGACTGAAGACAGCATTCCAGCCAGACACTGATCTACTCAGGCTCTTTTATCTCTCTAATGGTCAATGCTGACATGTACTTAAGGAGGCTGAGAAAACAATGACAAAACAAACGCTGGCTAAAGAAAAATCATTTCCACTGTCGACTTGGATAGCTCAGGATTTCTGCACATTCCCAAGTCTGCAATAGCTAAAGTCTGTTATGATCTACCCAGATACAATGACTTTGGTTGGCTGGGTGGTTTATTGTAATTCTAAATGTCACTATTGATTCAGACACTCAGTGACATTTTTCCACATGGACAGACATTATTTTAAGCACTGATTTGTTGTTCTGGCCAATATGGGGGCAAGTTATTCACTAGATGACCATGTGGTTGATTTTGAACCATGATGCATGATGTCAATTATATCCCAATGTATATCTTCCTCCAGAAGGACACCTGTTTCATTAGGAATGTTGGTTATGTTTTACCAGCACTGCTGACACCAAGGTTTCACAGTTTATGGATGTTTTGGGCTTTTTTTCCTAACAATTTAATAACCTCTTTTTTTGGCATTTTAAGGTGTTCCTCTGTGTGTGCACACAAGGATGTTATGCAACACCTGAAAATATATCACCGACAGTCTTAGGGAAGCCATGTTGTAAAAAGAGAAAAGTTGAGATGTGCTTTGTGATGTGGATTAAAAATCAACTCTGGTTAGGCTTTAATCTTCCTATATAGTAAAATACAGGTAGACAATTCCGGGGTCCTCTTAAACAAGTTATTACTCTCCTATTGTACCTTGCTTTACTGGTGCTCTGTTTTTAAAAAGGAATTACGGGTGTTTCACATGGTAATGTTGTGATCAAACACCGTAGGAACCAAGCACTTCACACTTTAATCTAAACTAGATGCACGTTTACATGACTGGGGGGGAGGGGAGAAGAGTTGAAGCTGACTGAAGAAGCTCCAGGGCTTTATCAGCTGTATAAAAAGATGTCTCTTTTTAAAGCACTTACAAAAATCCTAAACTTTCATAAAGAAGTTATACTCCGCCACTTGTGATGACATACTAAAAAGTGATTTATCATCCTGTATAGCTCTCTCTACAGCCAGGACATGAAGGCATTTGTCAGGTTTGCTCTTAGGACAGAAATAGACTTCATGGTTTAGATGCCAAATTATATTTGACATTTAATTTACCAGCTTTGAAGCTGTAATATTTTGCCTAAGCAGAAAAGGAAGAAAACAGCAGGAAATTCCATTTGCCAAAGAGAAATGCCAACACTCCTTGCTTTCAATACTCAGATATCTAAAGTAATAGATTACTGACCATAACAAAGTACGTCTAAACATGATGAATGTAATGGACTACAGCGAATATTTTGTATATAGAAGTGAAGGAATAATGCATATAACAAGAATGAGCGTGATGATTCTTACCCTGTTTTCCTGATTTGGTGTGGATGACAAGCAGTAGTAACAGCATTGCCAGGCAAGCACCAGTCCCAACCAGGATAAAGTTCAGAGCAAGACTTAATTCCAGCATCAGCAGACTTGGAACCAGTCCTGGACCAGGAGCAGGGGAGCATCCTGCGTGGGATTTCTCATACATGGGGCAAGGAGCAAGTGTGGTCACAATCTGTTCGTACATCAATAATTTCCATGGTCACTCTGCCTGAATCTCTTGTGAAACTTTGGAAGGCAAGGCTCGAGATATTTCTGAAAACATCGTGTACTGTAAAGAAAACAAAAAATATTCATTGTGAGTATTTATCAAAAGGATTCCATATCGCATTGCTTCCCATTCTTGTTGGGGTAAGTTACTTTTTCAAAAAAATTTTTATTCTATCTCCTCAAGTTGTAACTCTTGAGAAGAACAGGAGGTTGGACTGCATGACCCTCAAATGTCCCTTCCATCTGAAACGATTCTACGATTCTATGTTTCTATTTACTTGGAAAATTATGTAGAAATTTCAGCAGTTACCAAACTTTTCCAAGCATGAACTTAACAGGCACCTTTTCCATTTTCGAGGAAACAGAAATTCAGAGACTCTAGAACTATTTTTTGGTTACTGCAAAATGCACATAAACACAAAGCTGGCTCTGTCGGCGATCTCAGACACTTATTCATGATATCCCTAGTGAACATGATGTGCCTCATTTGCATTTTTCTCCCAGATCTCTTTCCCTTCCAGACAGACAGACAGGACCATTGCTCCAGTTCCATTCAGAGTCAGACAGGTAAGGATTCTCTTAGGGAACCCTATAATAATATTCAACAAAACATCATAGAAACATATCAGGCAGAAAGGGGAGATGTTCTCATGTAGACAGATATTTCACGTATGTATGCTATTCACCATTCCTCAGGAAAGAACAGCTGCAAACCTCTCTCAGGAAGACTCAGGAAATAAACGTGGGCTATACTAATGCCTTGTTCTGTATCTGTAGCTGCCAAAGTGATTTGGATGTTCTGAGCAATCCAAGTGAAGATTTCATTAATGGAGAAGATAGAACTATTCTTACAGAGCATATTAAAATTAATTAGCCTTCAAGAGTAGAAAACTATGAGCAACAAGATTCAGAGGCAAGTAAATTAACAGTGGATCTCATTAAAAAGAAGCTGTGTTTAGACTAGAATGCCATGTTACTTTGGAGTAAATCAAAGCTTTCAAAATGACCATTTTCTTTAGCTGCAGAAATTAAGGGGAGAGCATTGTCACCTGATCCTCCAGATGTTCACGCAGATTCTGGAGTTCTAGAAGACTGCTTGGGGGGAATGACCTTCACCTGACTTTCAAGCTGTACCTTACTTGCAGGCAGAGCACCTGCAGATGTAGTCATCACAAGAGGAAAATGCAGTCATTCCAAAGCCTAGCCACAGCCCACGGTAAGAGTGCCTTTCTGCCAGAGAAGTTGGGAACAGCTATTTTCCAGAGAGAAGATGCACAGCATCAAGATGCTGCTGTACACATAGAGACCTTGTTGGCTTTAGCGCTCCTCTACAAGGGGACACCGCTATCCAAGGATAGCTTGTTTGCATATTGTCAGTGGCCAACAGATTCCTTTTGCTTGTTTGCAGTTTAGGATTTTAAGTTTCAGACTGAGTCTCACTAAACTGGGGCAGGGGGTGAGTGCAGATCGTGGTAAAACTTTGAAAATCCCTTCTGTACGTCACTGATAGTAACTTATGCCCAACTGCAAACATTGAAGGGCTACTTCACATGCATGTGCATACCTTAAATATTTTGCCACTTTTTTAAGCTAGACGAGTGATAGAAAATGAAAATCAATCTAAGAAATTATAGAAAAAATCCAGTATGTTTATGAAGTAAGGCTCTGTAAAACAAACGCAGGCTTAACTTCATTAGGACAAGTGGACTTACTGCCTTCATCTCAGGGGAGGGAATTTAAGAATTTGGCAATGAATCATTGTAGCATCATCACCATCCAGACTTGCAAAATCATTGATCTTATGGCATAGGGTATCATTAACCCAACTCTGTCCACATACATTTTGGTGAACAGGATCTTCCGTCCTAGCTCTGAGTGGACTGAAAACAGATGGTCACAGATAAATAAAGCCCCAGACAACGTCAACTCTCTCTGTACCTCCACTTTGAGAGCAAAGAATCCCCAGTCATTATATGCCTAATTTGATATTTTTTCAGAGGGACGCATCACGTACGTGCCCTTCTCAAGAAACCTTTGCTGTGAATCCCAGATTTTGCTGTTGCATAAGGATTAGACTCTGGTGCTGCAGGTGAGCACTGAAAGGACTTCAGAAACACTTTCTTAAAACAGTAAAATACTAGTTAGTTTCACTTAATGCAAGCTATTAATCTTGCCTTTTTTGTTATTAGCCAATTCAATAATTGTCACCCATCTGTGAGACAGTAATATAAATGACTTATTGTACCCTTAATCGGTTTTGTTTTATCTGACTGTCAATGGCTACCAGCTTAGTCTATTTGTCTTTGCATTTGCTTGTGCTGTCATCTGCAGAAGTGAAATTGCTTGACGTACTTCAATTTCAGGATACATAAGCTGAGGGCGATCATTACAGACATTCAGGTAGCTTGATGTCTAAGGCTTTACCCTGGAAATTATTGAAGACCCGAGGCCTGATCCAGTAAAACATGTTTGATAAAAAACACACTATTATTAACAACAACTATTATACAGCAGCTTTTCCTGTTTATATCAAGCAATTTCACAAAGAAGAAAGCAACTCAACAAATAAAGATGCTGAGATCCAAATGATTTTGAAAAAGATAACCTACAATGTACCTATCATAGCAGGAACAAAACTCAGTTTCCTCATTCCCAGTCCAATTCTTTATCCACACCACACCATCTGTATATTATTTACTGTGCTAGATGTTCCTTTCTCAGAGCTGGATGGGCCAGTATATTTGTACCTCATCCAGCATTAATATGCAATCACTTTTAAAATGGTGCCTGTTTAATTAGACTGTGCTGGATAAATCAATCTATAAATAATGTAAAGAAAGCAGGTTTTGATATTTATAGTTATCATGAAGAATTTAGTGATGATGGTACAGTATATCACCAACATTAATTTCATTAGCTATAAATTGTACTAGTATGACATTGATATATTATAATTAAAACTAATGATCCATTGATTCTCATCCAGAAATCCAGTTATGACGACAAATACTCTTCTATTACAGACCAATGAATAACTATTAAAAACATACAGAAGTCCAGGAGGTAAATTCTGCATTCAGTTATGCCAAGGTTCATATGCCAGTGAAATTATTTAAGTCAGGGCTACAGTTCGAATAAAAGCAGAGTCTGTGAGGTTTTGGAAGCACACTCTGTCAGAAGCAGCATACTGTGAATTCCCATGAGAAATCAGCTGGAGGATAGCTCCAGTTTCACTGTACCAGCTTTCACAGGAATTTCAAGACAGAAACAGGAACCTCTGCTGTCCCTCACTCAAATTCACAAATATCTGTGTAGAGTCACTACAGATTAGAACTATTCAGACATAAGGAGGAAGAAATGTTATTTGAATAGCTTTTCAAATGCAATTTCAAAATCAGCCATATCTAGACTCCTACAGGATCACATAATCTCTTTCCAAGAAAAAAACTTCTGATGGCTACCCAAGATCCAGTGTTATTAATCCCTAAATGCTTAACCACGCTTTACCAGAAGAAAATGAAAGGGAGCAACAGAAATTCCTCTGAAGGAATGCATCTGAATGAACCTAAAATGCCTTTTCATTCATTGTTTACCTTAAGTGTCATTCACGACAAAATACCATACAGATTCTTCTTTCCTCCCAGATAAAAAGCCACTAAGTCTTACGGGTGCTGTAGACACAGTTAGTCATATCTTTTGCTTTCACACATCCTCTGCTTTTGTCACGTGATTTTCCTACAATTAGACCTTAAAAGAATTTACTCTCCTTTCACCATAAAAAGGAAAGACTATTTCTTCTGAATGTTTAATAAAAGGTAGCAAAAGCAGACTAGATATAGCCTTTTAACCTTACAGTTGGGGAATCATCTACATTTCAGCAGCTGAGACTGGTTCTACGGTTGACTTGCCAATTGCCAACGAAACAATTACATTTGCCAACTTTTTAAAAGTTTAGAAAGACTTGTATTGGCTTGCATAGGTATACCCGTATTGGCTGTAGGACCAACACATCCCGAACAACCCCCATTTGTAACATTTGTTTGACTGAGGTGGTCACAAAGTGCAGAAAACTGTTTGCACACCTGAGAAAGATATTAAATCTGTCATTCATTTAGTCACCACCTGGTGGACCAAGCCCCTAAAACTTTCTATACAGTCAGTGGTAAAAAATTAACTGCCTTCACAGAGGGATTCAGAGCAGCTAATTTAGGAGCCTACCTCACCCAGTAGTTACACATCAAAGTTACACCTCAAAGTTACACCTCTTTACGCGGCAAATGACCCTCTTTTCCCATCTGCTTGAATTCAGACACGTGGTGCGTCTCCTCCATGTAACTCAAGGAAAGGACATTCTTCCATTTCACCCTCTCTTTGGCTGGCCCAGCGACAACTACCCACGCGTTTCACAGTGCATTCACCATCACTTTGGCAATACAAATATTGAGCATGTGGTAAGATATGCTGGGGACAGGAGTGACCCATAAAGCCTGTATTTGAACACAAATGCAATTAGAGAGGCGTAGGGCATTTCCCATGTGGCAGAATACATATGTAACTTAATTAAGCCTTTTTCTGCAAGCCTAACTGATTCATTGGGCCAATAGACACTGTTTTTAGGAGAGCACATGTTTAATTTACAAATTAGTGGATTACAGTAATATGCGTAACAACATATTAAATGAAGTATTAATGTAATACAACCCAAACGACACATGATAAACTATATAAGCATATATACAAATTTGATTTAATATGTTAGCTTCCTTTGCCCTCTGTCAGTCTGATTGCCTTTGCATAATCCATGTTTCTAATTATCCCCTGGTATGCCTTGCATATAAATAGCTAATTAGATAGTGTCCCTGTCAGCTATGAAGTATGTAATATCCGAAAAAAAATACTCCTTTGGAAATTTAATTTAGGATAACAGATTGTGCTATCCAACTGAAGAATTAAAGCTTTCAGTTTACTAAGATGTTTGTGCATTTAATATCAATCTCATGCTATTATATTAGTGCCCCCAAATGCGTCCAGTAGTTTCCTTCTTTTTTAAAAATAATTCTGTCAAAATATTGTACGGTAATTACAGTAAGATGCTTAAGATCTAAAAAGCACATAGCAGATGATGATTTTACACGTGCGTCGACTGCTTGCTGAAAATATGCTAAGTGGAAAATTCTCAGATGAAGCTCTAGAAACTGCTAAACCAAACCATACAGGAGGGCCACGTAGCATTGTGTGCTCTTCCTAGTCATAGCCAGATGTTCCAGGGAGCGGCATTGGCGTTCTGAGCCTGCCAGATGTGGGATAATCTTGACCATCATGTTACCTTGCATCAAACGCATTCTCACATTTAGCCTTGTCACAGCTATTGACCAGTTCAAATGCCACCCTGATCACCTCCAGTGCACACAGAATGCTTCCAATATGTATGATGTATTAAAAAAAAAAATTTAAAAGCAAATCTTGTTGACCATCCTCGTCCTCACTTGACTGGCATTCTTCTACAATTTTAATTTCCCTTCATCCCCAAGCCTTTACTAGACTTCAATCCTTTTCATTTAATCATTGTAAAGCAACAATAATTTTCTGCAGCAAAAAAATCCAAATATGCAGCTATAAATAAAATGCTGGCTGCAACAATTACTTTCTCTTTCTTGGCTCCACAGAGCAGATGTTAAGAAGGTGAAAGCTGGAAGGAGTGCAGGGAGGGAGATGGCCCTAAGGCTGGAGGAGGTGTAGCAGGGTAGATGCAATAGATTCACAGCCGTCTTGCTGTCCTCTCACTGTACAGCTAAGATTTCCAAAACCATACACGAATATAAATAATATTTCTTCATATTGTTCTTCAGCTTTAAAAATCTCTTTCTCACGTACATTTCCATCAGAAGGGAGCACATGTACTTTTTAAAGGTATAGAACATTAAATACTCTGAAAAATAAAAATAATTAAGCCACAGTCATGTGTTCCTCTCCTGAAATTAAAAGGGAAGATGGCACATTTTTCTTTAAATGAATCATTAATACTATATGGCAATTTCAAAAAAAACACCGCTGGATTTCTTATTCATCATGTTGTGTTTGGTAGGCAATATTAATGTGTATACTTGAAATCTAGGCCATCATGCTGGGAACAAGACTGAGGTGGACAAAAAGCTGTTGGACCATTGTGCTCTCTGGTTTGCATACAGCACACCAGCTTCATCCTGGTGCAACTTCCCTGCAGAAGCTGCTCAGTATGTTCTGTTGTGTGTATTATATAGCCCACATAAAGGGCAATGATGCACATTTCAGAGTGATTATGGTTAATAAAGTACTGGGATTGCAAAACAAGCTCTTATAAATAGCACAGGAATAAACATTACAAAGATGGGAATGAAAAACTCTTCCATTGAAGGTGGGGGAGAGGGGATTTTTAAAGCAATTGCTTCACGAGTTCACACTCCTTTTTAAAAAGTGATGCAGGTGCACGAGGGGCCGTAGACACGCCAGCTACTCTGCAATACCGGTGCATACTACTCATATCCCCATTGGCACAGATGAACAGGTGAGAGCAGTCTTCCTCAAGGAGGTATAAGATAAACCACAGGAAAGATCCCGCACAGGACAATTTGTCGCAGAACAGCTAGTGTGCTGCAAGTTTGCACCCCCTGCTAGCTTCATAGGGATGCCTCTATGTGCCCATAGCCAGGTAGCAAGGGTAGCACTGCACTAAAAGTCAGGGTGATTTGTCATTTTGAATAATTTCTGAAAGCAAGATTTATGTTCTTAGTGGTATCCAAACAGCTCTCTGTTTTCCCCTTCTCCTATACAGGTGCATTCACTGGTATGGAAACTTTACTGATGTCATCTTTGCTGGGGTAGAAGTTATAGGATAAGCGGGCAGGCCATTAAGGAATTATTTAGTATAATTTCTATTGAATTTCTCAATTATTTAGAGCACAGTATGAATGTACTTGGCATTTGGTTATAACAGACATTCCTTGTAACTGATAAAACATGTACTACTTGTAAGTTAATGCTAATAATGTTGTGAAGGTAGAACAATACTTTTAGGTCTCCTGGGTGTTATCACTAATTTATGCTCTTACGTGCCAACATTTAAAACACTTTCTATCATGTCAGAATGAACAGAGAATCTTTGGATCCCACGCAACTTTTCTTATTTTATTCTGTTAAGGAAGCCTTCTCAACCAATTTGCTTCCTCACACTTAAAAAGATGAAAAAACCGTTTATACTTCTTAGCTGTTCCGCCAGCCAAGTTCTTGCTGTGCTTGGCACAAAGCTGTTTTCTGCTCTGCCACATTGCTGCCATGACTGTGCGCCTTAAAGCCTTGACGTCCTACTTTACGGAAAGGCTTCTCAGCATTAACCACATTCACACATTTTCAGAGAGTAATTTAGTACACCTGAGATTAGTTGGGAGTATCAGAATCTTCTGGAGGAGAATGGACTGTTTTATTGGCAACGAGCCAGCAATGCATGTAAGCTCTTTCAGGTGTTCTTGGTAAGGCAGAAAAACAATTCATAAGACAAAGACTTTAACTAGTATTTGGAAAGTGGCAATGAATGGCCACAGGCACAAACCGTCTAGGGCTCAGTTCTAGAGGTGACATTGCGCCTGGAGTTTCCTCTGTATGCAAAATCAAGCACCTGAATTTTCAGCAAAGAGTTTTCACTGGCAAACAGTGACAGCTTTTCCCACTTGTCTGAAGTTTTTGCATATTACAGTCCTTTCCCCACATGAGGGAATTTATGCTTTTAATATTATAATACACCATAGCAACCTGCATTGCTTTCAGTAAATATATTCCTGTGACTATTTTGTATATCATCAGCAAGCCTAAATGAAAATGACAATGTCTAGAGGTACTCCTAGCTGATATCTGTGTTTATTCGGTATGTTTATGTGCTGGCTGTCAAAACAGCTGTAAAATATGCATATGAGAACATAGATTTCCTAGAAGCTCAGAAAAATGAGAGTCCAGTCTACTGCATTTTAGATACACAGGCATTGCAAAATGTATCTCCATTGATGTTTTTATTACAGTCTGAAGTAGGGAGGGGTTTTAGAGCTTTGTAGGATGTCAGTAAGAGGATCTCTATCCAATTCACCAATTTGTCTGTTACCAAGTATTTATCAGGCTGCGATGACTCCAATAAAATGGAGGGAACTCTAGAGGAATCATGTGCCACTTCTGTATTAATGCTTTTTTTTTTTCCCCCGTTAAAGCACTTCTAACAGTTTTCCCCCCGCTTAGGTAAAGTTACAAAATCATGATTCATTGTTGTCTTTTTAATGTCGTTGCATGGAAAGTGTCAAACAGGAAATCATGCCATTTTCTCCCAGAATATTGTTCTTTGCTTGTGAGAACTGTGAATTTATATCCAGCTATAAAGCCACCATTTATGCTTTGCTTAACTTCTGCCTAAACCCTGGCTTAAGCAGCACTCTGTTTAACATCAGTATTGGGTTTGAAGTGCAGAGTCCTGACTGCAGGACTGTGGTTTGGTGTATGACTTGCAACGATCCACATGCAGAGATGATTTTTACCTATACTGCCCAGCACCGATGACTGTACACATACTAAGGAAACCCTGTTTACCCACATGGGCCTACAGTTTCCACAAATTAGCCACAGAATGTGAGAGTCAGGTGACACTCTCACCCATCTAACAGAGTATCCTCACAAGCCTTCAGACTTTCTCCACTGGGTAAATTCACTGGATTGCAAAGATCTTCAGCAGTTAAGGGCAGGGTTTTATTTTTTTCTGCAAAGATGTTTTGAGTCAGACGCTAGCTTGAACAGGCTACACAATCAAATCTGTTCCTGTTAATTACAAATCTTGCCTCATATGAATGAATAAGCATCTCTGCATCTGGTACAAGTCATGTTGCTAACACTCTTGTCAGGTGCTTGTCTTCATTTAGCAATTACACTAGCACAGCACCGAGAAGAGACTTTTTAATTGGCACAGTGGCTAACTGCAAGGTATCTAGAAGCAGCACCACAGTATAAGATTTCAGGATAGAAAAAGAAAAAAAAATGTTTTGGTATGTAGGCCTTCAAAAAGAGCTCAGAGCTCAAGGAGGTTCCTGTTCCTAAGGAACTGTAGTGGGAGCCGGACAGCTGCTTGCTGTTCTGTATGTGTGTCAGTACTGCTGGCTGAGCAACCAGTGAGTATCATGGCTCAGGCACAGGCCGAGTAAACTCCTTTTCACAGAAGCAACTTAGGTTCTTCCATGTCCTTTCTTTTGGATAATATATGTTCAAAACTCTTTCTCATAAAGAATCTAATTTTATTTAACCTGCTACACACAAAGGAAATAGTATCTCCTTGATTCTGCACTTAAACTATGATGCAGCTCCAACACACACATATTCTCAAACTGTGGTAACCTATTGCTTGCTTTTGGTCAAGGCACGTGGTTTATATGGTGCAACCATGACAAACATTTGGCTATTATGCAGCATCTTAAAAATGTACTGGCGCTTTTGCTTGGCTAGTTGAAGCAGTCTAACAGCTGCATACCAAGACATCCATTTTTTGGTGTGTAAAGGTACATTATATTTTAGGTCGATAACAGAAGCAGAACACAAAGTTCTGAGTGGCAGGTTCCCTGTTCTAATCACTTGTCTCGAGCTCCTTCACAGGAACATTGCTTTTTTTGGGTGATTAAAGTCACTTGAGATTGATAGATAAAGGTATAAGACCTGGGAGAATCTAAATGTGAATCTGCTGTCAAGACGCTTTACAGCATTACCTGAGGCATGCTATACTTATCCAGATATGCACCGCCTGTCATCTCATATTGCTTAAGTACTTTAATTCTTTATTGGTATCACAGTTCATGGGAACTTTTCCCATCATTCCTACATTTGTATCTTTGCTCCAGGATAATTATCCGCTGCTCTAGTTCTCTCTGAGCTGCTTCACTGACTTTCAGTCTGTCTTGATGACAGATAAATTATTTTTCTCCTCTGTCTATCTTTGATCTGCCCTCAGATACAGCTGGTAAGAGATCTTGGGTTCTACTAATTTTGAAATAGACTCCCATTTTAGCTTAAGGAGTATTCCATGGTTTCTGGTCTTCCTGAATTCTTTCTGGAGCCAGCTAAAAGGAAGCAACCCTGATGCTTGGAGGGTTTCTCCCCTAGGAGGAAGGAAAGTTTCTCCTCTGTGCATGCACCACAACTCCGTAGCCGACTACACAGGACAGAAGCAGCCTTATTCTTATTCTAGCTACAACTGTAAAAGCTTCTCTTTTTTTTAACCTTTCTGTAAGAGACTTGTGTAGCTGGACTCAGGACCTGCTTATTCCAGTCCCCTCAGGAATCTTCTGGCAGCAGTAATAGGTATCTGTTTCAGACAGGTAACCTTCCCTTAGCTCCACAATCTTAGTCTTACATAGAATAAAACTTGGACAGCTTCACTGCCTCCAAATACTGGGGACAGCTACGAGAGAAAGGAGGAAGAGAAGAGGAGAAAGGTCTCACAAATTTGCCTTCTAAGTTAAAACAAAACTAAAGACTAGCATGGTATATGAATTTAGGCTAGATGTTCAAAAGAGCTAATTTCTTGAGTAAGCACCTTAATGAAGTGGCTAGATGTTTCTTCTCCAGGTACTGAAACCTCATTTACAAATACTGAGCCCACCTAAACATGCCTTCCTGAAAGCCATTCCCCTGCAGTTCCCTCAAGTTTCTCAAATGTAATTAAACTGACGTTTTAGGGGGAAAAAAAAATCTAGCTGTGAGATTTGTGAGCACTGTGACAATTTTATAAGAAAAAGAAAATCAGCAGCACCTTTTTGGAATTACACCATGGATGGCCAAACACTGCATGGAGAACAAAAACACCAGTGGTACTGCTCGTGCTGCCAAGCTGCAGTGGCACCACAGCTGCAGTGGCAGCACAGCAGCAGTGACCGGAGATAATCTGGAAAAATGTCCACCTTCCCCTTTAAAAGCTGGAGCCACTATTTCAAGTCTGGCTGCTGCAGAGGGAGTTGAGTTTTAATGAGTTTGAAGTCTTCTCATATGTTTCTTTTCTTCTCTTTTCAAAAGAATTAAAGCTGCATCAGGCTGCAGCACTAAAAGCTGATCTGCCCAGTTCCCTGTCATGCTCTTCAAGTGGATCAGAATAATATATTAAATGATAGCAGTGACCTGGGAGATTACAAGGAAGATTAATATCTGTGCTTCAACACTTAAATGCATACATATATATATGAATGATGCATACAAAATACATACATTTCGGGTATCTCAGGAAAAGTAGTGGCAAGGGGCCTGCCATTATAAACAGAACATTCTGTGTTTGAAAAATAATAATAATAAAAAAATCAATATACTACAGATTCCATTCTTCAAAGACTTTTGGATTTAATCCATCCAAGTTATGAAAATTTACAGAAAGTATCACATCACATACCAAGGAGGAATAGTGTTCCTACGGAATAGTGTTCAAACGCCAATCTCGTTTGTGCCCAGTCACAAGTACTAGTAAGGCTCCAGTTAATGAGAGCTGATGCTTTATTGCTACCTAAAAATATATAAAAATCTATTTATGTATCTTAATGCAAGGCTTGAAAGAACACGTTTCCATGTGGCTAAGTCAGCATTTTGGTTTAACAGAGTCTGGATTTCTCACCCTGAAGGGAATTCAGCCCTCAGTGCAATGACAGGACAAGGCCTTTGCAACACTTAAGCATTCAACGCTGAGCTTAAATGAGGTTTGTGCTTTGCACCAGCCTCCCACTGACCTTCCCAGGGCTACATTTCAGCTGTTCTGAAGGTCTTCAGGGAGGACCAAGCCCAGGAAGTAGCAGAAAGCAATAAATACAAATCCTTCAGGTACAAATTTAAAGACAACCTGGCTCCTCTCTGCTTGGCTTATACAAATTCAGGCAGAAGTCTTCTATCACACTTTGGGCAAAGTGGTTTAAATTAACATCCATGCATGAAAACTTTGTCTACCATAATCAAGGACTGAACTGGAGGGAAGAGGGGGGAACACTCCAAAAATCTGCAAGTTCTGCATACTGAAGCTGAAAAGCCATGTGCTCTACTGGGGACTGTAACAGACTCAATCTCTGTAAATTTAATGAAATTAAAATCCATACTGCAGACTTTCAAGGAGGTTTTTTGTCCCCAAAATATACTTTTTTCCTCATGTGAAACAAAACTAAACAAAAGTTGATATTATCATAGCAAGATAAAAAAGGCCTCAAATGACTAAGTAATTAACGCAGGCCTTTTGATTAAAGTCAATTTGCCTTCAACATCATGACTTACAATGTGCCCTAGGCCTGCATTAATAACCCGCTAGCACATGGCTTCCCTGGTTCTTTCATTATGTATATTTTTTATTGCTTGTTAAAACAAAGCAACCTTAATGACATTAATGAAATTATTTTCTTACTTAACTTTTATTTATTAGAAGTAAAGAACAGAGTTCCCCTCCTCTCCCTGATAAATGGGAAGCAAACCTTCAGCTCTCCTCTGGCTGGAATTTTTCACTATGTAATAAAGTGCTGCAGGGACATTTTCAGGGGAAGGTGGGTGTAGTTAACCCCTCACTGCCTGGGGGATTAAGGTTGACTGCTGTCACTACCATGACTCAACTGCTAATGCTCAACTAAGAATTTAAACAACAGATGCAGATAATATCACCAGTCCCACACCTGAAGCAGGCACAGAGAGCAGGACAGTCCCTACCGGGAAGGGGGACCAGCACAAGCACTGCATGCTGGAGGCTCGGTTCGCGTTCACTGGGACACACAGGAACATCCTCTGCTCGCTCCTCTCCTAAGCACCCTGCAGCCACGCTCCCCTACGCACACCTTGCGCACAACTAGAAGGGCAAAGCAATTTTTCAATTGCAACTGCCTTTCAGGTTATAGCTCCAGTGAAACCTGGCCAGAGCAGATCACTGGCTAAAGCAGCTGGGATGTAAAGGACAAACATTACACGGTATCACTTTACTTTAGGAAGATGACCATCAAAAGCAGAATGGCCTTTTGCAATTAGGAAAAACTCTCCCCACACACCTCGTGCAATTTATTACTGCTATGAAATTGTCTTCTAAACTCTGCACTGAAGAAAACAGGTGCAGCTTTTCCTCTACAAAATTATCCGCACCACCACAGCAAACACACCTCTAATCAAAAGTGACTTTTATTTAGATGCCACTTTTACAATCCTTAAAATGTCATACTTCTGAGATGTCAGCAAGGGAACAATTCCACATATTCTTATCTAGGAAATGTAATTTTTTTTTCTCAGAAGTTATTGAATAAACTGTTTATTTTGAAATATACTTTGACATACTTCTGCAATTTAAAGACATATTGTACAATAGCGTTTTCAAGAGCCAAGAAAAGCATATGGCGCATTTAGAAAGATCTGTTTATAGTTACTGGGTAGAAATTGAGGAATACCTAAATTAAAAATACACAAAAAGAAAAAATACTTAGTGCAATTTTGAGCACCAGGCTAGTTTTTTTTTCTTCTTCCATGTCTTCCTAATGTGTTAAGTCTTCTTTGTGCAATAACTTTGGTATTTCTGTGAAGGACATGGCTTCCTGCAAAAAGCATCTACTAAGAGGTTTATTAATTACAAGACTGCATTTACAAAAAATAAAAATCTACTTGGGTAGTAAATATCTCACGTAATATATGTACATCAGCTCAAGTGAATTTGGATATCTAGAAACAGCTGTTCAGAATACTGATAGACTCACAGAATTTAGTATTCTCCAATCACCTTCCTCTAAAATATTTGATTAACCTAGGAAGACACAAATAAATTCAATCAGACAAAGCCTGCAGAACCTATTCAGCATAAGGCTAGCATTTGTGCCATTAATAAGACTAATTGCTATCGATCAATTTATTTCACTAGCAGTGGAGATGAAAAACCTGGAGCAAAGTAAAGGCTTGGCTTTCAGAGTAGTTCATTGGTACATGCTGATACTGTAAATCACCTAGTGGTTTCAACACGACTATTCACTTTAACAAAAAAACTGTTAAAAAAAAAGTCTTGCAGCTATTTGTCCTTAAACATCCACGATTGGGAAAAGTGCCTTTGCATGCAGAAGCAGAATTTGAAGCCTAATTTGAAAAGGCATTTTGATTTCATTGTTGCAGGTGAAAATATTATATATAGTGCCCCAGCTGCTTCTGAGGATCAGCAATTGTAGTCCACACTCAAATGGCAAAGGCTGCTTGAAGCACTGAGACCTGGAACTGCAAAGGACTTCCGTCTGTCTTCCTGCACCATTCCCTGCCACATCACCCACAAGTGATGGCCTGGCACAAACCACCCCTGCCGCTGCCTGGAGCACGTTGCATCCCGCAAGACCTCCCAAGACTCACAGGGCTGTACCTTGTCCCTTCTTTTAAACTTAGTTATCAGGGATACTTCTTCTCAAACAAATATTATCCTGCTTAATCTTTCTTGATTTCATTACAGCTGACATTGTAACAACAGTATCCAGGGCAAACGAACTCACATACGCATGGGATAGATGCGGCACCTAAAACAGATTTATATCTTCCCTTGATATTATAACACTAACAAGTTTAGTACTCAAGAGTTGCAGTCTTCCTAGTGGCATCTTTATGAGGCCCAGCTGACTCTCCACCAAAATTTATACCTGCTCAAGCATGTTCCCTGAACCACAATCACAGACACAATAAATTTAAAGGCTCCTTTATATGACAGTAGACACTTTTCAGTGCTTCCTTTACATGGCACAAGGGGGAAAGCACTCCTCTTATTTGGCAAAACTCTGCAGGGCATTTTGTTTGTTCATTCTTGGTACTCTCACATATTTCGCAGTTTGGGAAACACAAATAATGAGAAGAAAAAACAAGCTCAATTTATTGACTTAATTATCTCTTAGCCAGAAGCACAGCCATGTATTTTGATCACTTCAGCAGTGCCCTGCCCTCCATCCACGCTGTCAGCAGTGTCTAAGCTGATGACTTTGAAGCATTAGCATGAACAACGCAACAGTGGCAATGGGGAGGGTCTGCAAAAAGGCTTTGAAAGCGGGCAAATTCACAGGACATCGATAAGACCTCGATTTCTTCTATTCATTTAAAACCATCTGCGAAGCTTATATGCAATACTGTCAGTACCAAATGGTGCTCTACAGTGAAGTCCAAACGGCTCCAACAAATTTGGAAGCAAGGATGAATGTAGTCTACTGCACACATTTTTCACCTTGACCTTTAAAGTACTGACCTCCATTTGAGCAAATAATCTGAGAGATCTGAAGAACTTCATAAAACCTGACCTGCTAATTTATTTTCACCTGAGACAACTTTGGAAGAGGAATATATCACATTATTGCTAAAGTTTAAGTTGAAGGAAGGTTTTAGCTGTAAACATAGCTGTTCAAGAGATAAATATTTAAACACAGGCTTCATGTCAGAGTCTATAAAATATAATATTCACCACTTGGTTGTAAGCCAAGGGGTAATTGTAACAGAAGATAGACTCCTTCTTTTCATGGTTATTTAAGGCAAATTAACAATGACAGTAATGTAATTTCCTTGGCATGACTCTTTTTCATTTCTTTTCAGCTGCCTCCTGCTAGAATCTTTAGAGAAGTTTAAACTGATTTCAAAAAATCCTTTGAAAAAATGCACTTTGCTATTATATATCTTTCAGGTGTTCACAGAAGTGCAGAAGAAAGAACATTTGCATTTCCACTTAAATGCTCTGTTTATACAGAGCTGTAGATGGGAAATGACAACATACATTTTCCTGGACCACAAATATTTACTTTCACTACACTAAAAAGTTAAAGTTTTGGATTGTGACGTGTTTCGGGTAACTTGTGCAGGAAGACTCCTACATCAGATTTTTTGTCAGGTAAGCTGCTGAAGAACCAGTCTGATACAAAGCCTAATTAAACGGTGCTGCAGGTTCACAGCTAGTGAAGTTTGTAGTTTGAAATAGACTACTTAAATCAGTTTTTAGGTAATTATTTCCTGCTGCAGTACTGTTACAATAGTCACTGTATTAAAAATCAGCCTTCACTATAAGAAGGAACTACTGATTGCGGCAGAAGCCTTTCCAGAGTTCCAGTCATTTAGTCCAACAGTGACTCTATGCTAAAATTTATTCTGAACATACATTGCCTAAAATCATTGGTTCATATGTGCAAAACTATTAAAAAAAAAAAAAATCAAGAATTGAGGATTCTCATACACTGAAGCCAACAAATTACTTTCTTCAGATACAGTTGGGTTATGAGGCCCTCTATTGTCTCCCAAAGCCTGATAAAAATACCTCCGAATTCAATTCTTATCTTCGTCTTCACTTTAGTAGTCCTTGGAAGATATACCCAGGGAATACTGGATTCAGAGCTATAAATCATATATGTCATAGCTGAAGCTGAGCTACAGTTTTCAGAGTCCACTGTACTTTAATCAAGATTTATGCTGTTAGGAAAAGACCTCAAAAGATTTCAGACTTTGGGTTCTCTTGCTTCCAGCTCCTGGTTTCTGCCACTGCAGATCCCAGTCAACAGATAGTCCATTCCCACCGCCCCACCCAATGTCACTCGCTTCCTCCATTGACCAATCTTTTCCAGCAGCGTCACCCGACTTACTGCAGAGGATTGGCTGTTCAAGAATGAGAGGTTCTGGCAGACCTCGTCTGATATTTTGACCTGCTTCTGTCAAGACATTCTTGCTACAAACCTCTGGGGAGCCTTATGGTCCCACGATACCTGGCTGCATCCTCAATTCCCCAAACTCTGTACATAGCATTCCTAATGAATACAGGTCACATCATGTGTGTTAGAGTAAGATGCAATGAAATTAAATCTCTTGACAGCAAGCTGACTTTTAGGGCGGTCTGCCAAGAAACCTAATTACTATAACGAATCATTTGCAGAAATTACAGAAAACCAGCTTGCTGGTAGTAACTGTACTAGTCCATTTGGGGAGGTGGAGGGAAACCAAAGCAAGAGAGTGAAGGTGAAGCCATTAAATAGAATGAAAACAATATGGAAGAGTTTTGTAATATTTTTGCTTTGAATCATCAAATCTATTATTACATTCTCAATGGGCTTCTCTTTTACTAGTGTATCTTCATTTTTCGTGCCAGTGTTATACCTGACATAACAAGAAAGGTGACATTTTTTTATCTCGTATTTTTAGGAAGAGTTTTGGGAAAACTATCTTGTGAAAATATAGCAAACTGCGTAGGTATTTGCATGAAGGCAGCCTCAGAGTTGCACTGCAAAAAAATCAGATGAGTGGAACTACTTCTTCATTTCTTGCACTATGGAAGTTGCCTAGTATCGGACAAAATCTGCTTCAAGAGAAGTGTACTCCATTCCAATAATTCAGTTTATTTTGTTCAGGGCTTTTGTTTGTTTGTTTTGAAATTTCTCCTTCAGGTAACATCTGGAAGCAGTAATAAGCAGCCAGTGTTACTTTCCAGAAATTATATCCAGGGCTAGTTCCCTTTCTTGGGAGGTCCTGCCAATGCTTGGATTTAAGGGCCAACAACTCTCCCTTTGCAAGTTTTCTCTTCCAGTTAAAAATGTTTGTAACTTACTGAAGCATCACGGTGGAAGGATAGCAGTTCATGCTCTTTCTGGATACATCTGCCTAAAGGTAAGCTGCTCTCACAGGTATTTTTATCCCATATTTTGTTATTGAGATACGGTACCATGATGATACAAATGCAGTTATTTTAAAAACTTATCTCCCCTCTGAAATGTTGGATAAATAAATGATTTCCCATAAAACCCATCCTAAAATAACTCTATTAATATAGTAATTACCACAAAGTACATCAAGCATTCAATAATGAGTAGTTCCAAATGCCCGTATTTTCCTTTATGCAAATAAGCACCTATGTCAACAAAGTGTTAGCAGAGAGTACTCTAGTAAAGAAAGACATTAAGGGAGTTTCATCTTTGTTTCTCCTTTCTCTCAGTTGTCTTCATTAATATAATAAAACTCTCATTATAAAATCATTAGTGTAAATGCAAATAAAGTTCTACATTGTTAATGTCCCCACCAGGTCCTTAATCACTTGAAAAGTCATGCTGCATTAAGTATAACATTGATTACACATGATAAAAGGGAATGACGTAGAAGATGTTACATTACCTTACACTGAACTATTAAGAGAACAGGGTAGTCAGTGTTCAGAACTATGTTTCTGTATTGTTCATATGTTGGAATCTAAAAAGCCCTAACTGAAAAATTAGGCAAACCTCTGGACTTCAGTTATCTGAGGATCCCTACACCTCCTGGACCTCTCTACTGTCCTTTGCATGTTGCCCCCAATCCAGTTCACTCCTCCCTCCTTTCCGTACTCCTACACTGATTAACCAGTGGGAAATGATAAAACCTCCACTCAGGAATTTAGATTAAACAATGCAACATAAAGCTACTGAATGCATTTTCATCACAGTATTTTTCCTGCAGCTACTCTGCATTTTCACATTTATCTAGGAATCATTGATGTGATATTAACTGTAGTCACCATAAGACATCAAGCCAGGACCACCCTAACCAACCACCAAGTTATAGGAAGCAGGATCTGCACAACACAGACAAATACCCCTGATTCAAGGCAAAACAGAGACAACGTTGCAGACATTTTCAGCTTTGAGTCCTATTTATTGCTACTGAGAAAACATGGGTGCTTACACATTGAACTATTATGCCATACTACTTGTAGAAAGAATTGCTATATACATTGTAAATGTGTGAACATGGTATGACTGGAGGACATGGATGAATGTCTTGGTCTGGGATCTCTTTTTCCTTGGTTTCTGCCTAACCAAAGTTATTTTTGTGCTTCCATTAGAAAGTCATTAGAACTATTCTAATTAATTAGTCCACGAAGGAAGGGGGATGATTGCACTAATAATCATAAACAGATCAGATAGAGATTTAAAGTGCGAAGCCAGATACAGGGCGATAGATTAAAATAGCTCTTCCAGGTCTAAGAAGGAGAGTATTGTAATGAAAGAATCTCATAACTCCTAGTCTTAAAATGCTCTTAGAATAATACACTTTTTCATAATCCCAGAATCAAAGAAACAAAAAAAAAAAAAAAAGAGGACACAGGGTTTGAGTAAACCAGCACCAAAACTGGAAACCAAGGTTCCTGACTTCGGATATTCACCATCTGTTAAACTCAGAGGCCTACCTCAAATTAGCACAGGTCCAGTCATGGGAAGGCAACCTACAGCCACCGTTACTTTGTTAGCAACCCAAGTGCCAAGGGGGTCCAAGCCTGCTGCTGTTTTATGTGACCAAGAATTACATGTTACTTGATGGCAGCTCAAAGTTAAACAAGAAAATCAATTCCCCTAGGAAACTGCTTGTAAATAACTGAAAAAAAAATAAAAAAGGAAACACTATTAAAGTTGCAAGTCAAGTATTTGAATGCTAGGAAATGCCAAAATTAAGGTTGTCTGTACAACTTCAGTTCAGCCTCCCAGAGACCTTCTTTCAACCATGCCCTGTGTGCATGATGATACACTCTTTAATTACAGAAAGCAACATCCAAATGAGTTCTGCCAAGAGACATGCCAGTCTTCTGAAGTGAGATCAAGGAAATGATCTCCTTTTCATCTCAACGTATTGTGTGATGCAGTCATTGTTAGCATATTGTAGCTGCTATTTCCAAAGGGGCTTCCCAGATTTACAGCTGAGAGAAGCACTGAATACCTGAGGCTTTCAAGTTAGTTAAGGAACAACAATGAACGCTCTCAACATCTGGTAAGCGCATTGGGGGGTGGGGAGGAGGGGAAGAGAAAAGGTAAAATGAAAAAGGAAAGAAGAAAAACCTCCAACTAAAATGAACAGATACTGCAGTGACATAAATTTCTCCTTTCACCTTCAGAATTTCCTATCTGAGATCTTTCCCTTCTGCTCAGATCAGTAACCTCCAAAAGCTTTGGCAAGACAGCTAGTACAATGGCAGCACACAGCAATATACCTACCTTATGTACAAAATACCGTATTAGCGGCTAACAGGCTTAGTTTGGTGATCAGAGGGATAGCTCAGAAATGGAGATTCATTTGTATCTTACCGGACTCCATGCTTGCCTTGCACAGGTTATTTAGGGTTTATCTGTATCATGCATAACAGCACTTAAGAGACATCTGAGCTGGCTGGAAATGAGCTAACACCAGAAGGGAAGGCAATATAGCAGCATCAGCTTTACCCAAACTCATTAGTTTGGGTGTACTGCCATGCTAATGGAGCTATACTGCGTCTGGGACTTAAGAAATGAGGAAGGCAGCTCATTCAGAGCCAGCTCATGTATCTTTACACTGCAGTGGATCATGTAGTTAAACATATGTTAAAAGTGCAGCAACACTCTCAGTGTAAGCTGATTGAGTTACTACGCTTGTGCTTCATGGGGCAGCCCTCTCCTCTTCCCCTCCTCTGCACATGTTACTCCTCACCCCTTCTGTCTCCGGCCTGGCAGCTGCGTAGCTACACAGTCGGTTGGGCCAGGCTGCTCACCCGCAGAAAACTGACCTTCCCACTGGAGGCCAGGACTAGTTCCTGCAGCAGCAGTGCTCTCAGGGGAGCTGGGGCTGGCTGTTGATTCCAACTGGGATTTTGCAAAGAGGGGACAAAGGCATTTCACTATCCCCGAGGGAAGTAGCAGGCAGCGGGGACAGGGAGTCAGGAGTAATCTACTGAGGGAGGGGAGGGAGAAACAAAACAAAAGGAAGAAACACACATCAAGGAAAAAGAGGAAAAGCATTCAATGATTTAAACAGTCTTCCTGTATCTCCACCTTGAGCAGCAAAGGGGAGTGTTTAGTGTATCGTCTGTTCAATCCTCTGCACATATAGCTTTAGGGATAAACTAGATTTGTTACTGTGGGGGTGGCTGGGAAAGCTCAGAGATAGAAGTGAGAGATGATTAAGCAGAGACATTGCCTACTGGGTAGAGTGATTGCAGGAGGGTTACCTGTATGTCCTGAGAAGAAGTGCCACATAATTGTTGAAAGATTAGTACTTAAGCTCAAACCCAGGTGGTATTTCCTAGGGCCATAGTTAATACTTATGCATTTTTTTTCTTCCCTTCCTATGAGGAGTGACACAGATTCAGTTCAAGGATGAACTAGGGCTCAAAAGATCTCGAAGCCGCCAGGGCAGCTGGGAAGTCACAACTGTGGAAATCAGAGACAAAGGAAAAGGATGGAGGGAGGGATTTAGTTATTTTTCTGCCTTTCAGTTTTAAATTCTTCTTAGACATAAAGAAAACTTGGCATTACCCTGTACTTCACCAATCACTTAACGGAAATTTTTCACCTTGAGACTTCTCCAAACCTCTTAAAAACTACATTCTGCACAGTGCGACACCCCTACCTCCTGGAGTTAGATCCTATTTAAATCAAGCTTGTCCAAGCAGTCTAGCTTGCACCTATTACACTGCCAAGTCACATGCCTTGTTGCAAAATAAAAAGCTCACTGCTTTTTCAATAAAACAGAAGTGGAATTAGCACTTATGATACTGCCTTCCTATTAATGCTCACCGCCTCATACTTTTTCTTTCAAGGCTGTTTGCATGGGAATAAAGGATATATTTACATTGCCAACCTTGTTGAACAACTTAATACTCAGCTAATATTCAAGGAACAATCCGAAAAGAGAATAAGAAAGCAGCAGGGCCCACATTGGCAATTGCTGAGACTTATTTTCAAGTTTCAGCAAAAACCTGCTAGCAACCAAGAAAAATTGTAACCTGCAATGAAACGAAGTATTCCTCTTAACACAGTTATATGGGTGTTTCTGCAGCACATATATTGGGAAATGCACATACTACTTGAGGCCTGATTACTTGAGTGAGAAAAGCTAAAGGACAAGATCCAATTCAATTCAACAGCCTGCCCAGCACCTTTGTGCTGTAATATTGCTCAAAGTAATAAGAGTTACACATGGAATTGGCCTTGTACAATTCATTCTTACTGACCAGCGCCACTCCCCCACAAAGTTCCCAAATCAAAGGGGAAGGGTAGGTGCTTGCATGTTATCTGGGGTGTGTCTGAATGACTTTTTGAGCAAAGAGAAGCTACTAGACACAACCTGTCAACAGCAAATATATACCCAAGTTCAAGCACAGTTTGCTTTTTAGATTGTGCTGGTTTGGCTGGGGTAGAGTTAATTTTCTTCATAGTAGCCAGTATGAGGCTGTTTTTTGGATTTGTGCTGGAAACAGCATTGATAACACAGGGATGTTTCCATTCCGTCTGGGCAGTGCTTAAACAGAGCCAAGGTCTTTTCTGCCCCTCACCCCACCCCACCCGCGAGGGGCTGGGGGCACAAGGGGTGGGGAGGGGACACGGCCGGGACAGCAGATAACATCAACAGGAATATACACTTTCCCTGCTCATACAGTGTCCTTTCTGTTTGCAAAGCATAAAAAAAGGCCGCAAGGATGCTTCACTCTACTCTCCATGCCGGCTGACAGCCACTGTACCCTGTGGGAAATGTGCACCCAGCACCCTTTTGTACCACAGAACTCTGGAAATGATTATTATCTCTGAGGGCACAATCTTCTTTTTGCATGATATACCTCTACACCACCAATCACTTCTAGTCTGAGCCTGTAAATCCCTCACCATATATTTAACAAACTGAGCAGAGTGTGATATTGCTTGCAGGGAGAGTGCCTCCCAGCCAGAATTACCAAACAGCTGCTTGAGGAGGTCCCATCAGCCTCATCCTTAACGCTCAGAATTATCATCAGAGGAAGGTGCGCGAGTCTCCAGGCTCACAATTTAATATGATGGAAATGACAGAGGTGATTCTGACCCATATTCCTCATTACATCGATTGCACCTGAATGTTTAATTGTGATCTGCTGTTCTCATTAGCACTGTTGTGCTAGGAACAGGGCACTGCAATGGAAACTGTGATAGATCCTGTGCATCCGAGTGGAAAACACTATTTCCTTGTCATGCTGCACCTAGGCAGCAGAAAAGCAGAAGCTATTTCAGGGCCATGCCTGAGTTGTCTGCAGGAAAACATGGAACACCATCTCCTCAAACACTTATGGAGGATTTGGTGGTTATTGCACTGTGTGCCTAAACCCCAGAGCAACGAGGCTGTCCCACAGAGCACCCATTTGTGGCCTCAGCCCTATCCCATGTTCAGCAACTAATGGAGCCATGTTAGGGCAGCACCTGGACCTATGCAATAAGGATTTAGTAACAGGAATCACCACTAAATCTATTGCCTTTTACAGCACACTCACATCCTCCCTGCTCTATCAGTATAGTGCCCCCTTTAAATTAAGGAGGCACTGAAACAAGCTGCTCATTGGCTACATCCTTATGCCCAACATGTTGCTGGACCTAAGCACCTAACAAACACAGTCTGGTTTTGGAATGAGTCTCAGATGGTGTCAGCTCATAATTTCAGGGAAAACCTGCTTCAGAGAGGAAGGTAGGCTGATCCTTTTAACATCCCAAGTTACTTTTAGAAGTGAGTCACAGAAGAAGCTGTATGCATTATTAACCTGATCTCAACAAAGATTAGTATCTAGTGTGAGCTCTAGTGGAGCCATGCATCAGATGAGAGATATATCATGTAATCCAGCTAAACCATATATGCAAAAGATCAAATATTAGGACATATTAAAGATACATACACTGCTTTCAGATATACAACAGAAACATTGACCTGATTCATCAGTGCTGTCTGTCTCCTACATGAAGAGGCTCTAAAGCCTTAAAAAGATACCCTTTCAATAGAGACAGGGAATTTGTAATAAGGAATTGAGGTATCACATGGAAGGTATATGTGGACTTCATTATTTGACATACCTAATGAAGATTTATCAAAATAGATGACGACTTAAGTATGTCTACAAATATAGAAATATGCAGGAGTGTGGCATAACTACTTTCTACTACTTACTTTTAAAAATACTTTTTAAATTACATAAAATCAAATGTGGTTCTCCCAACCCCACTACTTTATTCCCTTCCCACTAATAGTTATCAATTGAGTCCATTGGCTGCAAAGCTTCAGGAAACAACAATCATCAAATAAAACAATGGTATAAAAGAAGAAATAGGGACATGGAATTTGGATCGTAGGAATCTTAGTAGAGCTTCACTATGAGCCTCCTACCCTTTAAAAACTAAGCAAAAATGCAGGGATTTATGTATATTCCTTCCTAGAGTACCTTGAAGAAAATAAAACCACCCTAAAAAGGTAGCAAAATCCCACTGCAATGTTTTAATTAAAGTTACAGTTTAAAAAACTTATCTATTTGGGGATAGAAAGGGAGACCAGGCTCATTCTTCAATGATTTGGGTTGGCAATATCCTACTTGCTCAAACACACACACCCCCCACTCAGAGCTGATCAAACCCTGCTATACCAGGTCCTGATCTCGCTCTGAATGGCTGCCTGGAGCTGCCGACAGGCGACAGATAGAAATGCAAAGGGCACATTAAACATTTAAGTTACCTACTGCTGTATCTAATATTGAGGCTTCTACTTGTATTCTGTGCTTGACAGGGAAGTCATACCCTTATGAAAGAATAATGTGCAGAAGTTTGTATGGCAAAACTTCCAACCGACATGGTTGAGTGCATCCCAATGAATTTTAGTTTAGCAGCCCCAAACTTACCACTCCGAGACTTCTGTAAGCCTGATTCATTTAAATTCACCCATATCTGAAGACATGGAGTGTTCTGTGATTATCTCCTAGTCCAGTGCATTTTTCTAATGCACAAGAGGATTCATTTTCATTGATGAAACCCTAAAAGATGGCCTGCTGATACCAATGTTTGTAAACTACAGGGTATGTGCTATTAAAATTATTCTGTTACCATGAATGAGCTTAAGTCCTCTGTTTAGGGCTTCACACCCCAAAGCAATTTTATTCTTAGCAGATTAGTGAGAAAGTCGTACTTTGCCAAGAGCAAGGAAAAAAAAAATATTGGCTGGTCAGCAAGGATCTACAAGTCTCTGGCTCAGTTTTTGCTGGCTGGCATTTAAACAGCAGAAAAATAGTATTAGCATTTTCATATACTATTATATGTCCCCACTATTTAAACGTGATTTAGCTTTTTAAGTTTAAGCTTTGAAGGCTGCAGAGTTTATGTGAGCAAAAGGCCAGAAAACCCACCATCTGTGGTTCTTAAGTCCCAATCAAATGTAAAAGTCCTCAGTTTCCAAGTCTGAAAAACAGTTTGAAAATGCAATGATATTTTCCTTTTTCTGTGGTTGCCAGGAACTGCTGCCTTTAAAAAATGAGACAAAGTGTCCATTATTCACTGGAAACTTGCCCAGTCTTAAACAAGACCTTAGGTGCCATGAATTTTAAGATTCACAACCTCAGTAAACGTTTTATTCCTCAGGCTTGGTCTGATTCCATCCTCTGCTTGTTTTACCCGCTGGAAAGCTGCTCATTTGCCTGCAAACTACTAATCTCAACCTCTGGCCGCAACCATTCACAGAGAAAACCAAAACTCTTTCCAGTTTATTTTGTCTGAAGGTGACTCAGAATTCATGCCAGTGCCTGGTACACAGCCACATTTGTGGCATTAGCAATCTGATCATTTGACACGCACGAAAATGATTTCTTGTCAAGATTCAAAATTGTGACTCAGTGGATAGAGAAAACAATAACAAATAATAAGGTTAATAATTAAACTGTGTGTTTTGCAATATTTTCCAGGTTATTTCAGAGACAGAAGGACTCAGTGTTGCACCAAGGCAGCACAACCAGCTCAGAGCCAAAGCCAGCAGCTTTAGCAGAACATGCAAGACAACCCATGGTGCGCAGGCTTAGGGATCAGCTGTGAGGAGAGGTGTTTTCCCCTTAAACTGAGGCAATATTTTTATATATGCACACACACAAAATCCTTTCTGGATTCTCAATGAAAAGTTCTTCTTCTAAGCCATTTTGCTTCAAGGAACTTCACTTCAGGACATAAATAAGAGCATTTGGATAAGATTAAATTGTTTCTATTTGTTCTCTTCTTAGCAAGTCATTTCTGTTTCAAATAGTTTTGTTCAGACATTTCTTCTATGGTACAGCTATACTGTTGATGTTTAATATTGCAATAGACCTAAAATTATTTCATTTTATAGGTGATGGGAGATTCTTTGCTTTCATTCCCATTTGGAATACTTTTTTAAAAAAAAAAAATAAAACAAACCAACAAAACCACACAATATCCCAGGAAATGGAGATGCTGGGCCCTTTCTAACATTACCACTCTGTCTTTGGGTAGGAGAGGAGGACCAGCAGCACTCCATGCAGCTGCAAGTTCCCTGCAGATCTACTGCTGTTACTTTAAATCGTTCCTTGCTGAATATCTGTTTCTCTCAAAAGGGTACTTCATGTTTTCTCTGCCCTCCTACAACATAAGAATAACCTGAGGAAAAAAAATGCAGAGGACAAAAATAGTGGGGGGAAAAAAGTCAAATGTGAGCCCTAACCCCACAAAAGTCCCTAGTCTGAATTCAGTATCGGAGCATGCAGCCTGCTTTAAATATTCCACTTGCAGACAGCACAGAGACAGGAATAAAAGTGTTTTGAATTATTTCTTCAGAGATGATGGATCAGAACAAGACAAACAATGACTTTAAAAGGAACAGTTTATCTCTACAAAGTATTAAACTTCTAAAACATTTTTCCCTCTACAGAAAAGCCTTTTAATAACAATGCACTGAGTCACTGGATTAAACCCTGGGACCCCATTCTGCCACTGCAGCTTATAAGCAGCTTCTATTCTAGGGGAGTTATTCACATGCTGTAACAGGAGAAAGGGCAATCCACAGCAGCAAGACTCTTACACCTTCAACAGAAGTTATTTCCTGGGCAAAAATTTTGTGATACAGGGTCACTAAAATTTGAAGAGATGGGATGGGGCCAAGAAGAAAGGAGAAAGAACCTGAGCATGAACAGAGAAGAGAGGAGATGTTACTCTCAGAAAATGCCCCTGTCCAGTATTCTACGATAACACGTCCATTACACAGCTGCAAAAGTGCTTTTGATGGGCGCTCGTGCAAATAAAACGTGATTGAACATACAGAGAAAGTAAACAAGAACGACAAGGTGCCAGGGTCACCAAAGCAGCTCCAGTGGAGATTACAGCAAATAGTTAAGATTAACATGTCAGATTTTGTTGTTGGTTTTGTTTGTGTTCGTTTTGGGGTTTTTCTCCCCCTTCGCCTGAGATTTGGTCACCTCTATCAAAAAATCCCAAAGGCCAAATTAAGGCTGCGACCAAATCACTACAGCAAGAGGGAGGGAAGGGTTGCACAGATGAGGAGGGCAGCCCAGCCTCGGTGGGTGAGCTGGCAGCAGAGCAGAGGTCCGAGAGCCCACCCTAGCCCCCCACAGGGAAGCACGCACCGCATTTCGGAGAGGGCAACAAGCCCCATCTGTTTGCATCCTCTTCCCCACACTCCAAAAGGTGCATTTGCTTTCACCTAACCCACCCGGGAGCATCAGCTCAGTCCTCCACATCACGAAGTCCAGATGTAAACTAAAAAAGAAACAGCCCTGACCATTTATTAGTTCAACTATTGTCTAGTGCTTTTAGGGACTTGCTGCAAGGTACTGGATCTTTTAGTTGTTTTAAAAATAGTTTAAAAATATTAATAAAAAAGGTAGCCTTGAGGGCTTAATTTAAGAGCTGGTCGTTTCTAATATCCTTGTGGATAAAAAAAGGCAAATAACACCATGTATACTGTGCTACTCATAGCCAGGATATCTAAATCTTTCTGAAGGTGAGATACATCATTCCCAACCCAACATAGAGATAAGAAAATGAAGGAAGAAATGGGATTTTTCAGGCTGAATTATTTTCTTCCAAAACAATATGTGAAATATCCCAGGAAGTAAAACTCCTTCCTCTCTTTTTACCACCCTGTGAATTCCCTATAAGTAGTTATTGTTGAAGTTAAATGTCCTATTTCAATACACTGAGTAAAACTAAAACAACTCTGTTATAAGAAGAATTAATAATTTCACTCTCACTTCTCCCCACCCCACCCCCAGCCCAGTACGGAATATGGCATATCTCAAAAAATTTTTATTTTCAGAAACATTTCCAGTGGAACAAGCACAGTAAATAGCTAGCAGAGCCAGGTCTAAAAATCTTAAAACTATTTTGCTCCCCAACACACACAGTCCAAGCCAGTGATGGAAAAAGCTTCAATGATCAAAACCCATTCAGAGCTCTGCTTTGAGTTAAACACCAGCCATCTGTTTTACCAAGCCTCACAGGCTCCAACATATAAAACGGTTTCAGGTGTTATCCACAAAGGCTATATGAATAGGATTACATATATTTCTTTCACTTATAGCAATCTTCAATAGAAAGATTTGTACAGAATCACTACTGAACCTCATTTCATTTTACTCATTCTCATTATGGAGTACAAAATTAAATTAGCAGGATTCCATCTTCCAAACACAGAATTGTGTTGATGTCTGAAAAGCAGCCTGATTTGTAAATACCTATTATGCACCACTTGTGCATAAGCAAGGAAGCAATTATTCAAATCCAGCCTATGTTTGTACTCTTTGATTGCCAGAAATCTTTACTGCAGTAGCAGAAGCTGCACTAGCTTACAGGGAGCCTGGGCTAAGGATTGAGCCCAGCCGTTTCCCCTTCCCTCCTGCACTACTAGGGGATTTTGCCTCAATGGACAATGATCAAGTCCAAAGAAACTGCTGTAATTGCTCCTCTCTGAAATGGGCATTAAATGCTGTTTTTGAAAACCAGAATGAAAGGATTAAAAGGTAGATTGCTTTTTGAGGTAATTCAAAGCACAAAGCACTGAGCTTGGTTAATGGTTTCACTAAAATATTATAGGAAATATGGTTTTCTGGTTAAAGATGGATGGACCAATCTGTCTGCCTAGCTTAAGCACTTGCCGGCTGCTGAATGTTCTTCAAGCTACTTTCAAACCCCATGATGTCAGGACAGCCCTTACTACCAATGGGACAATTTCCACGAAAAGAAAAAGAAGTATCAATAGAAACGTCTTGCAACAGGCTCATGTCTTGCTCACAGGTAGCTGCTTGTAAATGGAACACCACAGACCCAAGTCTGACATTCAGCTTTGTTTATGCTCCACAATTATGCGAGTTTTAAGTCAGCTAGAAATCTAATTAATTTCACTGCAACCTGCTCTTTGGCAATTCGTATGCCAGCTTAAATTGGGTTTATAGTAGTTTAGGCTGTTTCTGTCTGTTACCTCCGAAACCACATGGACAGCCAGGAACTGATTTACAGAGGAGCACAAATGTGTAAGGGGGTGTGTGGAAAGGAGGGATTAATGTGTGGGTAACACTTAGATGAACACAGCTAGAGCATATTTGGGGTCATATGGGGGGAAGCAGCAGCACCTCTTGTCAGTCTGGAAGCTCCTGTGGGTGGCTCAGGAGTTGACTGCTCTAAAGTCTGTATACATGTACCTTTGCCTGTCTCCTCAGCTGCAGAGCTGAGGTTATCATAGGACCCTAAGGTCAGAATTTAGGATTTAGCACTTAGTGTAGTAGGACGTCCCTTCTTAAAATGAGAAATATTATTTGTTTGGTATATGAAGCACTAACAAAACCTGACCTTTTGCAGTCATTAAGATTAACAGCCAAGTACTGCAACTGGAAAGCTGAAATAAAGGCACTACATCCACTACGTTATTCGTGCCAGTCTTTACAATGCCAGGTACGTCACTAATTATACCAGCCGTGTACTAAAAGTGACTGTTGAAATAGAAAAGTAACTCTGGTCCTTAATTGAAAATTTGGTATGATGCTTAAATTTTCTGAGTTACTCTCCACCAGAAAATGAAACAGATTAATTGGCTTCACTTTGGTGTATAACCATCCTGAATCTTTTCATAGTTCATATATACCTGCTATAGGTTGCAGCGTTTGGTTTTTGTATAACATAGCTCCTCCTCCTTTGAGAGAGGAAGAGCAACAAGAGCTCCAGCGCAAATAACGATGCCAGAAATACTGACTCAGTGGTATTTGATTTTGTAAATGCTATCTTTTAAAACTTAGGGGGTTTAGCCAAAATTGACCAAATAGCTCACCCTTAAGGAGCAAGAGAATGCAAATTAATTAAATATTGTAAGCTACTAGACACATTAATGAAGTTTTTTGCTGGAGGCTGACTAGGACATTAAGAAAGAAGGGATGCCACAAGACTTACTCAAAGAAAGTAGGTTTGAAGTATGTACATCTCACTTAACAAATAACATTTCCATCAGCAAAATTCTTGTGTGAGATAATTTGATGGAAGCTCAGATTTACTTCATTTTTGCACCACATCTTTAAAAACAAGTCATAATGCTGGCAGATAATTCCAGACATTCCAGGTCAGCATTTTTTAAGTTTTGTGCTATACAAGAGACAATATCTTTTATTAGAAGAGACATTAAAATACGGCAATTAACAACAAACTGCTTGTTTTGCAAGTTTGATGCTTTCATTTGAAAATGGACCTAGTTAACTAAAGTGCTGTTCTATTGCAACGACACGTTCTTAACATAATACATGGTCATCACACATCAACAGTTCACACTGTGAACCACAAATTAATTCTAGCAGTAGCAGCGATGCTTGAATTCTCATTTTTCACTGTCATATGTGTGGCTTTAGTGTCAGAAGTGATACATCTACGCCTTTCCCTCCCCCCCACTTTCCATTTGAATAGTGTGCTATCTTACTGTGACATAATCAACAACCTTGACAAATACTGAGGCATGGATTTGAATATAAGTTTATCTATCAAAGAGGTATATACCTTCTGATCCAATTTAAAGCTCAGATCAAGCAGTACTATGATATGCTCCACACAGCTTTAGTTGTCGAGGAACTGCATTAAAAACAAAAGGTTAGCTTATGCAGTATTAGTGCCCACAGCTAAACCCCAGTTACGGAATTCTGTGCAATACTTCAGCCTCAGGCACTTCGAGGACTGACATGATGTATCACCCTGCTCTGGGCTCGCTGAACAGTGGTTTTACCTTGGCCAGGTCCTGCTTAGGATCCTGTTATGCATGTAAGTGAAGAAGCTGCTCTGGCAACCACGCAGGTTGACTGAAAAGAACTTAAGAGCAGTATCCACTTACTCTGGTGAACAGGGTTTGTTCAAGCTAAGTGGTATTTTGCATAGGGGATGAGTTTCCAAAACACACTGCCTATGGAAGTGTAGACAAAAGAAACTGAACCTTCCCTAAGAAATATAATCAAATACCACTAGACCTAATTCAGTTCCCTGGAAGATGCCCCAATCAAGTAGATTTTCTAATTAAGGATATTTTGATTACCTACTTAGGTGTCTATAGAATTCAAGTGACATTAAAAATAAAATAGAAGAGAGCGACAAGAAGTGCACTTACTAGGCCTTGTCCTCTCTAGAAACATGGTATGGCTCAGCTGTTAATGAAAATTAAAGCAGACACATGTTTTTTTTCCAGATTGATCTGTGTTGGTAATTGCAGAGCGAGGAATAATAATGATAGCCGTGAGGTCAAATCTGCCCTTCACTTCTAAGTGTAATTCCATAGGAACTAATGAGAACCGGACCTGGCATAACAGAGCAAAATTGCATCTTCAAGAACAAGAAGGCTTGAAAAGACAGGCTGTTTAATTTCAAGAGAGATGACATTTTCAGTCCATTTTTATCACAGATGCTCCTGTCAAGATTTGCTTGCTTTAAAAACGTGGAGCAATTAAAACCCAACTAATGCTGGGCAAGCTGCCTTGCAACACTAAGCTAAAATCTGGTTTTACCAAATATAAGTTAAGCCATGTGGCTTCACTTGCCTGGCTTCCAGCCTATGTGCTTGTGCCCTGGTTAGGCACAGAAAGCTTCTCCTCACACAGTTCTGGATCTATATTTCATAGTACTTGGTGTGACCCTTTTCTATAAAAGATGTGGGTTGAAGCTGACATCAAAACACTAATTTTGAAGACTTCTTTTAGAGCTTACTATGTAGCTGTGCTATTGCATTTCTAAAGGCAAGTGTAGTGTAGCTGTCTATCCAAGCAGCATACTAGTCCTCCGCTCGGTCTGCAATTGGGCTGCACACCGAAGATACAATGCTTTGACATGTGCTCCACAGGACTTAATTTTGTCTTTTTTTTTCCCTGTCTAAATGTCAACCTTTCATTAATATTATGGCAACTGAAAACTGCTAAGAATTTTTAAAAAAAAACATTCCTATGTATTCAGTCTTTGTAAAATGCAGGAATACAACCTCTAATTTTCTCCTGACACAACCCATTGATCTCCACTTCTTCCAAAGTACATCCTTATTTTTGTGTTTCTACTTCCCAAGCACAAAAACTGAGGCCAAGGTGTTATCCTTTAGATCTTCTTTGGTATTGCACACAGACATGTACTGCAAATGCCAGTTATGCTAACTGTGAAGACATATTTAACACAAAGATCACATAAAGTAAAAAGTGTCCTAAGGCGTATCATGCATGGGCCTGTAAAAAACACTACCAAAAGACTCTTTAATATAATGGAAGGGTGCCTTTCTAAAAATCCAGCACGACTTTAACGGCTTCTTAGTCTAGGGGAGCTCACCAGTAATCAGGAACATCATAAGACAAAAGGAAAAAGACTTACCCATGTTTTAAAGAAAAGCTGCCAAGAAGACAAATCTCTGTTACAACCACAGGAGACAGGGTGGGCACAGATGAAACACCTGTATTAAGAGGGATCTTGATATGCCATGAACCTCTTGCACAGTAGGCAGTCCACACAGATACCAGATAATACCATCATGGCTAGACTGAGACACGAAAGTTAGCATTTTGATACTTTCAGTACAACACCTCAAAAGGGCACACAACCATTAGGACAGCTAAAGCGTCACTTACTTCCAAAAACTGCTGGCTTAAGTTCAGTGCAGGATCCAGCTATAACTACAAAATGCACAGCATATGTCAGCTCTGTCCTCAAGAAATGGGCAGCAAAGAGTTAAAGAAATAGGAAAACCAGAGAAATTTCTGGAGTTTCTTATTCTTCAACAAGTTCTCTATGGACTGACACCAAGCAAGCAGTAAGGACAAATGTAAAAACTCCGATTATGTTAGCAAGACATCAAATCAGACAACACCGAAAATGCTCACAGATGTCTGAAAGGCAAAAGACTCCAGCAGCATAGATCAGTTAGCATTGCCATGAAGTGATTTAATGTCACTTCAGAGCTGCGTATGACTCTGACCTCATCTCATTACCTGACCTGGCACTTTGTGTACAACAGGCAACACAAACCGGGAGACGGGAGCATCTCAGGTGCGTATCTGACAGATAAAACTTGTGCAGCAGGCCACACACAAGGAGAAGACTTAAAAATAAAATTATCATTGCAGACAATAATGCTATGGAACAGAAATCATATACTTAAGTGACTTAGCACCCACAAAAAAAAAAAAAAAAAAGAATCAATGATGGGCACTATGCCCTACCACCTACTCACTTGACAATACACACCAAAGCAGCAAGAATGCTAAAGCAATCGGTTTCTGAGAGACTATGCTGTATCACACGCTAGTCACGGTGCAGCCAGTCCCTTTGACAGTCATACATACAGAGGGACCGTGATAATTTGCACTGGTTGTTCCGCTGTGGTTTATGTTTCTGCCTAAGCAGTAATGAGCTCTAATCCCTTGCTTCCAGCTTGAAGAGGGAAAGAGAAGAAAAAAAAATAATTTTTGCCAGCCTTAAAATGTCACTCATTTCAGTTACTGATCTGAAGGGGCAGAATTTATCCATCTCCTGAGGAGCGTGTGGCCTGCAGGCTTTGCGTTTGCCTTTTAGCACACTTTCTGACCAGCACCAAGGGCTGGTTTTGGACTAGCTGATTTGCTTCTTTCCTGTGCTTTGGTTTGTTTTTTGTTTTGTTGGGGTTTAGGTTTTGGGGTTTTGTTGTTGTTTTGGTTGCCTTTTTTTTTTTTTTAATCAAAGGCAAATAGTTAAGCAGAGTGACATACTGCAGAAATCCTCTCCTCATACTTATCTTTCAAGTGCAGACAGAGATGTACAAAACAATTTAACAATGAAGGAACACCACCCACTGTGGATTGATTTAATTTTTTGAATTAATGACTACTGAATGCCATTTTCCAGTAAGCACAAAAACAAAATCCCAAAGCCTACATATTTTCTCTCTGTGTATATGTGCATGTCTGTCTATGACTTAAGGACATAAAAAAGCTAAGAAGTTGAACACCACCTCTGTAGAAGACAGTGAGAAAGGACATTTGTTCTTGCACATATAGACTGAAACACTGAAAATATCTTAAAAATAGCAGTGAACTCTTCACCTGTCAAAAGAAAATATTGCTAGAGAAAGAGGCAGATGGCACATCCCTATTTTCCACATTAGTCCTTCTGTAGTAGAGGATCTTCTCATCCACAGTCTTAGTCCCAGATAAATAAATAAGTCTTTGGACATGTCCTTCTGTATTCAGGTTGAGTTTCTTATCCCTAAAGATTCTCCTAGGGCTTTGGAAAGAAGGTTTTCCTGTAGAAAAGGCAGCGAGCTTTTCAAGTAGACAACTCTCCTCTCTCATCCTCTGTCCCAGCCAAGGGGATCCTTTGTCCCCTCAAAACCCCACAAAACTCAGCCTTTGTAATCAGCTCTAATCATAAATTTCATTAGCACAGAGTGACACAGAGCTTCTAATGCTTGCCCTTTTTTTACAATGTGGAAGACTATTTTGAAACATAGGCAAAAGAAAAACAAACCTTCAGCCCAAACCCGCTTATGAATGAGCATGTTTAATTGGGACAGGTTTTCCTAGCTGGGGAGGATAAAGGCCACTGCTCTGGTGCTGAGAGATGGTTTATTGCTGGGGCAGAGATATTTATGAATAACAGCTGCAGGCATCTGGGGGAGGCAGGTGCTCCCACCCCTTGCCTGTCCAGGCCACTTGGCACTCAGAGGCCCACAGATTAAGAATGCATTACTCTGCTTGTGTTTCATTTTATTCCTTCAGCAGCTTAACAATTTGCAAAATCACGATTCATTTGCTTCTTGTTTGTTTCTGGGTGAAGTAGTATATATTAATCATTGGCAGACTACATGCAAAGATTTCCTTCCCTGTCTGTAGTTGCTTACTCAGGGTTGAGGTGGCTGGCACTAGAGCAGGGAGATCTCAGGCAGCGACTTCTCGCACAGGTGAAGGGCACAGAACTAAACCGGCACATCAAAGACCTTGGGAGAGCATGACAAACACCACCTTGAGGGAACAAAGCCAAACGATGAAGTAAAACAGCAAACAGTGATCAGGGTATGGGGCCAGACAACCTTTAAGCTCAAACTTGTGGCTCTGATGAAGTTTGATCTGGGACGAGTGCATTAGCCTAGGTGCAACACATATAAAGTGGCTATAAAAGAAACCCACTCACCCTAATCTTAAACATGTTACAAGGCTTCACATCACTATTATGTAAAACTTGCCGAGGTCTTTATCTGGAGTATGCTGTGTATAGTGAGTTCCAATTACTAATTGTATCATTAAAAAATAATTAGTTGGAATAAAAATGCTTTTTGTTGGCAGGCTGCTCGAGTTGTCTGCGGCATCTTCCAGTGACTTATCTGGTTTTTACTGAACTATCTTTCCAGTAATCTGTGTGTTAATTAGAGACACTGAAAGAAGTTTCATTCTGGGGGCAGAATAGCAAAGTATAACCCTTAGTGAATGCTCTGAACTACTTCATTCTGAAGGACCTTGCCTGTGGTTTTTGACACTTGAGGTAAAACTACAAAAAATAAAATGTGCAAACAGTAATGGCTAATTAAGGTGCCTTCATTGCATCTCTGTCAACCCTGATACATAATTGCAGACCTACAATGATGAAGAAAGAAGAGTACATAACAGGGAAAAGTGCGCTAACAGAATTTGGAGAAGTCCATGCTAATGACTGCACAATCCCATCAGAAGGCAGATGGGAAAGAGAGAATCATCTGCAGCTGCAGTTGTGTTTTGCACATCCTCCAGGACCAGGTCACAGACTTCCCCGCGTGGCTTCGCACTGGAATTGTTCACCAATTAATTCCTGGCTTTGGTTCTGGTCTTTAGCCAGACATTAAAAGGGGCACTCTTTTGACTAGACTGACAAGTTACCTAGTCCAACTCCTAAAAAATCAGGCCTGGAAAAACTTAAGTTTTTACTTTGTAGAAAAGTCATACGACCATATTTAACTGTTTAAATATTTAGGTATATGAGGATACATTGTTAATTCCAGTGTAGCAGGAGTGCAGCAACCAGTGCAGATGCTCGAGTATGAATTCAAAGAATAAAACCACAAACTTTCCCATTTTTATTTTAAACACTCACTCAAAGCTTACTGTTTCAGACAGTTATTTTTCAAATTATGCTATGACCTACAGCCTTAGTGTGAAAATAAGTTAGTTTGGGGGAAAAAAAGAAGAAAAAGAAAAATTAAAAGAATGGGTGCTTGAGAAAGGTGTCGCTTGGAACAAATCCCAAGCTTCTGTAAGAAATGATTAGGAGTTCGGATACACTACAAAGGGCAAGAACAATCGTGGTTGACCAATTAATTCATTTGCTAAAATATTAGACAGGGAAAATACAAAACAGAGCACAGAGAAACAAAGAAGGATAATTGGGTTTAAAATTCAATTAGAAATAAAGAGAAGAGATCAGTATTCACCCAGATCTGGAAACAACTCCCATGGAAACCACTACTTTTTGTGTTACAGGAAAAAAATTTCACCTATTGCTGCAAACTGGACATCATTTTACAGGTCTGCTTATTTAGTTGCTTTCTTAGCCATTATCAGAGGCAGGGCAGAGCAGTGAATTAAAAAAAGGTCATGAAACTCATTCAAAAGAGAATTTGTGGCATTAAAATAATTGTCATTACAAAGAGTTACCTAGTCTCTACACAACACAACCAAGCTTGGATGCCGCTTTAGATTACACTGAATACAGAAGTTGGTAAATCCAGAGCACTGTTAGGGGAAGACATACAGGAGAAGACACTGAACAGTAAGAAAGTTGACTAACACCATCTCTTTCCCCAGACTGTGTCTTTTGTAAATGCTGCGTTCCCACAATAAATCTCAGTGGGGAGGAGAAGACAGAAGGGGGCACCAAGGTACAGAAGATGTCTCCTGTGTGACAAGAATCATAGCTGCTCTTTGCTCAACTGAGAGCTCTGAAAAACTTCCATGGCTCAGCTAGCTGTTTCTAAATCGTGTAAAGTTGATTTCATTTGCATGAAAGTGCAAATGGATTCATTCAGCTCAAACCCCCAATTTCTAAATCTACATTAATAACATATGCTGCACAAACCCCACAAGCTGCCAAGAACCACCTGAAAAGTGTTTACTTCTGTCCGGTTGGTGGATAATCTACCTGCTGGAGCAATGGAAGGAATACAGCTTCTGACCTTCCAGTCGTTACAAGTGCTTTCACATAAAGGGGGAGAAACAACCCAAACCCAGGGATTTAGCTGGCCTTCCTGACGCGGTATTTAGCTGTTGGTATGAGTGCACAGTAATGCGTTATTATCCTTCTGTATGTGAATGTTATTTATCATGAATGTCGCTCTAATAATATGCCCAGTCCTTTATAAGCACCTGTAACAAAGGATGTTCATTGATTGCAAAGACGAATACACAAACAATGATTTGTAGGTATATAAGCTACCATAGTATTTATATGCTAAAGTGGCACAATAGTCACAGCTCACGTCTTTTGCTGAATGGTTAAAAAGAGTAGTGTTTAGTTACTAATGCTTTGCATATTTTGATGCTATATATCAAATAGAGGAAACTGGTTGTTTATAATTTTGGAACAAATCTTTGCAGCTGTCACTATGCCAGGCTGGTTGATTATTTTTCCTTTCAAAACAAACCAGCCAACACGATGCATCAGTGACAAAAGAATGCAGGAATGCTAATTCATAGAAGCAACAGTCTAAAACCTCTCTGCTGGAAAGGAATAAGAGGAGCTTTTCAATAGTGCCTATCATCATCAGGCTCAGACCCTGCTACAGCAAAGCACATGAACAAGCAGTTGTAGCTTCTGAATAATGGCGTTCATGCTTCAAATTAAGTACTCTGTTGGAGCAGAGTGTTAGCAGGGCACCCATGATCCTGTCCTTTTGTTTTCATAATTAACGCAATACAAACCCTTGGAGTTTACCGAAGTCAAATACATATTTCCCTTATGAAAAACAGCCTACGTGTGTCTGTTTCTTAAAAGACTTTCCATTATGGCAACAAGGACTCTCTAAAAAGTAATTTTTCCCAGCACATAATTCAGAGCAGCTGCTGATCTAGCAATAAGTTTGCTTTTTATTTAAAAGAATCTCAAGGAAAACCCTTTATGCTCAAGTGCATTTTGTCAACGACTTCTGTTTTTCCCACTGTTTATTACCGAACTGCATGAACAAGAGGCTTCAAATATTAGCCCGCTGACATTAAGTGAAAAGGCTGACTAGTTCAAAAATCCTTAAATGGGTACCAAAGGGGAGAAAATATAAAGAAATATGATGTAAATACTCAGTATTTTACATCAGCTGAATCTAATTCCAAGTATTCAACGCAGATCTTGGAAGAGCATTTGGAAAAGTCCCCTGGAAAGCAAATATTAACAACAGTGAGATACAAGAGCCAGTGGGAAACATGGTCAGAGTTCACACAGAGGAAGCTGAAAAATCATTCAAAAGACATTCTTATCAATCACAAGGACTTTTTAATACACAAAGTTGCAAGCTTTTGTCAAAGGGGAACCTCATGCCTTATTTTTTCCACAAAATTACTCTCCATCCTTCCCTTTAAAAAGGGAAAAAAAATCTCTACAAACACTACTGAATGTAATTACTATTCTTATGTGTGCAGATACCAGATCCAAGTTAGTAACACTGATTAGGCAAAACTGTAAAGATTTTAGCAACAAGTTCTGAGGCAGAGAGACAAGGGAACAGGAGAGATTTGCATTTCACAACGTTTTCTAGCAGTTTAATGAGAGTCAGAGACAGGGGGTCTCGCAGGAGGACAGGAGACAGCACCCTCACGGTGCTGCCAGCTGGCCTTTCTTAGGGAGCAGCTTTAACTGCAAAGCCATTGCATTTCAAGGTGGCATCATTTGCATTCCTAAAAGCTTTTCTTGAATAGGAATGAACTGAAACACATGCTTAAGTGCTCCATTATATTCAGGCCCACAGGTGTAGACAGCACATCTCCCTTTTCCACAGCGCCCCTCTTCACACTTCCAGCATGCCTTTGCACCTGCAGCTACACTGTCTCCTCCCCTGGTGCCCCTAGCAAAGATTTGATTTGTATGAGCAAACAGGAAATTAAACCGTGCTTGCCTGTGCCTGCCTCCGTCCCCAACACCATATACAACATATGCCCTCATAACTAGTATACCTTGAGCAGACTTCAAGCGCTGCCCTGCAATCAGCTCATTGAGGAGAGCACACTGCAGCAGCTTTTAACATTAAGCCAGATTGTGTCAAGGTTGTGATCTAAGTAACATTTAAAAGTGATGACAACAGTCTTTTTGATTTAGATACATGCTTCCACATAGTTAGGTAATGAACAACAACAAGTGGCTAGTTTAACCACCAAATACCAGGATATTAAGCAGTGTCCTTTCAATACTTTAGGGCGTTTTCATTTTAATAATTTCTCTGCACTAAGAGGATTTCTGCAGCTGTTTATCTTGAAATCTAAAACTATCTCAAATTTTGCTCCACAGAGGCTTCTATTTCTGTTCAGTTCCCACACTGTGCAAAATAAAAGATCTTTTTTTCACATCATACTTATTGAATGTCTCTGGGAAAAACTATGTAGGAATGAAAAAACCCAAATGGTTTATAACTTGAAATGACCTTGTGGGAGATTTCTATATTAAATGCATAATAATCTGCTTTTACACACCTGGCTTATACATCAGCTGGTTGGCTTTAAGCTTTAATTCCTAAAGCCCTCAAGATAACAGCTCTCTGTATTTATGACTAGGGTCTGCACATTCATCTTTCAATATTCATCCCTATCCCAAACCCTCAAACTCCAAAAATGGAATTGATTTGGGCATCAACTGGTGACCACTTGCCTTGAAAATATTTGATAGTCTTGCTTTTTAAAATTGTCTTTATGAAACATACTAGAGAAACTGGACAGGAAACCTCTTTTCCTAATCTTGACTACTGTATCTATTCATTTTCTGATTCAACCACTGAACTTTTACACTACAGGCAGGAAGTGAGTTTAGACTGGTCAGGAAGCCTCTGAGCAGACTAGGATAAACTTCAGGAACATCAAAGTTTTGGGGAAATTAGGGTGGAGGAATTGAAAATAAAACCCATTTCTCCACTGGAATTTCATTAAAATTTACTACTGAAGCTGTGATTTGTGCAGGGGGAAACAAAAGGAGGAAAAATAACCACTCCTATAATTTCTGGGTAACATCTGACACACTTGGAGAGTCCTTTAGAATCCAGAGCAGCAACATCAGCTCTAGCAATTGCCTCTTCCCTGATGCAGGCAGATCCTCACTCATCGCAGAATAACTGGAGGCTTCACACGGACCACCAAGCAGTCCTGACATGATTTGAGAATTCAGATGCTCCCAGAGGAGATGTCCGCACCAATGCTTGTACACATGAAAGGTTCCACGTGCAATCCTCGGCAGAGGCTCTGCACTCTTCTACGCTGCTAAACGTAATTAGAATTTAGCAAAGAGTTTATAATTGATTTAATTGCTGCTGCTTTTCTTTTCAGGGAAAGATCTAAAACCAGATCATTAACCCCTCAGCTCTCTTCACTCTCTGGGATTATTCAGCAGCATTTCCCAGAAGTTTTATTGTATTTTGCTATTTAAATACTGAAATCCGAAGTACTACTTCTCAACATACTGTGTGCATATCTGCATTGATCAGGGTTCTGTTCCGTAGTGACAGTACCTAAAGTTCTTGAACTGGTTGTTGAAAGACCAAAAAAGCCAAACAAAGCCCAAAAAACCCACCACCTTCACAGAAGCCCTGTCCTGGGCAGCGGCCGTCTCCCCAGTGGAGTAACCAGTTGTACCTACCTCTTCAACCTCTTTTCTCCTGCAAAAATTCCTGCTTTTGCCTCTATGCTGCCAGGGTTTCACCTCCAAACTCATTGTTACAGTGGCAAGATGCACATTTCTTGCCCAGCACTACTTCCCCACCCAGATATTCTTGCGGAAATATAAGTACCAATAGTAATTAACGAGTTAGACAACACTAGAAGGGTAACCCCTGAGCTGAAACTTAATTTCCCCCCTCATTACTCAAGCATCAAAGATTGAATCTTGGAAAAATTTCACTAAGAGGACAATGAATGGGTGCAAACATAATTGAAGGGAATTCATTTGAGGCTCTGGATGAATATTCATGGAAAATATTTTTGCATTGTTTGCCTAGCTCTAATTGTGTTCATTAAAGAAAAACTTCATTAGCAAAGGCACAAGCATATTGTTTTGCACAGCAGTGAACAAAATACAATCCTAGAAATAGCACTTACTGCCTTTTGAGCCGTGTGCGCAGGTTTGTCAGTTACTGGTAACAAAGGAAACATTTCAGAGTTATAATGAGCTCAAATGTTCACATTAACAATTCAAATTCATAGAAGATATAGGCACAGTTTGAGCTTCTTGCAAAACAAACAGTAACAGCAAAAATAGTAGCATTGAATACTGAGGGAAAGGGTTAGATTCTCGAAGGAGCTAATGGATAAATAATAGAACTACTGCCATGCATTAGGGTATATGTGCATCATTGCCTGATGATGGATGACTTCTCAGTGTTTGTGAATAGGTTTCCATCTCATTGCTGATGTACAAAGAAGGTATAATCTCTTGTATTAGTGCCAGCTAACAGAAGAGGGCTCTGTTTTTCAGCAAAAACATCCTCAGTTCTGCAAACCGCTAGCACACATCAACAACCTTAATTCACATTGTCATAGGCTTGAAACTGGGTATCTACTCAGGTATTGAGCAAAATCAAGGTTCCCTTCCTCTCAGAAACCCTCTACCCTTCTCTGTCTTTAGCACTATATCAGCATTCCACCGCTGGGTCACTTTTTGGGCACACCACTCAGTGGTCCCACACCAAGATGGCGAGTTCTTCCCACGTGCTGTGTATCACACCCAGGGGACATCCCTCCATCCTGCCAAGGGGAACCGGGTGTCAAAAGAGTCTAGAGCCATGTCTGACATTAGGCATTGCACTGCTTGGCATTGCAATAATCAGGTTCATTTGTGGATCAAGCATTTTAGGGAAGCTCAAGCGACATTGCAGACCCTTCATCAATTTAAAAAAAGAGCTGGTAAAGCTTCTCTTCACAGGCTTGGAAAGATTAAACACAACAGGAGCCACTTCTACAGTGTTAGGGACCACACAAGTACCATAGTGACAGATGATCTTTGATAAACATTTAATGTGGTATCTGGAAATTCACCCAGGGATTTTATGTAAGGCACAGTAAGTTTTGACTGAAAGTGTCTGCCTGAGAAATGCCCTCAGACTTGCTATCAAAGGTTTAAGTGATGAGCAGCTCACTGTATCCTGCACACATCAGAGAGGATACAGGCCGTGAATCCAAAGCTGCAAGTCACTTACACAAAATAATTTTGGTGCTTCCTTTGCTTTACCAACAGCATCTCAGGGTGAGCCATCCACTGTCATTAGTAGGTTTCAAATAAATTGGATAAATGCATTGCATTTTTTCCTTCTCTCACATGTTTCCCCTAGGTTTATGTTCCAGTGTTCATCAACATTCAGCTCACTGTGAAAGAGGACATTCAAATAGCAGATTAACTTTTTTTTTTAGTGAATATTTGCTCACCAGCTATGCGTATCAGTTATATTAATGTGTATCTCTGTACTTTTATACTGTTCCTGTGTGTAACAGGCCTCTCTGAAGAATGATTCTATGTTCTTCCCCCTAAATGGCTTATTATCTAGGATAAACACTACCTTTCCCTCCCTTCTTTCTCAATTTTCCCTGCTGAGATTCTAGATTTTCCTCTTTATAGAACATTTGCCATATCCTTCAGGGTTTAGCCACATTACTTGTACTTGCTTGCAATATTTCAGCTTCTGCAGATTATATAGTAATTTGACAGTCCTAATACCATTTTTGTTTCTCCTCCTTACAATCACCATTGCAAACAGAACACCTATATAGCCCCTCAGTGATAAAGAGTTTATACTTAACTGCCCCAAAGATTTGCCCCCCCCAATGTTCTTATTCAAATTCCTTTCAAAGTAGCTCTATTGCTGCTCCCTTAATCTAATTAATTTTGCTCACATACACTGAAGGTTCAGTCTCGAGGAATCAGTATTTCTAAGACACCAGGATTCATCGGGCAGTACCCTGACCAAAGCAGACACTCAGAGGGGCTCCGCTGGGCAAGCTAACGTGGTGCGGGTGCGCGTCAGCCAGGCATGTGCCGTGCTGGCTGCAGTCCCCCTGCGTGTATCCAACTCCGCTGCTGAGACGCCAGCTTTTGTTCTGGCCCGCTTCAGAAGCGACAGCAAGAAGGATGAAGCTTCAACATCTTTTAATAATACTTTCTTTTATGTACTCTAGCAGATGAGAGCTTTCTTCTTCCTTTTTTTTTTTTCCTAAACTGTATATGAGAATGACTATGTTCAATAGTTTCTGTTACTGACAAATGGCAAAGTTCCCATTTCATTTTATTTTGATGTGTGTGTTAAGTCATGACAGGTATCCATCCTTGCCAACTAGCTCTTGCATGAAAATAAGGAGGCCCAGGAGACTTAACACTATTTCAAGTAGTAAATAATATCAATGGAATTTGAAAGAAAGAGGTAAGCCTATATTTTCTGTTAAAAAATACCCAGATGGAAGAAAGCATTCTGTCAGTTACAACACGGACTGAATTAGAGCTTGTCTAATTGTTAGAGCCAATCAGCTACTCTTTACTAATAACGAGAAAAAAAAAAAAAAGACAGAGCGTGGTAGGTAGACTGGAATTTATGAACTTGATATTACCATTATATTGGCATCCAGAAATCAACCCTGCCTGCTTTCACCCAACTTCAAGACTGAGATCCTGACACATACTACCACTTTGCCCCACAGGCACTCAATGCTGCTGTTCCCTGTGTACCTGCCATCACTGGCTGGGTTCACAAGGAAAAGATAAACCACAACATGCTCTTGTCCACCGGTGGCTTTTGCTCTACACCTGCTGGGCTCAAACAGCATGTGATGGAGGAGTAAAACCAACAGTGTCACAGGAGAACAAAATGTAGACAAAAACCCTGCTGTTACCTGCCACCCCCAAGCTGAAGCCAGTATTAGAAAGTTAAAGAAAGCCTGAGGAGGACTCTCTCGAAAGTTTATGACACAGTCTGGGGAGTTTACCCTCCCCTGGGCTGCTTCTAGGCACTTTCATAGTGGCTAGATCTCAGCTGTCTTTTGTGCCCACCAAACAGGAGGAAATCAATGGGAATGTCTATAAAATAAGCCTAAGAGAGGAATTTGGCCCTCTGATGTCAATTCTGGGAAGTCCCACTCATCTGGGAATTAGTATTTTGTGAGGTTAATGTACATGGCTTCCATTAATCACTGTGGGTGTCATGTACATGGGAAGAGCAAATAAACATACCAATAACATTTACTCAGCCTTTGGGAACAGGGAGGTATTTCAGGACTCCGACGTAATGAAGAGAACAGGACCGAAACTACATAGCATAGTACATAAATGTACTTATTGCAGATAAGGAATTTCTGATTATTTTTGCTAGGGCTATATGTAACACCACTTTGAGTTGGATTAGATGTCTCTTCCTGACAGAAATATCACCAGACAAAAATCAATAAAGCTGTTAAAGAGCCCAACCAATTTATCACCTACATATTACACCTGATATTTTCACATGTCCCACTCTAAAGTGCAAGCTCTTGTCTATTGGTATTTTCCAAATGTGAGAAGTTAAAAAGATTCAAAAGACAGCATTTCAGGAGAAGGGAGACTTAATGGTTAAATTAGACTCACATTACCTGATAACAGGAACACATTCCAACAATTACTTTTTGACACACTAATCTATGAATTGAGCATTCAATTACAACAATTTTAAATGGCTGTTTTAGTTGTCTGCATGTGTTGAAAAAATAATCAGCTAGGGTTGGGTGGGTTTCTGGATGGATAGTCTGAATTTCCACCTTCAAGACAACTTTTAAAATCAGATCAGATCAAAAACAGAGTCAAAAATAACCTTACCTGCAAGGAGAGTAGATAGAGTAAAAACAAAAGAAGTGTCTCCACATTGGCTAACTGGTACCACCAGCAAACAGGCATTGGGTAAACAATGCATTTGTGCATTAACTCATTTGCGCACACAAATCTTGAACTTGAATGACCAACAGATCGCCACTGGTTCATGAACAGGTGGATCTAAAGGCAAATTTCCCTTCTAGTCCCCAAGGTAAGAAAGTGGGCATTATAAGACAAGACTCAGGATGACTATTGCTTGCTGTGTTGGGTTTGGGGCTGAGTTGCTGGCTAAACCACAATACTTGCTATGGAGAAGCTTGCTATGGGAAGAAGCACTGAGGGGGAGAAAACAGGACTGTAGCCTCCAAACATTTGCCCCAGCAGTACAAAGATGCAATGAGGATAAACCAAGTGCATAATGTCCTTTTGCACCAAGTTTTAATGGATCAGTTCTTTCAGACAGCAAATCTTCCTGGCAAGAGCCAGACCGAGGAAAACCAGAGGGAGAACAGTCATTACCTACTACCCTGTCCTCCCTCCTTGGGCTCTGCAATCCCTGGGGCTGAAAGGTCTGAAGATGGTAAGAGACTGCAATTGTTTTTCCACAACTGTCCTCTCTCAGCTATGCTGGTTTATGTTAAATTGCCCACGCATTTGTGTTATAAATCTGCCCTATGACCCACGCCTAAGCTATTCGCAAACACAGATGTACTCCAGAGCAGCATGTTGCTACAATCCAACATTCGGTCTTGTGCTGATGGTGATGCAGTACTACTGCCCATCCTCTGTTCAAATAACAACCAACAATAAACAAACTCCCAGCTTCTGAGGGGGTATCCCTTAGCACATCACAGGGCCAGCCTGCAGAGAAGGCATGGGCAGCTATCTGATGCATTCCTGCATCTATCAAAAGCAGGTACCAGACCCCATGGAGGCAGTATGGCTCAATGGATATAGTGTCATCTCTGCTACTCACCTGCTACAGCACCTTCTCAACACTGTTTAGTCTGTCCACCCACCCCACAACATTTCCTTTCTTTTATTAAAAAAACCCAACCAAAAGCTTCCAAAGTCCAGAACTGCTTGGTAAGGTGCACTTCTGCAGTTTAATACAACAGGGGCGATTCTCTTAGCTAAGGCATTTAAGAAGCATCATAATAAACTTAAAACAAACCTAGATGAAAAGTCCCAAGCCAACAGTTTTTCTCCTTCCCCTCTCTATGGCTAGACATGCAGATTTCTTCCTGGACTTCTCTGACAGGAATTGCATGTCCGTGTGATCTCTCACCACTGCAATGATTTATGGATGTTTAATCTATAATGCATTCAAGTCAAACCCCTGGCACCTACATTCAAACTTCCACCTTTTTCTTAGTGTTTCCTTCTCTTAATGGATGTTTGTTTTGGTAAAGAACTAGAAGAAAATAAAAAGCTTACTCAAAGCACCTATGACACTTAACTGGTCACCAGGAAATAAGGCACCTCCTACAAATTCATCATGCTTTTAAGGCATCTTCTTCCAGGGCTCAAGACACTTCACAAACACCCAGGTTTCACATCACACAAGAACCATTACTCTGCACCCACATGCTGAGAAACTGAGGCACATCACTAGGGAACCAGCCTGCCAGGTCACAGCGCACGACACAGATAAGGACACTAATCCAGGCCACCATGGTCCTATTTATAGGTTTTTCCCACTAGATCTAGCCTGTGGCCACTATAGGACAGATCATCCCAGACAAGACTAGGTACATGCAGTCCCAGCCTTATCCCAACATAATGTTCAGGTGAAAAAAAATCCATTAATATTACCATAACAAGTAGTAATACTAGATGCTGTCACAATATACAAACACTAGAATTAAGACCTAGACTCCAAATGCAGTCAGAATGCTAATTAAGTGCACTGCACTGTGAAAACCAGTCCCCACTTAAAAATGATTAAAGACTTAGAAAGACAAGGCGTACATAGGAATCAGGGGAGAGGAAAGAAGGCTTTTCTGCTTTTACAGGTGGAGAACAAAGACATGACAGGGTCAGGAACTGAATGCAGGTCCTCTGAGTCTGAGACATTACCTTAATCTATAGAAATATTTTTTCCTGAAAGAATTTGTTTTCAGGTGTGCTTCTAGCAATCTGTTCAGCCACAGCACTGTCCATCTTCCTTCATTTTCAGCCCTATGCTGTATACAGTACATTGATTTTTGAATGTCTACTGCAAGAGCTTTCTTTGTTTAAAGAATTCTTTTAAGCTCAGTATGCAGGATGAAGGTGTTGTAAGCATTAGCCAGACCATGAGAAAAAAGGTTAAAAGTAATATAGCATAAAGTAAAATAAATAAGGGGGGGGGAGGCATATCAGGCTAAAATGAAGTTAAAATATACAGTCCTCTAATCTGTAGAACTTAATTTATACTCCTAATGATCACATATTCCTTCCCTATTGCATTTCCTCTGTTTAACTGATATTGATGTTGTCCCAAATGTAATTGCCCTACATTGGCGCCAACATGAAGCTCAGCTTCAGTAGTTTTCCAAAAACAGCTTGCTATTATCATCTTTCCAGTTTCAATAATGCAGTCCTCCCCATAATACAATATGGATGACTTCTCATTTGTATGCACAGCTTCTATATTGCAGAAGCAGTCCAGGATCACATCCAAATGTCTTATGGGCTTTTTATAGCTACAGTACATTTGATTTACAGCTACTCCAGCAAACTGTTGTACTCATTACCATTGTAAGTTGAGGCACTTATATGCTTTTTGCTTTTCGTGTCCCTTGTATTATTGCAACTTTAAGAGGCTCTAGTGATAGATCATTGACAAAAATCAGAACTTATATTTTTCAGCTTATAATTATCTCATTTTGAGGACAGAGAGCATTTCCTGGCCACAATGTGGCCAAAGCACTATTTTTAGTATTGAGATTAAAATTTATGCAAAACACTCCTTTTACTTCCAAAAAAAAAAAAAATTAATCATTTGAGTGATTGAGTAACAGTTCCTCAAACACTTAATACTACGGCATTTTCGTATTCCAAAGTAAATTTCAGAAACCTGAACTGCACTTTAATTGCACTGATGTTTATCTTAGATTTATAGGAACATCTGTATCCACAAGGGAAATTATTTCGTTAATTAGAAGACAGGCATGCTTTTGTTTGATTAGCTGACAGGGTCAAGGATTAGAAAGTAACATATCCTGACACAAAGAGATTTGAGTAATAAAAACCCCAAGCAAATCTATGAAACACCTTTGCATACCTATACCGACTCCATTTTTAATTAGCACACCTTAACTTCATTCTTACATCAAGGAATTGCATCTACTTTAATTTATAATTACCCTTGTCAAGAAGCCAAGAAAGGAAACTGTAGAACAGACAACCCAATAGTATCATTAGCCCATCTATTTGAATGCAAAAAAGCTTGTTCTAGTAAAAGTTTTCTAGGCAGTAAAACTAAAGAGATACTTAAAATATAAAGTTTTCAGAGAAAGCTCTTTTTTTTCCTCTTGACTCAGTCTTCAAGAGAGTCTTAGATCTAGTCAATAGTCAGGGATATCATGAACTCCAAGTCGCCAGAAATGGCATGCATGCAGGATTTTAAAATGATTTTGGAGGATCATCTTCAGTCCATTGTGATTACAAGACAATGGCTCCAAATTGAGGCCTGATATATGCTTAAGACAGTTTGCCATATATTGTTCCTTTCTACCTTCAAGCGTAAGTAATGCTATTCTCACATACAAACTGATTACATATTCAAAGCTGCTACAATGGTTAGCAGTTAACCAATCCCCCTTTGCAGATTTTCATTTGGCTTCAATTCATAGGCAGAATCCATGGCTAGGAACAAGATACACACTTCAAGGTTATTTGCAGAGCCCTCATAATTTCACCTCAGATTTTGATCAAAAATTGCCTCCTTTTTTTTCAGAAGAAAAAAATTACTCACCTTTGAAATCACTGGTACCCTTGAAGAAATCTTTAGTTTAAAAAGGATTATTATAGCAAGGTCTAAACCTCAGACTTTAAGAATAATTACGATCTGTAGGGATTTTGAAATTATATTCAGATACATATTTATCATAGCCAAGTTAATTAGCACTCTTCACTAAGGACAAAATAATTAAACTAATCATGTTTAATGAAATTTCTATGATAGGTGATGTCTCCAAGTAAGAAATCTAAAATACATTAGTTGGACTGATTTGCTACTAGTTGGAATTTTACTAATTAAATGTCCTTCCTCAATTTATGTTGAACTCCCTTTCCATTTCTACTGCTATAAAATAAAGGCATCAGAAGTTCCCAGCCACTTCTTTTGGTGTTTGCAGAAGTACTTTAAATTTCACACTGAAGTGTAACTTTTAGCCAAGTATTTATTTTTACATGCATATTTCTTGCATTAATTTTAAACATTCCGAGACATTCAACAGCTTCTCCAGGCTATACCAAAATCCTGGGCATGGGGTAAACCATCTTTCTTTGACTGTTCCCACTTTGACTGGTATTGCCTCGCCTCTCCTTGCTGTGGAAGCATCCCAGCTGTTGGATGCTTCCATGCATATCTTTGCCGAAGACACAGTACAGCATTGTGCAAGTGGGGATTAATGCAATTACCTAGACAAACTGCCTCTGTCCCATCTGGTGTTTATTTAAATTAGGTATCAGTATTAAAAACAGACTTGAAGTCAACACTGTTTTGACTCCTATCAACTATGCAACTTTTCAAGCTATGCCATTGCATGGACAAATTGCTACGTGTTACGGCATGTGCATTTTCTAATGAACCTAAGCGATCAGCAACTGCATGTGCCAATCTGTCCTCCACTGCCTTGGATGCTTTAGAAGGATGGAAAGAAGAGATCCAAATTGGAGAATGTGTAAAAATGAAGCCAGAGTTAAAGGATCACACCCTCCCCTCTGTTTTCTCTTGTCTAAAGCCAGAATTAAAAAGTAATTCTTAGTCATCAGCTGACACCTTTTCTCCACAGCACTTCTCCACCATATGGTGCAGCTCTCCTTCAGCACAGCTGAAGCTGGAGAGACTGGGGTCACTAGAAGCACAGTACAGATCCAAGGGCATATGTGATGTGTAATTTCTCCATTCAGACAGCCTGGATGGCCTCCTCTGAATAAGCTCTGGACTCAAATCAAGTTCCCTGCTAATTAGGAAATACAACCAGACCAGATCTTTCTTCTTCCTTGGCCATAAAACGCAATGGCCCAGCAACTGGTTATGATACAACTCTGCTTTACTGGAAAATCGTCCCTTCAAAAAACACTGACTGGTGCAAAAAAATAAAATTCAATACTACTGAAAAACAACTGTTTCAGGCAGGCTTATCGATCTCTTGATTATCTTTTTGTAATATACAGATAGCTTGGGTTGTCACACAATGTTCATAAATCTGGTGCCTTTTAAAATCATATTTATCTCTATCAGTACAAGCTATATAGAAATTACAAAATGGAGCACAGCATTGATTTAATGGCTTTTACTTCTGTAAAACAGATTTGTTTTCAATAACTTCATATATTTCAACAAAATTTTTCTTAGTGCTTTAAAAATAGGATTATTCTGCCTTTCTGCTGCTTGGCATTCATAAGTGGGCTGTGAGTACATGATATAAAGCAAATGTTTTCACAAGACTTCTTGTATGTGCTCTTCATAGAGAAGAGGAGCACTAGCATGGTTAAAGCTCAGACACTGACACCCACCCACCCCCACCCCCCCAAAAAATTAAAAAAACAAAACCAAAACAAACCCCACCCAACAATGAGCTCATTCCTCCACGCCAGGTTCTGCCAAATCATTTTTGTCTCTCACCTTCACATTTGCACCATGAAGATGGTCCCCGTAATATCGAGATTTATTACCATTGATCTGGTTGCTTCCTTGAAAGGTTTTAAGATTAAGTATCCTGCAACACGATATGGCCCCTTTATATAAATTAGAAAACCTGAAGGGTGGTCTATGCCAAACAACTTCCCCCAGCAAGAAAACATGGCAGCTAAGAGCACCTGCAGTCAGCCGAGGACTGAAAGCATACAAAGGACACCATCAGTTTCTGCTATCCCCGATTTATTTTGTGCTGTGCTCTCCTTGGCCAGAGTAGATTACCTGGCATCATCAAGTTAATTACACATTGACATCCAAATGGAACAAACAGAAGCAGCAAAAATAGTTTGCAGTCAGACTGCAAACAGCTCTCATGTGTAACTTGAATGCAAGAGGAAGGGAATTTGTTCTCTGTTAATGACCTGCAGGGTATGCCCTGCATCTCTTGCCACATCATTCATCGTATTTCCATGAAATCTCTTTTTTTTTCCCTGTTTTATCTCTGACACACCCTACCCCCCTTAACACTGACATTCTCTCATTTATTCAAACTTCAGGTGACTTGAGATGATATCATCACAATATATAAGATCTACTTTTTCACTGAAGTACTTCTATAATGTCCATTATCATCAAAGCTAGATGCTGCAATTACTCACCTCTTAGAAAGAATTCAGATTAAGATGATACAAAGTTCAAGCATAGATGCAAAGCCTCAAACTCCAAAGTACAGAAATTGTACTGGGGTGTGCTGGGAATATACCACTTCTGGAAATTGCTACATCAGCTGAGTTATTCTCACTGAACATCAGCTTCCTTCCTGTGAGTCAGATTGTGGTCCTTTTTTTGTTTCTGTTTTGCCTTCTTTTTTTGTTGTTGACTTTTGCTTTCAGGTCTTGGGTTCACGCATTATCTAGAGAGTGCACATGTGTGTACACACAAACGTAAAATAAGGACCCAATAATGGTAGGAGAAACCCGATAATAATACAAGAAAAATAGGAGCATCTAGAAAGAAATAAGCAAATCAGTAAATTACCTGCTATAATTTTCTCTGCTATCACATCTCATCTCATAAATGTACTCGGAGAATGCAGAATGAAGCCATTCACATTTCTTAGTCTTTTTAATAAGAATATCACAGCAATACCGTGGTTATCATTAACCTTTAACAATTGTGGAATTGAATTGACATTTCTAATTCATTACTCTTACAGTTCTACACAAACGTTGTCTGAAAGTGTTTATGTGCAAGTCAACATGGGACAGAAAAAAAATAATCCCGCAATGTCATCTCAAGGTAGCCAAATCCAGGCAAAGAACTTGCCGTTTGTGGCAGAGTCAGTTCTGCTCATTTCTGCAGTGTCACAAACACTAACTGCCCATTTACTGTTTTGTAGCAAAGAGAGAAAAATCTTTTGCCTAAAGTTGCAACCTCCATCTGGTTGCCTTAAACACTTTAAAAATACACTCAAGTCAATAATGATGACATCAGCAACCAAAAGTTCAGGACAATTTCGTTAAAGCTGTTATCCTAGTAAATCTAAGAGACAAGGAAATTTGGAAGACAACTTCATATGTATTTCTAGCTCTTGGTCAATATTAATTCTCCTTAGAAAGTGGAAGGTATCAAGATGGTCCACATGACAGAACAGTGTAGATACAGCCACGTTAAGACTAAATCCACACATGTACCACGCACAGCCAACTTACAGGAACAAAGCTTTACGTAAACCTTGTTTCTCAGAAAATAAAAAACCAACCACCAAACCCACAAAAAAAAAACACCCCCAAAAAAAACCCCAAACCACGAACCACACATAACCCACATCCCAAACCAACAAACCCCCCACATCTTCTAAGACTAGCATTCCACCTGCTACATGAAATTTCAGGTCCTGTGCAAAGCTCCTTAATGCATCTATCCTATCCATTCAAGGGGACTACCATCGTGCCAGCCCTTACCTGGAAACCTAGATATCAAATTATCTTCCACATTTAAAGGTTGGACTAGATGATCCCTGAGGTCCCTTCCAACCTGTGATTCTGTGATTTATAAAGAATGAATGCAAACTGGAGCGGGAGTAGAGGACAGACACTGGGACAACGAGAACGAATGAAGAACAATCTTAAAGGCAGCGAAACGATATTTTGCAACACCTTATATATATAGACAGTACCAAGTACACCCATTCCTTAAGATACCACAAAATGATGGCTCTGTTGGTAATTACTATTGCACTTTCAGATGAGGACCTGAAGCACTGGGGGAGAGGAGCTCAAAAATAAAAAATTTCACCAAATCACTAACACTTAACTTTTACGCACGTGTAATGATGGCAGCAGCCAAGCAGCTTCATCAGTAAAAAGACTGAACCCAAGCTAGGCACTAGTCACCTCAATTACAAAGAGAATTCTCTGTACACTAAAGAGGCAAAACTCCAAGAACCTTGAGGAATTTTAATATTGGAAAGCAAGGCCCCTACTAAACACAGTTTTAAGAGGGGAAAAACTGGGAACCTTGGTCCCCAACACCCTTCAGCCAAAATCCATTAAGGAACTTCACTGCCTAAGCAATTTACCCAAGGTTGCAAGCAGGACCTGCAACAGGGCATGGGAAACAAGCTCAGACAAAGCTAGGCAAGCAACTCATCTTTCCTCTCAAGCGCCAGTTTCCTTGCTTTTCTAGGAAGGATAAATGAGATAGAGAAGTCAGGGACCTCACTGCCAGAGAAGCAGAGCACTGGAGCTCAGACTGATTACTCTCACCCTTGGCAAAGCTAGCAATAGCACACAGACCCCTCTGATCCCCAACAGCTGTGCAGGGGCTCAGCTGGTAAACAGATAACAGTATGTGCACATATTAGCTGATGGGGACACTTCCATCTCCCTTTTATTTATTGAGCTATGTCTTTGACCCTCCCATTAGGCTGATCATTGCCTGCTTCCTCATTACATTGCTGTCACACGGTTTATTTTCTTCGATTTATTCTCTCACATATATATAACCCAACAACCCAGCAGGTTTGCAGTATTTTTAGTGACATGTAAACCAGAGGGAGACATTAATACGTGGAGGTCACATATGCCAGTATTTAGCTCGAGGACTCATGAGTTTCACTGAAGCATTATATGAAATGAATAAATGTTGTTATGTAGGCGACCAGGAAGGGAGAGGCTAATCAAGCTAGTGCTTTGGAAAGCTGACAGAGCTCTGACTCCTGCTATACCTGAAACTTCCTCCTTTTCATTAGTCTTTCTCTGTTGACAGAGCATTTCCACTGAGTATTAGAGTCATCCTCTGAGCACAGGCTTGGAAAAGACAAGAAACTTCTCCTCCCCTCTGCCCACACTTAAATCTGAAGGCTGTGGAAACCTGCTTCTGGGGTTGACTTTATTTCATTCACAGCAAAACCAGTTATATTGTGAAGTCTTACCAAGCAAGTGACATATTAATTATTGGGATAACAACAACAGAACCAAGGTCACAAAGTCTCTTAACAACACAACATACACCTCCATGCTAGCAGGATCCATCTCTGCCAGGGAGACAAGTGTCATATTAAAAGAGCACTGTCAAAGAGGGATTGAAATAGCTACTGCAGCTGTGAAGAATTTTTCTTCTCCCTGTTAAGCACAGAGCTGTACTCTGAGCCTCATCACTCAGGTTCAAGAAATATTAATTGGCTACTGGGAACTCAGGTGAAGGAGGAACAGACTCACTGCTTCATTCCAGTTACCACCCTCAACTACTCCGGTTAGCACCTATGCCTCTGAGGCACTCACCAGGGCTGCTGGAGGGGCTACCTGTCTGCTTTGACTGCAATACATAAAGATAAATAGCACAAACAGCCCCTCTCCAGGTGACATTCATGAAAAGGAAAATATTAGGGAGATATTTATAACATAAACACCATTTTGGCAAAGCAGTAGAATGGGATTTCTGTTTTTATTTTACTATCTTGCAGCAGCGACTGAAAATCTCTTTACTTAGGATCTGAACATCCATGTACCCAAGACACATCTCTTACAAAAGAAAAAAACCAACTAAACAAAAAACACATGATCATTTATTCAATTCGGTACTGATAAATCTGAAGGTGACAAAACCTACCCAGGAAAATGGTCTTGGGACAGCCAGTTCACAGAAACAGGCAGCTTTAGGAAATCATAACTGAAAAAGGAGCCTGACACCAAAAGCACGATAAAATTATGGTCTCTCTCTCTCTCAACATACTCTGGTAATCTTTAGTGCCCACAAGAATAAGAGAAGCACTGCCATGCACACAAATCCCAAAAAACTTGACAGCAGAAACAGGCATCACCACCTGCACCAAGCAACAGCACCAGACAAACTTGAGGAAAGCTCCCCTGGCAGGACAGTCTCACAAAACTAAACTAAAAATACAACATGGAAAGGCAATGATGTACCTTTGAGGAACATGTGTCTTATTACAAAACATTGATTTCAGGCTTCACCCCATCCTCTAGATCTACCTTACAACCATGAAGAGAGTTTTACTCACCCAGGCGTTACTGCCCATGCAACTAATACTCTGTTTTCACTTATATTTGGAGTTCAAAGGGTATTTCCTTCACCTCTTCTCCCTCAGATCACGTATCTCAGGCTCCAGCTCCTTATTGCTGTAGCTCTTTCCAATTTCCTCCTGCTCAGAAACACCTGGTCTGGGGGTAATTGGTGTCACCTGTGTGGCACAGCTATTTCTTCTTAAGGAGACAGTCCTGCACTTCCACAGCACCCTGGGCAGGAATCACAAGCTCAGTTCTTTTCACATGTGGCTATTTTTGAAAGCCAGGAGCTGAGTAAATATGTTTGGGCTTTAAATGGCATTTGCATGTTCAAATAAAATGGCTGTTAAGGGTCAGCCTCCTGAAAGTCTAATCTTGCAGCCTGCCACTACAGCATTCATGGTACCTTATAGTTCATGTCTTTGCTAATCGTGGAGGTATTGAGGCCAGAGGAACATCCCTCGGTTTCTACCAGTGCCTCCCTGCATGGGACTTGGGGCAGGGGGGCTCTGCCGGCCCAAGATGGCACCCACAACAGTGGCACAAGAGCAGGCCTTCACTTCAGCTGCTTTCCAACCCTTCCAACAGCAGATGTTTTTTATAGTGAGCTTCAACCCCTCCAGTAACCAGCAGCAGGGTTTCCTTTTATCTTCCTATGCTCTGGAGAAGTGGCCTACAGACCCTGTGGACAGGCCCCAGGTGAGAGGCAGCCATGGGCCACCCCAGCCTATGTGGGGGTGAAGGGAGCCGAGCTCTGCTAAATCCACAATGATCTCACATTTACTGTCTGAAAACTGCCAGGAGCTGCTCTGAGTGACCCCAGAAGCAGGAGTGAGCTTTTCTTTATGAAAGCACCCATCCCTGTGTGAACTTTGCAGTGATGCTGAGGGCCAGAGGAGCCTGGCCTCTGCCTTAAAAGAGTCACATCACCTTTTTTTTAGTATTTCCTTATGTAAGGGCCTTCTCTTTGGCTGTTTCATCTTAAAAGCTAGCAAATCTAGTAAAACCCAAAGATACACGCAAGTTTGGCAGTTTCCCTGATACCATTTCTAACATAGGCATAGGAGCAAACTAATTCTTATCTAGACAGGTTTTTTTTTTCCTCCTGTGTTTTAATTTTTGTAGCTTAAGTGTTGCATGTCCTTCCCAAATCCCACCACATGCTACTGCAGCAGCTGCTGTTGCTACGTAAGTTGACAATCTTTCTGGTAAGCCAGTTAGTCCAAAGTACAAATTCATATGCAAAAATTACATTATACCTGTAAGCAACTTATGCTATGAATAAAGCCCTAAGACAGAACCCAATTCTCCATGCAAAGCCAATGTGCAAACTCCTAAATTAAAAAGAAATCTCAAGCAGGTGGAAGTGCTGTTTTGGGACCTTTCTGGGGTTGCAGTTGCCAAGGAAACTGCTTCCTTTGTGCCCAAAGGCACTGGCTGTTTAGAGCCTCATCCCAGCTACGCCTGAATATGCTATAGCATCAGAATGGAAGGGAAGCTGCTAGAAACACTCTGACTGAAGAAAAAAAAAATATTCAAAATGAGGACTTTCTCACAAAAAACATCTCTCCCTAAAAAAGGGTTGGCAGGAGCTGTTCTTGTGAAGCTTGGGATCTGCGGCTGTAGAGTCCCATAGCCTCTTACCTTCAAAGACAAAGGCAGAGACACATGGGGACAGCTCTTTGTATGTGAGGCCCTCTAATAGTTAAAAGCAATGCATAATAAACTGCAAAAATTTACAGGATATTTCTGACTTAAAAGTCACACTCCTCCCTATAGTTGCGACCTGTTGTTGTAGAAAGCACCAATAGCTAAAAGAAGTGTCAGGAAAGAAAAAAAAATCCTGTCTTATTATGACTTTTTTCGGTGTTTACTTCTTGTACATAATTACCTAGTTCTGTGTTTTTCTATGAGTTCTATGTAGATATTAGGGGAGTCTCAAAAGGAGGGGTTTTTTTGGTCTAGAGCTGAATTATTTCCAGTGTTACTGATTACTTTTGTATGAAGAATAAGAAAAAACAACTGCAAACCCACAAGAATGAGGAAGACATCTCTCAAACCTTGGCTTGATCTTGGTGAAACTGCTTAGTTGCTCCTAGTATCTTTACTTTTCTGATGATTTACATTAGAATCATAGCAAAACAATCCTAATTTAATGGATTAGCTTTCATTCCTTGACGCATTCTTAATCTAAAGTTAATAGCACCCTCAGGTTACTTTGTTTTTCTACAAGTGGTTTGTATTAACTTCAACATATTGATGTAGCTTCAATGCATTTAGCTAGCCCTCACTTTTATACAAGCCAATTTAATGGTCACCCTACGTCTACCTAAAGTCAAAGCCAGGACAGGAGATTTACAGAGACAAGGAACATAAGCAAAGTAGGAATGAAAAGTGATACCTAAGAATCTGAGACTTCTCTTCAAAATAAGAAGGCAGTACAAAGATTACAAAGCAGGCCATCCCAAATTCTTTGGACCCTAATGACCGCTAACATCTCTTAAACATAAAGTTGTACTACAAACATGTCTAATGTTTAGTGGAAGAGTACTCAAGAGTCCATGGTGTTGCTGTGGGATAAACTATGCCACAGAACATGATCCCATGGATCTCAATAGCTAGTTGATCTTACCACAAACGATTGATCCCAACTTCCCAGTCTACAGGATCAGGTACCATCAGAGAAAAACAAAATCATGTGATCTGATAATCTGCTACATATCCCAGGAAGGGCCATTTAAAATGAACACAAAACTATCAGGAAAAAAGCATTTTTGGTCATCTCAGAAACCTCTAGTAGATATTATCGCCAAGTATTTTAGGGAAGGAAAGAAGCAAAAGGTTCATCATTCTAAATGCCATTAGGCCTTTGAGAGTAAAAGCACTAGAACAACAAGGAAAAAACCCATCCAGAATAGTGCAATTATTTCAACTTTTATTGGGGGAAAGGTTCCAAAACATTTTTAACTTCACTGGCAAGATGCAGCTGCAGACAGAAATGGCTGGTTTCTTGCCTCTTCCAAAGGGCAAGTGCTACACCTTTATTACAACTGTTTCATAACGTCTGAGAAAATTTAAGTGATTATTTGTAATGGGAAACAAAAGGTCAGACCGCTACTGCTAGATTAATAAAATGGAGAAATAACAATATTTTTCAGAGTGAGTTCTTTGGTTTTGTTTATTCATTAAGAGAAAAGCCCTGTAAAAGAAAAAAATAGGGGCAATTGTTAAAACCAGTCACATGAATGAAGGTGAAGGCCAAGCAGGCAAGCATGCTAGCTCATGTAAAATTGCAGGGAACATGACTGAAGAAGCTGCTTCCCACCAGGTTCAGAAGCATCACTGGACAGGAATACTCTGCTTTCTCCCTCCCAGGACCTGCCAGTTGCTGATAACACACCTTCCCTTTGCACCAGCTGTGGCTGCACCTGTTTCCCCTGAAATCTGCTGAAACTCCCCACTCATCCAAATGGTTTTTTACATTCCTGTACCATTTCACAGAGCCAGGCATTTCTGAAACCACTCTAACATGGTTACCACAACAGATCTGACTCCCCCTCCCCTCACTTCTTTAGCACCTTCATGAACACAGCTAGGTGGATGTGCATCAGACACAAACCCTCATGATCCTGCAGGATTGTTCTGTTGGTATAAATCACACAGAGCTCAGAGATCATTGGTCGGGCTTGGGGCACATTAAAACTGTTCAAACTGTTCAGATAGAAACCATGCTCCAAATTATAAGACTTCTGGCAGATCTTGTTAGTACAGATGCGAAAGTCCTTCACAGACAGCTGTTTTGACATTCTGGTTAGGAAATGGATGCCACAAGCGGAGAGCTTGGTGCACATGCTGGCTTCTTGGCAGAAGCATGCACAAGTCCATCTGCTGTATGCAGCAACTTGCCAATTCACATTGCAGATTATAGGCTTCAGTTTGATAGAGGAACACAACAAAATCATAATTTAGAAAAGAGTCTGCGAAAAAAATGCTGTTGTGAGAGACACGGGGAATACCAGAAATTAAAAACTTAAGAAATACTTAGTTTGTCTAATTTTCAAATTCTTTTTTAAAGGAATTAAATAACTGTATAAACACTGCAATGACCAACCATAAATATAACACTTGCACCATGTGCAACTGTAAGCATGCTTGTATGTTACTGAAGCTTCATTGTACGTGTCTCTGCAGAAACCTGCAGTTCTGGCAATGCTTGTTATGTTCTGGAGGAATGCCACCTGAGGAGAACTTTTCCATTCTCAGAATAAAGCGTTTTAAGAGCTCTTGGAGTTGATTCTGCCTTACTTCTCCAGGTATGTGTCAGAAGTCCATAAGCAAAGAAGCTGTTATGAGAATGCAACAGTACCTGGATGCATTGAACTTTGAAGGCATTCCAGGGAACAGACTTCTTTCCCTGATAAATTGATGCATTTTATATGCATTATATGTTTATTAACAATATACTGTAAAATGAAGAGACACAACTCTAAGAATTGAAAGAAATGACAACTTGTGACTATTGCAAGTGGGTGATACTTGGTACGTCTTTCTCTAACTCCTTGACCTGAAGACATGAAAACATGAAAATACTGGCTTACCTTAGGGAAAAATGGTCAAAAATAGCCACTTCTACTTAACTTTCTAGTCCTTTTTCTTGACATAAACTGGACAAATGTTTAAAATGTTTGAACCAAAAGTTGCAAAAAGCACAAGATGAGAAGTAATAGGAAATAATTTGTCATGGCTTTCAAGCCCATTTCATGGTAGGGAGGCAGAAACTAAGTGAGGAGTAGACAAAGCACCAAATTTTTTTTATTTTTTAAACTGTCTGCAACAGGGAAAGTTCAGAGTTATAGGGGAGCCAGTATTAGCTTCCAAGAAAAAAAATAACTAAATTCTGCATGCCATACTCATGTGCTCTGTTTTAATTCCCAGGGAAACTCTAGTCTTTTGAAGGAAGCAGTTTTGTTTCCAGGGAATCTGAGATTTCAGTGAAACATTTTAACTTAATTATATAAGCATGAGAGGAAACTGGATTCAGTTTCTTTCAGGTCCCTAAACTCTGACATCATATCTCTCATTTCCTTTCTGTTCATTTCCTGGAATGATGATGTGTCACAGAGCAACCTGCTCTTGGTGCCAGCAGCGGCAGTTAGGATATTTGTTGTTGGATTAATAGAGGAATTCTACCATTTTTCTAAGTTATTATAAGACATTTACAGTGAATGCCTGTTGCTTTTAAAATTACTGTCCTTGATGGAGATCCTTTACATATATGTGTTTCCTTTCAACTACCTCCCATCTAGCCTGTGTTAGGGAAACAGTGATATGGCTCAAGAAGATTGAAATTCTGACTTTTAATAGAAAGATTGTTGCTGATTTCATTTTAGTTTTTGCATGTAAACATCTGTGAGATGCCCAGTTTAGGTAAATTAAAGGAGGAACTTCAAAGCAGGAAAGCAAGCTGGCACTTTGGACACTTAAAAATGTTACTGATGTTCTACATGTGACAAGACTGAGGCAGAGACGCTCTGAAAAGACAATTATAAATTGCCATTTGATTTTGCTACAATTTTGTCATCATCCCCCAGGAGTGACGGGGAAGAAGTGCAGGATCAATATGCCTAGCAGATCTCTTTCTCCAGTATATTGCTATCATTTAGCTAAAGCTGATAAATACTGCAACTGAAGTGCCAAGAAAGAAAAATGAGCAGCAGTAAGGCTTACTGAAAAATAAAATGAAGAACCACCAAAAAAATGTTTAGGACATGTTTTGACACGTGCTCAGATATCACCAGGCATCCCGCTATAGATGTATAGTCAGCAAAGATACTAATGTGCATACACGGGTAGGAAAATATTTGAAAAGTTATCAGCTATGTGTCATCAGTAAAGAGGGGACAGAGCAGAAAATGAGAGGGGTGGTATTATTACCCCTGTTCCTTTTTTTTGGCATGAAACACACTGAGCTGAATACAGAACTGATTATCTGCCACTCTGTCTTTGGACTGCAATTCCTTCCTTAACATAGAAATAGATCAAGAAATAATTGCTTAGATGCACCAGGAGAGCTCCCTGGGAGCAGCACCACAAGCAGCCACGCTACATAGCTGCAGCAGACCAGCCATGAGGTACTGTTGCTATTTCTGCTAAGGAAAAGTCTCCTCTAAGAAATCGCTGCAGGGATTGAATAGTGACAGCAGAACCAAGTGGCAGAAATCAGGCATCTATATATGGCAATACCATAGCATGGGCTTAATCATCTCTCTACTTATTTCAGCTGCCACACAGAGGCAACAGTGCACAAGAGAAACATCACTAAGTGTCAAGATTTCAAATGAGTTACAATTTCTTTCTTTGCTTATACAGGCAAGTTATATTCTCTTCTCCTGAGCCAGGCAAACACTTCTCAGGGGTTTTGCTTGAGTAAGAGTCTAGTCCCATGGTGCCTGATTTGTGGGACCGTCCACTCTAACTCATGGTCACAGAAAATCAAAGAAAGAAGAAAGCCAGGAGTGATGTTTCTCTCATTACATAATTTGCTCCCCCTTGATGGTCACGTATTAATAAAAAATTATGTTGGCATGTGCTGTAGAAACTGACATTTCCCCATACCTTTTCATATTCTTCAAATGTAAATGATTGATTAAAGTTGGATGGCGAGACCTGAAATAGTCCCCAATCCCATCTAGTCAAAAGACAAAAGCATTTCTAAGTCAAGATTCACCTAATCCTTAAGTAAATACTGAAAATAAGTCAGATTAATCTCTCCTTCAAAGCATCAACTATAAAAGTAGCATAAGGCACAAACTAACTGAGCAAGAGACATCTGCCTAGCGGATGGTTCATGTTAGGGGAACCTACTCCCCCTATTCCTGAAGCAGTCATTCCAAGCCTAGCCTTATCAAGGATACTTTTCAGCTAGTTTTTTCTGCTGGCACCTCCTACCTGCCAGTGCAAACATCCACCATCTATAAAACCACCTCACAGAGAGGGTAACTTGGAGACTTTTAATTGCTATTAATTCACTGAACTTGACTCAAACCTAATTTGAGAGGGACACACAAGACCACTTCTACTCTTTGCAGGATACGTCATCTTGCCATTTAATGGTGTCTCTAATTACCCAACTGCTTTAGTTCTAACCATCCAATGTGGTTAAATCGTTCCATGGCAGTACAACAGGAGTTACCTGGTATTTGACCTGTGGTGGTGTTGACATCTTTGCTGAGCTAGCAACGGGTTCATTATCAGCAAGAGCTTTTGTAGCAGCCACGGAAGGATACTGTCAAAATGCTCCATACCAGCTGCTGTGCTCTCCAGCCAGTAGCAGATAGTGCAAATTAATGTTTAAAACATGTTTTGATTTAATCAAATGGTTGACCCTCCTGCAACGTATTGCTTTCTGAAAATAGCTGAGTGACCATTATGTTTATGTTAACTATTAAAACATTATGGCTGCATTATATAGTTAGAGTCCAGGAAATAAGAATTTCCACACATATTTATCTGGCTGAGCTCACCACCACTCTTGACAGTTGAAAGGTGGAAATTCTTTCAATTTGACTAACAGGAGATGAAGAAGAATAAGTGCACTGAGCCTGTCATTTTCAGAAGACCAGAATAAGTCTAATGCCCAAGCCTAGGAACCAGACACTAACATTTTTATGACTTGCTAAAAATCCCAAGGCTATCACTCCTTTTTCTCTCAAACCACTGGGGATCAGTGATCCCTACTTTCCAGCTGATTTCCATTAACAAAGTGAGGTGTTACCATTTAGGGTAAAATGAACAATATAACAAGAAGGAGCTTTTAGGAATGGGCATCTATCCTCATCGGTAGTCTGGTTTTTAGAGAACTGACTAATGAAGATGGCACAGATACTGCATTCGGTGACATACAGCACTAGGTTTTTGGATACGAACATGTGTGATTTGGCTCAAGATGTGCTTCCAATAAATTTTGGACAAAATGCTCTATTTTACCTCCATCTTTTGTGAGGCCAGATTCATGCTGGTATAATATAGAATGGGTTGGATCTAAACAGTCACTTTTTCTGTGGTCTGCTTCTTTGTATTCAAGCTAACTACGCTTCCAAGGGCTGGCTTTATGAACATTTCAGGGAACAGATACACACGCAGCTCCTGTGAAAGACATGAATTGTACAGTGCTGCAAAACTCTAATATGTGGATTGTGATCAGAATCAATCACTGGGCTATTCATCCAATGCTATTCAAAGGCCCCATAAAGTATGCGAGTAACCTTAATTTCAGAATTTCAATCAAGGTATTTGAGAACTGTGCTGTATCTTCTGGTTTAAAAGAAGTTTTGTTTTTTTTTTGAGGGATAGAGTGGGGCTATAAACCAAACTAGCCCCAAAACAGAAAAAGATACACTGGTAATACAAGTGTAGAGTTTTGTTTTGGGATTTTTTTTTTCTTTTTAAGTGTATTCTAAAAATCCCACAAATTCACAGATAAGGAATTAAATTTATTTACATGTTTCAAATACCAGATTTCACCTTACACCCAGCAAATACCAATGAAACTGATGACTTCAGGCACTTAAAGCTAGGATATAACACAGAGACTAAGACTTTTCAAATGAACCCCAAGGGAAATCAGTGCCAAATTTCCAACGCTTATTTGTGAGAGACAAATTGCTTCTGATTTTTTTTTCATTTTAATCTGACCCAGCCAAAATATGTCTGACAGTTGGTTAAAAGCTAAAAGCAGCAGTTTGATTCTCAGAAGCACTGGGGACCCACAACTGAGTGAAACCCAGAAGAGCTTCATTGACGAAGAGCTGCTGAAAACCAGATTATAAAGGTCTTAACTGGCTTTTTTTTTTTTTTTTAAAGAATCTGTTAATTTTTTCAGTTTTAACTTCCATTCCTGAGGATCAGCATACTTGATTCTTACTTGCAAAAGACTTCGATTAAATTATCTTCAGTGGAAAAATCCTTCATTCCCTGTCATTCCCATTGAAAGAAGAATCAGGCTTGTATTACTTTCTATTTGAGATTGGTCATGAATGAAGAATCTGGAATGAGGTTCAAAAGTGGTTAAAGATTCTGGTTTGCCTTAAAAAAAAAAGAATCAGAAAATACTGCAGAAAATCATGCCTGTTTTCAGAATGGAAACTCATCCCTGGTCTTCTAGAAGGCAGCAGCTGATGAGACAAACAAGAACAGTAAGTCTAATTCTAAGTAGCAGTATTATTATTTGAGCTTTTCACGGTAGGCAAAGGGAAAGCTACTAAAAATTTCCTAGAACTAGAAATAAGAGCGAATTTGTGTCAAAATATGACCCAAAGCCCCACTCATCCTGACTGTCCTTTGTGAGAATAAATTGATATTTCTATAAGGCTTTGAAGAAAAAAATAGTGTAACTGCTTGCACAATTACCTCAGGAGAACAGGCTGTATCCTACTTTCCTTTCAGCTGCTAATCAGACTGTCTATAACGAAAATATACACTCCCTCTAAAATCAGCGAGAGGTCCATGGCTCCACACAGGATTCATGCTGCGCCTACGCCACTAGTAAGGACTGACTTCCTAACTTAATTCTTAAATATAGATGCCTAAAATCAAATACCTCATCTGAGACTGAATCTGGGCCCAAGTAAAAACATTAGCCTAAAGGTGCAGAACAGACAAGAAATCCAGCCATGTCCGTCTTACCCAATACAATTCCAAGATTTGAAAAGGCAAAAGTCTGGTAGTCTCCTTACATTAGCCACTATTCTCTTAAATTCCTAGTACTTCCAGGAATTATTTTCCCCCAAGCAGTAATCAGAACAGCACTACAGTCCAGAGTGTGGGTAAGATGCAGGTGTTGTTGTTAAACCACCTGATGTCAGAGAAGTAGAAACGTCAAGGGAGGAAACATCACAAAGGGCTTTGCATCATTCCATCCCATTTTCATTGTAAAAATGTAAAATTTAGTCTCAAGTGTCTTGTTAGGCAAGTTCAGCAAATGGGAAGCTTGAACAAATGAGTTTTGCTTTTGCTAGCTGAGATTGTTTTGGCATCTGGAAATATGCTTTGGATGATAGGAACATGGTTAGGAATTTGAATACTTCCTCCCCCGCCCATGTCTTGTAATGGCCTCCTTGAGAAATGCCTTCAGCCTATTCCATTTATATTACTGGTCTCAGATCATTTACATCTAATCTTCCAGTGCTGTTAACAAAAGCTGGGCTAGCATGTGCAAATGTAAATAATACTTTTTTTGATGTGAAATCCCAGTTTAACTACATAACAGACTTCAAAGCAGGTTTAACGTTAGCAATGCCTGCCACACTGGTTATTAAACCGCTTTCTGTAAGAGTTAGTGCTTTAATTTATTCATCTATTTTGGCTGCAGCAAGCCCCATTTCCCCCTTCATTTACTGAGATACTTTTTAAAAGAGAATATTTCAAAAAGGACAAATGAGGTATAAACCAGCAGATACAGGAGTGGATGCAATAACATTAACCTAAACATTGAGATGGATGCCTTTATGCATAGCCTGGTTACTACGATCTCAGAAAGGTCTGGGTTAAGGTATCCTGTTCCACCTCTGACAAGAAGATTTCTCGCGTGCTATTAAGCTCAGCATCATAGCCTGCGAGAAAGTCCTGTGGCAAAGCACAGCTGGCTGACTGCTTCTCAGGAAAAGTCGTCTGGGTGCAGGAGGGGATGGAATCCCAGCATGGGAGTCCATTAAACAGCTCAGAGAAGAGTCTGTCGAGCTACAGAATATCCACAGGGCACCAGAACATAAGACCCACTAGGGTATCTTCCAGAAGGCTGGTGCTCTCAGACAGTTACGGCCAAAAAATTAGAAGAGGGGGAGGGGAACAAGGAAAAGCAAAAAGAAGGAAAAAGTGCTACTATTGTTTCAGTTGATCTTTTGAACCCCACCACCTTCCCTGTAGTTGAATTTTCCGTTACGCGAAGCAGAAGGGGAAGAAAGAGAACAATGCAACTGGTTGGGTTTTATGTTCTAATGAATTTCTGCAAAACAAAATGTCCAGGCCGGTAGCTGCTAAGGCATTTTTGATATTTTGCTGTTGGAGTTTGTATTCTAACACATGTGCAGTGCCTGCTTCAAGCCACAAAGGTATAGAAAGTCTCATAACCGTAACCAGTGGTTTCAGTCATAGAACTCAAAGTCACATAATGCTCGACCTCATCCCTCCTTGCTCAGAAGCTCAGCTAAAGCAGCAGCAGTGTCCAACGCTGCCTCAGGCTGCACAACAGTCTTAGTTTTAGAGGAAACCCTTTGGTGGGAGAATAAGTGCTGCAACTTTGTCGAACAGATGCAGTAAATGCTATATTTCTTTTTCAGGATGAGGCTGCTGGAATTCACACACCACGCCTGACCTCGAGAAACAGTTCTCCAGTTAGTGGTGTGTGGCTTTTGGATACAATAGCGAGCAGAACTCTAAAGGCAGAATCGCGTTGTACCACAATGTTCAGGTCCGTCAAAAGTAAAAGCCCAGTTTGTAAAAATTACTTGACATTCACTAGAATTGGTTTGGGTTTGGTTTTTTTTTTTTTTAAAAAGAGAGAGCAAAGAGAACATAAGGGCAAAGCCAAAACATCTCATGTTGGTATTCTTCAAATAGAAAATTTTTATTGTTTTATATTTTATGATATTTAAGTTAAGTATCATTTAGTGGAAAATCAAAATAAAAAGCAAAAAAATAATTTATTTCTGCCAACAAGAAACAGATCTGCTTCCTCCAAAATATTTTTTCAGGCTTTTCCTTCATGGAAAAGTCTGGAGTTTGGAGGGAAAAGCATTTTCAAAAGAAGTTAGTGTTTTGTAGGTGGGGGCTCCCATCCTCCACACAAACTGAGTTGTTAGAGCAATCCTCATCAAATCAATCAGAAATACTAAGAAATCATACTTAGAACAAATCATTTCAGAAAAAGCAGTAGATGGTGCATTCATGGTTTTCACTGCAAAGCTCTCCTGCACTTCAGAACAAGATAGTATACTGTAACACATAGGTTTCCATGGCAAACATCTAATTTCAATATAAACAGAGTATGCTAAAAATGTATCTCACTGGTAGCAGCTAATGCCCAAGGGCTGTAGAGATCACCCTCCTCTTTTCAAACTACATTCACAGTTATTTATTATAAACACACATTAAAATGGATGCAGAATTGTAAACTTCTTAAATGAATCTCTCATCTACATTCAGTGGTGCACAAGAGCCAAGCAATTCGCTGCATTATGCAAATAGGCACTTTTTTTCCAAATGTATTCCACCTTCTTTTGAATAATTCCCAAGAGTGTTTACTTAATGTGGTAAACCGCGCGAGCAGAACCAACTTATTTGTATTATTTTGTACTAATTTTCAACTTTTTAGCTCCTGCATCTGCCTTCCTACCATAATATTAGGATCAGTGTAACTGAGCAGCATCAAAAAATGTTGAGCACTCAACAGGAGGTGAGCAGTCTAGATGGAACAAGAACATTATCCTATTTAACACAGCTTACTTGATGGAAAGCTGGGGGGAAGAATCACAAGGCACACACAGAGCCGTGTCTTTCACTTATTTTAGAAAATACATACAGAAAAAATAATTATATTATTAATTCAGCTCCATATAAACCCAAGAAAATTACATTTCTCTTTCCCTGTTCTTGTATATGGGGAAACTACAGTTTGCACAAACTAACACAGCAGGTTGGCTGCAGAGCAACGTTCTTAGATCAGCACCAGACCTATTGAATCATGTCACATCCCACAGGTAATGTTACTGAATTTTATTTTTGTTTGTATGATACTAGAGAAATTAGGATCTGCTCCATTTAACACAATGAATTTAATTTAGATTTCAAATAGTTTTTCACTTAGAGTTCCAGAAATCCCAGAAAATACTTTTAATTTGCACTTTTACACAAAAAACATCAGCAGAGGGATTACATGCAGATTTTAAAAAAAAAAAACTAACAAAAAATAGGAGTTTCCATGACTTCCCTGGACATAAGCAGCACCTAAGTCTATTTAGCTTCATGGACGAATGACTAAATTGGTCTGGGAACTCAGCAGTTCAAAAACAAGTTGAAGACCATTTCCAGGCTACTCTTCAGAACTTGTCTCCCTCCATCATGACCCTCAAAGACTTTTTTCCTCACCATTATCTTCACCAACCTGGACAGTTTTGCCCATTGACAGAGAGCCACACGCTGCTTCTCTCCAGCTAAAATACTGGCATTTCTGAACAGAACAACATCATCCCGGGGGGCTGAACAAGAGACAGACAAGACAGCACAGACTAAAAAGATGATTTTCACTCCACTTCTAGTCCTAGGGCATCATTCTGCTCACTGCTGGAAAGAAAGCACACAAGTGGAGAAAAAAGGATTAAGGAATCAAGGAGAATATTTAATATAGAGCCAATTTTCAAGCAACTAATTTATTCCAGCATTCAAGACTGCAGAATGGAAATAAGATAGCAAAGGAATGAAATACTTGGAGATGAGAGAGCAAAACTAGTCTGAGAACAGGTGCCTAACCAATGAGATGTGCCATTATGTTAGTGTATTTCATCCTCAAAAAGTTGAATTAGGTTCATTATCATTGTTGGCCTTTATACATGGTAAGATTTAACAAGTATGTAAATGTATCACTGATTACTTTTTTTTAATCTGCTGTTACTACTGTCAACATTTCAGCTCATTTGTGCTCCTGTTTGACAGCAGTACCCAGAGCTGGTCAAATACTGCAAAACGGTGTTTACAAAATGGTTGTATGAATTCAGAGCAGCTGCTTGGTTCAACCACGTTTGTGCCCCTTGTTGTTCATGAATATTCAAGGGAACATGTTTTTGTTTGCACAAATGGTTGGGGAGTGGCTGTTCCTGTATGAATATGTTCTCATGCAAACAAAGATATTCCTGTGGGATCAAGAGTGTTTGCTAATTCACTACTAACTCCTTGTTATTCCCTTGTTAATAAAGTTTTGGGCATTTAGTCAGAAATCAGAAACAATCTCACCTGATTCAATTAACCAGTTGGATGCTACCACACACAGGTAGTCAGCAGCAAACAACAAAAAGAGCTCAAAACTCAAGCATGGCAAGTGTGGATTTGAGCAAAATGGTTCATGGAAAAATTTAAAAGCTTTTTGTGAACAGAGTGAGAGTTAAGCAGTGACTACTAGTCAAAATGAATAGCCAGCCTGGTGCTCATAATGCATCTCAATTTGAAATCAGGTAACTGGTGGTGTTAGCATATTCTGGAAGGAGGGGACTAAAAAAAGAGAACCAAGCTAGGCTAGCAGATGTTCTCCTTAAGATTGCCTGCACTGCATTCAATAGGTCTTAAACTAATTTTTTTTCTGGGTTACACACAACACAAGAAATTTTTTCTCTTTAATGTTTCTTCCAGCAGGAAAAGCAGATAAATGATGCATCAATGAATCTTGCTTAAAGATGCATGAGCTGCAACAAATTTGGGCATGACTGCCAAACGTGGAGCAGACAGTAAGTAGTGTGGGCTGCTAGATCTTTGCAGCAGTTCGCATGGTCTGCCTTGCCTGTTCTGTATTCACCAAGTCATGAACAGCTTTTGACTGTTCTGAGAGTTAACCCACTCAAAGATGAGCATAGTGGGAGTTTAGTTTGGGGAGGTTCCTGCTCATCTTCAGACAAGATCCTCAGAAGTTTGAAAACAGAGGTTATAAAGTGCCTAAATTTGCATGATTCATCAAAAGTTTTTACTATGAGGGAAGCTGAACTTGAGAGAAACAAAACACACACTGAGTCTATTAGTTATGTAGATGCATTTCTCATTCACAAGTGAGGAAGTAGCATATTTCTATAAATACAGAGAAAGTGGCACAGCATTATAACGCCAAGTCAAACATCAGTCAGCAGTAACATATTTATAGCTGATCCTGGCTTGGGGGAAGGGATGGCAGAGACTGCCTCCTGTAGATACCCTCCTTTTTATTTCCTATGATTTCAGGAAGACCTCAAAAAAAGACCCAGCATGTTAATCTGTTGCTAAGCAGCAAGTGAGTGGACACAGTCATGTCCACATTTCACCTTGCTTTTCCCACACTACACAAAGTTTCTGGAGATTTAGGGCAATTACAGGGAAAGAAGCAAAACTCCACACTACAGCGTTTTTAGAACAGTAGCGGTTAATCACAACATGAAGGTTATTCTGTTAGTGTTGTTCAACTTGTAATGATTTTGAAAAATATTGTTTTTTAAGATACTAAACAAGTTGTTAGGGAGGTGGAATTAACTATATAAAACATATCTGCAATGGTACATTAATATGAAGCCTTTTTTGGCCACACAAAGCGTTTTCCTATGTTTCTTCCTTGATGCTAGCAGTCATACATAGTGAGATTCTCCTGGCTAAAGGGAAACATCAAAGAGCCTTTCACAGCTCTGCAGAAAACACTCCTTCTAGCACACATATGAATCTTAGTACACCCATCTAAAGATTACCTGAAAGAATTTAACGAATACTCTAGTTTCTGCAATCAGATATTGTTTTTCACACCTACAGACTCCAAAGTACATACATATTGAGCAGAAATTAATATTTATCATTATAAGCATAATTATTCTGAAACATGGGGGGAAGATACGAAGACATTATTTGATTGATCACCTAACATGACCCAACCCAAAACCTAACTACTCCACAGTTTTCAGGGCGTGGACCAAATTTGTGAGAAAGATGATGGAAAATTTGTGAGAAAGATGATGGAAAATTTGTGAGAAAGATGATGGAAAATTTGTGAGAAAGATGATGGAAAATTTGTGAGAAAGATGATGGAAAATTTGTGAGAAAGATGGAATTTACCATCTCATATTATACACCAGACAATTTAGCTTAAGTGTTGTTCAAAATGTGCCAGCCTTTAAAGTGTGGATAGCATTTCAGGCTTAAAACTTAGTAGTTTATTCATTCCCAGGTGCTCATCTCAGAGAATTTTACCCATTTACAACAGACTTATTTCTTTTTAGCTCGAGGAATCACTGGACAACATTTTCCCACCTTTTATCCACCTCTGGCTGGAGGGACTCAGCCCCTGCAACTTCCATACCCTTGAGAAGAGGGGAGCAGTGTTCAGGGCTCGCTAATCTTGTGCTACTGCAGCAGGTAGCACAGCCGCAGAGCCACAACCCTTTGCCTTCCTCCCTCCCTAACACTGGGACTGCCGAGAGCAATCATCCCTGCCAGGAAGCCCTGAGCAACCCTAAATTCAACCCTGGTTGACCCAAATCTCTAGGTCAACTGGCATAAAATGAGGGTCCTAGGGATCCATGATCGCCCTCCCAGCTCAGAAGTACTCTCCACATGTTTTCTGTTGTAGGAAACACTGACAAAGGCTGATGAGACTATTTTGAGGAGTTGGGGAAATCACCTGTGAGTCAGGAATCCATCCCTCAGCCCCAGCACAGTCTCTCCTCTTTCAGGCAGCCAAGCCATCCTCCCTCTCAGTCACAGACAGATGCTTCATCTTTGTCAACATCCTCTTTTCAAATCCTGCTTTGAATTTTTGTTAGCAACCTGCACAAAACAGGGCTGACAGAAAGGGACAGCAAAAAGCTTTGCCGCAAAACCATGAAAACACAAAGTACTCACACATCTATAGTTACAGAACAAACAGGCTGCTCTGCCAGCAGCAGAATTACAGAGGGCTGGCGTGCTCTGGACCTGCACGTTGTGGATAGCTGTCCTGAGGTCTGATAAGGTGCCAGCTCCAACTGCAGGTATTCCCTGCATTTGAAGCCTTCCTAACACCTCTGTCTGTGCTGATTATTTCATATTAGAAAGGGGTCTGAGCTCTCCATATAGGCTTTTCCTCAAAAGAGTGCTTGCAGCAACTTCTACCCAGCCACCTACTCCCACAAAACCCACAGCACTTAATTGCTTCTGAGACAGCCCTACCCTTCTGCCAGTTGGGCTGAACTCAGTCAATGGACTCAAATTACTGAGGAAAGGAGTGAGGGATAAAGGAAGAGATGAGTAGATCTTCACACATTGGTTCTTTAGGAAATAAGGCTAAAAATAGTCTTGCCATAATAAGAAAAAATAGATTCTTTACTCTTATAGTAAATAAAGTCTCACAGGATGAAGGATAGCAGTATCAATTCCTACTTTAACAAATTCAGCTGCAGGAGATTTAATTTTTATCCAAAGCCACATCAGAGAAAATTAAAAGTCATTGATCTTGTTCATCTACCTCCCCTTCTTCTCTCCCTCCCTCCCAGTTTCAGATTTCAAGCACTTACCAAAAAAATTAAACACAGTCATTACGGAAGCACTAGAAATCACTTGCCTCTCAGCATCTTCCTATTTCCTAAAAGGAAACCCATCAAAGCAGCCTTTGAAAAGCAACAAAACATCCAGCCCCACCTCCAAAGCATTCATTGTTTTGGGAAGGTTGTGGCCAGCTATACCCCTCTGTGCCCTCTCTAAATCAATTATTCACAAGTGTGCTGACCTTAATTTATTCCCCAGGGCCTCCCATGTGATATTGTTTAATGTGATCTTGTTACTTATGGCAGGTAAGAGGTTTGAGGATTTCTTTTTAATCCATCTCACTCAAGTGACTCAATCTGAACAAAAATAATATCTTGCTTCTGCCCCATTTTTTTAATGAGTTGATCAAAAGAGGGATTATTTTTTTTTAAGTTAAAAAGTAACAGAAAACAGAAAGGATGTCCCTCTTCTCCAAGCAAAAATCAGAGACTAATTTAATTATTAATGTAAATTTAGAGAGAAGACAAACCTATAACAGAACTATTTTCAGCTCTACCTCTTGGATGGCACAAGAATGCAGTTTGAATAGTTCCTTTCTAAAATTACTTTTTCAAAAAGAAATACTGTTGTCGTGGAATATCTGCTCGTTTAGATAACTGCCGTGTGTATGCTTCATTTTTTTCTGTCCCCAACAAAAAACTCAATTATAGCTCTGAGCATTTGGGCAAGATCTCAAATTAACTGGAATACATATCCTTAGAGAAATCAGTTGTGCATTATGAAATTCATGACAATAATAAAAAAACATTGTCCATCTGAGTACGCTTTTGCATTTTTGAGGATTTCTTTTCCCCCTACTCGTTCCTACGAACATGTCAAGAACAGTGCCTTTATCAAATAAGGGGAGAAATGGGCCATCTTGCTGAGAAACACCTTACACAGCAAGTTGGTAATAAAAATGGAACAAGAGAAGTCTGAGGATCAGATTTTCTCTTGGAAATTGAGCTGGATCATATTAGACCCAGATGAACCTGAGAAACTTCTTTCTGTAATGCCATCAAACCAAGTTATTCTGGCTTCTGGTAACGACAACGAAAAAATAAAAAAGGGGGAAAATGTGCAGCTTCTGATCTGCCTTTTACAGTTGGGTGTTTCTTTGAGGGCAGTACACTGGGAGATCTTGTGATACAAAGCAGCAGAATGTTTTTAAACTCTCAGCTAAAAGAAAATTCCAATTGCACATTTGCCTTATCTCCACTTCAGGTATTTTTAAAAGTAGCCTAAAATTATTTTACTCTTAATTAGCATAAATATATTGTTCTGGCTATTTTCAACTGCAAAGGTAAAATGTTTCTTTAATGCATGTGCACTTTGCAGCTAGATACTAGGAGAAGTATCATTTTTATTCATTGTGAAAAAGTAATATTAAATTGTATTTGACGTTAAAAATTTCATTTTTTTCCTACTAAATTACATTGTCAGAATATGGCTGGAAACCCTTTGCATAGTCAGTAGAAGACTATGTAAAGTCAGCTACTCACTGAAACAACAAAAATACCAGATGAAAATCCACAGAATATGTTAAAAACTAGTACCAGTAGTGTGGCAATCCCTAGTTTGTAACTAAATAGATGACTGAGGAAAACCAACTTTATTCTTTAAGTGTTTAAAGGTTGTGGAAAGCATTAGACAGAAGTCCGTAATGCTGAGCAAATATCAAGATCTGTTCCAATCAAACAAAAGAGGGGAAATTTTAGTAACTTTTTTGTCCAAATCACAAACACCTACAGCTTATCTGCAAAGGGAAATTACAGCTCAACATTTATTACAGCTAAAAATATAAAAGAAGCCTATAGCACAGCACCACATAAATCCAGGAAAATGGCCAGGTACAATTAAAGGTCAGATATCGTCACTCTGCCCTCGTGGAGACACAGTGAGAATGAGGGACATTAGTCAGGAAAATTCTCTGTGCCATTACAGGGTCACCAGACTTTGAAATAATTAATCACAATATAAAAAAAATAATTGTGCTTCCTAATAAACCACCTTACATGGCAGCATCTTCAGTCTTTCAGTCTCAGGGACATACTCTGATGCAGATGCAGACTCTCAAAGATCTTTTTGATACTGAGATTACATTGACTTCAGTGGCGTTTGGTTCTTCAATTCAGCCGTTTCTGGGTCTGAGTCACTAAGGACTTTGCACCCTTTAGGCAGATGCATGTGCTGGCTTGTTTGACAGAGCAGCACAGAGTATACAATCAAGCAAAGTTAAAAATGTTTTGCATGCAGGAATCATATGGAAGAACCTAGAGAGAAATTCTGTAAAAGATTTATCAAAAGCCTTGAAATATCACTATCTCAAGTGAGGCTGGGCTGCTCGCCTTTCTTCTTTCTGAGGGCGAATTGGTAGAGAAATGAACAAATGTTATCTGTTTTATCTTCAGGTTGGTTTTCCCCCTCCCCTGAAGTGCAGAGTCTTACTGACCAAAAAAAGCAAAAAAATCAAAGGGAAATGAGTCATTCACACGGCCCTAACTTGAAGTTAGGTTTGATGGCCCTCAGAGGAATAACAGCCCATATTTTCCCACCAAAGAACCCAAGGACAGGTATTCTAAAATTTTTGTGGTGGAGTCTTTCACTGGGAGGCAAGTGCCCCACATCTGTTCATCCTTGGCCTAGATGCATGCTGAATATGGGGCACAGGCAGGACCCTGAACATGAAGCTTCCTTGGAGAAACCTCCTGAGGCCTGATGGTCCTGCAGACCCCACTGTCAGCCCTAATCCAAGCCCTTGCTCGGGCTAGGATTGATGGCTAGAGGTGTTCCAGAGACAGGAGACATTTTAGGTCCACTCAGTTCCTTCAGGGTTATGTGACTAAGGCACCAGCCTGAAGAAGCATTTGACCTACAAGTTCCTCTAGTTGCCTTGGCCAAGGACCAGCCCGCACAAGCCTCCCCAGACCTTTCGGCTGATTCTCTTTGGCAGTGGAAGGAAATGAGAACAGCCTGTGTGACGTCTGGTGGGACACCAGCTCTCCCCACTTACACCCACAGTGCTCTCAGCCACAGCATTAGGAGTACGGGCAGGTCAGGCCACACGTGGCACTGAGAAGATGCAGCCGCCCCCGCACCTTTCATACAGTTTGTGGATGTGCTGCTCAGCACAGCTGTGAACACACGGTCCTCACTGCAAGACCTACCCAAGAAACAGCAAAAATAGTGCAGGAACAAACCCATGTCCTAGTCCTTGCTGCTTTACGTACGGCTCTGTACATGCAAGTGCAGTGCAGAAAACAATCAGCAGAGCACGATGTCCTATCATGTAACTGCAAAATTACACTGCTGTTAAATGGTGGTTTGCATTCACTTCTTAAAATCTTAGCACCAATTCCCTTCACTGGATAACTGAGAATGATCATGGGAGCAGTAAAGTTTTGTTATAACACCTGGATTTTAATAGTACATGTATTCAGAATTATTCCTCTGGAGTAAAAGGGACTCTAAACATGTAACTGTTCAGCTTTATCAAATAACAGATAATTATGTATTAAAATGCACTGAAATTGCATTGTAATTTTAACATAAATTACAATGTAATTACAGTCTTTGTAGTGTAAAGTATGACTATAACACAGTAATGAATTAAAGATAAGAAATAGCATATAGACTGGTTTGTATTTAGACCTCTCTGTAATATTCCCCTTGTGGATCCACTTTCGGGAACATGGCCTAACTTTCCTTCACCTATTGGGCTCAGAGTGCCAGATCTGGGAACCACCAACCTGCAAATAAGTAACAGACCAAGACTGGTGTTTTGTGCAGCCAAACACGACATGTCTGTCCTATTGCCAGGTTTCCTGAGCTGACCTAACAGGTGAAATTGCTTCCTGCCTTGCATTTCCCCTTTGGAAACAGCTCCCTGGATAATTTGAGGCTGGCAGTTTTCCCCAGCACAGTGCAAGCATGAATAGAAACTGCTGGTGTAATAGCACCGCTTGTTAGGCAAGTGTCAGATTTTATTTTTTTAAGTGGAAGAGAGATTATTAAAAGGTTGGGATTTTTTTCCCTGTTTGGTACAAATATTCCAGTGTATCTCAACTAATTCTTCACCTACAAATTAAAAAAATTTGCTTTGCCAGGTATTTTAACTGGTTGTGCAAATCTTTGCCATCTGTTGCACTGCTCAACTGCAGAGACAAAAACCAGCATAATTTGCCATTGTAGCATAATAACATTAAATTGATGATTTATGGGGCCTTGAGTGTTCTTTACTCAAAGATGTGCACTTTTGTTGGCCTTTGAACCTATTCCAAATACGAACTCAAACATGAAGCTGCTCCCCTCCCTCCACTGCAGTCTTTTCATGTCAAACACAAATCCTCTAATATCAGATACCGTATCACTGTGCATGTGACCCCAGCTTACAGTGGGGGGCTTACAGTTTAAGCATAAGCTTACAGCTTACAGTCCAGGGAAGGGATGCTATTAAACTCTGCTATCTTGGAACACATATAAATAATTGACACCTTTCCTATAAATATTTATCCCTGTAACCTCAATTGCCATTCAAATAAACATTACAGTCTTCATCCACGTCCATTTTCCACACACCAACCAAATAATATGAAATTTTCAATTCCCTTCTCTACTTAATTTATATTTTTCTTGAAATTCAGATGTACAACATGTTTTCTCATAGCAGTTATACAAAAAGACTCCTGATTTTCCTTGGTCTTTTTCTTTTTAACCAGTGCTTATCCATTGGCTTCATTGGAACTACTGTGGGCTTACACGAAAATGAGAGCCAAGTCTGGGATTACATCCTTCTATCAGTGTCTCACGGTTTAAAATAAAAACATTATGATATTATAATCACATCTGTATCATACAAACACCTCTGACCTGTAACCCAGGGGATGGAAAATATCCATGAACTTCCTACACCTTCCCTAAATGCTGCTAAACTAACACAAACTTTTTTTCCCATGTGCAGTCTCCTTCATTATCTCTTGAAAAAGAGAACACCCACAACCAAATCGTCCTGAAATGTGGCCGCTTCATGAGCCAAAATTAGACATTTATCTCCTATCGGCACCTCAGGAAGAAGAAAGGAGAAACAGGGAAGAGGAGCAATGGAAGTTATGAGTGCTCATAAGCAAGAAGAGAGCAGTCAATCAGTTACAAAATGACTCCCTCCAGCCTGCAGCAGTTCAGTTTTGCCAAAAAGTCATCACCAAAAAAGCATCCTGGGATAAGAAAATTCCTCTAAGTGGCCAGCTTTTTGCTGAGGAGAGATATTATGAACCATAAAAATTATGTGCTGCTTCTGTTTCATGAACATTACATAATTGCTAGACTAAATAGCCAGAATAAACAGAGAACAAGCATTTTTACTAGGCTTCAGAAGAGTAAAGCCATAAAGAAAATAACTCTGTGAAATTTACAGGAGAGACCCATTTCAGACCATATGTTGGGAAGGATCTTCATCCAAATGTATGAGTCAACGTGTTAGCCAAGTGTTGCACGCAGAGTTCGTGAGTTTGGGACTGTGAGGTTTGGGTTTCTCAAAGCTCTCCTGCTGGCCTGCTTTTATCATCCAAAACAAGACACCTACTTGACTTTCTGCATCACAAATTTTTCCCCACTCTCCACTGTGAACCTGAGGAGAAAAGAAAAAATAAAATTACTTGACTTGGTCCTGGTATGGACACTTCAGCACACATGTAATTCTTTTTAAGCTCCAGAGCCTTAATTGCTTGATTTTGCAGTCACATAAAGGCACTAGGACAATCATAGCCAGGACTGACTATAATCTGAGCCTGTCAAAGCATTCTGTACTCCAGATCCCTAGCTTTATTCCTCTGTTGTCTTCTGACTAGATGCTTGTCTCTTTATTTATTTTTATGGTATGATTTATACACCTTATAAAATTATTATTTCAAACCTGCCTGTAGGCAACAGCTGTATGTCTGCATAATTACCACTAAAAGATGGCAATGCTAGAAGAAGATCCTCTCATACAAAACCCCCTCATCTGGCATAATCGCTCATTTATTTGTTTAATGGATGAAATTAGTGAGTGAACAGAACACGGACAATAATGAGAGTGTTACAGAAGAGCTTTGCCACAGCCCTCTGCCAAGCGCTACCCCCCAGCTCAGCATCCCCCGACTTGAACAGAAACTGCCAAGCACAGCTGGCCCCAAAATGACTGGTCTGTTTTACAAAAACTTTCTAAAGCTTAAAAATTTGTTTTTCTTCCATACTGAATAGTGGAACTTCTCAAATATTTCTGTGAAACAAACTATGCAAAAACTTTCATTAGATCTGGAAAAAGAAAAAACATCAGGGGGTTGAGTAGGGAAATGTTTCTTTAAGCAATCACAAGATCTAGCATAGGCCTCAAAACCTCATCATTAAACTGGGAGCTGGAGTGCAAAGGATGAGCTCACTTGGGTTAGCTGGGGGCCACACATCACAGCCACTGCCTTGTCACACAGCTGGATGTGCATCTCTCCTGCCACCAAAACGCCGGTGTCCTCGTGGCAGCTGCAAGTCAAACTGCTGGTGCTCAGATGGCCAGAGAAGCTGAGGGCCAAACGCACCGTCTGGCCAAAGCTGATCGGAAGGCAGCAAGGTCTGTACCTTCTTTAAATGCAACAAACGTTTTTAAAGGGAGGACTACATCACACTGAAAATAGTCCCACAGCCCTGCTGTCAGCTCTGCAGGGACTGGGTGACATTGAGGCCAGGGCCCGTCCCACCACCCCAACCAGGAATGTAAATTTACTTCCCTTCCCTTTTTCTACCTCTCCCAGTATCCTACAGAGAATTGTTTCAGAGTATGTCACTTCCAGCTGCCCTCTACTCTCTGAGACTGGCTGACACTGTTGCTGGAGAAGTAGGCTTTAGTTTTTCTACTCACACAAAAAGGCAAGTTTTAATAAATAATAAAACAAAAATATCATGTGCATGTGTTCTATAGCTTGTATGAATAAATGCTAAGGGTGACAAACATAAGCAGAGTACTTGACTTGTCTCATTTGGGCATTAAGCCTTTTATCTCAAAACTGAGTATCAAGAGCATGAAAAACCATTCAGTCTGGTTTTCTAACGGGAAGTACTTTCGCTGACAAGCAATTCCAGCTTTGTCTACATCTCTGTTTGCTTCAACTCCTTGAAAAGCCAACATTAAATCTGGATTAAGGGAATTTTATTTGCAAAAATAGAAGTGCTACTTGAAACAGCTGAAATGTTGTTCATCCATATTTCAATGCAGAAAGTATAGTAAAACCTTACTTACACTTGACCGAAAGCCTCCCAAAGCCTTTGCGTATTAGGTGACCTTGATAGCTAACCAATATGGGCTTTTCCAAACGGGTCTGACTGTTGCTATTATTGGGGTCAATAATAAAAACACCCCAAAGTGTTAATTAGAAGCCAATCTTTTACTGACAGGGTAGAGACCAGGATCTGGCAAATATGCTCTGGAAAAAAGACAGTAGAAGTATTTTTCCCTCCTGCCTGTGCAGTTCCAAGCCCTGGCACCCTGCTTGCTCTGTGGGTGAGCACCCGCCACCGTTGCGCTCCAGCCTCTTAATTACTGGTTTGACTAACAAGCCAGGGAGTGAGCTGGTAGAGAAAGCATCAACTCCCAACACCTGAATTAAAAAACAAAGTATTTACCTGTGTAAATTTATTCAGATGGAAAAAAAAACTATTCAGGACTGGCTTTGCATGGAGGTTAGGAGGTGCCTGGGATATCAAATGCAACGTGGATGACAGCAAGGTCTGAGGGGAGTCTTTCCAACACTTGTAAAACCGCTTCTGACAGTGGGCCTGTGACGAATATAATAACTCAGCCACCATTGGATCATACGCAGTTTTCGTAATTCTACCCCGTAAGTAAGAAAAAATTACATGAGTAAAAAAAAACGAGCTATGGAACAAGCAGTGCACAGCCCCGAGAGAGAACAGAAACAGGCATAAAGCAAGTAAAGCAGCAGGAGAGTGTGGTGACAGGGGCATGGGAGTCACATCAAAAGACATTGTTTCATAAGGACAGTGCTGACAAACAAGCAAAACCAGAAACAATCAAAGAGGAGTCTTCCCGCTGCGCCCCCGGCCCCGCTGTGCCTGTCGCTGCCTTGCTTTGCCAGGCCGGCTTTGGCAAGCCTTTGGGGCCGGGCAGCAGCCGGGCCCCCTCCTGCCTGGCGCTGCCCGGCCCCTCCCGCGGCAAGGGGAGGCCCGAGCCCCCGGGCAAAAAGGCTGCGGGCACCGCAGCAGGAGGCGGCCGCGCGGGGCCAGCCTCGGTGCGGGCCAGGCGCTGCTGCGGGCAGCGACAGAAGGGCGGCGCGGGGTGCGGGGTGCGGGGCGGCCCGGGCGGCCCGTGGTGCCGTGGCGCGGGCAAAACGGGGATCGAACCCGGGGCCCCCGGCCCGCGGGCTACACGACAGTTCCTTTCGACCACACTGATCCCCGGAGCGGGACGCCAACAGCGCCCCCTATAGCCCGCACCGCCACGTCACACGCACCGCCACACCCAGCACGTGCGTGCACACACGCACACGCGCACCCACACACACACAACCCCACACACCCAGCACGCACACACAACGCCCTAACGCACACACCCTCTGCCACAGCCCCACCACCACCCTGACACGCACGTGCGCCCGCGCACACGCACCACCCTCTGCACGCAAACACGCGCGCACCACGCTGCTCCACCACGCGACGCCACCACCCTACACAACCTCAACAGCCTACGCGCCCTCCTCCTCCTACACCTACGCCCCTCTCCACACCCCCACAAGACACACAACGACAACAACAACGCCCGCGGGCGCCTACACCTACACACACCCGACACCGACAACACCTCTCTCCTTCCCCCACGCTTCCCTGCACGCTGCTTCGCCTCCGCACACCTTCCTTCTCCCTCTGCTCCCACACCCAAAGGCCTCCTGCTGCTCACAGCCACCCGCTCGCCGCCTCGCACCGGCACCACCCTTGCCCAGCTGGCCCTGCCCACCCACCACAGGGGCTGCGGCGACGCCACAGACACCACGACAAGAGCAATCCTTCGGGCGTGCGCACCACGACGCGGCCCGTCCGACTCGGGCCGCCGCAACCGCCGATCTACGCCTGGTTCTTGTGCCGTGCCAGCGTTCGGCTACAGCTGGACTTGACCGGGTGACAGGAGGAAACCTGCCAGCAAGACCTCAACTCTGCATGTGAGGAGAGCAGCCTTCAGGCTGCTCAGGCAACCGCTTGGGAAGGCCCCCTGGGAAAGCGCTTTGGAAGGTGCTGGGGTCCACCCGTGCTGGCCGCCCTTTAAGAACCACCCCCCAAAAGCACAGCGGCAGGCAATCCCAAAGTGCAGGAGGTCAAGCAGGCGAGGCAGAAGGCTGGCTCGGCTGACCAGGGATATCCTTCTGGAAACAGGGAGAAAAAAAAAAGCCCGTGGCCGGCGGCAGCCAGGTCAGGCGACAGGGGAGGGCTGTAGGGATGCCGTTCGCCCCTGGCAGGGAGGCAATACGCGCGGCCAAAGCTCAATTAGAGTTGAAGCTGGCCAGCACCGCGAGGGACAACGAGAAGGGCTTTTTAAAGACACTCAAGGCAAAAGGCGCGCCAGAGAGAGCATTGGCCCGTTGCTTCTTGAGAACGGTCACCTCACAAGCGGGGACATAGGCGAGGCAGAGACGTTTAAGGCTTTCTTCGCTTCTGTCTTCAGCACCCCTGGTGGGCTCGGGGACCCCCAGAGCCCTGGGCTAGAGCCCCATGGCTGTGGCAATGATAAACTCCTAATAAACCCTGAACCTGGGCTCGACTTGCTGCTCCACCTCCATCCCTGCAAGTCGACGGGGCCTGATGGGGTTCATCCCAGGGTACTTAAAGAGCTGGCTGATGCCATAGCGAGACCTCGCGCAATGATTTTTCAGTCCTCTTGGGGATCTGGAGAGGACCCCGTTGACTGGCAGCTGGCAAACGTTGCCCCAGCCTTCGGGAAGGGCGGCAGGGATGACCCCGCTAACTACAGGCCCGTCGGTCTCGCGCCTCTGCCCGGCAAAATGGTGGGGAAGATTACGCTGGGAGTTACCGAAAACCACCTGAAAGGCAACGCGGTCATTGGTCCCAGCCAGCACGGGCTCACGAGGGGAAAGTCCTGCCTAACACACCTCATTTCCTTCTGGGACAAGGTCACCCACCTAGCTGGCCAAGGGAAGCCACTCGGTGGAAGCTCCTTGGACGTCGGTAAAGCCTTCGATACTGCCTCTCACAGTCTCCTCCCGGACAAAACGTCCAGCACGCAGCTGGATGAGCACGTCATGCAGCGGGGGAGCAATGGGCTGGCGGGCCGGGCCCAGAGGGTCACAGTAGCTGGGGTTACATCGCGCTGGCGGCCAGTCCCTAGCGGGGATCCATCCCGGGGCCGGTGCTCTTTGATCTCTTTGTAAATGCCTTGGCTGCAGGGCTGGAAGGAACACGAATTCAGGGTGCTGAGGACACAAAATCGGGAGGAGCCGTCGGCACCCTGGAGGGCGGAGAGGCCCTGCAGAGGGATCTGGGCAGACCGGAGAGCTGGGCAATCCCCAACCGCATGAAGTTCAAGAGGAGCAAGGGCCGGGCTCTGCACCTGGGGCACGACACCCCTGGCCCTACGGACAGGCTGGGGAAGGGGAGGCTGGAGAGCAGCTCTGCAGAGAGGGACCTGGGGGTTCTGGGCGACGGCAAGTTGAACGGGAGCCTGAGAGCCCCCCCGCCTCTGGAAGGCAGCCCGGGAGTGGAGCTGCTGCGGGCTTCCCCCTGCGCCCCCGGCCCCGCTGTGCCTGTTGCTGCCTTGCTTTGCCAGGCCGGCTTTGGCAAGCCTTTGGGGCCGGGCAGCAGCCGGGCCCCCTCCTGCCTGGCGCTGCCCGGCCCCTCCCGCGGCAAGGGGAGGCCCGAGCCCCCGGGCAAAAAGGCTGCGGGCACCGCAGCAGGAGGCGGCCGCGCGGGGCCAGCCTCGGTGCGGGCCAGGCGCTGCTGCGGGCAGCGACAGAAGGGCGGCGCGGGGTGCGGGGTGCGGGGCGGCCCGGGCGGCCCGTGGTGCCGTGGCGCGGGCAAAACGGGGATCGAACCCGGGGCCCCCGGCCCGCGGGCTACACGACAGTTCCTTTCGACCACACTGATCCCCGGAGCGGGACGCCAACAGCGCCCCCTATAGCCCGCACCGCCACGTCACACGCACCGCCACACCCAGCACGTGCGTGCACACACGCACACGCGCACCCACACACACACAACCCCACACACCCAGCACGCACACACAACGCCCTAACGCACACACCCTCTGCCACAGCCCCACCACCACCCTGACACGCACGTGCGCCCGCGCACACGCACCACCCTCTGCACGCAAACACGCGCGCACCACGCTGCTCCACCACGCGACGCCACCACCCGACACAACCTCAACAGCCTACGCGCCCTCCTCCTCCTACACCTACGCCCCTCTCCACACCCCCACAAGACACACAACGACAACAACAACGCCCGCGGGCGCCTACACCTACACACACCCGACACCGACAATACCTCTCTCCTTCCCCCACGCTTCCCTGCACGCTGCTTCGCCTCCGCACACCTTCCTTCTCCCTCTGCTCCCACACCCAAAGGCCTCCTGCTGCTCACAGCCACCCGCTCGCCGCCTCGCACCGGCACCACCCTTGCCCAGCTGGCCCTGCCCACCCACCACAGGGGCTGCGGCGACGCCACAGACACCACGACAAGAGCAATCCTTCGGGCGTGCGCACCACGACACGGCCCGTCCGACTCGGGCCGCCGCAACCGCCGATCTACGCCTGGTTCTTGTGCCGTGCCAGCGTTCGGCTACAGCTGGACTTGACCGGGTGACAGGAGGAAACCTGCCAGCAAGACCTCAACTCTGCATGTGAGGAGAGCAGCCTTCAGGCTGCTCAGGCAACCGCTTGGGAAGGCCCCCTGGGAAAGCGCTTTGGAAGGTGCTGGGGTCCACCCGTGCTGGCCGCCCTTTAAGAACCACCCCCCAAAAGCACAGCGGCAGGCAATCCCAAAGTGCAGGAGGTCAAGCAGGCGAGGCAGAAGGCTGGCTCGGCTGACCAGGGATATCCTTCTGGAAACAGGGAGAAAAAAAAAAGCCCGTGGCCGGCGGCAGCCAGGTCAGGCGACAGGGGAGGGCTGTAGGGATGCCGTTCGCCCCTGGCAGGGAGGCAATACGCGCGGCCAAAGCTCAATTAGAGTTGAAGCTGGCCAGCACCGCGAGGGACAACGAGAAGGGCTTTTTAAAGACACTCAAGGCAAAAGGCGCGCCAGAGAGAGCATTGGCCCGTTGCTTCTTGAGAACGGTCACCTCACAAGCGGGGACATAGGCGAGGCAGAGACGTTTAAGGCTTTCTTCGCTTCTGTCTTCAGCACCCCTGGTGGGCTCGGGGACCCCCAGAGCCCTGGGCTAGAGCCCCATGGCTGTGGCAATGATAAACTCCTAATAAACCCTGAACCTGGGCTCGACTTGCTGCTCCACCTCCATCCCTGCAAGTCGACGGGGCCTGATGGGGTTCATCCCAGGGTACTTAAAGAGCTGGCTGATGCCATAGCGAGACCTCGCGCAATGATTTTTCAGTCCTCTTGGGGATCTGGAGAGGACCCCGTTGACTGGCAGCTGGCAAACGTTGCCCCAGCCTTCGGGAAGGGCGGCAGGGATGACCCCGCTAACTACAGGCCCGTCGGTCTCGCGCCTCTGCCCGGCAAAATGGTGGGGAAGATTACGCTGGGAGTTACCGAAAACCACCTGAAAGGCAACGCGGTCATTGGTCCCAGCCAGCACGGGCTCACGAGGGGAAAGTCCTGCCTAACACACCTCATTTCCTTCTGGGACAAGGTCACCCACCTAGCTGGCCAAGGGAAGCCACTCGGTGGAAGCTCCTTGGACGTCGGTAAAGCCTTCGATACTGCCTCTCACAGTCTCCTCCCGGACAAAACGTCCAGCACGCAGCTGGATGAGCACGTCATGCAGCGGGGGAGCAATGGGCTGGCGGGCCGGGCCCAGAGGGTCACAGTAGCTGGGGTTACATCGCGCTGGCGGCCAGTCCCTAGCGGGGATCCATCCCGGGGCCGGTGCTCTTTGATCTCTTTGTAAATGCCTTGGCTGCAGGGCTGGAAGGAACACGAATTCAGGGTGCTGAGGACACAAAATCGGGAGGAGCCGTCGGCACCCTGGAGGGCGGAGAGGCCCTGCAGAGGGATCTGGGCAGACCGGAGAGCTGGGCAATCCCCAACCGCATGAAGTTCAAGAGGAGCAAGGGCCGGGCTCTGCACCTGGGGCATGACACCCCTGGCCCTACGGACAGGCTGGGGAAGGGGAGGTTCAGAGCAGCTCTGCAGAGAGGGACCTGGGGGTTCTGGGCGACGGCAAGTTGAACGGGAGCCTGAGAGCCCCCCCGCCTCTGGAAGGCAGCCCGGGAGTGGAGCTGCTGCGGGCTTCCCCCTGCGCCCCCGGCCCCGCTGTGCCTGTTGCTGCCTTGCTTTGCCAGGCCGGCTTTGGCAAGCCTTTGGGGCCGGGCAGCAGCCGGGCCCCCTCCTGCCTGGCGCTGCCCGGCCCCTCCCGCGGCAAGGGGAGGCCCGAGCCCCCGGGCAAAAAGGCTGCGGGCACCGCAGCAGGAGGCGGCCGCGCGGGGCCAGCCTCGGTGCGGGCCAGGCGCTGCTGCGGGCAGCGACAGAAGGGCGGCGCGGGGTGCGGGGTGCGGGGCGGCCCGGGCGGCCCGTGGTGCCGTGGCGCGGGCAAAACGGGGATCGAACCCGGGGCCCCCGGCCCGCGGGCTACACGACAGTTCCTTTCGACCACACTGATCCCCGGAGCGGGACGCCAACAGCGCCCCCTATAGCCCGCACCGCCACGTCACACGCACCGCCACACCCAGCACGTGCGTGCACACACGCACACGCGCACCCACACACACACAACCCCACACACCCAGCACGCACACACAACGCCCTAACGCACACACCCTCTGCCACAGCCCCACCACCACCCTGACACGCACGTGCGCCCGCGCACACGCACCACCCTCTGCACGCAAACACGCGCGCACCACGCTGCTCCACCACGCGACGCCACCACCCGACACAACCTCAACAGCCTACGCGCCCTCCTCCTCCTACACCTACGCCCCTCTCCACACCCCCACAAGACACACAACGACAACAACAACGCCCGCGGGCGCCTACACCTACACACACCCGACACCGACAATACCTCTCTCCTTCCCCCACGCTTCCCTGCACGCTGCTTCGCCTCCGCACACCTTCCTTCTCCCTCTGCTCCCACACCCAAAGGCCTCCTGCTGCTCACAGCCACCCGCTCGCCGCCTCGCACCGGCACCACCCTTGCCCAGCTGGCCCTGCCCACCCACCACAGGGGCTGCGGCGACGCCACAGACACCACGACAAGAGCAATCCTTCGGGCGTGCGCACCACGACACGGCCCGTCCGACTCGGGCCGCCGCAACCGCCGATCTACGCCTGGTTCTTGTGCCGTGCCAGCGTTCGGCTACAGCTGGACTTGACCGGGTGACAGGAGGAAACCTGCCAGCAAGACCTCAACTCTGCATGTGAGGAGAGCAGCCTTCAGGCTGCTCAGGCAACCGCTTGGGAAGGCCCCCTGGGAAAGCGCTTTGGAAGGTGCTGGGGTCCACCCGTGCTGGCCGCCCTTTAAGAACCACCCCCCAAAAGCACAGCGGCAGGCAATCCCAAAGTGCAGGAGGTCAAGCAGGCGAGGCAGAAGGCTGGCTCGGCTGACCAGGGATATCCTTCTGGAAACAGGGAGAAAAAAAAAAGCCCGTGGCCGGCGGCAGCCAGGTCAGGCGACAGGGGAGGGCTGTAGGGATGCCGTTCGCCCCTGGCAGGGAGGCAATACGCGCGGCCAAAGCTCAATTAGAGTTGAAGCTGGCCAGCACCGCGAGGGACAACGAGAAGGGCTTTTTAAAGACACTCAAGGCAAAAGGCGCGCCAGAGAGAGCATTGGCCCGTTGCTTCTTGAGAACGGTCACCTCACAAGCGGGGACATAGGCGAGGCAGAGACGTTTAAGGCTTTCTTCGCTTCTGTCTTCAGCACCCCTGGTGGGCTCGGGGACCCCCAGAGCCCTGGGCTAGAGCCCCATGGCTGTGGCAATGATAAACTCCTAATAAACCCTGAACCTGGGCTCGACTTGCTGCTCCACCTCCATCCCTGCAAGTCGACGGGGCCTGATGGGGTTCATCCCAGGGTACTTAAAGAGCTGGCTGATGCCATAGCGAGACCTCGCGCAATGATTTTTCAGTCCTCTTGGGGATCTGGAGAGGACCCCGTTGACTGGCAGCTGGCAAACGTTGCCCCAGCCTTCGGGAAGGGCGGCAGGGATGACCCCGCTAACTACAGGCCCGTCGGTCTCGCGCCTCTGCCCGGCAAAATGGTGGGGAAGATTACGCTGGGAGTTACCGAAAACCACCTGAAAGGCAACGCAGTCATTGGTCCCAGCCAGCACGGGCTCACGAGGGGAAAGTCCTGCCTAACACACCTCATTTCCTTCTGGGACAAGGTCACCCACCTAGCTGGCCAAGGGAAGCCACTCGGTGGAAGCTCCTTGGACGTCGGTAAAGCCTTCGATACTGCCTCTCACAGTCTCCTCCCGGACAAAACGTCCAGCACGCAGCTGGATGAGCACGTCATGCAGCGGGGGAGCAACGGGCTGGCGGGCCGGGCCCAGAGGGTCACAGTAGCTGGGGTTACATCGCGCTGGCGGCCAGTCCCTAGCGGGGATCCATCCCGGGGCCGGTGCTCTTTGATCTCTTTGTAAATGCCTTGGCTGCAGGGCTGGAAGGAACACGAATTCAGGGTGCTGAGGACACAAAATCGGGAGGAGCCGTCGGCACCCTGGAGGGCGGAGAGGCCCTGCAGAGGGATCTGGGCAGACCGGAGAGCTGGGCAATCCCCAACCGCATGAAGTTCAAGAGGAGCAAGGGCCGGGCTCTGCACCTGGGGCACGACACCCCTGGCCCTACGGACAGGCTGGGGAAGGGGAGGCTGGAGAGCAGCTCTGCAGAGAGGGACCTGGGGGTTCTGGGCGACGGCAAGTTGAACGGGAGCCTGAGAGCCCCCCCGCCTCTGGAAGGCAGCCCGGGAGTGGAGCTGCTGCGGGCTTCCCCCTGCGCCCCCGGCCCCGCTGTGCCTGTTGCTGCCTTGCTTTGCCAGGCCGGCTTTGGCAAGCCTTTGGGGCCGGGCAGCAGCCGGGCCCCCTCCTGCCTGGCGCTGCCCGGCCCCTCCCGCGGCAAGGGGAGGCCCGAGCCCCCGGGCAAAAAGGCTGCGGGCACCGCAGCAGGAGGCGGCCGCGCGGGGCCAGCCTCGGTGCGGGCCAGGCGCTGCTGCGGGCAGCGACAGAAGGGCGGCGCGGGGTGCGGGGTGCGGGGCGGCCCGGGCGGCCCGTGGTGCCGTGGCGCGGGCAAAACGGGGATCGAACCCGGGGCCCCCGGCCCGCGGGCTACACGACAGTTCCTTTCGACCACACTGATCCCCGGAGCGGGACGCCAACAGCGCCCCCTATAGCCCGCACCGCCACGTCACACGCACCGCCACACCCAGCACGTGCGTGCACACACGCACACGCGCACCCACACACACACAACCCCACACACCCAGCACGCACACACAACGCCCTAACGCACACACCCTCTGCCACAGCCCCACCACCACCCTGACACGCACGTGCGCCCGCGCACACGCACCACCCTCTGCACGCAAACACGCGCGCACCACGCTGCTCCACCACGCGACACCACCACCCGACACAACCTCAACAGCCTACGCGCCCTCCTCCTCCTACACCTACGCCCCTCTCCACACCCCCACAAGACACACAACGACAACAACAACGCCCGCGGGCGCCTACACCTACACACACCCGACACCGACAACACCTCTCTCCTTCCCCCACGCTTCCCTGCACGCTGCTTCGCCTCCGCACACCTTCCTTCTCCCTCTGCTCCCACACCCAAAGGCCTCCTGCTGCTCACAGCCACCCGCTCGCCGCCTCGCACCGGCACCACCCTTGCCCAGCTGGCCCTGCCCACCCACCACAGGGGCTGCGGCGACGCCACAGACACCACGACAAGAGCAATCCTTCGGGCGTGCGCACCACGACGCGGCCCGTCCGACTCGGGCCGCCGCAACCGCCGATCTATGCCTGGTTCTTGTGCCGTGCCAGCGTTCGGCTACAGCTGGACTTGACCGGGTGACAGGAGGAAACCTGCCAGCAAGACCTCAACTCTGCACGTGAGGAGAGCAGCCTTCAGGCTGCTCAGGCAACCGCTTGGGAAGGCCCCCTGGGAAAGCGCTTTGGAAGGTGCTGGGGTCCACCCGTGCTGGCCGCCCTTTAAGAACCACCCCCCAAAAGCACAGCGGCAGGCAATCCCAAAGTGCAGGAGGTCAAGCAGGCGAGGCAGAAGGCCGGCTCGGCTGACCAGGGATATCCTTCTGGAAACAGGGAGAAAAAAAAAGCCCGTGGCCGGCGGCAGCCAGGTCAGGCGACAGGGGAGGGCTGTAGGGATGCTGTTCGCCCCTGGCAGGGAGGCAATACGTGCGGCCAAAGCTCAATTAGAGTTGAAGCTGGCCAGCACCGCGAGGGACAACGAGAAGGGCTTTTTAAAGACACTCAAGGCAAAAGGCGCGCCAGAGAGAGCATTGGCCCGTTGCTTCTTGAGAACGGTCACCTCACAAGCGGGGACATAGGCGAGGCAGAGACGTTTAAGGCTTTCTTCGCTTCTGTCTTCAGCACTCCTGGTGGGCTCGGGGACCCCCAGAGCCCTGGGCTAGAGCCCCATGGCTGTGGCAATGATAAACTCCTAATAAACCCTGAACCTGGGCTCGACTTGCTGCTCCACCTCCATCCCTGCAAGTCGACGGGGCCTGATGGGGTTCATCCCAGGGTACTTAAAGAGCTGGCTGATGCCATAGCGAGACCTCGCGCAATGATTTTTCAGTCCTCTTGGGATCTGGAGAGGACCCCGTTGACTGGCAGCTGGCAAACGTTGCCCCAGCCTTCGGGAAGGGCGGCAGGGATGACCCCGCTAACTACAGGCCCGTCGGTCTCGCGCCTCTGCCCGGCAAAATGGTGGGGAAGATTACGCTGGGAGTTACCGAAAACCACCTGAAAGGCAACGCGGTCATTGGTCCCAGCCAGCACGGGCTCACGAGGGGAAAGTCCTGCCTAACACACCTCATTTCCTTCTGGGACAAGGTCACCCACCTAGCTGGCCAAGGGAAGCCACTCGGTGGAAGCTCCTTGGACGTCGGTAAAGCCTTCGATACTGCCTCTCACAGTCTCCTCCCGGACAAAACGTCCAGCACGCAGCTGGATGAGCACGTCATGCAGCGGGGGAGCAACGGGCTGGCGGGCCGGGCCCAGAGGGTCACAGTAGCTGGGGTTACATCGCACTGGCGGCCAGTCCCTAGCGGGGATCCATCCCGGGGCCGGTGCTCTTTGATCTCTTTGTAAATGCCTTGGCTGCAGGGCTGGAAGGAACACGAATTCAGGGTGCTGAGGACACAAAATCGGGAGGAGCCGTCGGCACCCTGGAGGGCGGAGAGGCCCTGCAGAGGGATCTGGGCAGACCGGAGAGCTGGGCAATCCCCAACCGCATGAAGTTCAAGAGGAGCAAGGGCCGGGCTCTGCACCTGGGGCACGACACCCCTGGCCCTACGGACAGGCTGGGGAAGGGGAGGCTGGAGAGCAGCTCTGCAGAGAGGGACCTGGGGGTTCTGGGCGACGGCAAGTTGAACGGGAGCCTGAGAGCCCCCCCGCCTCTGGAAGGCAGCCCGGGAGTGGAGCTGCTGCGGGCTTCCCCCTGCGCCCCCGGCCCCGCTGTGCCTGTTGCTGCCTTGCTTTGCCAGGCCGGCTTTGGCAAGCCTTTGGGGCCGGGCAGCAGCCGGGCCCCCTCCTGCCTGGCGCTGCCCGGCCCCTCCCGCGGCAAGGGGAGGCCCGAGCCCCCGGGCAATAAGGCTGCGGGCACCGCAGCAGGAGGCGGCCGCGCGGGGCCAGCCTCGGTGCGGGCCAGGCGCTGCTGCGGGCAGCGACAGAAGGGCGGCGCGGGGTGCGGGGTGCGGGGCGGCCCGGGCGGCCCGTGGTGCCGTGGCGCGGGCAAAACGGGGATCGAACCCGGGGCCCCCGGCCCGCGGGCTACACGACAGTTCCTTTCGACCACACTGATCCCCGGAGCGGGACGCCAACAGCGCCCCCTATAGCCCGCACCGCCACGTCACACGCACCGCCACACCCAGCACGTGCGTGCACACACGCACACGCGCACCCACACACACACAACCCCACACACCCAGCACGCACACACAACGCCCTAACGCACACACCCTCTGCCACAGCCCCACCACCACCCTGACACGCACGTGCGCCCGCGCACACGCACCACCCTCTGCACGCAAACACGCGCGCACCACGCTGCTCCACCACGCTGCTCCACCACCCGACACAACCTCAACAGCCTACGCGCCCTCCTCCTCCTACACCTACGCCCCTCTCCACACCCCCACAAGACGCACAACGACAACAACAACGCCCGCGGGCGCCTACACCTACACACACCCGACACCGACAACACCTCTCTCCTTCCCCCACGCTTCCCTGCACGCTGCTTCGCCTCCGCACACCTTCCTTCTCCCTCTGCTCCCACACCCAAAGGCTCCTGCTGCTCACAGCCACCCGCTCGCCGCCTCGCACCGGCACCACCCTTGCCCAGCTGGCCCTGCCCACCCACCACAGGGGCTGCGGCGACGCCAAAGACACCACGACAAGAGCAATCCTTCGGGCGTGCGCACCACGACGCGGCCCGTCCGACTCGGGCCGCCGCAACCGCCGATCTACGCCTGGTTCTTGTGCCGTGCAGCGTTCGGCTACAGCTGGACTTGACCGGGTGACAGGAGGAAACCTGCCAGCAAGACCTCAACTCTGCACGTGAGGAGAGCAGCCTTCAGGCTGCTCAGGCAACCGCTTGGGAAGGCCCCCTGGGAAAGCGCTTTGGAAGGTGCTGGGGTCCACCCGTGCTGGCCGCCCTTTAAGAACACCCCCCAAAAGCACAGCGGCAGGCAATCCCAAAGTGCAGGAGGTCAAGCAGGCGAGGCAGAAGGCCGGCTCGGCTGACCAGGGATATCCTTCTGGAAACAGGGAGAAAAAAAAAAGCCCGTGGCCGGCGGCAGCCAGGTCAGGCGACAGGGGAGGGCTGTAGGGATGCTGTTCGCCCCTGGCAGGGAGGCAATACGTGCGGCCAAAGCTCAATTAGAGTTGAAGCTGGCCAGCACCGCGAGGACAACGAGAAGGGCTTTTTAAAGACACTCAAGGCAAAAGGCGCGCCAGAGAGAGCATTGGCCCGTTGCTTCTTGAGAACGGTCACCTCACAAGCGGGGACATAGGCGAGGCAGAGACGTTTAAGGCTTGCTTCGCTTCTGTCTTCAGCACTCCTGGTGGGCTCGGGGACCCCCAGAGCCCTGGGCTAGAGCCCCATGGCTGTGGCAATGATAAACTCCTAATAAACCCTGAACCTGGGCTCGACTTGCTGCTCCACCTCCATCCCTGCAAGTCGACGGGGCCTGATGGGGTTCATCCCAGGGTACTTAAAGAGCTGGGCTGATGCCATAGCGAGACCTCGCGCAATGATTTTTCAGTCCTCTTGGGGATCTGGAGAGGACCCCGTTGACTGGCAGCTGGCAAACGTTGCCCCAGCCTTCGGGAAGGGCGGCAGGGATGACCCCGCTAACTACAGGCCCGTCGGTCTCGCGCCTCTGCCCGGCAAAATGGTGGGGAAGATTACGCTGGGAGTTACCGAAAACCACCTGAAAGGCAACGCGGTCATTGGTCCCAGCCAGCACGGGCTCACGAGGGGAAAGTCCTGCCTAACACACCTCATTTCCTTCTGGGACAAGGTCACCCACCTAGCTGGCCAAGGGAAGCCACTCGGTGGAAGCTCCTTGGACGTCGGTAAAGCCTTCGATACTGCCTCTCACAGTCTCCTCCCGGACAAAACGTCCAGCACGCAGCTGGATGAGCACGTCATGCAGCGGGGGAGCAACGGGCTGGCGGGCCGGGCCCAGAGGGTCACAGTAGCTGGGGTTACATCGCGCTGGCGGCCAGTCCCTAGCGGGGATCCATCCCGGGGCCGGTGCTCTTTGATCTCTTTGTAAATGCCTTGGCTGCAGGGCTGGAAGGAACACGAATTCAGGGTGCTGAGGACACAAAATCGGAAGGAGCCGTCGGCACCCTGGAGGGCGGAGAGGCCCTGCAGAGGGATCTGGGCAGACCGGAGAGCTGGGCAATCCCCAACCGCATGAAGTTCAAGAGGAGCAAGGGCCGGGCTCTGCACCTGGGGCACGACACCCCTGGCCCTACGGACAGGCTGGGGAAGGGGAGGCTGGAGAGCAGCTCTGCAGAGAGGGACCTGGGGGTTCTGGGCGACGGCAAGTTGACGGGAGCCTGAGAGCCCCCCCCGCCTCTGGAAGGCAGCCCGGGAGTGGAGCTGCTGCGGGCTTCCCCCTGCGCCCCCGGCCCCGCTGTGCCTGTTGCTGCCTTGCTTTGCCAGGCCGGCTTTGGCAAGCCTTTGGGGCCGGGCAGCAGCCGGGCCCCCTCCTGCCTGGCGCTGCCCGGCCCCTCCCGCGGCAAGGGGAGGCCCGAGCCCCCGGGCAAAAAGGCTGCGGGCACCGCAGCAGGAGGCGGCCGCGCGGGGCCAGCCTCGGTGCGGGCCAGGCGCTGCTGCGGGCAGCGACAGAAGGGCGGCGCGGGGGTGCGGGGTGCGGGGCGGCCCGGGCGGCCCGTGGTGCCGTGGCGCGGGCAAAACGGGGATCGAACCCGGGGCCCCCGGCCCGCGGGCTACACGACAGTTCCTTTCGACCACACTGATCCCCGGAGCGGGACGCCAACAGCGCCCCCTATAGCCCGCACCGCCACGTCACACGCACCGCCACACCCAGCACGTGCGTGCACACACGCACACGCGCACACCACACACACACAACCCCACACACCCAGCACGCACACACAACGCCCTAACGCACACACCCTCTGCCACAGCCCCACCACCACCCTGACACGCACGTGCGCCCGCGCACACGCACCACCCTCTGCACGCAAACACGCGCGCACCACGCTGCTCCACCACGCGACGCCACCACCCGACACAACCTCAACAGCCTACGCGCCCTCCTCCTCCTACACCTACGCCCCTCTCCACACCCCCACAAGACACACAACGACAACAACAACGCCCGCGGGCGCCTACACCTACACACACCCGACACCGACAACACCTCTCTCCTTCCCCACGCTTCCCTGCACGCTGCTTCGCCTCCGCACACCTTCCTTCTCCTCTGCTCCCACACCCAAAGGCCTCCTGCTGCTCACAGCCACCCGCTCGCCGCCTCGCACCGGCACCACCCTTGCCCAGCTGGCCCTGCCACCCACCACAGGGGCTGCGGCGACGCCAAAGACACCACGACAAGAGCAATCCTTCGGGCGTGCGCACCACGACGCGGCCCGTCCGACTCGGGCCGCCGCAACCGCCGATCTACGCCTGGTTCTTGTGCCGTGCCAGCGTTCGGCTACAGCTGGACTTGACCGGGTGACAGGAGGAAACCTGCCAGCAAGACCTCAACTCTGCACGTGAGGAGAGCAGCCTTCAGGCTGCTCAGGCAACCGCTTGGGAAGGCCCCCTGGGAAAGCGCTTTGGAGGTGCTGGGGTCCACCCGTGCTGGCCGCCCTTTAAGAACCACCCCCCAAAAGCACAGCGGCAGGCAATCCCAAAGTGCAGGAGGTCAAGCAGGCGAGGCAGAAGGCCGGCTCGGCTGACCAGGGATATCCTTCTGGAAACAGGGAGAAAAAAAAAAGCCCGTGGCCGGCGGCAGCCAGGTCAGGCGACAGGGAGGGCTGTAGGGATGCTGTTCGCCCCTGGCAGGGAGGCAATACGTGCGGCCAAAGCTCAATTAGAGTTGAAGCTGGCCAGCACCGCGAGGGACAACGAGAAGGGCTTTTTAAGACACTCAAGGCAAAAGGCGCGCCAGAGAGAGCATTGGCCCGTTGCTTCTTGAGAACGGTCACCTCACAAGCGGGGACATAGGCAAGGCAGAGACGTTTAAGGCTTGCTTCGCTTCTGTCTTCAGCACTCCTGGTGGGCTCGGGGACCCCCAGAGCCCTGGGCTAGAGCCCCATGGCTGTGGCAATGATAAACTCCTAATAAACCCTGAACCTGGGCTCGACTTGCTGCTCCACCTCCATCCCTGCAAGTCGACGGGGCCTGATGGGTTCATCCCAGGGTACTTAAAGAGCTGGCTGATGCCATAGCGAGACCTCGCGCAATGATTTTTCAGTCCTCTTGGGGATCTGGAGAGGACCCCGTTGACTGGCAGCTGGC